>NC_058084.1:8767373-9367373 GCF_014858855.1 Bufo gargarizans
GACCAGAGCCTCATTATTCCAGCCCACCTCTGCTGCCAGGGTACGAAACTCAATGGCGTATTCAGCTACGGATCGTGAACCCTGTCTGGACATAAGAGCTTCGCAGCAGAGGCAGCACGAGCCGGCACATCGAATACCTTCCGAAGAGAAGCAACAAAACCGGAAAACTCGGCAACCACCGGATTGTTGTTCTCCCATAAAGGGCTGGCCCAGGCCAAGGCCTTGTCCGAGAGCAGCGAGATCAAGAAGCCCACCTTTGATCTCTCAGAAAGGCATGTGGCAGCAACTCTAAATAAATGCCCACCTGGTTAAGGAAACCTCGGCACTGAGTTGGCTCTCCCCCCAAAGCGCTGTGGAAGGGGGGCAGAACCTCATACCCCGAAACACCGCAGGCGCAGCAACCGGTGTTGGGGTAGACTCTGGCGCAACAACCGAGCGGCAGTAGGAGCGGGCCCAGGAGCGACAACCGACCCATCGGCAACGGAAGCTAAATGAGCCGTGCGTTCAAGCAGGGTTTGCAACGCCACAGCGAACCGACCCAACAGGTGATCCTGCTGATCAGTCTGGCAACCAGCGTAGGTAGCGAGGATGGCCCTGTACCGTCAGAATTCATGGCTTGGTCCTAATGTCATGGAACCATGAACCAGACGTACAACAAGAGATACGTGGAAATAAGAAGGCTTTATAGAAAATAAAGCTGTAAGGCAAAAGTCCAAGCGGATGGCTAAACCGAAGCAGGGTCTTGCGAAGCCAGAAGTCGGGAACCAGAAGGGTAGTCAGACGAAGCCAGGATCAGGAACCAGCAGGGTAGTCAGACGAGGCCTGGATCAGGAACCAGCAGGGTATATATGAGCTAGGCATCCAGCTCCTCCCAGTGGGAAGGAGAAGCCGCAGGGTGGGAGGCTACAAGAAACCCAGAAACCAAGATGGCCGCCAGCACATTTCAAACGAAGGAGGACAGCAAGAAGGTAAGACCATGACAGAAAGCTGAACATGAAGAGGAACTTCATCTTTCAGCATGACAACGACCCAAAGCATACATCCAAATCAACGAAGGAATGGCATCACCAGAAGAAGAGATTAAAGTTTTGGAATGGCCCAGCCAGAGCCCAGACCTGAATCTGATTGAAAATTTGTGGGGTGATCTGAAGAGGGCTGTGCCCAGGAGATGCCCTCACAATCTGACAGATTTGGAGAGTTTTTGCAAAGAAGAGTGGGCAAATCTTGCCAAGTCAAAATGTGCCATGCTGATAGACTCCTACCCAAAAAGACTAAGTGCTGTAATAAAATATCAAAAGGTGCTTCAGCAAAAGTATTAGTTCAAGGGTGTGCACACAAGATTTCAGTTTGTTTTTCAATTGAGTTGTACAGTTTATAGGTCACATTAAAGGTGGAAAAAGTTCTAAAGTGATTTATCTTTGTCTCATTTTTTTTACAGCACAGAAACCTGACATTTTAACAGGGGTGTGTAGACTTTTTATATCCACTGTAGTTGATGCGTGGACCCGGCTCGTTTGTCCAGAGAAATGCATATAATGTACAAAGTCTCTCTTAGAATAACATTGGCCAAACTGTTCAGTATTAAATATATCCTCTTGGTATACAAGGACTAGAGTATATTGATTATAATCCAGCTCCTGCTGTATCTCATCCGTAGTTACGTTTTAATGCCGATATTAATACGGCATATGCAGAGTATTCATATATGATAATAAATAAAAATATTGGTTACTTAACACTCTTGGAACAGCAGAGATCTCATTGTATCATATTGTAGCGGAGTGGCAGCGGCCGCTTGGTTTAGCTAGCTTGTTATCGCAGCGTCCAACGTGGCATCCTACGTGATCGGGGAAAAGCTGCTTTGATCTAGCCGCGTTGTGCCGAGATATCTCAAGCGCTTGGATCCCACAGTGCAGGTATACGGCTGGAAGCTGATGACCGAATTGTTGTGAATTGATTCGCTGAAGACTCAATATAAATGGGTATATAATCCTGAGTTGACTGCAGTGAATCTTTAATGCGCCCCTCTGTCTGTCATCACCATGTATTGTCACCACTTGGTCAGGGAGAGGTGGAGAGCAGAAGGGAGAGAGAGCTAGTGTAGGGAGTGAAATAGGAATATTTTAGTTTTTATACTTTTTATAGACCCAAAAGTCCTTTTAAGTACTATTGTTGTGTGTAGCAGCAATATATATTTTTAGCGCAACCTGCGGCAAATAGCCTGCAATTGTTTGGCCGCTGCATACAGCGACATTATCTGCGCTACATCTCCGGTTTAATGTGTGTGCAGCCTAAAAATATCTGTGAAATCCAGTTAACTTTTTCTGTAGACAATGTCCGCTGCGGACAGTGACATTACCTGCGCTACATCTCCTGTATAATGTTTGCGTATCCTAAATATCAGTGACATTAATTCAGTGTAATTTTTTATTAGCTGCTGGTGACAGCGACATTACTTGCGCTATACCTCCTGTATAACGTTTGTGCAACCTAAATATCAGTGACATTCTGTGTACTTTATTTGCGCATAAACTTACAAAACCTGCGCTACTGTACATGTGACATACTTGCAAGCATGTATACAATTTAATATGCGCAAGGCGAGCAGTAAGGGACAGGGAAGTGGCCATGATGCTGATGGTGCACGTAGAGGCTGTGGCCCTGGGCGCAGTGAAACTGTGCTTGATGCCAGAGCACAAGAAACATACTCATCCACGATACCTAGCTTCATGTTCCAGTTAGCAGGGCGGCGCAAGACACCACTCTCGAAGTGAGACCAGTGCGACCAGGTGGTCGGTTGGATTGCAGCAGATAATGCTTCCAGTCGGATAACCACCACCCTGTCTTCCACCAATTCCAGTCTGGTCAACAGAATCCTCCTTCCACCCACCATGGAGAGTCTTGGCAAACAAGTGATCCCACACTCGGATATTCCGAGGAGCTGTTTTCATCGACATTTCTTAATTTGGGCCTCTCGCCAAGCACGCTTGAAGAGGGACATGAGGAGAACTTATGCCCTGATTCCCAAACTCTGGAACATCCACAGTCAGAAGAAGATGACAATGGTGAACGGCAATTAGTGTTTCACAAATTGAATGATGATGATGAGACACAGTTGCCAATAAGTCAACCGCAATTAGTGTCTCAAGAGGTTCATGATGAGGATGAGACAGCAACAGCAACTGCACAGCAACAGGCTGGAAGAGGCAGTGGGGTGGCAAAAGGGAGAAGGCAGGCCACACCAAACTGTTCCCCGGAGCACCCCCTTGTGGAAATCTCCCTAGGAAAGTGCAGACGATAAAAGAATTGTCACTTGTAACTTGTGCCGTACCAAAATGAGCAGGGGGGCTAACACTAGCAACCTCACCACCACCAGCATGATCCGCCACATGGCATCAAAGCACCCTAATAGGTGGGCCAAACGCCTAGGTCCACAACCAGTGTCTGCGGGTCACACCACTGCCTCCTCTACTCCTGTGTTACGTGCTGGCCAATCCCCTGTCCAGGACGCAGGCCCGGATGCCTCCCGCCATGCACCTGGACCTTCGCAAGCCACCCACCCACAGACCATAGCACTAAATGCGCACCTTTCCAAATTGCTGGCCCTGGAAATGTTGCCATTTAGGCTTGTGGACACTGAGGCTTTTTCCGCAGCCTGATGGCAGTGGCTGTCCCGCGGTACTCTGTCCCCAGCTGCCAATATTTTTCATGGTGTGCAGTCCCAGCCTTACACCAGCATGTGTCCTGTAACATCACCTGTGCCCTGACCAACGCAGTTATTGGTAAGGTCCACTTAACGCCTGACACATAGAAGTGCTTTTGGCCAGGGATTCTACATTTCCCTTACGGCACAGTGGGTGAACATTTTGGAGGCCGGGACCGAGTCGTACCCTGGGATGGCACAGGTGCTACCCACACCAAGGATTGAAGGCCCTACTTCCATCAGGGTTTCCGCTGCCACATATGTTAGTGGCTGCAATTCCCCTTATCCTCCTCTGCCTCCTTCTTCACTTCCACCTCTGAATTATCATCTTGTAGCACCAGTCAGCCACCAGTCAGCTGGAAGCAGTGTAGCACTGCAGTGGGGAAGCTGCAACAGGCCGTGCTTAAAGGAAACCTGTCACCATGATTTTGCGCATAGAGCTGGGGACATGGGCTGCTAGATGGCCACTAGCACATCTGCAGTACCCAGGTCCCATAAAAACAGTTTTGAGTGATATGCAAATTACCTGATATGAGTCCTGTAGCCGGAGATGAGTCAAGCGGAAAGGAGCCCAGCACCGCCCCGCGTCCTCCGAATCTCCTCCTTGCTGGCTGACGTCACTGAGCTGGAGCGCTGAAATCTCGCGATGCGCGAGCTAGCGCATGCGTAGTGTCGGCATCATGTTCATTCTCTGTGCTGGCATCAGCACAGGGAACGAACTGCGCATGCGCTAGCTCGCGCATCGCGAGATTTCGGCGCTAAAGCTCAGTGACGTCAGCCTTTCCCGTGACCCTCGCATTTTGGCCAACACCGATTACTTGTTGTTTACCCTTCTCGACCCCTGCTACAAAGAGAGCTTCTCATCTCTTATTCCTCTGGTGGAGAGGACGCATAAAATGGTGCAATACCAGAAGGTCCTTGTGGAAAAATTGCACCAAAAATTTCCAGCTGACAACGCTGTCTGCCGAGTACGTAGTTCATTTGCCAACTGACGAGGGGAGACAAGGGGAACACACAGCAGTTCCAGTATTTTGGCAGAGCATGTATTTAGTGCAGCTGGGGGCATAATAACTGATAAGCGCATCTGCCTGAAAATGCTGACCGGTTGACTCTTATAAAAATAAGCAAGGCCTGCATTGCCCCTGACTTTTCTACTCAACCAGAGGAAAGCGGCTGAACATAAAGGCGCTGTAAATGTGGCTTTTATAGTGTATTGAATACTCTGTATTCCCATGCACCCCTTCCACCACTAAAAAGGGTATATGGATCAATCTCCCTTTTCTCGTCCTCCTCCATCATATCAACATGCTTATGAGGCTGCCCTCGCTCCTAATGTATTAAAGGGTCAGCTCAGCATCAGGCCCTCACCCATAATAGTTTAGAGGGTCACTAGCAGGCCCTCACCCATAATGTTTTTGAGTGTTACTAGCAGGCCCTCAACCATAATGTTTTAGAGGGTCAGCTCAGCAGCAGACCCTCACCCCTAAATTTTTAGATGGTAAGCTTGGCAGCAAGCCATCGCCCACAAAATATTTTAGATCGGCAGCTCGGGAGCAGGCCCTCGTCCACAAATTTTTTTAGATGGTCAGCTCGACAGCAGGCCCTCACCCATAATGTTTTAGAGGGTCACCAGCAGGTCATCAATCATAATTTTTCAAGGGTGTGTATGATGCCCTCCTTTAAGTGTAATAAAGGGTGTATTGGAGAGCCGGTTCCTTGTAATTTTTGGCATCCCTTTCACTTAGTGCATAGGCTTTATGAGTGTAGGAGTCCCACTACATAAACAATCGTACCACAATGTGAATGAGGCCCACCTTTATGTGATATACAGGTTGCATCGGAGTGACTCTTTCTTGTAATTTTTGGCAGCACTTGCACTTTATATACAAGTAAATATACAGGAAAGAATGTTTCCTAACAATTTTTCCTCTAAAATCGATTTTTTTTTCTCGGTTTGGTGCGTATTATTGTCAGTCTGTAAAAGTGGCGTACTACTCAGACAAATTTGTTCCCAGCAGCGACCTGGGAGTGCAAGATGCATCCAGGCATCCTCCCTATGCTGTTCCCGAACCATTTCGGTGGTGTTTCCATCAATTTCTGACCTTTTCATGTGAACCAGACACCATCTTCTCTTCATAGCAGAGGATGCCTGGTTTAATGCTAGTTTTCTCCCATTGACTTCCATTGTGCTCGGGTGCATCCCGAGGTGTTTTCCCCAAGCACCCGAACACCCGAGCACTTTGGTGCTCGACCAACACCAGTGTTCACACAATGACCCTTGGTGACCACACATAGAGACAAGTAGCATAGACATCTTGTGACAATATCATGTAATTAGGTATTTTTTTATTTATTTTTTTAAAGAGGACCTTTCACCGGTCCTGACATTACAATATAAGTAACTGGTATTGAAGTAATTATCATTAGATGCCATCGCTGTAAAAAAAATAATAATTACTGGCTGCTCTGTTGCCCCGCTGTACCCCCTGTTCTAGTTTCGGGCAATCTATGCTCATAGCATAGGTAGGAGATGCCAGCTTTTCTCAGGAGTCGTCTCCTTCTCCCTGGCTGTGCCGCAGTCCAACGTCCCAGCCATGGAGAAGGTGACCTTTTTTTTCTCCCTGGCTTTCACACGCTCCACTGCGATTGTGCAGCTCACAGCCAGGATAATGTGGCTTAAGTAAGTGTTTATGAACTTTTAGTAAATTAAAGATAAGGGTTATTAGATGACAAGCACAAAGTGAAAGTACCAGTCACATAGCTAGACAAAGAATTAACCTTTTGTGACAATATTTTTAATAAAGACCTATTGAATTAAATATTTTTCTCTCAAAATGAGTAAAATGCAATCATAAAATAATGTGTTTGCAAAGGTGTAGATAGCATTTAAGTCCTTTCTATGGGAGTTACGGAATCAGCTTGCTGAGTTGTTTGCAACTCCCATAGACCTGAAAGAAGAGAATGTGAGCAACATGAGTGCCCACTTGTCCATTCATTCATTCTGAGTGAGACACTCGTCGTGCCCTACTCCTGACAGTTAAGAGTTCCAGCAGTAGGACTCCAATTTCTTAGACATTTATGGCACATCCTGTGGATATGCCATAAATGTATGATTTAGGAAAACCTCTTTGTATTTCCAAACTACCCTACTGGATGACATCTTGGCTTTCCCAAATAAAATATAATTCTATGCTATACTAGGGATATCTTTTACCATGAAGATGAGTAGAGTGTTACAGTATATTCATTGCCTTAAGGGTTTGCCACATTTGCAACAAAGTTGCAGTAGTGACGCCAAAATTGAGAGTAGCATAACTTGATGAAATTGTGGGCCATGCCACAACTGCAAGAACATGACAAGCTGCTGCACTATTGAAATATTTTGGCTTCCTTTCGGTTACCAGTTCTCTATATAATCCTAGACTTAAAAGAATTTTGGCCATAAAATTGCAAAAAGAATTTCCAATCCATATAAAATCAAAGGTTATATGTTTATATTTACATATGGTCAGGATAGGTTAGCGGGTCCCCGGGTCTACATTTAGAGCTCAGTCAATCACCAGCTGAGGCAGATCACCACTGAGCCGATGATAGCATTTCCTGAATTTCCAGTGTATCGAGTACAGACCAGGAAGTAAAGAATGGAATGGTAGTGACAGGGGGATTCACTGAGGTGAGTAATGCTTCTTTTTTTTTAAAATCGATTCAAAATGTAATTCCTCCGGGCAACCACTTTAATTATTTGAACCTAAAAAATATATAGCTACTGTATATTTAAGTCATCCTAAATATTGAGATCACGCTGACACTTCCAATTCAATTCATGTCAAACATCCATTTTCTATACCCTCTAATCATATAAAATGGACATATTGTAGGAACTGTAGGTGCTAACATGGAGAAAATCAGTCATCTTCATTTATTCGAGCCCTTGTTTCATTTCCACTTACAGAAAACTCATCCGAGCGGCCGGATCATTTTTTTCCTCTCCAACACTCAGAAGGCACTTACAAATATCCTTCATGCACATGGTCCATTTCTCTGCAACACCATGATCGTGTAACTGAAGCGCAGAGCTGGAAAAAAAGAAATCAGAGGCTAAATATGATATCTGAAATGCATTACCTTTACAGCTCATTACCACTTTATATTACAACTCCCACATACATAGAGTAATAGACAATCCATAAAATTCTTGTAAATTTTGATTGGCTGAGCGCAAGATTAATGTTTTCTTTTAACCTTCATTACATCTATCCTGCTCTTTAAAAGGACACTTCCTTCTTGCTAAAGTCATTACTGGTAATGTATAAAAGGAGACATATTGAGGTATAGCTGATTGCCTGGGCCCTTAAATTAAATATTCTTTCCATTCTTACCTTAATAGTGGGGCATACAATGCAAGAGATACACTGCTGGTGTAACTAGCATAGAGTTGTTTCAGTGCATGTTATGGTCATGCTATAGAGTAGAGCTATACAGTTAGCACAGGCAGTTGCCATAACACAAAGGGAGATATGTACCTGTTGTACCTTTGCCTAAACCATGACAGTGCTTCATCCTAGGAATAGTTATTAATCGTTTACAATTCCAGGGTCAGGGGCTTCCACAGTACATTGTGCTGCGACTTCCTTCCAAGAGAGGGAAGTGAGAGCTGCTATACTTATAGTCGGGACACATAGCATAAACATTCTAAAGATAGTACACAATGTAAATGGCCATAAACCTTTTATGTTAGCTCCGCCGATAATTATGCCAAGGGTGGTACTTAAAACTACTTTGAGAACATGTAAAACTTATATAAGTTGCACATATACCATTAAAAATTCAAAACATATCTAATTATATACAGAAGATAACCAGGTTATACCAGCATGCTCCATATTACTATATACAAGAAGATGTATAACTTATACCAGCTGTATAATTATATACAGGAGATACACGGGTTATACCAGCATGGTCCATATCACTAGAGATGGCCTTGCGGTTTGCCCCGCGATCGTTATGCTGTGAATTTTGCGCCTTCGCGATTCGCCGAACATGCAAACATATGACGATATTCGCATGCACCATTTTTTTTTTATTGCGCTGAACTTTGACCCATGACACATCCATCAGGTGGTACAGGACAGCCAATTGAGACGTTTCAGCACATGGACACAGCCCTACCTTATAACAGAACCCGATCTGGCAGCCATTTTACATTCTGTGTTTTGACAGTGTGGGGGAGGTTGCTTTGTGGAGCAGGGACAGACTGTTAGGGACACCAAACACTAGCTAATAGGGCCACAAAAGTCATTTTTATGGACTGGTACATGTGTGCTATTGATAGGTGTGATATACTGAGGGGTGTTATATAGTTATACTTTCTAACATAGAAAGTATATTATAGTTAGGGATGAGCGAACTCGAACTGTATAGTTCGGGTTCGTACCGAATTTTGGGGTGTCCGTGACACGGACCCGAACCCGGACATTTTCGTAAAAGTCCGGGTTCGGGTTCGGTGTTCGTCGCTTTCTTCGCGCTTTTGTGACGCTTTCTTGGCGCTTTTTGAAAGGCTGCAAAGCAGCCAATCAACAAGCGTCATACTAATTGCCCCAAGAGGCCATCACAGCCATGCCTACTATTGGCATGGCTGTGATTGGCCAGAGCACCATGTGACCCAGCCTCTATTTAAGCTGGAGTCACATAGCGCCGCCCGTCACTCTGCTCTGATTAGCGTAGGGAGAGGTTGCGGCTGCGACAGTAGGGCGAGATTAGGCAGATTAACTCCTCCAAAGGACTTGATTAACTGATCGATCTGCAGCTGTGGATCATTGAGCTGCTGATCCTCAATTGCTCACTGTTTTTAGGCTGCCCAGACCGTTTGTCAGTCACATTTTTCTGGGGTGATCGGCGGCCATTTTGTGTCTTGTGGTGCGCCAGCACAAGCTGCGACCAAGTGCATTTAACCCTCAATGGTGTGGTTGTTTTTTGGCTAAAGCCTACATCAGGGTGAAGCTGTCACACCAAGTGCATTTAACCAGCAATAGTCTGTTCATTTTTTGGCCATATACAAAATCAGGGGCAAGCTGCGCCTGTCACCAAGTGCATTTAACCCTCAATGGTGTGGTTGTTTTTTGGCTAAAGCCTACATCAGGGTGAAGCTGTCACACCAAGTGCATTTAACCAGCAATAGTCTGTTCATTTTTTGGCCATATACAAAATCAGGGGCAAGCTGTGCCTGTCACCAAGTGCATTTAACCCTCAATGGTGTGGTTGTTTTTTGGCTAAAGCCTACATCAGGGTGAAGCTGTCACACCAAGTGCATTTAACCAGCAATAGTCTGTTCATTTTTTGGCCATATACTAAATCAGGGGCAAGCTGCGCCTGTCACCAAGTGCATTTAACCCTCAATGGTGTGGTTGTTTTTTGGCTAAAGCCTACATCAGGGTGAAGCTGTCACACCAAGTGCATTTAACCAGCAATAGTCTGTTCATTTTTTGGCCATATACAAAATCAGGGGCAAGCTGCGCCTGTCACCAAGTGCATTTAACCCTCAATGGTGTGGTTGTTTTCTGGCTAAAGCCTACATCAGGGTGAAGCTGTCACACCAAGTGCATTTAACCAGCAATAGTCTGTTTATTTTTTGGCCATATACTACATCAGGGGCAAGCTGCGCCCGTCACCAAGTGCATTTAACCCTCAGTAGTGTGGTTGGTCAAGCTGTGACACCAAGTGCATTTAACCAGCAATAGTCTGTTCATTTTTTGGCCATATACTACATCAGGGGCAAGCTGCGCCCGTCACCAAGTGCATTTAACCAGCAATAGTGTGGTTATTTTTTGGCCATATCCCAGTCTAATTCTGTCACTAAATCCATACCGGTCACCCAGCGCCTAAATACTAGGCCTCAAATTTATATCCCGCTAAATCTCTCGTTACCGCTGTCCTGTTGTAGCTGGGAAAGTTATTTAGTGTCCGTCAAAGCACATTTTTTGTTCTGGGTTGAAGTACAATTCCCAATTTAGCAATTTCATAATTTAGTGGTTTCTGCTATATCAGAGCTATTTGAAATCTATCCCTAAAAGGGTATATAATATTCAAGGTGCACATTGGGTCATTCAGAATAACTTCACACACACCCGCTACTGTGTATTTTCAAGTCTAATTCTGTCACTAAACCCATACCTGTCACCCAGCGCCTAAATACTAGGCCTCAAATTTATATCCTGCTAAATCTCTCGTTACCGCTGTCCTGTTGTAGCTGGGAAAGTTATTTAGTGTCCGTCAAAGCACATTTTTTCTTCTGGGTTGAAATACAATTCCCAATTTAGCAATTTCATAATTTAGTGGTTTCTGCTATATCAGAGCTATTTGAAATCTATCCCTAAAAGGGTAGATCATATTGAAGGTGCACATAGGGTCATTCAGAATAACTTCACACACACCCGCTACTGTGTATTTCCAAGTCTAATTCTGTCACTAAACCCATACCTGTCACCCAGCGCCTAAATACTAGGCCTCAAATTTATATCCCGCTAAATCTCTCGTTACCGCTGTCCTGTTGTAGCTGGGAAAGTTATTTAGTGTCCGTCAAAGCACATTTTTTGTTCTGGGTTGAAGTACAATTCCCAATTTAGCAATTTCATAATTTAGTGGTTTCTGCTATATCAGAGCTATTTGAAATCTATCCCTAAAAGGGTATATAATATTCAAGGTGCACATTGGGTCATTCAGAATAACTTCACACACACCCGCTACTGTGTATTTCCAAGTCTAATTCTGTCACTAAACCCATACCTGTCACCCAGCGCCTAAATACTAGGCCTCAAATTTATATCCTGCTAAATCTCTCGTTACCGCTGTACTGTTGTTGCTTGGAAAGATATTTAGTGTCCGTCAAAGCACATTTTTTGTTCTGGGTTGAAATACAATTCCCAATTTAGCAATTTCATAATTTAGTGGTTTCTGCTATATCAGAGCTATTTGAAATCTATCCCTAAAAGGGTATATAATATTCAAGGTGCACATTGGGTCATTCAGAATAACTTCACACACACCCGCTACTGTGTATTTCCAAGTCTAATTCTGGCACTAAACCCATACCTGTCACCCAGCGCCTAAATACTAGGCCTCAAATTTATATCCCGCTAAATCTGTCCTTAGTGCTGTAGCTGGGCGAGTTATTTAGTGTCCGTTCAAGCACATTTCTTGTTCTGGGTTGAAATACAATTCCCAATTTAGCAATTTCATAATTTAGTGGTTTCTGCTATATCAGAGCTATTTGAAATCTATCCCTAAAAGGGTATATAATATTCAAGGTGCACATTGGGTCATTCAGAATAACTTCACACACACCCGCTACTGTGTATTTCCAAGTCTAATTCTGGCACTAAACCCATACCTGTCACCCAGCGCCTAAATACTAGGCCTCAAATTTATATCCCGCTAAATCTGTCCCTAGTGCTGTAGCTGGGCGAGTTATTTAGTGTCCGTTCAAGCACATTTCTTGTTCTGGGTTGAAATACAATTCCCAATTTAGCAATTTCATAATTTAGTGGTTTCTGCTATATCAGAGCTATTTGAAATCTATCCCTAAAAGGGTATATAATATTCAAGGTGCACATAGGGTCATTCAGAATAACTTCACACACCCGCTACTGTGCATTTCCAAATCTAATTCTGTCACTAAACCCATACCTGTCACCCAGCGCCTAAATACTAGGCCTCAAATTTATATCCCGCTAAATCTCTCGTTACCGCTGTCCTGTTGTGGCTGGGAAAGTTATTTAGTGTCCGTCAAAGCACATTTTTTGTTCTGGGTTGAAATACAATTCCCAATTTAGCAATTTCATAATTTAGTCGTTTCTGCTATATCAGAGCTATTTGAAATCTATCCCTAAAAGGGTAGATCATATTGAAGGTGCACATAGGGTCATTCAGAATAACTTCACACACGCTTCTGTGCATTTCCAAGTCTAATTCTGTCACTAAATCCATACCGGTCACCCAGCGCCTAAATACTAGGCCTCAAATTTATATCCCGCTGAATTTGAATACAATACATTGGGCCAAATAATATATTTGTTGTTGTGGTGAACCATAACAATGAGAAAAACATCTAGTAAGGGACGCGGACGTGGACATGGTCGTGGTGGTGTTAGTGGACCCTCTGGTGCTGGGAGAGGACGTGGCCGTTCTGCCACATCCACACGTCCTAGTGTACCAACTACCTCAGGTCCCAGTAGCCGCCAGAATTTACAGCGATATATGGTGGGGCCCAATGCCGTTCTAAGGATGGTAAGGCCTGAGCAGGTACAGGCATTAGTCAATTGGGTGGCCGACAGTGGATCCAGCTCGTTCACATTATCTCCCACCCAGTCTTCTGCAGAAAGCGCACAGATGGCGCCTGAAAACCAACCCCATCAGTCTGTCACATCACCCCCATGCATACCAGGGAAACTGTCTCAGCCTCAAGTTATGCAGCAGTCTCTTATGCTGTTTGAAGACTCCGCTGGCAGGGTTTCCCAAGGGCATCCACCTAGCCCTTCCCCAGCGGTGAAAGACATAGAATGCACTGACGCACAACCACTTATGTTTCCTGATGATGAGGACATGGGAATACCACCTCAGCATGTCTCTGATGATGACGAAACACAGGTGCCAACTGCTGCGTCTTTCTGCAGTGTGCAGACTGAACAGGAGGTCAGGGATCAAGACTGGGTGGAAGACGATGCAGGGGACGATGAGGTCCTAGACCCCACATGGAATGAAGGTCGTGCCACTGACTTTCACAGTTCGGAGGAAGAGGCAGTGGTGAGACCGAGCCAACAGCGTAGCAAAAGAGGGAGCAGTGGGCAAAAGCAGAACACCCGCCGCCAAGAGACTCCGCCTGCTACTGACCGCCGCCATCTGGGACCGAGCACCCCAAAGGCAGCTTCAAGGAGTTCCCTGGCATGGCACTTCTTCAAACAATGTGCTGACGACAAGACCCGAGTGGTTTGCACGCTGTGCCATCAGAGCCTGAAGCGAGGCATTAACGTTCTGAACCTGAGCACAACCTGCATGACCAGGCACCTGCATGCAAAGCATGAACTGCAGTGGAGTAAACACCTTAAAACCAAGGAAGTCACTCAGGCTCCCCCTGCTACCTCTTCTGCTGCTGCCGCCTCGGCCTATTCTGCTGCTGCCGCCTCGGCCTCTTCCTCCGCCTCTGGAGGAACGTTGGCACCTGCCGCCCAGCAAACAGGGGATGTACCACCAACACCACCACCACCACCTCCGTCACCAAGCGTCTCAACCATGTCACACGCCAGCGTTCAGCTCTCCATCTCACAAACATTTGATAGAAAGCGTAAATTCCCACCTAGCCACCCTCGATCCCTGGCCCTGAATGCCAGCATTTCTAAACTACTGGCCTATGAAATGCTGTCATTTAGGCTGGTGGACACAGACAGCTTCAAACAGCTCATGTCGCTTGCTGTCCCACAGTATGTTGTTCCCAGCCGGCACTACTTCTCCAAGAGAGCCGTGCCTTCCCTGCACAACCAAGTATCCCATAAAATCAAGTGTGCACTGCGCAACGCCATCTGTGGCAAGGTCCACCTAACCACAGATACGTGGACCAGTAAGCACGGCCAGGGACGCTATATCTCCCTAACTGCACACTGGGTAAATGTAGTGGCAGCTGGGCCCCAGGCGGAGAGCTGTTTGGCGCACGTCCTTCCGCCGCCAAGGATCGCAGGGCAACATTCTTTGCCTCCTGTTGCCACCTCCTCCTTCTCGGCTTCCTCCTCCTCTTCTTCCACCTGCTCATCCAGTCAGCCACACACCTTCACCACCAACTTCAGCACAGCCCGGGGTAAACGTCAGCAGGCCATTCTGAAACTCATATGTTTGGGGGACAGGCCCCACACCGCACAGGAGTTGTGGCGGGGTATAGAACAACAGACCGACGAGTGGTTGCTGCCGGTGAGCCTCAAGCCCGGCCTGGTGGTGTGTGATAATGGGCGAAATCTCGTTGCAGCTCTGGGACTAGCCAATTTGACGCACATCCCTTGCTTGGCGCATGTGCTGAATTTGGTGGTGCAGAAGTTCATTCACAACTACCCCGACATGTCAGAGCTGCTGCATAAAGTGCGGGCCGTCTGTTCGCGCTTCCGGCGTTCACATCCTGCTGCTGCTCGCCTGTCTGCGCTACAGCGTAACTTCGGCCTTCCCGCTCACCGCCTCATATGCGACGTGCCCACCAGGTGGAACTCCACCTTGCACATGCTGGACAGACTGTGCGAGCAGCAGCAGGCCATAGTGGAGTTTCAGCTGCAGCACGCACGGGTCAGTCGCACTACAGAACAGCACCACTTCACCACCAATGACTGGGCCTCCATGCGAGACCTGTGTGCCCTGTTGCGCTGTTTCGAGTACTCCACCAACATGGCCAGTGGCGATGACACCGTTATCAGCGTTACAATACCACTTCTATGTCTCCTTGAGAAAACACTTAGGGCGATGATGGAAGAGGAGGTGGCCCAGGAGGAGGAGGAGGAGGAGGAGGAAGAGGGGTCATTTTTAGCACTTTCAGGCCAGTCTCTTCGAAGTGACTCAGAGGGAGGTTTTTGGCAACAGCAGAGGCCAGGTACAAATGTGGCCAGCCAGGGCCCACTACTGGAGGACGAGGAGGACGAGGATGAGGAGGAGGTGGAGGAGGATGAGGATGAAGCATGGTCACAGCGGGGTGGCACCCAACGCAGCTCGGGTCCATCACTGGTGCGTGGCTGGGGGGAAAGGCAGGACGATGACGATACGCCTCCCACAGAGGACAGCTTGTCCTTATCCCTGGGCAGCCTGGCACACATGAGCGACTACATGCTGCAGTGCCTGCGCAACGACAGCAGAGTTGCCCACATTTTAACCTGTGCGGACTACTGGGTTGCCACCCTGCTGGATCCACGCTACAAAGACAATGTGCCCACCTTACTTCCTGCACTGGAGCGTGATAGGAAGATGCGCGAGTACAAGCGCACGTTGGTAGACGCGCTACTGAGAGCATTCCCAAATGTCACAGGGGAACAAGTGGAAGCCCAAGGCCAAGGCAGAGGAGGAGCAAGAGGTCGCCAAGGCAGCTGTGTCACGGCCAGCTCCTCTGAGGGCAGGGTTAGCATGGCAGAGATGTGGAAAACTTTTGTCAACACGCCACAGCTAACTGCACCACCACCTGATACGCAACGTGTTAGCAGGAGGCAACATTTCACTAACATGGTGGAACAGTACGTGTGCACACCCCTCCACGTACTGACTGATGGTTCGGCCCCATTCAACTTCTGGGTCTCTAAATTGTCCACGTGGCCAGAGCTAGCCTTTTATGCCTTGGAGGTGCTGGCCTGCCCGGCAGCCAGCGTTTTGTCTGAACGTGTATTCAGCACGGCAGGGGGCGTCATTACAGACAAACGCAGCCGCCTGTCTACAGCCAATGTGGACAAGCTGACGTTCATAAAAATGAACCAGGCATGGATCCCACAGGACCTGTCCGTCCCTTGTCCAGATTAGACATTAACTACCTCCCCATAACCATATATTATTGGACTCCAGGGCACTTCCTCATTCAATCCTATTTTTATTTTCATTTTACCATTATATTGCGATGCTACCCAAAGTTGAATGAACCTCTCCTCTGCCTGTGTGCTAGGCCTAAATATATGCCAATGGACTGTTGCAGTGGTGGCTGACATGAAGCCTGATTCTCTGCTATGACATGCAGACTAATTCTCTGCTGACATGAAGCCAGATTGTCTGTTACGGGACCTCTCTCCTCTGCCTGGGTGCTGGGCCTAAATTTATGACAATGGACTGTTGCAGTGGTGGCTGACGTGAAGCCTCATTCTCTGCTATGACATGCAGACTGATTCTCTGCTGACATGAAGCCAGATTGTCTGTTACGGGACCTCTCTGCTCTGCCTGTGTGCTAGGCCTAAATATATGCCAATGGACTGTTGCAGTGGTGGCTGACGTGAAGCCTGATTCTCTGCTATGATATGAAGACTGATTCTCTGCTGACATGAAGCCAGATTCTCTGTTACGGGACCTCTCTCCTCTGCCTGGGTGCTGGGCCTAAATTTATGACAATGGACTGTTGCAGTGGTGGCTGACGTGAAGCCTGATTCTCTGCTATGACATGCAGACTGATTCTCTGCTGTCATGAAGCCAGATTGTCTGTTACGGGACCTCTCTGCTCTGCCTGTTTGCTAGGCCTAAATATATGCCAATGGACTGTTGCAGTGGTGGGTGACGTGAAGCCTGATTCTCTGCTATGATATGAAGACTGATTCTCTGCTGACATGAAGCCAGATTGTCTGTTACGGGACCTTTCTCCTCTGCCGGGGTTCTGGGCCTAAATTTATGAAAATTGACTCTTACAGTGGTGGGTGACGTGAAGCCTGATTCTCTGCTATGATATGAAGACTGATTCTCTGCTGACATGAAGCCAGATTGTCTGTTACGGGACCTTTCTCCTCTGCCTGGGTTCTGGGCCTAAATTTATGAAAATTGACTCTTACAGTGGTGGGTGACGTGAAGCCTGATTCTCTGCTATGATATGAAGACTGATTCTCTGCTGACATGAAGCCAGATTGTCTGTTACGGGACCTTTCTCCTCTGCCTGGGTTCTGGGCCTAAATTTATGAAAATTGACTCTTACAGTGGTGGGTGACGTGAAGCCTGATTCTCTGCTATGATATGAAGACTGATTCTCTGCTGACATGAAGCCAGATTCTCTGTTACGGGACCTCTCTCCTCTGCCTGGGTGCTGGGCCTAAATTTATGACAATGGACTGTTGCAGTGGTGGCTGACGTGAAGCCTGATTCTCTGCTATGACATGCAGACTGATTCTCTGCTGACATGAAGCCAGATCCTCTGTTACGGGACCTCTCTCCTCTGCCTGTGTGTGTGCTGGGCCTAAATATATGCCAATGGACTGTTGCAGTGGTGGCTGACGTGAAGCCTCATTCTCTGCTATGACATGCAGACTGATTCTCTGCTGACATGAAGCCAGATTCTCTGTTACGGGACCTCTCTCCTCTGCCTGTGTGTGTGCTGGGCCTAAATATATGCCAATGGACTGTTGCAGTGGTGGCTGACGTGAAGCCTCATTCTCTGCTATGACATGCAGACTAATTCTCTGCTGACATGAAGACAGATTCTCTGTTACGGGACCTCTCTCCTCTGCCTGGGTGCTGGGCCTAAATTTATGACAATGGACTGTTGCAGTGGTGGCTGACGTGAAGCCTGATTCTCTGCTATGACATGCAGACTGATTCTCTGCTGACATGAAGCCAGATCCTCTGTTACGGGACCTCTCTCCTCTGCCTGTGTGTGTGCTGGGCCTAAATATATGCCAATGGACTGTTGCAGTGGTGGCTGACGTGAAGCCTCATTCTCTGCTATGACATGCAGACTGATTCTCTGCTGACATGAAGCCAGATTCTCTGTTACGGGACCTCTCTCCTCTGCCTGTGTGTGTGCTGGGCCTAAATATATGCCAATGGACTGTTGCAGTGGTGGCTGACGTGAAGCCTCATTCTCTGCTATGACATGCAGACTAATTCTCTGCTGACATGAAGCCAGATTCTCTGTTACGGGACCTCTCTCCTCTGCCTGTGTGTGTGCTGGGCCTAAATATATGCCAATGGACTGTTGCAGTGGTGGCTGACGTGAAGCCTCATTCTCTGCTATGACATGCAGACTAATTCTCTGCTGACATGAAGACAGATTTTCTGTTACGGGACCTCCCTCCTCTGCCTGGGTGCTGGGCCTAAATATATGCCAATGGACTGTTGCAGTGGTGGCTGACGTGAAGCCTCATTCTCTGCTATGACATGCAGACTGATTCTCTGCTGACATGAAGCCAGATTGTCTGTTACGGGACCTCTCTCCTCTGCCTGGGTGCTGGGTAGTGTTGAGCGCGAATATTCGAAAAGCAAATTTTTTCGCGAATATCGCAACTTCGCGATTTCGCGAATATTTCGAATATAGTGCTATATATTCGTAAAAACGAATATTCGTTTTTTGTTTTCCCCCCCCCCCCCCACAAAATTACAGTACACATATAATTGATTGTTTCCCAAAGGTCCAACAGCTCAGATCTTACTCACATTGCCTAGAAAGTGATTGAGGCGCGAATCTTCGTAAGGCGATTTTATTAGCGCACATGCGAATATCGGCACGTCCCAGAACAGAGGCAAAGGGCTTTGCATTCATACATTAGTGAATTGAGTTGCGAATCTTCGTAAGGCGATTTTATTAGCGCACATGCGAATATCTACACTTGTCCCAGAACAGAGGCAAAGGGCTTTGCATTCATACATTAGTGATTGAATTGAGCTGCGAATCTTCGTAAGGCGATTTTATTAACGCAAATGCAAATATCTACACTTGTCCCCAGAACAGAGAGGCAAAGGCCTGTGCATTCATATAGTATAGCACCATATTCGCGAATACGTAGAACTTCGTAAAATTCGATTAACGAAAATTCGTATTTTTTATTTTACTTTCCACCTTACAGATTACATTGATCTGTACTCTGTCAACTACTGTCATCACCCCCCACTGTATCTCGATTGATTCCCAAAAGTCTCACATTCCCTAGAAAGTGATTGAGGTGCGAATCTTCGTAAGGCGATTTTATTAGCGCACATGCGAATATCTACACTTGTCCCAGAACAGAGGCAAAGGGCATTGCATTCATACATTAGTGATTGAATTGAGTTGCGAATCTTCGTAAGGCGATTTCATTAGCGCACATGTGAATTTTGCATAAAATATATGTATTATGCGATGCGAAAATTCGAATTATCGCATATGCGAAATAATAACGAATTTGAATAATCGCGAATATTTTACGAATATTCTTTCGAATATTCACAAAATTTCGCGAATTCGAATATGGGACATGCCGCTCAACACTAGTGCTGGGCCTAAATTTATGACAATGGACTGTTGCAGTGGTGGGTGACGTGAAGCCTGATTCTCTGCTATGACATGCAGACTGATTCTCTGCTGACATGAAGCCAGATTGTCTGTTACGGGACCTCTCTCCTCTGCCTGGGTGCTGGGCCTAAATATATGCCAATGGACTGTTGCAGTGGTGGCTGACGTGAAGCCTCATTCTCTGCTATGACATGCAGACTAATTCTCTGCTGACATGAAGACAGATTCTCTGTTACGGGACCTCTCTCCTCTGCCTGGGTGCCGGGGCCTAAATATCTGAGAATGGACTGTTCCAGTGGTGGGTGACGGGAAGCCAGATTCTCTGCTATGGAACCTCTCTCCAATTGATTTTGGTTAATTTTTATTTATTTAATTTTTATTTTAATTAATTTCCCTATCCACATTTGTTTGCAGGGGATTTACCTACATGTTGCTGCCTTTTGCAGCCCTCTAGCTCTTTCCTGGGCTGTTTTACAGCCTTTTTAGTGCCGAAAAGTTCGGGTCCCCATTGACTTCAATGGGGTTCGGGTTCGGGACGAAGTTCGGATCGGGTTCGGATCCCGAACCCGAACATTTCCGGGATGTTCGGCCGAACTTCTCGAACCCGAACATCCAGGTGTTCGCTCAACTCTAATTATAGTGCATTTGTATTGTGCAGCAGTTGTGTGCGGTTTGCTGCGATACAGCAGGTATATAGAGGGACAAGTGCTATTGGAACAACTATTTTTAACAGGTGTGATATACCTGTTGCCCCAAAAAATCTGATTGAGGGAAGCAATATACCTGCTTCCACAAAATACTGATTAAGGGGTGTGATATACCTGCTTCCACAAAATACTGATTAAGGGGATTGATATTCCTGCTTCCACCAAATATTTAGTGAGGCCTGCGATACATCTGCTTCCACAAAATACTAATTAAGGGGTTTGATATACCAGCTTCCACCAAATACTAATTGAGGCCTGCGATATACCTGCTTCCACAAATACTGCTTTTCTCTAGGGACTTTGGCACAGGGTCATTTCCAAAATGACAGGCAGAGAAATGACAGGCCGTTCCGTAGGGGTGGTACTGGTCGGGCAGGTTCACCAGGCCGGAGACTAAGTGGGAAGTTGGAGAAGGTGCGTGTGATTACGTCAAAGGATGCACAAAGTTGGTTGAGTGGCTCACTCAGCCTTCCGCTTCTGCACCCTCCTCATCCTCTGTATCTGCACACTCCTCACTCTCTGCTGTGTGCACCCCCAAAGACACCACCACAACCACCACCATAGCCCATCCACTCAAGTCAGAGGATTTATTTTCCCATCTATTCCCAGACCTTACCGATGCGCAGCCATTCTTGGCATCGGATGAGGAAGAGGAGGTAGCAACGTCTCCCACCCAGCAGTCTGACGACAGTATCAGCCCAAGGAGTGTGGTCCCCGCTGTTGCTGCTTACTCTGAGATCTCTAATGTCAGTGATGTTGAAGGTGATGATGATGACGTGTCGATGGACGTCACGTGGGTGCCCACAAGAGAGGAAGAGTAGGGGAGTTCATAGGGAGAGACGGAGCAGCAGATAGGGAGGAGAAGGAGGAGAAGCAGGCAGAGCTCGCATTGCACAGGAGGCAAAAAGCAGACTGCAAATGTATCTGGAGCGAGCCATCCACCATGCACGGTCACATCTTGCGCTCCCAGGAAGCCAGCACATGGCTCTACAGTGTGGGATTTTTTTAACGTTTAAGCTGCTGACAATAGTGTTGCCATCTGCAGCCTGTGCTGTCAACGCATAAATCACGGTAAGTCCAACACTCACCTAAGGATGACCGCCTTAAGAAGGCACCTGGCCTCCCATCACCAAGCCCAGTGGGATCAACTCCGTCAGAACCCCCAAAGCCACACACCTGGCGCTCCATGTCCTGCCTCTTCTACTTCTCCTCTCTTCTCCTATTTGTCCTCCACTCGACCTTTCACCGTGCCGTCGTCGCGTTCATCTGGCACAAGGCTGGCTTCCACGGCCCAAATGTTCGAGCGTAAAAATTTGATGACGCTGGATAATCCTCTTGCCCAACGGCTGACCCAACGGCTTGTTGGAACTGCTAGCCTGCCAACTACTGCCATATAAACTGGTTTCTCCCAGATGGGCATCCCAGAGCTATATAGGCTATATAGGCCAATTTCATCAGTAAGTTAAACTATCTCTGGCACACAGATACATCTGACCACAGACACGTGGTCTAGCAAACACGGGCAGGGAAGGTACATAACTTTTACTGTCCACTGGGTGAAGCTTCTGAAGGTCGTCAAGCATGTAAACCGTGACACCTGCCTCTTTTTCTCCTCCTACTCCATCCTCCGTCTCCTTGTCGGCTGACTCTTCATTTTCCACTGCTACCTCCTTTTCTGCTGCACCCCAAGCTCCCCAGAACCTATTCGACGTGCCAGGTGAGACGTTGCCATGCTGTGCTGCGATGCGGAGCTGTAAGCCAAGAGCCACACCGTTCCTGCACTGCTTTCAGCTCTGCGGTCACAGGCCGATCAGTGGCTAACCTTGCTCAATTTTACAGTTGGTAAAGTGGTGTGTGACAACAGTGCCAATCTGCTGAGAGCACTAAAACAGGGCAAAATGACACACATGCCATGCATGGCACACATCCTAAGCTTAGTCATGCAGCGATTTGTTGCCAAATACCCCGGGGTCCAGGACGTCTTGCGGCAGGCCAGGAAAATCTCTAGCCATTTTAGGAGATCTTACACGGCCATGGCTTGCCTTGCTGACTTTCAGCAGCGACACTGCCTGCCCGTCAGACGTCTGATTTGTAACAGCCCGAAGTGCTGTAACTCCACCTTGTATATGCTTGATAGGCTGCTCCAGCAGCAACAAGCCATTAACGACTACCTGTACGAACTCTGTAGCATGACAGGTTCTGGGGAACCTGGTTTCTTTTCACCGTGCCAGTGGCTGCTCATGCGCAACTCATGCAGACTTCTGCGGCCATTTGCTGAGATTACCAAACTGGTCAGTTACAGCCGAGGCACCATCAGTGATATCGTACCTTACATCTTCTTTCTGAAGCGTGCATTGCGTTGTGTCATTGATCAAGCCGTCGAGGAGCAGGAGCTGGAAGATGAGGAAGTGGCAATGTTGAATGAATCCCCAGTGGGGGTCACTCCATCTGAGACAAGTCAGCAGGAGTCTGAAGAGGAGTCAGAGGAGGATGGTGGCTGGGGGGAGGAGGAGGAGCGAGAAGAGCAAGCTTTGAGGGGGTACTTTTCGGGGATCCCTGGTGTTGTCCGTGGCTGGGGGGAGAAGACCGAGAATGACATTCTCCAGGCAATGAGCAGGAGCAAGGGCGCTCCACCGCTTCCAGTTTAGTGCAAATGGGGGCCTTCATGCTCCAGTGTTTGAAGAGGGACTCCCGTATAAAAAGCATAAATTGCAAGCACCAATACTGGGCGGCAGCATTTCTAGGCTTTGCTGCGAGAGATGCTGCATTCTGCTGTTGCGGGCGCTGGCAGAGGAATTTCCTCCCACAGCGAAAAAAGTGCGGGTACCAATCCTACCGTGCCTGCAAGAAGAGGGCGGTTTGAAGATGTGTTGTTCACTTTAGATATGAGATCATTCTTGCAGCCAACCCATCTACAGCCGCCCTACGGATCCAGCCTCAGGGAACGCCTAGACCTACAGGTGTCCTACTACATCGGGTTAACGGCTGATGTGGACGCTCTGAGAAGTGAGGAACCCCATGACTACTGGGAGTGCAGGCTTGACCTGTGGCCAGAGTTGGCACAATTTGCCATTGAACTGTTGGCTTGCCCCTCGTCGAGTGTCCTGTCCGAAAGGACGTTCAGTGCAACAGGATGGAACGTGACCGATAAGCGCACTCGCCTAGCTCACGACAGCGTGGACTACCTCACATTTCTAAAAATAAATGAGGCATGGATCTCAGAGAAATTCAACACCTCTGACAACCACGTGTAATTGAATTTCCTCATGCCAGCCCACATATATTCGCCAACACTCAGAATAAAGAGTGGTCTTTGTCTTATGTATATACAGCGGCATAAAAGGCCATTTCGGTCAGGTTAATGCCAAATTCATGGGTCCTCTACTCCAGTGGCCTACAGTGCAATTTTTATCCAGTGACCGCCTAATGTACCTCCAACCGCATAATTACTTGTTCTTTTGTGTCAGGTGAATGACTACTTTCTTGGGCCTGTACTCCACTGGCCTGCAGTAAAATTGTTATCCAGTGACCGTCTAATATTCCTCCAGCCACATAATCACTTGTTCTTTTCTGTCAGGTGAATGCCTAATTTTTGGGGCCAATACTGGCCTACAGTAAAATAATGATCTAGTGACCCTTTACTATACCTCCAGCCTCATAATCACTTGTTCTTTTCTGTCAGGTAAATGCCTAATTTTTAAGGCATATACTGCCCTACAGTAAAATTGTTATCCAGTGACCGCCTAATGTACCTTTAGCCACATAATCACTTGTACTTCTCTGTCATGTGAATGCCTAATTTTGGGGGCCTGTACACCACTGGCCTGCAGTAAAATTGTTATCCAGTGACCGCCTAATTTACCTCCAGCCACATAATAACTTGTTCTTTTCTGTCAGGTGAATGCCTAATTTTTGGGTCCTGTACTGGCCTACAGTAAAATTGTTATCCAGTGACCGTCTTATATACCTCTCAGGTGAATGCCTAATTTTGGGGGCCTGTACTCCTGTGGCCTAAAATAAAAATTTTCTAGGTTCCAGCAGGGCACATTTTTGATAGTTTCCCTTTAAGACGCAGAAAAATGGCCCCTGATTAAAATACATATTTTTTGTGGGAATTTATGCCAATGATCCCCCTCTGGTATGTCACTGTCCATGTTGTGGAACTATTTGTGCACTTCTAGTAAGTATTTGGTGGCTGCAAATATGACCTTAAGGATTTTTAGGTTTGCCTACCAGTAAAGTCAATGGGGTCCGCTGCGAACCCATCACTACATATCACTATATACAAGAAGATGTATAACTTATACCAGCTGGACATATATAATTATATACAGGAGATACCCAGGTTATACCTGCATGGTCCATATCACTATATACAAGAAGAGATATAACTTATACTAGCTGTACATATATAATTATATACAGGAGATGCCCAAGTTATACCAGCATGTTCCCTTGTGGCTCAGATTGCAAATAGAGATGAGTGAAGATCTTTGAGAATTCACCGCCCTTGTATTATGACAACAGGTCCATTTTCTGAGCCATAGTTGCTTCATATAAGACAGATCCACATTTCTCCATCTCACACTGCAGTCTTGCATACTTGAAAAGTCATCTGTTGTACAAAATGCAATTGAGCAGTTTTACGCGGCTTACAAAATGTCAGAGCTGTGCTCTCTCACAGCATGAGTCTCACACTCCCGCTGATGAGGGTTGACTTGTCGCACAACCTCCTTCCTCCCTCTCCACTTCACTTTGTCTTCAATTACTGAAGAAGAGTGTTTGCTGACTGAGAAAGTTTACGAGGTGGACACAGGCAAGGAAACAGGAATTACAGAATGTCACAAGTTGAGGAAGATGCCACTATCCCTAACACTCCGTCTTTGTTTATTAAAGTTTTTGCAGTTTTCAGCATCAATTAACAGGAAACAACAAATAGTATCACTTACTAATAGTGATTGAGCATCTATAATGTCCAATTTCCTGCAATTCATACTGGTCATGTGTCATATTTTAAGGTGTTGGTTCCATAAAACAATGACATCATGTCTACATCTTAGGAGTGGCAAGGTATGAAAGACTTTGCCCCATAAACACAACGTTGTCATTGATCTTGCCTCTCAGGGGGATGTTCTTCTCATTCTCCTGGACCCTTCCTTGTAGACGTGATGTCTGGAATGATGCCGTGTCTTGGGGTGGGGGTTTTCCAGTAGGGATTCAAGCAGGCTTTGATCCAGGGCTGCCATCAGAAATTTCAATTTTAGTAATGCTGTTTACCATTCACCATAAATGGTATGTTCACTACATTGGACAGGTTATTATGATTATGTGGATACCAACTACTGTTTTGTGATAATAAAAAAAACTAATACAAAAAAAAATAAATAATAAAAAATCCCATCTTTACAGGAGACCAGTGGGTAAGGCAGCTCTTTACTGTATGGGTGGTCTGGGATTGAAATCTCCTTGAGACCTGTAACATTACCTTTATACTAAAAATTATGGCAGAAAAAAACTTTTTTGAAGTTATCGTTACTAAAAAAATAACAACGTAAAAACCATTTAACTTTTTGTAACATATTTAGTATAAAATATTACAATAGAGTATTTGGTATCCCTGTAATCATAATAAGACATAAAATACAGTGAAGACATTTTTAACCCCCCTGCTTCATCTCAGTAATATACTATTTATTTAGTGTTGTGCCTGCGAAGAAAATGGCTTTTTAACAAAATTAAGCCCTTCTAACAGGTCTGTAATCTAATGGTAAATCTTCTGCCTGCTATACAGAAGATCTGACGTTCAAATCCTGATGAAGATCTTTTAAATAGTTTCTTTTCTAAAATTGTATGTGCTGGAAGAGGGCCCACCCTCCAACCCATGTCCACCGAAGTGAATAAAAATGTTTTCCAGGCCCTGCTTGCATCTGTGATGTTCCAGTTGGAATGGAAAGGAAAGGCAGAGACCTGATGCTACAAACATTCCCTGTGAATCTTGCACTGGGATGTAAACACAAGGTGTGAGTCACAGATTTCAATTATGCTGGATGAGTCAAAATGCGTTCAGAACTTCATCATCTGAATTATACAGGTGCATCTTAATAAATTTAAATATCATTGAAAAGTTAATTTATTTCCACTTCAATTCAAAAAGTCTACCTCATATATTCTATAGATTATTTACACACAGAATGATATATTTCAAGTGTTTATTTTTTTTAATGTTTATGAATATGGCTTAAAGATAATGAAAACCCAAACAAACAGTATCGCAGAAAATTAAAATATTATGTAAGACCAATCAAAAAATGATTTTAATACAGAAAGAAGATTAGGCCTACTGAAAAGTCTGTCCATTATATGTACACAATATTTGGTTGTGGCTCCATTTGCATGAATGCAGTGTGACTTGGAGGCGATCAGCCTTTGAGGTGTTATGGAAGCCCATGAATATGCTTTGATACAGCACTCTATCGCAATGACCTCTTGTGGCTTACCCTCCTTGTGGAGGATGCCAATGACTGTCTTCTGGACAACTGTCAAGTCAGCAGCCTTCCCCATGTTTGTGTAGCCTACTGAACCAGCCTGAAGGACCAGTTAAAAGTTTAGGGAAACTTGGCATGTGTTTTTGGTTGATTAGCTGATTAGAGTGTGACACGGAGGGGTCATTTATGATTAGATATACTACACTTGTTGGCGTATATCTGCAGCAGATTTTAGCACAAAGGTTCTTTGGGTCAAAATCTGCAACTTTTGATAATTTTTACGCTGCTCACGCCAGTTCCGAAAAAGAGAGGTGCAGCGTGGGCATGCAAGAGGATGGGCTAGCTGTCCATCAAATTTATCTCTTTCTACACCAGTTTTTGGCATAGAAAATGACTTAAATCTATGCCACCAAGAGAGCTGGCTTAGATTTAACCTTGGTGTACTCCGGCAGATCATGCACCGAAGTGTAGAGGTGCAGGCTCTGCCAGTGCATAGGATATTAAGATCGACATCTCATTTTTGGGTTTTCATTAGCTGTAAGCCATAATCATCAACATTAAAATAAATAAATACCTTGAAACAGATCACTCTGTGTGTAATGAATCTATAGAACATATGACGTTAACTTTTTGAATTCAATTACTGAAATAAATTAACTTTTCGATGATATTTTAATTAGAGATGAGCAAATTTCTTAAAAGTTCGATTTGGCTAATTCGCAAATTTCACAAAATGAATTTTTTTGTATGTAGTGGGTGCAATGACAGGGAGCTGTGATAGCAACACCCCCGTCATTGTACCCCTCATATGCCGCATTCATACATGATCGTGGCATCTGAGTATAAAATTAACAATAAATAAAAAAATAAAAATCAAACTTACCGCCTCTATTTGCTCGCGACGGGCCGACCGCCGCTATCTTGCTCTAAGATCTCATCCGAAATCCTGTGTGGCGTGAGATTACGGCATCATGCCGGCTGGCATGATGTAATCTCGCGAAGCACATGATTTCGCCCGAGATCTTCAAGCAAGATGGAGGCTGGTGGTCCGTCGCGAGCAAATAGAGGAGGTAAGTTAGAATTTTTTAGTTTTTTAGACTATTTCAGGTTAAATCGATTTGCTGACACTAAGCACAAGGAAATTCTAGGTGAATCGAATTTATCCTGAAATTCGGATCGAATTCCAGTTTGTGGGATTTGATTCGCTCATCTTTAATTCTAATTTATTGAAATTATTGTATAATGCAAGTTGACTGCTGGTATTTTTGTTATGTAACTGGAAAACCTCTTTAAGCTGAGCACAGTGTTATGTAGTGCTAAACTGATGTTTCAATTTGGAGAAAAAATATTTAAAAATCATATGAAAATGAGTTGTTCAGAGCACCAAGGGTGTGTCTCTTCTGCAGATGAGCGAATCGAAGCTGACAAAGTGGAATTCGTTACGAATTTGCGGAAAAATTTGATTTGCACTGAATGCTAATTTCTCCGCGCTTCGTAGTTACAAATCACATTTTTACTAAAATGGCAGCTGCACGTGTGAGGACATGGAGAAAGGAAGTCTGGTAAGTCGGGATCACCCATACTGACATGCATGCAGCCAATCATCAGCCAGCCAGCTCTGTGATGTCACAGCCATATGAACACAGCAGCCATCTTAGATTCTGCCATTCACCAGTTTACTTAGTGCAGGGAGAGACGTGTCTGCAGGCGCTAGGGACAGTGCTAGAAAAATCGTCATTGTCAAGTGCAGGGAAAGATTATTCAAGGTGTAGGCAAAGGATAGGGAGGAATCATTCCACTGCATTTCTGTTGAACAGGGTTCAGTCGGGGAGGTGACAGCCTGGGTTAATAGAAACAATCCTATCACACCTTTCTACACTGACTGGGGTTCCAAATTACCATTATACAGCTTTGTAATTCCAGCAAACCATTCTTATGAGGGTAAAAGTGCTGTTTGATACAGCCATTAACAGGGTTTATTACAAGGAAATATTTCTATGTTTTATTTGCCCCAGTGCGGTTCTAAAGCATTTTTGGCTTTTATTAGTGGAAAAAAAGGGCCTATTAGCCATTGTGTGGTGAAGTGCGAAAGTTACAGCCCTTTTTGTTGTGTATTAGTGGCAAAAGTAAAATATATTTGCCGATCAGCGGTGCAGTTATCCGTTTAAAGCCCCTTTTTTGCGTGTATTAGTGAAAAAAGGAAAAATATCTTTGCTTTTCAGCGGTGCAGTGAGATATATTACAACCCAGTTTGCCAAGTATTACTGGCAAAATACAAATATATTTGCCTTTCATTGTTGCACTTATTTGTTGAAAAGCCTTTTTTGTAAAAATAGAAAAAATATTGGGTCTAACTTCCATTCAGCAGTGCAGTGAGATATTTTACAGCCCAGTTTGCCGTGTATTACTGGCGAAATACAAATATATTTGCCTTTCATTGTTGCGCTTATCTGTAGAAAAGCCTTTTGTCTAAAATTAGAAAAAAAAACTGGGCCTAATTGCCGTTCAGCGGTGCTGTGAGACATTTTACAGCCTAGTTTGCTATGAATTACTGGGGAAATACAAATATATTCACCTTCCGTTGTTGCAATTATCTGTAGAAAAGCCTTTTGTGTAAAAATAGAAAAAGACTTGGGCCTAATTGCCATTCAGCTGTGCAGTGAGATATTTTGCAGCCCAGTTTGCCATGTGTTACTGGCGAAATACAAATATATTTGCCTTTCATTGTTGCACTTATCTATTGAAAAGCCTTTTGTGTAAAAATAGAAAACTAATTTGGTCTAATTGCCGTATTGAGATAAATCTGCAGCGTGGGGGCCCGTGTGGCTTCTAAACACTTTCAAAATAATCCTTCATCGGGGCGAATAGATGCCGGATGACCAGGACGCTCCATGACCTTCCCAGGAGACATCCCTGTAGTGCTGGGGGAATCCGAAGACCCTCTCCATCTCCGTTCACCACAGGATTTTCTCCTTCCCATACATGATGACTGAACTCGTGATGTTTTCCCTGACGAAGAGACCAGGGGATGGTAGTTTTGTTTTGAATCTTGATGAACTTTGCGACTCTTCCGGGCTCCAAGCAATCTTGAAGCTTTGTCTTCTCATTATCTGTAGCTACTAGAGGCCTGTGCATGCCAGGTAGGTTCCCCCAGTATCTGGCTCGATGAGCAGCTGACACTGCACTTGCATCAATCTTGACAGTATTCGTCTCTAGTTGGAGAGAAATAGATTTTTGGAATGCTTTCTTCATCACAACCACGTCGTCAAATAACCAGAAGACTGTCCGATTCTCTCTTGTCTTAGGCAACACTTAATTTTTTAATTAAATTTATTAAAATATTTAATAGTAAATTGAACTAAAGCTTGATTACAATTATAAGTAACTAAGCTTAAATTCGCCAATATATTATCCCAATCTTCAATGGAAATTCCCGGACAATCAATTTGCAAAGCCTTTTGTGCCGGAGAATGTGTATTATTAAATTGTGCTGACTGCTGAGTCGAGGTACTGCTGCCACCTCCACACTTTGTTGTCGTGCCACTCTGTGGCCTCCTTATGCTGCTACCACCTCGACAATCTCTCGTCATCGTGCTACTCTGTGGCTTCCTCATGCTGCTGCCACCTTCACAATCTCTCGTCGTCATGCAACTCTGTGGCCTCTTCATGCTGCTGCCACCTCCACAATCTCTTTTCGTCATGCAACTCTGTGGCTTCTTCATGCTGCTGCCACCTCCATGATCTCTTGTCCTCGTGCAACTCTATGGCTTCTTCATGCTACTGACACCTCCACAATCTCTCGTCATCATGCTACTCTGGCCTCCTCATGCTGCTGACACCTCCACACTTTGTCGTCGTGCCACTCTGTGGCCTCCTAATGCTGCTGCCACCTCCACAATCTCTCATCGTAGTGCCACTCTGTGGCCTCCTCATGCTTCTGACACCTCCACATTTTGTCGTTGTGCCACTCTGTGGCCTCTTCATGCTGCTGCCATCTCCACAATCTCTCATTGTCGTGCTACTCTGTAGCCTCCTCATGCTGCTGACACCTCCACACTTTGTCATTGTGCCACTCTGTGGCCTCCTCATGCTGCTGCCACCTCCACACCATGTCATTGTGCCACTCTGTGGCCTCCTAATGCTGCCGCCACCTCCAAACTATGTCACCTTGCCACTTTGTGGTCTCCTCATGCTGCTGCCACCTCCAAACTATGTCACCTTGCCACTCTGTGGCCTCCTGATGCTGCCGCCACCTCCAAATTATGACACCTTTCCACTCTGTGGCCTCCTCATGCTGCTGCCACCTCCAAAATCTCTCATCGTCGTGCCGCTCTGTAGGCTCCTCATGCTGTTGCCACCTCCACACTCTGTCATTGTGCCTCTCTGTGGCTTCCTGATGCTGCTGCCACCTCCAAACTATGTCACCTTGCCACTCTGTGGCCTCCTGATGCTGCCGCCACCTTCACACTCTGTCATTGTGCCACTCTGTGGCCTCCTGATGCTGCTGCCACCACCAGACTCTGTCATTGGGCCACTCTGTGGACTTTTCATGCTGTTCCCACCCTCCCCACTTCATGACTGGGCCTCCTCATGCTGCTGCCACCTCCACACCATGTCATTGTGCCACTCTGTGGCCCCATGATGCTGCCGCCACCTCCAAACTATGTCACCTTGCCACTCTGTGGCCTCCTGATGCTGCTGCCACCTCCAAATTATGACACCTTTCCACTCTGTGGCATCCTCATGCTGCTGCCACCTCCACAATCTCTCATCGTCGTGCCACTCTGTAGGCTTCTCATGCTGCTGTCACCTCCACACTCTGTCATTGTGCCACTCTGTGTCCTCCTGATGCTGCCGCCACCTCCACACTCTGTCATTGTGCCACTCTGTGGTCTCCTCATGCTGCTCCCACCTCAATACTATGTCATAGGGCCACTCTGTGGACTTTTCATGCTGTTCCCACCCTCCCACTTCATGACTGGGCCACTATTTAGCCTTTTTAGCTTGGCTGACATCATCATTTATTTGACCCTTCTTCTGATCTGTCAGAAGGAAGGTAAAATGAGATGCACAACAGATCCTCTCTGTTGTAGCAGCTTTAAGGCCTGTATAGTCCCATCAGAATTGGCTTATGATTTGGTAGCCAAAAGCAGGAGGGGGTACAAAACACAGAAGGCATGCAAACATTCCGTTCACGTGTCATCTCTGTTTGTTTTGGATCCATTTTTTGGGGGTTATTGTTCTGACGGATTAGAGGAAGGGCAAAATTATCAGTGACGTCAAAACAAACTTACTGCTGACACCCTCATCTCTCTGTCGGGGGGCTCTACTTGTTTAAGCGTTTAATAGAACAGGTTCTCTAGACATCTATATGGAATCAGCTGACGACGGTGTAAAAGGAGTGTGCACTTTTACTCTACAGAAGGATTTTGGGTCTCTGCACGGTTCTTTATACCTGGTGCTTACATCGACCTGTAAGGCTGAGTTCATACTTGAGTTATTTGGTCAGTTTTGGCCCTGTGACTGCCCAAATAAATGAAGTGTGCAGTGATTCTAAGAGTAAATCTGCATGTCATATGGACTCACAGTATTATTTAACTACCAAAGCAGACTCCCTATGCATGTTACTGCAAGGCACAGTGTTTTACACCACTATAAAGGCTCTCAGCCGGCCTGTAAATAGGTGTGTTCTTTTTTAATGTGATTCGCCTCAAATTAATTCGGATCAAACCAAATTTTTCCCAAAAAATTCAGTCTCATCTCTAGTCTCTTCTGCTCAATACACCCTTGTTCCTTTCCTCTGCCCACTAAGCCTCTCTGATACCTTTGGGACAGGGATAGGCAGCTGAATTCTGCTCTTGCTTCACCCCTGAATCTCACATGTGGGCCAGTACACTTATATCCAATGAGATGATGTACAGTACTGTGCATGTGCCAAAATTCTAGCACATGTTACCCTCCTTAATTCACAGGGACCAGACAGGATTTACAAAGGTAGAGAGGGCGGCATAACACAGCCAGAATTATAAGCATACTATCTAACACTAAAAATAACTCCCAACCCTTGGTCCTTGTCAGCACTGATGCTGAGAAGGCCTTCAATAGGGTTAACTTGGACTTTATGCGTCTCACGCTGGAAAAATTTGGCATTCCAATACCTTTCATTAGGGCTGTATTCTCCATGTATGACAAGGCCTTAGCTTGTCACAGATGGTGTAACAGAAAACAAGAAGTTACAAATAAGGACTCGACTGGCTTGATCCGAAACTAAGGAACAAAAGGGAGACCCCTATTTAAGACCTGAAACTCTCCCTGTCTTCTCAGCCCATGCAAAGATCTCTATGATAGAAAATTGCATGCCCTCGTGCCTCGACTGTATGACACCTGAACACCCTATAATAGTGAGGGGACACGACCACCGGCTCCCTACACTTAATACGGAGGGAGTCAGGGTCACCTAGGATCAAGCAAACAGGAAAACACAAATCAATGAACAGACTTATCTGTAGAAGGATCAGTTGTAGCATCCAGCATGTACACAAGTTGTATAAACCGCAAAGTGATGCAGTATGGGAAGGGATTTAAAGGGATGCAATCAGTGCAACTAGATGACAGCTTAGAGAGGGAAACGAGATGACAAGACGAAAGCAAAACAAAAGAACCCTAAGCAGGAGGTTCTGAAGAACGTCTGTCAGAGCTTCTCAGATGTCTGGCGGTGACACAGCTGCTGTGATCGTGAATGACACCTTATCCCACTCATTGACCATTAAGAACGGCACGAGACAGGGGTGTCCTCTTTCCCCCTTGATATTTGTGCTGGTGATGGAACCCTTGCTCCAGGCCTTCAGACAGGAGGAGAGGATAGGGGGTATCAGATTGGGTAACCAAGAACATAAGGTAGCGGCCTTTGCCGACGATCTATTGGTGATAACTTCCAACCCAGTGGTCTCTTTACCCCTTATATATGAAACACTAGAAAAATTTTGCCCACTCTGAAACTTAAAGATTAATATAAAAAAATCTGATGTCCTAAGTATGGGTATCAGATCCTCAGTTAGATCGGAGTTGGTGTTACAATCCCCATTTAACTGGGAAGCCCTCTCACTGACATACCTGGGAATAAAAATTAGCTCTATTATCCCCATAGAGTTTTTCATCTTAACTACCGTACCTCCCATTACTGCAATCTATGACTGATCAACTCCTTGCACTTCAAATCCCTATGCTCTCATGGTATGGAAGGAAGGATTTGGTTTCTTCTCTAGTGTTTCCAAGATTAAATTATTTACAACAGGCCCTACCTATCCCAATACCGAGGATCTTCTATCAGACCCTAACCAAACATATCCGCACTTTCATATGGGACAATAAAAAATCTTGCTTAGCCATGTGAGCCCTTCAGAGGCCCCGAGCTTCTGGTGGCATTGGCCTACCAGACCCGATGACGTACAGTAGAACTATTCTTCTATCAACAATAGTTGACTGGCTCAGACGACCCCCACACAGATCTTGGGTGAACATGGAGGCCTCGAACTTCCAGTCACCCTTCAGAAGTATTCTAGTTGGGACGCCAAACATGCTACCCAAATCAACACAGCTGGATCCTACAGTAAAGGCTACCTTTGGAGCCTGGAACTGGCTTCAATCATGATACCACTTCCATATCCGGGGGTGCAAGTGAGGGACTTGGTGAACTTGGCTCCACATGAATTAAGACAGAGCCTCCCATCTTCAATTCGACAATCGGAAACCCCCATCCTATTCCTATTTAATGAAGAGGGGGGATGTTGGGAGTGGAGGACCTGACTCATAAACTGCCAGGATTGAGGTTTCACCTCCCCTTGATATCCTTTCTCCGTTCGTTCCTGACAAAATATATCCCTAAACAAGCACTCCTAGGACCACTTACCTGGTTTGAAAGTCTGGTTTTCGACCCCCCCCCCCCTCCCCTCCAAATAAACTGATTTTGAGGATTTATAAATGGCTAAGTACTCCTATATCTATGCCTAAACCAGCGTTCCTTGGTCTTTGGGAGAGAGATCTGGTGGGTGGAAATCTTTTAAAGATGCAATGACATCTGCTAGTCTAGCATCCTGCTATCTCCTCAACTAGCCCTCCTAGGCCTACCACCTTCCAGCACAACAGCCAAACCCCCTTTATTTTTTTTAAAAACTCCTCATAGCGGCACGACTATTGGTTCCTCAATACTGGGTCTCATCTGATCTCCCCTCCTTCGATCAATGACTGGGAAAGTTGATTCCTTCTATAGATTCGAAGAGATTGCGGCAAAAGAAAGCCACTCCTTCCCTAAATTCAAGGCTCAATGGAGAGTGTGGAAAACACATAGAGGATTGAGGGTCTGAGACGCTATACCTTTAGAGCTTATCCCATGTCACACAAACAACTTGATTGCTCAGATGAGGCATCTGATTGCTCAGATGAGGCATCTGTTTCATGTTCTTTGATTGTTTATATATATACCTTTACTGTAATGCTGAGCTTCCAATAAAACTTGCTTGAAAAAAAAAATTCTAGCACATGCACAGGATTACGGAGCTAAGTGATTATGGAGCTTTCTATGTTTCTATAGGACCTTAACATGTATAGCTTGGAAGAAAGACGAGACAGAGGGGATATGATAGAAACTTTTAAATACATAAAGGGAATCAACAAGGTAAAAGAGGAGAGAATATTTAAAAGAAGAAAAACTGCTACAAGAGGACATAGTTTTAAATTAGAGGGGCAAAGGTTTAAAAGTAATATCAGGAAGTATTACTTTACTGAGAGAGTAGTGGATGCATGGAATAGTCTTCCTGCAGAAGTGGTAGCTGCAAATACAGTGGAGGAGTTTGAGCATGCATGGGATAGGCATAAGGCCATCCTTCATATAAGATAGGGCCAGGGGCTATCCATAGTATTTAGTATATTGGGCAGACTAGATGGGCCAAATGGTTCTTATCTGCCAACACATTCTATGTTTCTATGTGAGAGCAGTACTCAGATGCTTCTCTTTGGACTGAATATTGTAGGCTTAGGTAAGTCCAAAGAGAGGCAGTATACTAGTGTTAGGGACCCATCTGCGGAAGCCACCTTGACGCCTGGTAGATGGGCTCGGCAAACATTTTATCAAATATGTGCGCTAAGAGCTTCCATTGATTTATTTATAGTAGGTATGATACCACTTTTATTTAGAAGAGTCCCCATTTCTTAGCTCTATTGTTTGTATGAATAATGGTGTGCAGGCATTTTCTTTTTTATAATCATGTTTGCTTCATGGATATGCACCTGTGATTCTGAAGGTTCTAGTCTAAATTTTCTTGTAGTATTAATTGAGGGTAGCGCCTTTTTTAGACTGAACACACCCATCTACCTGGGACTTCTGAGCAGAGTACGTATGTAGCTGGTTCCTACACTGCCCTGAATATTGTAGGCTTAGGTAAGTCCAATGAGAGGCAGTATACTAGTCTTAGGGACCCATCTGCGGAAGCCACCTTGACGCCTGGTAGATGGGCCCGACAAACATTTGATCAAATATGTGCGCTAAGAGCTTCCATTGACTCATTTATAGTAGGTATAATACCACTTTTATTTAGAACAATCCCAGTTTCTTAGCTCTATTGTTTGTATGAATAATGGTGTGCAGCCATTTTCTTTTTTATAATCATGTTTGCTTCATGGATATGCACCTGTGATTTTGAAGGTTCTAATCAAAATTTTCTTGTAGTATTAAAAGCCTTTTGTGGCGTGTATTAGTGGCAAAAAAATATATTCTTTGCTGTTCAGCCGTGCAGTTATATGTTCTAAAGCCCTTTTTGGCATGTCTTAGTGGAGCAAAAAAAAAGGATTTGCCGTTGTGTGCTGAAGTGAGAAAATTACAGCCCTTTTTGGCGTGTATTAGTGGCAAAAAAATATATATTTGCCGTTCAGCAGTGGAGTTACATGTTCTAAAGCCCAATTTGGTGTGTATTAGTAGCAAAAAAAAAATATATTATTTGCCGTTAAGCAGTCCAGTTATATGTTCTAAAGGCTTTTTGTGGCGTGTAATAGTGGCAAAAATAAAATATATTTGCCATTCAGCGGTGCAGTTATATGTTTTAAAGCCCTTTTTTGTGCGTATTAGTGTGAAAAAAGGGCTTATTAGCCGTTGTGTGGTGAAGTGAGAAAATTGCTGACTTTTTTGGGGTGTTTTAATTTCCTTTTTATTTATTTATTTGATCTAACAGTATGTCAGATAGAGAAGTGCCAGGCCCTGCACATGGGATTGGCAGAGGCCTAAATGTTTCTGGCGCTAGCACAGGTCGCAGCAGTGGCAGTGGAAGTCGCCGAGGGAGGCCTGAGCTCCCAGTGTCATCTAGCAGTCGTGTCTTGACCAGCAACCAAGCGGTTCTTGAATGGTTGACTCGGTCTTCCACTTTTTATCTAGTGACATCAGACACCCTGAGCCAAGAGTCGGTGGGATGTCTGACACAACCCTTAGTTGGCATGGCCCCGGGTCAGGCCCTGTGCACTCACCTGTCCACAACCTGCCTCTGTCCTTTTCTGTTCCCTCAGCTAGACAAGTATTATATGATGTGGGCTCACATCATAACCCTAGTAACCCTGAATATCCCTAGGAGCAGTGACAGGGTCGGAGACCACTGGTTCCTTCCTAGATGATTGAACCAGCAACTCCCTGAGGCCTAGTAAACAACAAGCAAATGGGAACAACAATATACAAAGGGAAGTACACTTATTTTCAATAGAAAATGGATGAGCAGGAACTCAGATGAGGACCACATACCAGCTCTATCAACTCTAGGCAGATAATATCAACCGCATGGTATAAAGTGTGAGTCCAGACTAAATAGAGGCGCAGCAATGACCACAAGCTACACCTGAGACAAGAGGTGTGGTCATTACCAACAACAACACTGCAACAAGTGAAAACAGATAGGCTGTCAGATAACCTAACGTTCAGGCAGTCTCTCAGATCTTCTAACCTCTGTCACAGGAGGGACTGTGACAGCACCTTTAAGAGAACTGATGGCTTGTGGCGAGCCGAGGTGGAGAGACCCAAGCCATCATTAATTTGCCAAAAAAGCAGTACCAGCCCTGCACACATATATAGAACAGAAGGTGGGCCAGTCCTTGAGCCTACAGTCAGGGACAATACATGCCCTTTTACGGCCCACTGGGTTAGTGTGATTCCTGCACAGCCACACCAGCAACTTGGCCAGGTGACACCGCTTCTGCCTCCACGTTCTCACGCCGTTGGTCCTACGACAATGTCTGCCTCCTCATCCTCCACTGCAGAGACAATTCACAGTGCCCCTCCAGCAAACCACATGTGCAGGCGGTGACTGCGGTGTCACACTGTTATGCGCCTCATTTGCCTGGGCAAACAGAGTCACACAGGGGAGGAACTGCTCTGTGTCCTTCATCAAGAAATCGAATCCTGGCTTTCTCCCCGACAATTCAAAATCGGAACCATGGTGACCAACAACGGGAAGAACGTGGTGTCGGCTCTGCATCAAGGAAGGCTGAGCCATGTGCCCTGCATCTGCAAAACATCCTAAAAATGGCCAGGAAACTTTGCATGCACTTAAGCCACTCGTACACCGCAAAGCACACCCTCCTTGAGCTGCAGCGGCCAAACGGCATCCCCCAACATAGGCTGATATGCAACGTTTCCACCCATTGGATTTCCACTCTCCATATGTTGAACCCACTATTCGAACAGAGAAAGGCCAAAGGGATTTCTTGATGATCCAAGCGGACAGGAGTACTCCCTTGTGTAACTTCGATGTCAGCTAGTGGCAGCTCATGCGTGACACCTGTCGTTTGCTCAGGCCCTTTGAGGAGGCCTCATTATTTGTCAGTCGCCAGGACTACGGCATGAACAACGTTGTTCCAGTGCTTTATGTCCTGGAACAGATGCAGGTAAATCTTGCTTGTCAGGTGACTAAAGATGTGACACCTAGACCTCTCGGCCACTTGAGCCCTGTGGGGGCTGAACTGGAGAAGGAGGAGGACATTGGAGCAGAAGCAATGTCTAGAAAAACGGGTGACTTTTATACACAGGTGACAGGAGAGGAGGAGCAGGAGCAGCCAAAAAAACAACAAGGCGATGAGGAAGAGGAGGCAGAGCACCCAGACACACCGTGGTAGTATGCAGTGGAGATGGAGGCAGGGAGTAGTGACAGCCAAATTGTCAGCATTCGAATGAGGGATGACTTCTGTCTCTCCACCTTATTGGATTCTTGCTACCGGTCCAAAATGGGGGCCTTTTTTACACCAGCTGAAAGGGAGGACAAACTGAACTACTATAGAGACATCCTATGTAGTCAGTTGGCCGCTGCCTATCTGTGCCATCGTCCATCCTCTCGCAGGTCTGACGAGGGGGGCTCTCTGTGCTCACGTTCCTCTGCCATTGCTGCTGTGACAGGGTGGGGGGGTAAGAGCAGTTCCAGCATCATCAGCAGCAACTTGAGTCTGGAGTCTCTGATGAGCAGCTTTTTTCACCCGTCTAGTAAATAAACTACTCACCAGCAGCTAAACCTGGAGCAGAACCTGAACCAGCTAGTGGTGGCATACTTGCATAGCACCCTGCCACCCCACATTGAAGATCCGCTGGACAACTGGGCAGCCAAACTGGATTTGTGGCCGAAACTGATAGAGTTTGCCCTGGAAAAGCTGTCCTGCCAAGCCAGTAGTGTGGCATCAGAGCAGGTGTTTAGTGTGGCAGGGGCCATAGATACCCCAAGATGAACTCGCCTGTCCACCCAAAATGTGGAGAGACTGACCTTTGTCAAGATGAATCAGGCATGGATTAGCCAGGATTTCCACCCACCAATGCTTCAGACTAGATCATCCATTGTGCCACACCAATAATTTGACAAAAGAGACTGGTTTCTTCTGGCTACCTGCCTCAGCTACTATTCTGATGCTGCCACCAGACTGATGCCACACATCTGATGCCAAGTGTTCCTTCTTTCACCCACCATCTTCAGCTGGTACTGGTATTGCCATCCACCTCCCCACTCTGTCAACGGGTCACTTTGTGGTCTCCTGATGCTGCTGCCACCTCACCACTCAGGTCTCCTGATGCTGCTGCTGCCACCTCCATACTGTCATTGTGCAACTCTGTGGCCTGATGATGCTGCTGCTGCCACCTCCACACTGTTATTGTTACACCCTGCGGCCTCCTGATGCTGCTGCTTCCACCTCCACACTCATTGTGCCACTCTGTGGCCTCCTCCTGATGCTGCCGCCACCTTCACACTCTGTCATTGTGCCACTTTGTAGCCTCCTGATGCTCCTGCTGTCACCTCCACACTGTCATTGTGCCACCCTGTGGCCTCCATCTGATGCTGCTGCCGCCACCTTCACACTCTCATTGTGCCCCTCTGTAGCCTCCTGATGCGGCTGCTGCAACCTCCACACTGTCAATGTGCCACCCTGTGACCTCCTCCTGATGCTGCTGCCACCTCCACACTGTCATTGTGCCACTCTGTGGCCCCCTCCTGATGCTTCTGCCACCTCCAGACTCTCTCATTGGGACACTCTGTGGTCTCCTCATGCTACTTACACCTCACCATTAATGTCATAGGGGCACTCTGTGGACTTCTCATGCTGTTCCCACCCTCCCTTCTTCATGACTGGGCCACTATTTTGCCTTTCAGCCTGGCTGACATCATTATTTATATGACCCTTCTTCTGATCTGTGAGAAGGAAGGTAACACGAGACGCACAACAGATTCTGTCTATGTAACAGCTGCATGACAAGGTCCTTATTTTGCATCAGAATTGGCTTATGATTTAGTAGCCAAAAGCAGGAGGGGGTACAAAACACAGAAGACATGCAAATATTCCATTCACGTGTCATCTCAGTTTTTTTGGCTTTTGCAATACTGATGGATTACTGACCAAATTCTGACCGAGTGAAGGTGGAGGCTCCACAGACAGGATCTGTTTTTTTGGGGTTATTGTTCTGACGGATCAGAGGAAGTGCAAAATAATCAGTGACATCAACACAAACTTACTGCTGACACCCACTTCAATCTGTCGGGGGGTCTCTACTTGTTTAAGCGTTTAATAGAACAGGTTCTGTAGAAATCTATGTGGAATCAGTGAATTGGTGTAAAAGAAGTGCGCTCTTTGACACTATAGTAGGATCCTGGGCCTTTGCACGCTTCTTTATACCTGGTGCTAACATTGACCTGTAAGGCTGAGTTCATACTTCAGTTATTTGGTCAGTTTTTGCCCCGTAACTGCCCAAATAAGTGAAGTGTGCAGTGATTCTAAGAGCGACGCCTGTCATCTGCATGTCATATGGACTCACAGTATTATTTCACTACCACAGCAGACTCCCTATGCGTGTTACTGCAAGGCACAGTGCTCTACACCACTATAAAGGCTCTCTGCAGCAAGGAAATAGCCGTGTTTTAACGCAATTCGCCACAAATAAATTCAATCAAACCAAATGTTTTCTGAAATTTTTTGAGAAATTCGCTCATCTCTAGTGTCAATGCATTGTGTTGACAAATCATTGTAGGAGCAGGATGAGCAGATACCGGAAGCGACCAAGGACGTATCAGCACAGGAGCAACAGTCGATTACCAAGATTATTATTCCCTTTGTTATACAACTGTATTCTGTGGGGGTGGTTTAATTTAATTTTAATGTTTTGGACGTTCCCTTTGCTGCAAACCTCTCATTTGTGTAAGGCCCTAATGATGTATAAAAATCTGTCACCCCAATTTTGTACTATTAACTACAGTTGTGCAGGAATAGTACTGCAGATAATGAGTCCACATCACTATTTTTTATATTCCTACTGCCCCTGGTGCCCTCGTTGTCATCCCTCAAAGTTGCAATGAAATACATGGTCCGGACAGCTATGCTGTTCTAACATAATTGAGATGACTCATGTTTTCATGCACGGCAATCCTGACAATGTATTTCAATGCAACTCTGAGTGCTGACAGTGGATGAATGGGTGGGAGAGTAGGAAATTAAACACGGTGATCTTGACAGGGTACTGGTTATTCCCACTCGACCCCCCTTCTCTCCTCAGGCTGCCTCCCACACACCATCCTGCCTCTTACTCCCCCTCCAACCTATCCAGGTCAGCCTTCAACTCCCGACCCAACCTAACGAAATGATGAGACGCCCGAACCCCCCCCCCCCCCCCCCCGTGGCCACCGCCAGCCTCCTACAAACCCCCCCCCCATAGGCATAATCCAGCATGCAAAATTAAGCTTCCCCAGGAGAGACTGCAATTCCCACAATTAGATTTTTGACAGCCTCCCCGCCCTCGCCACTTCCTGTCTAAGGTCCTCCAACTTGTCCAATGGCAGTCTGCACTCCATCCTCTCAGAGTCGATTACTATCCCAAAGAAGCTCAATTCCGTAGCCGGACCCACCGTCTTCTCCCCCGCCAACGGAACCCCAAACGCCTCAAACAATGTAAACATTGTGTGCAACAAAACTGAACAAACATGGGACTGGGCCGGACCCACACAAAGGAAATCGTCCAAATAGTGGATGACTGATTCACACCCCGACGCGTCCCGAACGCCCATTCTAAAAAAGAACTAAACACCCCAACAGATGCAGGCTATCGGGATGTACTGGCACAAGTCTAAATGCCGCCTCAATGTCAGTCTTCGCCATCAGCGCTCCCCGTCCACACCTCTTCACCAATGCCACTGCAGCGTCAAACAACATATAGACCACGGAACACATCGTCGGGTCGATACCATCATTGACCGACGTTCCCCTAGGGAAGGACAAATGGTGAATCAGCCGGAATTTATTGACCTTCTTTGGTACCACCCCCAAGGGCGACAAACGTAATGCCGCTAAAGGTGGCTCCAAAAACAGGCCCGCCATCCTGCCTAACCTAACTTCTTTGTCCAATTTTTCCGTGACGACCCCCGGGTGCTCCATAGCCGACCGCAAATTATTTTAAACCAAAACAGCGTCGGTCGGAACGAACGGAATCCGAAAACCTGACGCAAACCCGTCTTTCAACAACTCCGCCGGTAATTCCCGCCAGTAACTCCGCCAGTACTTCCCTATCCGGATACCTATCGAGGTACGGAACCATCCTTGCTAGACGCACCGGCGTCTCCCCCTTTTCCAGAACTATCCCCTCCCCTTTGCTTCCCCCCTTTAAAACATCTCACTGCTCCATGAGCCCCCCCGCAAGTTGAGCACTCGTGCTTAAACTTGCACTTTGCCCCGAACTTGCATCCCCCCTCATTAAACAGGAAGCACAGCCCCTTTGCGGATGCTGTCGCAAAGCCAGACTGGCCTCCTCCCCCCACCTCCCCCCGAAAGGACTGTCCCCCTCTAACCGGGGCCGTTACTTTCAACCACAACGCAATATCTTTGTGGTCCCACCGGATCCCCTGACGCACCGCCTTGCGCTGCCTGAACTGCTCATCGTAGCGCAGCCAACCCATACACTCGATGGGCCTCCCCGATCGCGTCCAACATTCCGGCTGTTTCTCCCCTATAACACTGGCCAGGATCGCAAACGCCTGCAACCAGTTCGCGAACGTGCGCGATATTAACCAATGTCTCCGCTTTTCCTCCTCCTCTTTTTTCCCCTCATCCTTCCTCACCCTATCAAGATTAAACTTCTCAAGAGGGAGCAGGGAAAAAATATCCACATACTCCCCCTTCCAAATCCTATCCCTCACCTCCTGTTTGAGATGCGCCCCCAGCGGCCCCTCAAATCAAACATACACCTCACCTTTTACCCGGTCATCTAACCGCGCCTCCTCCGCCTCCCCCGCTCCGCCAGCCTGAGTCTGCACTGACACGCTGGTAGCCCGCATGTCCGGTATGGATCCCCCCTTGCCCCCCAAGCCGGCAGCGGTGACAGGCCACCCGCCCCCCAGCTGGCCGCCAGACCCGCCAAACCCCCCAGCAACTGCCCTAAACCTCTGCTCAAATCAAGGTGGAACCCCCCACCCCCACACCCAACCCCTGCTAAACTAGCCCCCAACTGTACTAATGGTCCCCAAGGCGTCTCACCTGGCTGCGTGGGTGCTGTGACCCGCCGCAGGTCCTGCATCCAGGTGAGCTGATCTCTGCGCTGATCCTCCAGAGGCATCTTCCTCCAGGCGTCGCACCCCTCCATTGGCCGTGGATCCACTGCTGCTGGCAATCTCTTCAAGTAGGGCAGGCCCCTCCCCCTCTGCTCTCCTGGATGTCACCGCCGGAAGCCTGCTGCCTCCTCGTGGCCTGCAGCAGCTCCGCCATGTTCTCCACCGCTCCCACGCTGAGATGCCCCAGTCCCCGCTCCATGGACTGGGCCTGCCGTACCGGGTCCCGTCTCCATACGCTGACCGTCACGCCGGGCAGGCCTGGCACAGCCTGCAGCAGAGCTCCGCCGCTGAGTAGGATTCCTCCCACGCCTGGGCGTACTGGGAGGCACAGGTACCGACAGCTCCAGGCATGGAGGGTCCCTTGAGGGGCTCCTTCTTCTTCGGCGCTGAGCCCTAGGGGGCGCCATCTCAGGACTGAGGCGCGGCCGGGACGCCCGAGGCAGAGACACAGCGGGAGCCTCTGCCACCCCCTGCAGCAGCTCCTGGACCCGACCTTGAAGCCAGTCTTCACCCTTCTCGGCCGCCGCTGCTCTGAGCTGGGAGATGATCTGCTCCATGATGCGACTGGATGGCGGTCAGTATGCACAAAATGGCCCCTCTACCTTGCCTCGCTCCCCCTTTTAACCTCTCTGGCTCCCCCCCGTAAATCAAACCCTCCAATCTCTAACTATCCACGGGGAGGGGTCTCCTTAAACCACCCCCTGTCATGTTCGCCTCCCCCTAAGCTGCGCCCTCAGTCCGGCTCATTCTGGACTCCATATCTGCAGTACTACTCATTTATTACTGTAGCTAATGGTCCAAAATCGAGGTGACAGATTCACTTCAAAGTTAATGCCTGGCTAAATGAGGCATCAGCTGAGGCAATTAAGAATATTACTGGGCACATGAGGAGCAGAATGGTCAGGTTTTCCTGTTAATTTAGGGACAATATCTAGCTGATTTTCTAGTTTCCTGATATTGATGGCCTACTATATCCTCAGGACAGGTCATCAATATGAGATTAGTGGGGATCCACCATGTAACAGCACACCTTCAGATTAGCTGATTTTGGTGGAACTGGGAGCAAAAAAGTGGACAATTCTGGAAGAAGAAGGTGTAGTGGCTGTGCTGGTGTACTGCATCTCAGTTCCTACAAGTAGAAGTACAGGTGAATGGGGGCGGAGCTGAGGAATGCTGCAACGGCCACTGCTCAGTTAATGCAGCCAAAAACAGCTGATTGGTTGGGGTTCCTAGCAGGGTTGCCAATGAGATTTCTTTCTTTTTCCTTGACAACATATCCCAAAATCATGAACAGACAAATGAATAATAATCATAAGGAATGATAAAGATTCTAAGTGGAGATGGGTGAAGTTATGAAATATTTGATTTGGCTGCTTTGCCAAATTTTACAAAGAAATTAAATTCATGACAAATTACTTTATCCCAAAGTGCATTCCTTTGTATGTAGCCAGCACAATGCCGGGGAATGGCGATCAAACTGCCCCCCGTCATTGAACCCCTCAGATGCCGCGTTCATTGCTGATCACAGCATCTGATGCTACAATTGAGGCCTTTCAGGGGTTAATCAGGTTAAAAAAATCAAAAAAAAAATCACCTTATCCATTTGCTCACGGAGAGGCTGTCGTCACCATCCTGATTGAATACTCTGCGCAAAATCTCACTAGTCATGAAGTCATCATGGCGGCTGGGAGTTGTGACGTTACCATGCCTGGACGGCACGCTGGCTTGGTGACGTCACTTGTCACTCCGCGCAAGATTTCATGCAATATCTTCAATCAAGATGGCCTCGACAGCCTGTCCGAGAGCAAGTAGATGAGGTGACTATGTATTTTTTTACCGGCATTCCAGGAAAAATTGAGTTGTTACCACTAAGCGTGAGAAAATTTGGTTTTGCGGCAAATGAAATTTTTCCTGAAAGCTGGATCGAAGTCAATTCGTTTGGCTTTGATTCGCTCAACACTAATTATAAGTAATACATGTTTTTAGTTCAAATGCAAGATAACATTACTAGCAATTACTGTGAGCTGTACAATTATGCTAATTGCCACCAAAATAATCTAGTCAAGTACCACCAGCATAAAAAAAATCGTAGGCAACTCTATTGTTTTAGTAGACACAGGAAAAAAGTTGCCTATTTTTATGGACTATCCAGAAATGTATAGACGGATGATAACCCTGGTGCCTAGTGTCAGTCCCCCATCATTACGATATGGATGACCTGTCCTGAGGATTGGTCCACAGAAGCTTTAAACTATTGAGCAACAACCTGTTGCTCTAGCTTCTGCAGAAAATGCTGCAAATCATAGGGTCATGAGGGTTTACTGAGCTTGACCTGAACCTCACCACCAACTCTTGGTCGTATTCCAATATAAAAGAACGTCAATATAAGCCATCAATAAACACAGTGATCCTTTAGAGTCTTGATATTTTAGAGGTGATGAAATGAAAAGTGCCAATAATAGCAGTAAATCTTACGAAGGACAATATAGATATACATTCAGCAAGTTCTGATTCCAGGGGTCTAGATTGACAATTTGTCAGCACTGCTTTCCAAGCCATTGTTTCCTAACAGTGATACCGAAAAAAATCTATAAATAATTATCTGATAAGATGGGATTGCAGGTCTATAGTGGTAATAAGCAGCTATTGATTGGAACAAGGCCGAATGCATAAAGTCTGGCATTAGAAGGATTACGCCATCGTTTCGGAGGGTGCAGGCGATGGAGGGGATATAGGTTAATAGAAATTACAATTATTGTCGTCTCTATTGTCATTGTGGAAAAAGCTTACGAGCAGTTCATATGCTTGGGTCGCAGTTAAAGCCAGCATCTTTCTTATACAGGACCGGCAGCACTATATATAGAAAAACACTTTTTTCTTCTACTCCCCTTTCATCGTAATCTGTCTTATCAAACTGGTGAAAATGCAATAAAAATGTTTCTCCCTATGACCAAAAAGATGTCTCACAAAAGTCTGTCTGTATGGCAACTGGCTGTAGCAGGAGCCCTCCTCCACCGGCCTGTTTGTGATAGGATGCCAGTTTACAAACACTTGTTTAACAGGTACTTAATTGGATCTTTTGTGCAGCACAAAAGACCATCGCGCTGTGTAAACACGAACTGCTGCCGAGAATCAACAAGACAGTATGGGGAAGAGCGATAGCATTAGTGATCACTCCACCCACTATATTTTGTATTAAAAAAAAACTACAAAAAATGCGTGGGGTGAAATTGTTTTACAGTGTTCACTGTGCACTAGCAAAGACATGATGAATAACCTATTCTGCAGGTCCTTATGGTTATGACCATGTCAAATTTATATAGTTTTATGTTTTATTACTTAAAAAATAAAAACCTTTGTAAAAAAAAGTTCTTTGCATTGCCATTTTCTGTCACCCATAACTTTTATATATTTCCATCAACAGAGCTGAATTAAGGCTTGTTTTCCATAGGGCAAGCTGACTATTTTGGGGTACATACAGCTTTCTCTTCCCTTTTTATTATTTTTTTGGGGGGTGACCATAAATGGTGAATCAGGTATTTTATCTCCATTACGGTGTTCACTAAGTAGGATACATTTTAATTTTTTTTGTTATTTTGACAGATTATGCAATTTCAAATGCGGGTGACACCATTTTTAATAAATTTTTAAATGCATTTTTGTGTTTTTTCTTACAACTTTTAAATTTTGCCCTCTTACGGTAGGTGACTTGAACTTGCTATTGTCTGATCACATACTATAGATTGCAATAGTTTTCTACTGCAGTCTATGGGATTTCTGCTGGCTGCATCAGCAACAAAAAGCACGCAAGTTTTAAAAAGCAACAAAACTCTAAGGCCTCTTTCACACGGGCGTTGCGGGAAAATGTGCGGGTGCGTTGCGGGAACATGCGTGATTTTTCCGCGCGAGTGCAAAACATTGTAATGCGTTTTGCACGCGCGTGAGAAAAATCGGCATGTTTGGTACCCAAACCCGAACTTCTTTCCAGAAGTTCAGGCTTGGGATCGGTGTTCTGTAGATTGTATTATTTTCCCTTATAACATGGTTATAAGGGAAAATAATAGCATTCTGAATATAGAATGCTTAGTAAAATAGCACTGGAGGGGTTAAAAAAAATAAAAATATTATTTAACTCACCTTAATCCACTTGCTCGCACAGCCGGCATCTCCTTCTGTCTTTCTTTGCTGTGTGCAGGAAAAGGACCTTTGATGACGTCACTCCGGTCATCACATGGTCCATCACATGATCTTTTACCATGGTGATGGATTATGTGACGGACCATGTGATGACCGGAGTGACGTCACCACAGGTCCTTTTTCTGCACACAGCAAAGAAAAAGACAAAAGAGATACCGGCTGCGTGATCAAGTGGATTAAGGTGAGTTAAATTATTTTGTATTTATTTTTAACCCCTCCAGTACTATTATACTCTGCATTCTGTATTCAGAATGCTATTATTTTCCCTTATAACCATGATACAAGGGAAAATAATAATGATCGGATCCCCATCCCGATCGTCTCCTAGCAACCGTGCGTGAAAATCGCACCGCATCCGCACTTGCTTGCGGATGCTTGCGATTTTCACGCAACCCCATTCATTTCTATGGGGCCTGCGTTACGTGAAAAACGCACAAAGAGGAGCATGCTGCGATTTCCACTCAACGCACAAGTGATGCGTGAAAATCACCGCTCGTGTGCACAGCCCCATAGAAATGAATGGGTCAGGATTCAGTGCGGGTGCAATGCGTTCAACTCACGCATTGCACCCGCGCAGAATACTCACCCGTGTGAAAGGGGCCTAAAAGTAATCTTTTTTGAGAATATCTAGATTTGTGTAATCAGATCTCCTCTCCTGACATGTCTCTGTTAGTAAATGATTCTACTGTATTCCACATTACATGACCTTTGTGGAGCCGCCATTTTTCTATGGTGTATTGTTCCTCTGGTATCTCTATTAAAGTTTACAGGTGAATTGCCATCCGGGTTCTACTAGTTGAGGGCGTGCCCCTGCACAGTTTGACCTTGTCCAATCAGTGCTGCCAGTGGTAGAGAGAGCGGGGATTAACCCTCAACTGGTAACATCCATTTGGTTATTCATTCATAAATTTCTAACAGGAATAACAGAGGAACGGCACAATACAGATTTACATGAAAACACGCTTCAGAATTGTTATTTCATGTGGAATGCAAGTAGTTACCAAAACAGACATGTGAGGAGAGGTGACAGGTCCTGGTCATGTATATAATATATATATAGGCTTTATGTTTATTTCTATAGGTATTTTTATGTCTGTGTATCTACATTTCTGATACTTTGGGATCCCGTTGCAGCAGGATAACCGGATTAATTTTGCATTAGATGACAATTTTCACCCTGGCTCTGATCTGTCTTGATCTGTATATAAAATGCAGATTTTTTATTTATTTTTTAGCCTGCATAAAAATATCTAAATTCTGTGAGTTCTATAAATGAGGTCTATTCTGACTCCATAAAAATGAATATGTTCCATTTTGGATCCAATCATACTACACTTTGCATGCATCATTACCCGTTCACACTTAACTACAGAATGTAATCACGCCACGGAACAAAAAAAAAAAAAAAGTCCCGAATTGCCTGAACATCATACGGCATACCGCTAAATCTTTCTCGATGACTCTCGCCCTGGAAGAGCTTCTTCCAGATTTATATAGTATCGGAGTGCCCACACAGGAGATCCATCAGCCGAACTTTACTTCAGCTTAATATCTAGTTACCGAGATTAATGACAACGTGTTGAGCAGCGATTGGTCTACAACTTCTATAAATTGAAGAAAATGCGTTTTACATTATAGACTCTAAATTTCCCTTTCAAACGTGATTTGTAGGATGTAGAGATTAAATGTAACAGAAAATGCTGAAATATATTCTGCGGCTTGACAAGCCTTCTTATCTGTGATATTAGCCGGATAGAGCCCTCGCATTCATTCCGCTGTTTTATGACTAGTAAATGCCGAACTGTGCGGGACGTGTTGTCACATTCCCACCATGGAAGTTAGGTTATTATGGGAAAAAGCGAGATCGTAAAAAACACAATATCAGAGTGGAGCTCGCTGCTTTATTATCCTCTCGACCAGCCTGGTTTCTTGGATTGAAATAGTTATACAGTAGTTCTGGATAGTTTATTACAAGTGTTATGTTAGGCTTAAAGGGCTCCTACAAAAATAAAGAAACATACGGCATGAACCCCTTGAGGACCATGAAGACATTCCCTATCTATATGACCTTTTAGTTCCTTCACTGGGCAACAGTGCCAAGATACTGTGCATGGCTGTGCTGAGAGGGTTGCCATGCTGGTTGGTCCAACTATGAGTGAGGCTGGATGCCAGGCCACTCAGGTTCCTCACTCAGTGATTGCCACTGACTGTAATTTTATTGTATCCTGCCTTCTGCTCTGTGTGCTACTCACAAGCAGTGATGAGCGGCAGGGGCAATATTCGAATTTGCGATATTTCGCGAATATTTGGGCGAATATAGAAACATAGAATGTGTAGGCAGATAAGAACCATTTGGCCCCTCTAGTCTGCCCAATATACTGAATACTATTAAAAGCCCCTGGCCCTATCTTATATTCGTCATATATTCGCGAATTCGAGAATTTGTGATTTCCAGTCATTATTTTCTTGATTGTGAAAATCGGCAATCGGACAATTCAAAATAAAAATTTGCAATCCGAAAATTTGCAATCAACACTACTCCTAAAGTCAAAGATATTACAGCTTTCTCATTGGCCCACAAGCAAGAAACAGTGAGGGATCATGTGTACTGATGAAAAAAAAACCACTAGAATTTACGCAATTATGAAGATATAGCACTATATTCTAGATATTCGTAAATTCTCGAAGTTCCAATATTCGCTATAAAAATTTGCGATTAGAATAATCGCGATCAACACTACTCACTAGTACTACAATTAAACTTCTGGCAATCTGACTGTGGCTTGTTTTCCGGATTTTACTCTCTTCTGCTGATTTGGATTCTACTGAATTTCCTGGTTTCTGATTGTGGCTTGCTTTCTGGATTGCACCCTTGTCTGCTGATTTGAGTTCTATGGAATTTCCTGGTATTCTGAATGTGGTTTGTTTTCTAGATTACACCCTTGTCTGCTGATTTGGACTCCATTGGATTTCTTGGTATTCTGACTGTTGCTTGTTCCTGGACCTCCCCACCCAACCACTTGCTGTTTTGGCACTACCTCTCCTGGTTTTGCTTGACAACGAGTATCAGTTTAAGAAGATTTATTTTTTATACTCTTGTCATTCTGTATGAGGTGTTGTTTTTAAAGCAATAGGTTTACTAGCATGCTAGCATCCTGCAAAGGTGTCTGTTCTGTTGTATGTTGTGCACCTACTTTCTGCCTGTTTTCTGGATTCTTACCCTTTGCTGCCTGACATGTGCCTTACCTTTGAATAGACTATTTGCTGCCTGTTCTGATTTCAGTCCATTTACTGTATAACACATACTCTATCAGTCCTGACCTTGGCCTGTCCCTGACCATGGCTGTGGTCTACACCAGTATTCCGTCCCCCATGGGTCACCTGTCAAACACAGAGCCTATTCTAGGAGGTAGCAGCCTGGTCGTTCCCCTGCAGCAAAGTCCAGTTCCCTGTACAGGGGTAAAGGGTGAATATCAGGGGACTGCCAGGATAACTCCCTTATTAGTACAAAGTAAAATCTGTTGGTTTACACAGTAGTTCCACACCCACTGCCATAGCAGCACCACTATTGATTAGCTGTTTGGAGCAGCCACCAGCACCGGAAACTATACTACAGATGGAAGGCTCAATTCACTGAGTAGTTTCCAGTACTAGCGATCTGCAGTTCAGGTCCCATTCACTACACATTGGATGGAGGCTTCTGCTTCTTGCTCAGTTCATTATATAAATTCCAGAACCGGTAGATGACCAAAACAGCTGATCTGTGAGTGTTCTGGTTGTTATAAACTCTGATTTTGATTACCTGTTTTGAGGATCGCTTACTAATATCTAAGTCTCAGAAAACACCTTTATAGGGAAACAGACATGTGAACGTTTACCATATGTTCACAATCGCAAGATAAGGTAGTACAAAATACAGCTATAACTCTACAATAGCCATAAGATACATACATACAGTACGTATTTACTCAGTTCAAACGTCAGTTTCTCCAGCATCCAACTATTTCTCCTTTTTGTAATCTATTCTTGAGGTTGTTGTAATGTATATGTAAAACATTATTTTCTGAGCAAGATCTTCTGGTTCTTGTGTATTCCCCTCAGGAATCTGTTGTTTTCCACTTGATCACTAGAGGCTGCTGTTTTACACTTTGAGAATTGGCCCTGCACTTCCACTCCTTACCACTGAAGGGTGCTTGTTTGCTCCTTTACTTGCCCTTAATCAAGCTGCTCAATGTTGCGGATGGGAATCATCTTGTTTCCTGTTTAGGTCTAATTCATTCCATGTGGGTTATCCAAACATTGCTTGAGTATTGTTACTTGTTTCAGTCTCCTATCTTGGCCAGATGGTCCTTACTCATTGTATCTTCTCTTCTCTTCAAGGAGTTCTGCTGAGGATATCTACCATCAGTTCTCTACTGTGCTCTGTTCATTCCTTTTACCCGGGATTCCAGCAGTGAACCAGTACCATAACATCCCTTTACCAAAATCAAATTTTAGGAGGGAGTATGGATGACAGTATTATTTTCCCAGCTTGGTGCTTGGTCACCATGACTCAATGGCTTGCATATAATACTTAATTTTCTCTGTAGTGGCCACTGTAGGAGAATTTGGTTCCCATGAGTAGAATGACTTGCATGCAATACCTTGTTTTCCTTGTTATCGGAGAGTTGTACAGCTGATCACAGATTTCTTCTCTATCTGAACTTTCTCCGATGATCTGATGATCAGGCTGATGTTAATTTAAAAAGAGGCAGTTAAAGAGAAGCAACCTCTTTAAGAAGTTTCTTAGTTTAATTCTCCATGTGAAGTTCCTTTCCATCTTGTGTGTATTGTTGGGTTTTCTATTAGAGCTCTGATATCAGTTCTCAGGATTCATTTCAGAGGATGCCATTTCGGGAAGACTTGGTCAACAATAGTTTTGTATTCCTTTTAGTTAGAGCAGAATAAATATTTTGTTTCATTATCCGTCTCCTTCATTGGAGATGTATCCGGCACAGCTGTCTTTTTTGTTATTCTGCTCGTCAATAATTCTGTTGTGGTGAAGATGAAAGTATGACAGCTGTGCACAACCTTTACTAGAAATTCTCTCTATTGATCCAGGGGAAGATAATATAATAAATTCTAATGAGTACAAGAATATGAGCTGAGAAAAACAAATATTTTGGACAATCCCTAGAGAGATTTATATAGTAGATGTGTCCAGAATGTCGTTGTTCTGCCAATTTTCAGCAAATTTTAGGAAAAGTCCTGCAACTTGTCTAATTGCTGTCGGCGAATGGAAACATGTTTACTTGCACCTATAAACTGAAAACTTGCTCAGACCTAATACATCTTAAAGGGGTTATCCAGGGCCTAGAATAGGCCATCCTCAGAATAGGTCATCAACATCAGATCGATGGGGGTCCGACATCCCTACCAATCAGCTGTTTCAGGCAGCCACTGGGGCCAGAAAATATACAATGGGAGTAAATGGAAGAAGAATGTTCCATCTATGGGTGTTGCTGTGCTGGGGTCCAGAAGCTTAGTGAATGGTAGTTAAGATGTAGTCCACTGGCACTGGAACCTATACAGTGGACAAAGACTTGCATCAATTGTATAGTTTACAGAACTGATGTCTGAACAAAAGCTGATCAGCAGGGGTGCAGGGTGTCAAAACCACACTGAATTGATATTGATGACCTATCCTGAGGATAGGCCAGCAATATCTAAGTAGTGGAAAACCAAGTGTATCCAGTCTACATACCTCTTTCCTACCTTTGGGCCTGGTTCCCTATAGGGAGCTCAAAATATGTTGACTCATTCAACACTTGTCACATCCCGCTGTTAAATCGGTGACTAATGGGGTTAGCCTGATCTCTACATGTTATATACCCTATACCAGTGATGGCTAACCTTGGCACTTCAGCTGTGGTGAAACTTCGACTCCCAGCATGCTCCATTTATTTCTATAGAGTTCTCAGAGCAGCCATGCAAGGGGGGCATCTTGGGAGTTGTAGTTTTACCACAGCTGGAGTGCCAAGGTTAGCCATCACTGCCCTATAGCTTATTCTGTTTACCCCTTCCTTCCAGCCCTTCTGGTAAAGGCTTACTTGGAAAATATTATGTACAGTGTGTGAGGGGTAGCTTTCTTTCAGGGGATCATCCTCACAGATACGGCTTGGGGACACCAGATTTCAGGTCCAAACAGTGCATTTATTCTGGCACACCAGCAAAAACAAAACAATAAACACTCGCCCATCCAGGCTCTAACTAAACACAATATTCCTGACTCATATAAGTCACCGTTCACACCCTGTGATCACATGCGGCTTTCTCAGCCAATGTCCCACAGCCTCCTGGCTATACAGAGCACAGTACGCTCACTGTCTCCAGTCCAGTGTCTCTTGTGGGGAATTGTGGCAGACATCTTAGTTTCCTACTTTTCCCTCATTCTGCCCACCTTCTCCACACCCCACCCTGCCACCCCCAATACTGTGGTCACTGTGCTCCCGAATGCTTTACTGCAGAAACAGTCCCACTGAAAATACTAGTACCAAAAGGATAGTGTCCCCTTCAATGATTATTGGCACACAGTGCTCTAAAAAATAACTTCATCTAGCAAATAGTGTCCCTGACTCTAAGTAATAATTCTCCTTATAATGTGCACCAGTACAAAAATATCCTTGCACAATGTGAGCCAGTACAAAATATATCCCCGTACAATGTGTGCTAATACAAACAATACAGCCTTCTAATGTGCACCATTACAAAAATACCCCCTTACAATGCACACCAGTACAAAAAAATAATACCCCCTTATAATGTGTACCAGTACAGAACTACCCTATTACCTTTTAGATGAGACCCCCATATCACATCTGAGATCAGACCCCCATATCAGATCCTGAAATCAGACCCCCATATTAGACCTCAAATAAGACCCCATATCATATCCTTAGACCCCATATGAGATCCTCAGACATTATTATCAGATCCTCAGACCCCCATATTAGATCCTCAGACCCCTTATCAGATCAACAAACACCTATATCAGACCTCAGATCAGACCCTCATATCAGATCCTTATACCCCCATATCAGACCTCAGATCAGGCCTCCATATCAGGTCCTCAGATCCCCATATCAGATACTCAAATCCGACCTCCACATCAGATTCTCAGACCCTCATATCAGACCCTCAGACTCCCATATCAGTCCTCAGATCAGCGTCAGGCGACCCATATCAGATTTCAAATCATCAGACCCCATATAAGACCTCAGATCAGTGTCAGACCCTCAGATCAGATTCCCAGACCCCTAAATCAGACCTCAGATCAGACCCCCATATCAGATCCTCATACCCCTATATTAGACCTCATATCAGAGTCATACACCCATATCAGACCTCAGATCAGAGTCATAATCAGATCCTCAGACCCTCATATCAGATCCCCAGACTCCCATATCAGACCTCAGATCAGAGTCAGACCACAATATCAGATTTCAATCAGTCAGACCCCATATAAGACCTCAGATCAGAGTCAGGGCCCCATATAAGACCTTAGATCAGAGTCAGAACCCCATATCAGACCACAGATCAGACTCAGACCCCCATATCAGATTCTCAGACGCCCATATAAGAACTCAGATCAGACCCCCATATAATATCCTCAGACCCCCATATCAGACCTCAGATCAGAGTCAGACCCCATATCAACCCTCCGATGAGTCAGACCCTCATATCAGATCCTCAGACCCAATATCAGACCTCATATCAGAGTCAGGCTTCCATATCAGACATCCATATCAGAGTCAGACCCCATATCAGACCTCAGAACAGAGCTAGATCCCCATATTAGATCACAGATCAGAGTCAGACCCCCATATCAGATCCTCAATCCCCCATATTAGACCTCAGATCAGAGTCAGACCCCCATATCAACCCTCAAATGAAAGTTAGACCCCCATATCAGATCCTCAGACCCCCATATTAGACCTCAGATCAGAGTCAGACGCCATATCAGACCTCATATCAGAGTCAGACCCCCATATCAACCCTAAGATCAGAGTTAGACCCATATATCAGATCCTCAGATCCCCATATCAGACCTCAAATCAGACCTCCATATCAGATCCTCAGAACCCCATATTAAACTTTAGATACCAGTCAGACTCCCATCTCAGACCTCAAATCAGAGTCAAACCCCCATATCAGACTTCAGATCAGAGCCAGACTGCCTCACCAGATCCTCTGACCCTCATATCAGATCTGCAGACCACATATCAGACTTTAGCTCAGATGCCCATATCAGATCTTCAGACCCCCAGATCAGACTTCAGATCAGACCCAAAATAAATTAATTTATCCCTCCTGCTCCGCTGCTGCTTTCCGCATCTAGTATCCTCTCCTGCAGTCCCTGCTCACTGGTCTTCTCTGGGTCCGCGCTGCACTGTCACCTGAGTGCATGCAGCGTCAGGTCATAGCTTTTGATACTGTCCCTCATAGACATTTAACAGGAAAATTAAGGACTATAGGATTGGAAAGTATAGTTTGTAATTGGATTGAAAACTGTCCAGAGTCCAGAGAGTTCTGGTCAAAGATTCCTATTCAGAATGGTTCCGGGTTCTAAGTTGTGTGCCCCAAGGTTCAGTGCTGGGTTCTCTATTATTTAATTTATTTATTAGTGATATCAGGTAGAGTTGAGCGAATCGAAGTTGATGAAGTGGAATTCGATCCAAATTTCAGGAAAAATTTGATTTGCACCGAATCCGAATTTCCAAACGCTTTGTCTTATTGAATCACATTTTTTCCTAAAATGGCTGCTGCACGTGTGAGGACATGGAGCAAGGAACTCTGGGAACAAGGGATCACCCACAATGCCATGCATGCAGCCAATCAGCAGCTAGCCAGCCCTGTGATGTCACAGCCCTATAAATAGCCTCAGCCATCTTGGATTCTGCCATTCACCAGTGTACTATTTAAAAGTGCAGGGAAAGATTATTCAAGGTGGAGGGAAAGGATAGGGAGGTTCAGTAAGGGCGGTTACAGCCTGGGTAATAGGACCAATCCTATTACACCTTGCTGCACTGACTGGGGACCCAAATTTCCATTATACAGCTCTGCAATTCCAGCAAACCTTTCTTGTTATTGGGCAGCAAGTGCTGTTTGATACCGCCATTAACAGGGTTTATTACAAGGAAATATTTCTACGTCTTATTTGCCCTTGTGCTGTGCAGTTATATGTTCTAAAGCATTTATTGGCTCGTATTTGTGGGAAAAATTGGCTTATTAGCCGTTGTTTGGTGAAGTCCTAAAATTACAGCACATTTTGTCGTGTATTAGTGGCAAAAGAAAAATATATTTGCCGTTCAGCGGTGCAGTTATATGTTCTAAAGTACTTTATGAGCGGTGCAGTTATACTGTATGTTATAAAGCCCTTTTTTTTCGTGTATTAGTGGCAAAATAAAAATATATTTGCCATTCAGCGGTGCAGTTATATGTTTTAAAGCCTTTTTTGGCATGTATTAGTGTCAAAAGAAAAATATATTAGCCCTTTTTTGTGTGTATTAGTGTGAAAAAAAGGGCTTATTAGCCGTTGTGTGGTGTGAGAAATTGTTATCCTTTTTATTTATTTATTTGATCTAACAGTATGTCAAAATAACATAACAAAAACAGAGACAGGTGCACTATGCGGTCTTACTAACCCTCATACTGATGTAAAATTGAGAATTAGCCAACATATCCTGCTTGGAGGACATGTCTGAGCCCGAGCACCACGCCAAGGTTTCTCAAGTAGCTCGGGAACCTAACGCTATATCAGCCAGTCTTGGGTGGGGCTCAGAGCTCTCTGCCTCCTCCCATTGTATGCATGGTCACATGCTGGAGGTTACTGGGAGATTGCTTTGAGTCGGACCTTGCGCACCTGTAATTCGCCCACTGGCTCCTGGTATTGCCCATACGGCCCAGGTAGGTTTAGCGTTAGGTTCCCGAGCTACTTGAGAAACCTTGGCGTGGTGCTCGGGCTCAGACATGTCCTCCAAGCAGGATATGTTGGCTAATTCTCAATTTTACATCAGTATGAGGGTTAGTAAGACCGCATAGTGCACCTGTCTCTGTTTTTGTTATGTTATTTTGACTGCTTATCACATCCACACAATTGCTATCCTGTGTAGGATGTCCATTGTGGTACTTGTGGTCCGCTGCAGGCATCCTCCATTGTATGCATTTTTGCTAGGGGATTGCCATTAGCAACGGGCCACAAGTGCAGGATCTGCCCCCCCAGTATAGATGCACCACTGCATATGGGGTTGAGCACTTCCTGCTTTTTAATACCACACCAATTTGTAGCTTGTATTCTGAATTTTTGGAGGTGTAGAAACTCCTAGTCTGAATGTGCCTTTATTTCCATCCACAGGCAGCATTCTGGTGCACATGTGAGGCCCGGGCTATATCAGCCAGTCTTGGGTGGGGCTCAGAGCTCTCTGCCTCCTCCCATTGTATGCATGGTCACATGCTGGAGGTTACTGGGAGATTGCTTTGAGTCGGACCTTGCGCACCTGTAATTCGCCCACTGGCTCCTGGTATTGCCCATACGGCCCTAGGTAGGTTTAGCGTTAGGTTCCCGAGCTACTTGAGAAACCTTGGCGTGGTGCTCGGGCTCAGACATGTCCTCCAAGCAGGATATGTTGGCTAATTCTCAATTTTACATCAGTATGAGGGTTAGTAAGACCGCATAGTGCACCTGTCTCTGTTTTTGTTATGTTATTTTGACTGCTTATCACATCCACACAATTGCTATCCTGTGTAGGATGTCCATTGTGGTACTTGTGGTCCGCTGCAGGCATCCTCCATTGTATGCATTTTTGCTGGGGATTGCCATTAGCAACGGGCCACAAGTGCAGGATCTGCCCCCCCAGTATAGATGCACCACTGCATATGGGGTTGAGCACTTCCTGCTTTTTAATACCACACCAATTTGTAGCTTGTATTCTGAATTTTGGAGGTGTAGAAACTCCTAGTCTGAATGTGCCTTTATTTCCATCCACAGGCAGCATTCTGGTGCACATGTGAGGCCCGGGCTATATCAGCCAGTCTTGGGTGGGGCTCAGAGCTCTCTGCCTCCTCCCATTGTATGCATGGTCACATGCTGGAGGTTACTGGGAGATTGCTTTGAGTCGGACCTTGCGCACCTGTAATTCGCCCACTGGCTCCTGGTATTGCCCATACGGCCCAGGTAGGTTTAGCGTTAGGTTCCCGAGCTACTTGAGAAACCTTGGCGTGGTGCTCGGGCTCAGACATGTCCTCCAAGCAGGATATGTTGGCTAATTCTCAATTTTACATCAGTATGAGGGTTAGTAAGACCAGCATAGTGCACCTGTCTCTGTTTTTGTTATGTTATTTTGACTGTTTATCACATCCACACAATTGCTATCCTGTGTAGGATGTCCATTGTGGTACTTGTGGTCCGCTGCAGGCATCCTCCATTGTATGCATTTTTGCTGGGGATTGCCATTAGCAACGGGCCACAAGTGCAGGATCTGCCCCCCCAGTATAGATGCACCACTGCATATGGGGTTGAGCACTTCCTGCTTTTAATACCACACCTAATTTGTAGTTTGTATTCTGAATTTTGGAGGTGTAGAAACTCCTAGTCTGAATGTGCCTTTATTTCCATCCACAGGCAGCATTCTGGTGCACATGTGAGGCCCGGGCTATATCAGCCAGTCTTGGGTGGGGCTCAGAGCTCTCTGCCTCCTCCCATTGTATGCATGGTCACATGCTGGAGGTTACTGGGAGATTGCTTTGAGTCGGACCTTGCGCACCTGTAATTCGCCCACTGGCTCCTGGTATTGCCCATACGGCCCAGGTAGGTTTAGCGTTAGGTTCCCGAGCTACTTGAGAAACCTTGGCGTGGTGCTCGGGCTCAGACATGTCCTCCAAGCAGGATATGTTGGCTAATTCTCAATTTTACATCAGTATGAGGGTTAGTAAGACCGCATAGTGCACCTGTCTCTGTTTTTGTTATGTTATTTTGACTGCTTATCACATCCACACAATTGCTATCCTGTGTAGGATGTCCATTGTGGTACTTGTGGTCCGCTGCAGGCATCCTCCATTGTATGCATTTTTGCTGGGGATTGCCATTAGCAACGGGCCACAAGTGCAGGATCTGCCCCCCCAGTATAGATGCACCACTGCATATGGGGTTGAGCACTTCCTGCTTTTTAATACCACACCAATTTGTAGCTTGTATTCTGAATTTTTGGAGGTGTAGAAACTCCTAGTCTGAATGTGCCTTTATTTCCATCCACAGGCAGCATTCTGGTGCACATGTGAGGCCCGGGCTATATCAGCCAGTCTTGGGTGGGGCTCAGAGCTCTCTGCCTCCTCCCATTGTATGCATGGTCACATGCTGGAGGTTACTGGGAGATTGCTTTGAGTCGGACCTTGCGCACCTGTAATTCGCCCACTGGCTCCTGGTATTGCCCATACGGCCCAGGTAGGTTTAGCGTTAGGTTCCCGAGCTACTTGAGAAACCTTGGCGTGGTGCTCGGGCTCAGACATGTCCTCCAAGCAGGATATGTTGGCTAATTCTCAATTTTACATCAGTATGAGGGTTAGTAAGACCGCATAGTGCACCTGTCTCTGTTTTTGTTATGTTATTTTGACTGCTTATCACATCCACACAATTGCTATCCTGTGTAGGATGTCCATTGTGGTACTTGTGGTCCGCTGCAGGCATCCTCCATTGTATGCATTTTTGCTGGGGATTGCCATTAGCAACGGGCCACAAGTGCAGGATCTGCCCCCCCAGTATAGATGCACCACTGCATATGGGGTTGAGCACTTCCTGCTTTTTAATACCACACCAATTTGTAGCTTGTATTCTGAATTTTTGGAGGTGTAGAAACTCCTAGTCTGAATGTGCCTTTATTTCCATCCACAGGCAGCATTCTGGTGCACATGTGAGGCCCGGGCTATATCAGCCAGTCTTGGGTGGGGCTCAGAGCTCTCTGCCTCCTCCCATTGTATGCATGGTCACATGCTGGAGGTTACTGGGAGATTGCTTTGAGTCGGACCTTGCGCACCTGTAATTCGCCCACTGGCTCCTGGTATTGCCCATACGGCCCAGGTAGGTTTAGCGTTAGGTTCCCGAGCTACTTGAGAAACCTTGGCGTGGTGCTCGGGCTCAGACATGTCCTCCAAGCAGGATATGTTGGCTAATTCTCAATTTTACATCAGTATGAGGGTTAGTAAGACCGCATAGTGCACCTGTCTCTGTTTTTGTTATGTTATTTTGACTGCTTATCACATCCACACAATTGCTATCCTGTGTAGGATGTCCATTGTGGTACTTGTGGTCCGCTGCAGGCATCCTCCATTGTATGCATTTTTGCTGGGGATTGCCATTAGCAACGGGCCACAAGTGCAGGATCTGCCCCCCCAGTATAGATGCACCACTGCATATGGGGTTGAGCACTTCCTGCTTTTTAATACCACACCAATTTGTAGCTTGTATTCTGAATTTCTGGAGGTGTAGAAACTCCTAGTCTGAATGTGCCTTTATTTCCATCCACAGGCAGCATTCTGGTGCACATGTGAGGCCCGGGCTATATCAGCCAGTCTTGGGTGGGGCTCAGAGCTCTCTGCCTCCTCCCATTGTATGCATGGTCACATGCTGGAGGTTACTGGGAGATTGCTTTGAGTCGGACCTTGCGCACCTGTAATTCGCCCACTGGCTCCTGGTATTGCCCATACGGCCCAGGTAGGTTTAGCGTTAGGTTCCCGAGCTACTTGAGAAACCTTGGCGTGGTGCTCGGGCTCAGACATGTCCTCCAAGCAGGATATGTTGGCTAATTCTCAATTTTACATCAGTATGAGGGTTAGTAAGACCGCATAGTGCACCTGTCTCTGTTTTTGTTATGTTATTTTGACTGCTTATCACATCCACACAATTGCTATCCTGTGTAGGATGTCCATTGTGGTACTTGTGGTCCGCTGCAGGCATCCTCCATTGTATGCATTTTTGCTGGGGATTGCCATTAGCAACGGGCCACAAGTGCAGGATCTGCCCCCCCAGTATAGATGCACCACTGCATATGGGGTTGAGCACTTCCTGCTTTTTAATACCACACCAATTTGTAGCTTTGTATTCTGAATTTTTGGAGGTGTAGAAACTCCTAGTCTGAATGTGCCTTTATTTCCATCCACAGGCAGCATTCTGGTGCACATGTGAGGCCCGGGCTATATCAGCCAGTCTTGGGTGGGGCTCAGAGCTCTCTGCCTCCTCCCATTGTATGCATGGTCACATGCTGGAGGTTACTGGGAGATTGCTTTGAGTCGGACCTTGCGCACCTGTAATTCGCCCACTGGCTCCTGGTATTGCCCATACGGCCCAGGTAGGTTTAGCGTTAGGTTCCCGAGCTACTTGAGAAACCATGGCGTGGTGCTCGGGCTCAGACATGTCCTCCAAGCAGGATATGTTGGCTAATTCTCAATTTTACATCAGTATGAGGGTTAGTAAGACCGCATAGTGCACCTGTCTCTGTTTTTGTTATGTTATTTTGACTGCTTATCACATCCACACAATTGCTATCCTGTGTAGGATGTCCATTGTGGTACTTGTGGTCCGCTGCAGGCATCCTCCATTGTATGCATTTTTGCTGGGGATTGCCATTAGCAACGGGCCACAAGTGCAGGATCTGCCCCCCCAGTATAGATGCACCACTGCATATGGGGTTGAGCACTTCCTGCTTTTTAATACCACACCAATTTGTAGCTTCTAACAGTATGTCAGACAGAGAAGTGCCAGGCCCAGCACAGGGAAGTGGCAGAGGCCTAAATGTTTCTGGTACAAGCAGAGGTCGCAGCAGAGTAAGGGCCCGTGGTAGCAATGGTCACTTCGAGAAGCCTGAGTTCCCAGTGTCAGCTAGTGGTCGTGGCTTGACCAGCAATCCAGCTGTTCTTGAATGGTTGACTGGATGCTGCTGCCAACTCCACACTATGTCACCTTGCCACTCTGTCGCCTCCTGATGCTGCTGCCACCTCCACACTATGTCACCTTGACACTCTGTGGTCTCCTCATGCTGCTGCCACCTCCAAAATATGTCACCTTGCCACTCTGTGGCCTGGTCATGCTGCTGCCACCTTCACACTATCATTGTGGCACTCAATGGCCTCCTCCTGATGCTGCCGCCACCTCCAGACTCTGTCATTGGCCACTCTGTGGTCTCCTCATGCTGCTTCCACCTCACCACTATGTCATAGGGCCACTCTGTAAACTTATCATGCTGTTCCCAACCTCACTACTTCATGACTGGGCCACTATTCTGCCTTTAGGCTTGGCTGACATCATCATTTATTTGACCCTTTTCCTGATCTGTCAGAAGGAAGGAAAAATTTGACGCACAACGGATCCTGTTTGTGTAGCAGCTGTAAGGCCTGTATGGTCCCATCCGAATTGGCTTGTGATTTTGTAGCTAAAAGCAGGAGTGGGTACAAAACACAGAAGATATTCCATTCACGTGTCATCTCTGTTTTGGATCCACTCCTGTTTTTTTGGCATTAGCAATACTGATGGATTACTAACCAAATGCTGACCGAGTGAAGGCGGATGCTCCACAGACAGGATCCATTTTTGGGGGGTTATTGTTCTGATGGATCAGAGGAAGGGCAAAATAATCAGTGACGTCAACACAAACTTACTGCTGAAAACCTCTCCACTCTGTCGGGGGGCTCTACTTGTATAAGCGTTTAATAGAACAGGTTCTGTAGATATCTATGTGGAATCAGCTGCTGACGGTGTAAAAGGAGAGCGCTTATTCTTTTATGCTGCAGTGATTCTAAGAGCGACGCCTGTCATCTGCATGTCATACGGACTCACAGTATTATTTTACTACCAAAGCAGACTCCCTATGCGTTTTACTGCAAGGCACAGTGTTCTACACCATTATAAAGGCTCTCTGCAAGCAGTTTTTTTATGTAATTCGCTGCAAATAAATTCAGATTGAACCAATTTTTTTTTTTATTCAGCGAAACAGCCGAATCAAATTTTTGAAACATTCGCTCATCTCTAATATTGAGGAGAGAATTAAAAGCACCATTTCTATTTTTGCAGAGAACACTAAGCTAGGTAGTACTGTGCAGTCTATCGAAGATGTCCATTAAATATCAGCTGCTTCTAAGGCCACCAGGATATTGTCATGCGTTAAGTGAGGCATGGACTCACAGGGCAGGGATGTAATACTCCTATTTTACAAAGTGTTGGTGCGGCATCATCTGGAATATGCAGTTTAGTTCTGGGCACAGTCCACAGAAAGGATGCTTTGGAACTGGAAAAAGTACAAATGAGAGCAAATAAACTGATAAGGGGCATGGAGGATCTTAGTTATGAAGAAAGATTATAACATTTATTTAGTCTTCAGAAGAGACTTTTAAGGGGGGACATGATTAACCTATACAAATATATAAATGGGCCATACAAAACATAGGGTGAAAAAAAGGCAAGGGGGCACTTCCTTTGACTGGAAAAGAAAAAGTTCTCCAGAAGTGTCAAAGTTACTTTACCATAAGAACTGTGAATCTGTGGAACAGACTTCCTCAGGTCGTGGTCACAGCAGGAACAGTGGACAGTTCTAAAAAGAGTTTAGATGAATTCTTAAACGTAAATGACATTAATGCTTATAAAAATGTGTAGAAATCTGAGTCTCACTTCCTTTTGAGATTCACATCCCCACCTATCCCTCGGTTGAACTTGATGGACTTGTCTTTTTTCAACCGTATTAACTATGTAATTATAGTGCGCGCTGTACGTCCTGATGCTGTACGGGAAAAGGGGTGAGTACAATGCTTACAGTGTTTCACTCCCCGCTCCTCTTGCATGCTAGTGAGCGCTTCTATAATAGAAGCACTCTCTACTATTCACTTTTAAGACACTGTGTCTTATAAAGTGAAAGATAACGCAATTGGAAGTGTGTTTCGATAACGCAATTGGAAGTTTGTTAGCTACGCCACTGGCCAAAAGGATCAGGTTAGGAATGTTGTCAGATCATGCCCATGGGGCATATTTATTTTCAGACCCCTAGCTATGACTATCCACATGATTTTGTATGGTTGTCAGGAGAGATGGAGGAAGATTTATTATGGCAGGGATTGTTAGAAATTCACAATGGGACATAAGTAGTCACAGGGGGAACAGTCAAGGGCTGAGTTTGAGACTTTCATGATGACCCAGGTGCTCCTGGTTTTGGGGCATATCTACGTACATGGTCAGTGGTGAAGACCCAGAAGATAAGTGGAGACAAGCTGCATGAGAAATAGGTGTGTTTTCAGTATCAGAACAGGATAAAAGCTGTAATTGCTGATCAAATTTATGAGTTCAATAAGCAACTGCCGTTCAAAAATGGCCAAATATAGGACATGTCCAAGGGTGTAGCTATAGGGGGTGCAGAAGTAGCAGTCGCTACCGGGCCCAGGAGCCGGAGGGGCCAAAAGACCCTTGTGCCACATAAGAAGACACTGGTATTATAGAAAGTGTATGCAATTTACACCTCTGGCTGGACAGAAGGGGTTAGGTTAAGAATTTGTTAAGGAGGAGAGTTTAAATTTTTGCCTCATGCAGCACGAAGGTTTGAGGGAAGGGGGGCGCAAGCTGAACCCTTGCACCAGGGCCCATGAGCCTTTAGCTACGCCCCTGGACATGTCCTATTTTTTGACACACACTAGTCACTAGGTTATGAAAAAAATTGGCAATGTGAATACCCCCGTAGACTTTAATTGGTTCTAAAAATAGTCGTCTGACGTCTGTAACCAAAAAGGCCATCACATTTTTCACTGTCATGCGCATGTAGCATAAGTGTGCAACGTTGATTAAAGGCATCACCACTCTCTTCTTCTGGTCGGTAGTAACTGTTGGTATATTGAGCAGGTCTGCAATCCCAAGATTGCAGGAAAACACCTCTGTACTCCATTTGAATAGAGTCCTCCAAAACTTCCACCCCCCCGGAGATCATCAATATCTTTCGAAGCAAGCCTCAATCTAGTCACAAAGTGAACAGACCAATAGTGCAGAGTAACGGCCTCACTAAATCATAACCAACGGTGGTTTTACTGTATTCACATTTCGAAGCAAGAAATAATCCTTCAAGAAACAAACATTTGAAGACATGTTGCTTTGTCCACCACTTTCAGAAAGTGGAAGAGCTCCTCAAGACTTAAATGTTTTTTCCAAGATTTTATTACTGATGATCTATTCTCTGGATAGGTCATTAGTATCTGATCAGTGGGGGGGTCGACACCCAGGACCCCTGATAATCAGTTATAAGAGGGCACCACACTCCTGGCCTTCTCCGTGCTTACCAAGCACATGGTATAGCGGCTGTGCTGGGTATTGCAGCTCAGCCCTATTCAATGGAGTTGAGCTGCGCCTAGGTCACATGACCGATAAACGTGTCGTCACTGGCTTAGGAAAAGTTGTGAGAAGGCCACAACGCTCACTGGTGCACCGATACCTTCTCAAACAGCTGATCAGTGGGAGTCCCTATCCTGAGGATAGGTTATTAGTATATAAGCCTTGGAAAATTCCTTTTAAGATGCACCAAATGTATCAAATATCATTTGACATTTGATAAATTTGGCGCAAATTACAAAAACGCCAACTCCTGCAAAACGGACTTAAAATTCCCCTCTTTCTAATTCTCCTCCTTAATCTTTAGCTACAGTATATCCCTGCCGATGAATAAAGTTAAAGATTCACTTTAAGGAAAGATGAAACAAGGAGAATTCTAAGGTAGCTTTGAGTGTAAATGGAGAAGAAAAAATGTGTCATAATCAGAAAAATAAAAAATAAAGCAGAAATGTATCAACAAAATGTTGCAGTAAAAAGGATTGTTTAATATAGTGCCTGGAAGCATATAATACTGTCTACAAGGGCATAAGAACGAGAAGCTGAGCGCGACCTTGCCTGGATATTGAATAACTGGTGGATAAATTGTTGAGCAATTTTTCGACATGAAACCAGGATGGAGCCATTTTCTTCCCACTGTTCAACAGAAGTCTTACACATTACAGCTTAATCTCCCTGTGTACACTTCAGAGGCCTTTTGCAGCTGTGTAATGACTTTCCAACTGGGAGGCTATAGATGTTTATTTTTGAAAAGGTGCGAGAGATAAGACGGAACTCAGTGGTGGCACCAGGAGCAGGAGCATTGCCAAATGGTTTGTTTAAGTGGAAACAGTTTTACTGACATTACATCCAAAAATGAGAAGTAAATCTTCAACAATCAGTGACAATCAGTTTCTGTTCTGCAAAATAGAAAGACAATTGCTCAGGCACATGTTTCCCTGTCAAAAATGGCTTTATATACATGTAATTAAAATAAAAAAAGTGAAGTCACTATGTACATGCATTACTTATCCTGTACTAATCTTGCGAGATAGCCTTATTATACTAGATATTCTGCTGGTGCAGTCACTGTGTGCATATATTACATTACTTATCCTGTACTGATCCTGAGATTTATCCTGTATTATACTCCAGAGCTGCACTCACTATTCTGCTGGCGCAGTCACTGTGTACATACATTACATTACTTATCCTGTACTGATCCCGAGTTACATCCTGTATTATACTCCAGAGCTGCACTCACTATTCTGCTGGTGGAGTCACCGTGTACATACATTACTTATCCTGTACTGATCCTGAGTTACATCCTGTATTATACTCCAGAGCTGCACTCACTATTCTGCTGGTGCAGTCACTGTGTGCAAATATTACATTACTTATCCTGTACTGATCCTGAGATTTATCCTGTATTATACTCCAGAGCTGCACTCACTATTCTGCTGGTGCAGTCACTGTGTACATACAGTACTTATCCTGTACTGATCCTGAGTTACATCCTGTATTATACTCCAGAGCTGCACTCACTATTCTGCTGGTGCAGTCACTGTGTACATACAGTACTTATCCTGTACTGATCCTGAGTTACATCCTGTATTATACTCCAGAGCTGCACTCACTATTCTGCTGGTGGAGTCACTGTGTACATACATTACATTACTTATCCTGTACTGATCCTGAGTTACATCCTGTATTATACTCCAGAGCTGCACTCACTATTCTGCTGGTGCAATCACTGTGTACATACATTACATTACTTATCTTGTACTGATCCTGAGTTACATCCTGTATTATACTCCAGAGCTGCACTCACTATTCTGCTGGTGCAGTCACTGTGTACATACATTACATTACTTATCCTGTACTGATCCTGAGTTATATCCTGTATTATACTCCAGAGCTGCACTCACTGTTCTGCTGGTACAGTCACTGTGTACATACATTACATTACTTATCCTGTACAAATCCTGAGTTACATCCTGCATTATACTCCAGAGCTGCACTCACTATTCTGCTGGTGCAGTCACTGTGTACATACATTACTTATCCTGTACTGATCCTGACTTACATCCTGTATTATACTCCAGAGCTGCACTCACTATTCTGCTGGTGCAGTCACTGTGTACATACATTACATTACTTATCCTGTACTGATCCTGAGTTATATCCTGTATTATACTCCAGAGCTGCACTCACTATTCTGCTGGTGGAGTCACTGTGTACATACAGTACTTATCCTGTACTGATCCTGAGTTACATCCTGTATTATACTCCAGAGCTGCACTCACTATTCTGCTGGTGCAGTCACTGTGTACATACAGTACTTATCCTGTACTGATCCTGAGTTACATCCTGTATTATACTCCAGAGCTGCACTCACTATTCTGCTGGTGGAGTCACTGTGTACATACATTACATTACTTATCCTGTACTGATCCTGAGTTACATCCTGTATTATACTCCAGAGCTGCACTCACTATTCTGCTGGTGCAATCACTGTGTACATACATTACATTACTTATCTTGTACTGATCCTGAGTTACATCCTGTATTATACTCCAGAGCTGCACTCACTATTCTGCTGGTGCAGTCACTGTGTACATACATTACATTACTTATCCTGTACTGATCCTGAGTTATATCCTGTATTATACTCCAGAGCTGCACTCACTGTTCTGCTGGTGCAGTCACTGTGTACATACATTACATTACTTATCCTGTACAAATCCTGAGTTACATCCTGCATTATACTCCAGAGCTGCACTCACTATTCTGCTGGTGCAGTCACTGTGTACATACATTACTTATCCTGTACTGATCCTGACTTACATCCTGTATTATACTCCAGAGCTGCACTCACTATTCTGCTGGTGCAGTCACTGTGTACATACATTACATTACTTATCCTGTACTGATCCTGAGTTATATCCTGTATTATACTCCAGAGCTGCACTCACTATTCTGCTGGTGGAGTCACTGTGTACATACATTACATTACTTATCCTGTACTGATCCTGATTTACATCCTGTATTATACTTCAGAGCTGCACTCACTATTCTCCTGGTGCAGTCACTGTGTACATACATTACATTACTTATCCTATACTGATCCTGAGTTACATCCTGTATTACACTCCAGAGCTGCACTCGCTATTCTTCTGGTAGAGTCACTTTGTGCAAATATTACATCATTTATATTGTACTGATCATGAGTTACATCCTGTATTATACTCCAGAGCTGCATTCACTATTCTGCTGATGGAATTAATGTGTACATACATTACATTACTTATACTGTAATAATCCTGAGTTACAGGGCTATTATACTCCAGAGCTGTACTTGCTATTCTGCTGGCACTATTTTCAGCTATTTTTATTCTTAATTTGACTTCTCCTGAAGAAGGGGGTATTTTTAAAATGGCCAAAAATGTTGAGTCCACCTGTGATTGTAATAAAAGGAAACCATTTCGGATACTGCCGTGATTTTTCCTGTCATACTACGAGCGATGCTGGCGGGGGAGGTTGCCTCTATTGGATGTCTTGAGCTAATCCCATAGACCTCCTCCTAAGTGAAGTGAGTCATTTTTTTTTATTTACCTTATTTTATTTGATCTCACCAAGAGCTTTGTTTTAGCCTTTACAAAAGGTTCTCCACTACTGTTCTTTCAATTATTTTGGAGCAAATAGCCTCTACATAGTGAACAACAGAGGATTTGGCGCCGTTTAGGTGGTTGATTTTACTTTATTTGTCTCCTCATTTTTTTGTAGTAGTAGTTTATGTACTTATCCAGCCACCATAGGCAGCCGTTCCTCGAATTCGCTTCTCCGTGCAAATTAATCCCTTTCTTCTTCTCCCTGTGGCGCCCTACTTGTTGTCTTAAGACCTTTTTGGGGGCACCCCAAGAAGGTTTTTTCGACCGACACTCTCTTTTTTTCGCTGAAAACGTTTGTTTTTCTCATTTGTCTTTTCACTAGTAGAGTACCTCAGGTGTCAGTATTGGGCCCTATTTTCCTCCATATATTTATTAAAGATCTTGTAGAAGGCTTGCATGGTAAAGTATACATTTTCACAGATGACACTAAACTATGTAAAGTAATTAACACTGAAGAGGACAGTATACTGCTACAGAGGGATCTGGATAGATTGGAGGCTTGGGCAGAGAAGTGACAGATGAGGTTTAACACTGACAAATGTAAGGTTATGCACATGGGTAGGAATAATGCAAGTCACCTGTACATACTAAATGGTAAAACGCTGGGTAACACTGACATGGAAAAGGACCTAGGAATTTTTGTGAACAGCAAACTAAGCTTTAAAAACCAGTGTCAGGCAGCTGCTGCCAAGGCCAATAAGATAATGGGTTGCATCAAAAGGGGGCATAGATTCCAGTGATAAGAACATCGTCCTACCACTTTACAAATCACTGGTCAGACCACACATGGAGTACTGTGTACAGTCCGGGGCTCCTGTGAACAAGGCAGACATAGCAGAGCTGGAGAGGGTTCAGAGGAGGGCAACTAAAGTAATAACTGGAATGGGGCAACTACAGTACCCTAAAAGATTATCAACATTAGGGCTATTCACTTTATAAAAAATACAACTGAGGGGAGATCTAATTACAATGTATAAATATATCAGGGGTCAGTACAGAGATCTCTCTCATCATCTATTTATCCCCAGGACTGTGACAAGGGGACTAGTGTTGATCGAGCATGCTTGGCCGAACACCAGTTCGGCTAGAGCATCTCAATGCTCGGCACATGGTGGTATTCTGCCAAATACCGCCATGTGCTCAAGCGCCTCGAGTCTCCTCCCCGCACGTTTGTGCAGGTAAGTACTGCCCTTTATTGTAATGCTGTAGCCATGTTGGTTACTGGTATTACAGTGATTGGCTGGCCAGAACACATCATCGGGTGCTATATAGCACCCGATGACATGTGTTCGGCTCAGTGTTAGTCAGGGAGAGCTGTGCTGAAGAAGGGAAAGATAGTGTAGGGAGTGAAATGTTCTATTTTTTATTAGAAAAACTTGTCAGAGACCCAAAAGTCATTTTAAGGACTGTTGTGTGTGGCAGCAATATCTATTTTTAGCGCATCCTTCGCTAAATAGAGTGTAATAGTTAAGCCGCTTCAGACAGCGACATTATCTGCGCTGCATTTCCTGTGTAACATGTGCGCATCCCAAAAATATCTGCGACATCCAGTGTATATTTCCATAGACTGTGTCCGCTGCGGACAGTGACATTACCTGGGGTACATCTCCTGTGTAACGTTTCCACATCCAAAATACCTGACATTCTCTAAAATGTAATATTAGCCACTGCTGACATCAGCGACATTATCTGCGGTATATCTCCTGTTTTCCACATACAAAATACCTTTTTTAATTTTTTTGCGCATGCACTTACAAATCCTGCGCTACTGTATGTGTGACATACTTTTAAGCATATATAACACTTAGTACGAAGAAGGCGAGTAGCAAGGGATGGGACAGTGGCTGTGCACAAGCCATAGCACTAAATGTGCAGCTTTCCAAATTACTGGCCCTGGAAATGTTGCCATTTAGGCTTGTGAACAATGAGGCCTTTTGCAACCTGATGTTGGCGGCCGCCCGTTGTTACGCAGTCCCCATCCGCCACCATTTTATCACAGTGTGCCGTGCCCGCCTTACACTAGCATGTGTCCCGTAACATTGTCGATGCCCTGACCAATGCAGTTACTGTGAAGGTCCACTTAAGCACTGACACATGGACAAGTGCTTTCGGCCAGGGACGCTACATTTCCCTGACGGCACACTGGGTGAATGTTGTGGAGGCCAGGAGCGAGTCGTACACCGGGATGGCACAGGTGCAACCCACGCCAAGGATTGCGTGCCCTATTTTCATCAGGGTTTCCGCCACCACCTTTGTTAGTTGCTCCAACCCCCACTTCTCCTCCTCCTCCTCCACTTCCACCTCAGAGATATCCTCTTGCAGCGCCAGTCAGCCTTCAGTCGGTGGAAACAGTGTAGCACTTCAGTGCGGAAGCGTCAACAGGCCATACTTAAGCTGATATGCTTAGGTGATAAACAGCAGACCGCCGCAGAGCGGTGGCATGGGATAAGAGACCAGACTCAGCTGTGGCTCTCGCCACTCAACCTAGAACCAGGCATGGTTGTGTCTGATAATGGCCGTAACTTGGTGGAGGCTTTAGAGCTTGGCAAGCTCACACACATCCCATGCCTAGCCCACGTCTTCAACTTAGTGGTTTATCAAAACCTACCCCAATTTGCCTGAGCTACTGGTGAAGGTGCACCGCTTGTGTGCAAATTTCCTCAAGTCATCAACAGCTTCCACTGGTCTGGCAACGCTGCAGCAGCGCTTACAATTGCCAGCTCACTAACTGCTGTGTGATGTGAGCACGTGCTGAAACTCCATATTCCATATGTTTTCCAGGCTTTGTGAGCAGCAGAGGGCAGTAGTGGAATACCAGCTGCAACATGGTCGTCGCCTTTCCAGTCAGCACCCGCTAATCAGAAGCGAGGAGTGGACATGGATGTCTGACCTCTGTGAGGTTTTAAGAAACTTTGAGGAATCAACACAGATGGTGAGCGGCGATAATGCTATTATCAGCGTAACCATCCCACTTCTGTGTCTAATCAAACGCTCGCTACTCACAATTAAGAATGACGCTTTGAATGTGGAAGAGTTGGAAATGGGGGAAGAATACATTACACAGGGTGATAGCCAGACCACCCTCCATCCGTCTTCTCAGCACGAATTGGACGATGAACAGGAGGAGGAGCAGGAGACGGTTGCCTCCGCTACAGAGAGCAGTACCCATAGAAGTTTAATTCCATCTGTTCAGCGTGGGTGGCAGAACAGGAGGAAGAGGATGAAGAGATTGAGTGTGATCCTCGTGATGACGACAGGGAAGTCTTGCCTGTTGGTACTCTGGCACACATGGCTGACTTCATGTTAGGCTGCCTTTCCCACAACCCATGCGTTATACACATTTTAGACAACACGGATTACTAGTTGTTCACCCTTCTCGACCCCCGCTACAAAAAGATAACTTCTCATCTCTCATTCCTCTGGTGGAGAGGACAAGCAAAACGGTGCTATACCAGAAGATCCTTGTTGAAAAATTGCTACAAAGTTGATAGGGCAGACATCTAACTGGATCATCACCATCACGGGGACTTGCGATTGCCTAGAAGTTATCTAGAGTCAACAAAGTGGCACCAAGTCCAGTCTCAGTAGCCCTGAGTCTGGTCAACACAATCCTCACCATGGCGGCACATTGTGGAAGCCGGGAGCAAGTTGGCTGCCGGCACCAGACTCACCCTCCAAGAGATCCTTGTTAACGGAAAGTCTATTCATTCCAATAACCGGGCCGCTTAGGAGTTCTGTATTGTTATTTATCGCCACTATTTCCCCGAGGTGGGAGTGGGTAATTGCCACGCGCCTGCTGCCTTCCATGGACGCTTGTGCTTAATTAACTTGACCCACCCTCTCTTGGTGGTTCACAATTAGGAAACAAAAGGGACAAGGCAACAAGAGCCAATCTGATTTCAGCCATTAACCTCCCTTGGATGTGGTTCTCAGGCTCCCTCTCTAGCATCGAACCCTGATTTCCCGTTATTAGTGATCACCATGTTAGGCGCAGAAAAGAACATTGAAAGTTGATAGGGCAGATATCCAAATGGATCATCGCCGTCACTGGGATGTGCAATCGCCTAGAGGTTATCTAGAGTCACCAATGCGGCAGCAGGCCCTCACCCCTAATGTTTTAGAGGGTCACCAGCAGGCACTTGGCTTCTAATGTTTTTGAGGGTCACCAGCAGGCCAGCAATTATTATTTTTCAAGGGTGTGTATGATGCCCTCCTTTATGTGTAACAAAGAGTGTTTTGAAGTGCCGGTTCCTTGTAATTTTTGGCAGCCCTTTCACTTAGTGCATAGGCTTTATGAGTGTAGGAGTCCCACTACCTGAAATATTGTACCACAATGTGAATGAGGCTGCCCAAAATGTGATATACAGATTGTAATGGAGTGCCTCTTCCTTGTAATTTTTGGCATCACTTGAACTTTATATACAAGTAAATATACAGGAAAGAATGCTTCTTAACAATTTTCCCACAATTTTTATATTTTTGGGGGGTTTTGTGCATATTATTGTCAGTCTGTAAAAGTGGCGTACTACTCGGACAACATCGTTCCCATCAGCGACAACATCGTTCCCAGCAGCGACCTGAAAGTCCAAGATGCATCGAGACATCCTCCCCATGCTGTTCCCGAACCATTTCAGTGGTGTTTCCATCAATTTATGACATTTTCCTATGAACCAGACACCCTCCACTCTTCATAGCAGGGGTAGCCTGGTTTATTGCTCGGGTTCTCCCATTGACTTCCATTATACTCTGGTGCTCGGTAGAGCACCCGAGCATCCCGATGTGTTCGGCCAGCGCACTTGAGCACTTTGGTGCTCGATCAACACAATCTATTACTATTTTGTGGAAGCTGATATATAGAAAGCCTCAATCAGTTGTTAGTTGAAGCTGGTATATCACCCTCAAGCAGCAATTTTGTGGACGCAGGAATATGGAAAACCTCAATCACTATTTTGTGGAAGCTGATAGATCGCAGCCCTCAATCAGCATTTTCTGGAAGCATACAAATGCACTATAATATACTTTCTTTGTTCGAAAGTATATTATAAGCTGGATTTGATTTTTCTTTGTGGAAGGCTACATGGTCGTTGTCCGGGACCTTTTTCCATGCTTCCAAGAGAGAGTATATTATAAGTATATCACACCACTTTGTGTATCACATCAATGTTACCAGTGGCCCTATTAGCTAGCGTTTGGTGTTCCTAAGTTCCTAACAGCCTGTTCCTGCTCCAAAATGTAACCTCTCCCTACAATGGCAAAACACATAATGTAAAATGGCTGCCATATCGTGTTCTATTATAGGGTTGGGGGTGTGTCCATTTGGCTGTCCTGTCCCACCTGATTGATGCGTCATGGGTCAAAGTTCAGAGCAATGCAAAAGAATATGGCACGCGAGAACATCGCCATATGTTCACATGTTTGGCGGATCGCAAACACGCTAAGTTCGCCGCGAACAGCAAGGCCATCACTACTTGACACTCTGTGGTCTCCTGATGCTGCTGCTGCCATATCCACACTTTGTCACCTTGCCACTCTGTGGCCTCCTCATGCTGCTGCCATCTCCACACTATGTCACCTTGCTACTCTGTGGCCTCCTCATGCTGCTGCCAAATCCAGAAACAATGAATGACAACCTCCGGATGCTGCCGCCAACTCCAGACTCTGTCATTGTGCCACTCGGTGGCCTCATCATACTGCTACAAAAAACAAAATGGCTGCTCACTGTTATATATACAAACAATAGAGCTAAGAAATGGGGGTCATTCTAGATAAAAGTAGTACAATACCGACTATAAATGAGTAATGGAAGCTCTTAGCGCACATACGTGTCGGGCCCATCTACCAGGCGTCAAGGTGGCTTCCGCAGATGGGTCCCTAACACTAAATATACTGCCTCACTTTGGACTTACTTAAGCCTACAATATTCAGGGCAGTGTACGAACCAGCTACAAATGTACTCTGCTCAAAAGTCCCAGGTAGATGGCCGTGTTCAGTCTAAAAGAGGCGCTACCCTCAATATATTGCAAGAAAATTTAGACTAAAACCTTCAGAATCACAAGTGTGAAAGCAGCCTGAGCGGATCCGTTCAGACTTTCAATGTAAAGTCAATGGGGGACGGATCCGCTTGAAGATTGAGCCATATGGTGACATCTTCAAGCGGATCCGTTCCCATTGACTTACATTGTAAGTCTGAACGGATCCGCACGCCTCCGCACGGCCAGGCGGACACCCGAACGCTGCAAGCAGCGTTCAGCTGTCCGCCTGTCCGTGCGGAGGCGAGCGGAGCGGAGGCTGAACGCCGCCAGACTGATGCAGTCTGAGCGGATCCGCTCCATTCAGACTGCATCAGGGCTGGACGGAGGCGTTCGGGTCCGCTCGTGAGCCCCTTCAAACGGAGCTCACGAACGGACCCATGAACGCTAGTGTGAAAGTAGCCTAAGAAACTAAGTGCGCCCTCTTGAAGAACCGGTCCACGACCAACCAGATAGCTGTACATCCGGCAGAAGAGGGCAGATCTGTAAGAAAGTCCATGGCAATGTGTTGCCATGGAGCATCAGGAACTGGAAGAGGTAACAACAGCCTGGATGGTTTGGTTCTGGAGACTTTATTCTGAGCACAGATGGTGCGGGCAGACACATAATCATGCACATCCTTAGACAGTGTGGGCCACCAGTAGTGGCAAGACAAAAGCTCTGTGTTCTTGCAGATCCCTGGGTGACCAGCCAGTTTGGAGTTGTGCCCCCAAGCTAGAATATGTTTTCTCTTGGCAGATGGCATAAATATCTTCCCAGGAGGGATGTCTTTTACCAGGACAGGAGCAACTGTGATCAAGCGAGCAGGAGCTACAATGTACTTGGGCTCCTCCTGCTGGTCAGAAAAGTCAAATCAGGGATAAAACAAATTTCAAGTATTTCACTGATCCCTAATATCTATGTAGAAAGGATAGGGAAATTTCTCAAAATGTATTTCATACCAATTCATCAGAACCGACAAAGACATTTGATTCAGGTACAAATCAATTCTAGAAGAGATTTACCCAAATGTGGAGTCCTACAGCCAAGACAATCTCTTTACTTCCAAAACAAACAGAAGGCCTCTGATGCCACCAGATGCTATGTGTCAATCCAATAAGGCTACTTTCACACTCGCTTTTTGGCTTTCCGTTTGTGAGATCTGTTCAGGGCTCTCACAAGCGGTCCAAAACGGATCAGTTTTGCCCTAATGCATTCTAAATTGAAAAAGATTCGGCTCAGAATGCATCAGTTTGCCTTCGATCAGTCTCCATTCCGCTCTGGGGGTGGACACCAAACCTGCCTGCAGCGTTTTGCTGTCCGCTTGACGAAACTGAGCCAAACGTCCTGGCACACAATGTAAGTCAATGGGGACGGATTCGTTTTCTCTAACACAATCTGGAACAATAGAAAACTAATCTGTCTCCCATTGACTTTCAATGGTGTTCATGACGGATCTGTCTTGGCTATGTTACAGATAATACAAACAGATCCGTTCATGATGGATGCATGCGGTTGTATTATTGTAACAGATCAGTTTTTGCAGATGCATGACGGATCCGCCCAAAACGCGAGAGTGAAAGTAGCCTTAGTCAATGCTTAGCCTTTTAAACAAGCCTTGAAGCATAACTTCTATTGTCTCTTATCAGTGTAGATCACAGAGAACTGGCTTAGCTAGGTAAAAGGTCTTTGGTCGGAATCTGGGGAGTTAATATTTCTCCTTCTGGAGAGCACCTGAGCACCTAGTAGACATGAGGAGTCTGAAAGGCCACTGGGTTTCTTTGCAAATTCTCTCTCTCTCGCTCTGATCCTCTCTCACCAAAAATTCAGATTCTATCAAATCAAATTTTTTGTAAAACATTTTAGGCTGAATTTATATTCAGTAGAATTGACATGCTCTTCTCTAACATATACATAGAAAACCATTTTATTTTAAAAAAAATTTGTAATAGAATATATATATGTATTTGTATAATACTGAGAAGTAAAATTATAGGGATTTTCGGAGACAGAGGATAGGTCATCAGTATCTGATCAGTGAGAAGGCACCAGCAGTTATGATAGCACTGTAGCCTTCTTGAAGCTTAACATAGGCTGTATGACATCTCATTCATCGGTCAAATGGCCTAGGACCTAGGTGCAGCTCAGCCCTATTGAAGTGAATGGGGTTGGGCTGCAATACCAAGCACGGCCATTATACAATGTACAACCCTGTGCTTTGTGAGCTGAGATGGAGATACAGAGGATAGATAGATCATTAGTATGAAAGGGAAAAAAACCTTCAACTCACCTTGCATCATTGTCACCAAACACACTCGTCAACCTTAGGTTGCTGCCACACTTGGGGCTGTGCTGCGTTTTTGGTATGGGAAAAAAAATAAAAATAAAAAACACACCATAAAATGCATGCAGACTCAAATTACATTATTGTAACCTAATTAGTAATAACTGTAGTTCATTTTTGTCTCTATGTTTCCCTTTGCTGGAAGAAAACTCACCATAAATGCAGGTATGTAGTTGCAAAAACTGCATATTGCATACATTATTTTTTGTGTGTTTTTTTTTCCTGCCACACCAAAAAAGCAGCAAAGCTGTGCTGTGTGGCCGCACCCTTATAACACCACACTCACAGATTTAGGAGGAAGAGGACAAGCATATAGTATACCTGAACACCTAAACTAGTGTATGGCAGAGATGCGCAACTCATGAGAAAGGTGGAATTCTGAAACTGGTTGGGATATGCTGGAATTGATGTCTTTCATTTTTTTAATGCTTGAAGCATCCACTGGTAGTAGAATAAACCTCATTTTAGCCACTTTAATCAAAGGTGTACCATAAGGATGTATGAATCGATTCTACCGATTCAGAATTTGTTAATAATTTCCCAAAATTTTTCTTTTATTAATTTCAAGTGAGAGACCCCAGTATGATATTCTGTGTTTCCAGATAATATACATGCGTTGTCTAAGGGGGTACTCTTTCTCATTATGGAGAGCACCTAGTATGCAGAGTACATCTGTGCAGTATTTTAGGAAAAGCGATGCCTATCTGGGTTTCAAATTAGCCATCCTAAGCCAATCTGATGCCAGCAGATGTTAGACATGATAATTTGCATACATTTTACCCAGAAATAAAGAGGAGTGTTGTCTAGCCTACAATTAGTCATCAACTTATATTAACTGGTCTGCATAATAGAAATAGTGCCCACCTAGAGGTCCACCCAAGACCTTGCAGCTAGAAATTTCCATTAGCTGTTTCTATATGCTTTGCTCTGTTAAAGGGCCTTTGTCCTGGCTTAGGTATTTTCCCAGTTTTGCTAAACGAGTGCGCTTAAAAGACTGGAATTTACCCCTGCCAATCAACTCTATTAATATATTGCAGCACTAATATGATTGCTGTGTTCTCTTCACTGTTTACCTGGTTGTTATAAAGCAGCGAATAGGTGTAATAGTAACTCCACTGTCTCACTTCAATCGGAAATCTTCTTCCTATTAATCTGAGAATATGTCACTAGTATAGCAAAAGTAGACAACCCATTTAAGAATAAAAAATTCTATTTTTCCATTTTAAGATTAATCTCAGATGAACCGGACAGAGGCCTCCAAAGTAACATTAAACTGAAAGTGAGAGAAAAGAACTAGAACATAGCACCAATCTTACACTTCTCTCACTGAAACCATACAAGCTAGTTCTGTAATCAAAGAAGAAAATGTATCCAGCTCACCATAAGCATTCGGTGCACGGAGAGGACCAGACCCGTCCCTTGTATAATCAAAGAAATAAAGTAATATTCTCCAGCATCCGTCAGTATTGGTCGTCTTTGTTGTAAATCGGTATAGCAGTACATGCTTCATGTACTGCTATACCAATTTACAATAAAGACGACCAATACTGACAGATGCTGGAGAATATTACTTTATTTCTTAATAAAAGGTAGTGGGTTTTTTTTAACCCTTTTTACGGCGCTGAGAACAGGAGGCGAGTTCTCATAAAATATTTTTTTTAAAAGTAGAGTAGCTATTTATTCTTTTGTCAATGCGTTTCAAGGGCGTACGGCCGTCTTCTTTTCGTGTTAGGGTGGTATGCGGCATATTTTGATACCCCGATCTGAGTATCAAAATATGTCGCATACCACCCTAACACGAAAAGACGGCCAGCACATACTAATACCAATCTAAAGTCATGCATACCACAGAGTTAGCAACCAGCCGCTATATAATAGCGATCACCATACCCTCAGTGACAGTCAGATACCGATGGGCGTTTCTCCAGGTGACGTCACGAATGACGTCATGCACATCAATTCTCCGCCCAGCAAACCACTGGCCTGCGCGCCAAAATACCCCTTTTAAAAGACGATGTTTTAATATGATCCAACATATGCTTTTATTGTCCTGATGAAGAGGGCCGTACGCCTTTGAAACGCGTTGACAAAAGAATAAATAGCTACTTTAAAAAAAAATATTTTTATGAGAACTCGCCTCCTGTTTTTTAGCGCCGTAAAAAGGGTTAAAAAAACCCACTACCTTTTATTTTCATACTTATTTCTCTTGCCACAACTGGGCAGAGAAAAAGGAACCTTTGGCAGCAGTACAGGACCCTGCATGCTGGACGGGAGAATACCAGCACAAGCTTTTTACAGTTGTTCTTTTACTTTATTTCTTAAGCTAGTTCTCTGTCTAAAAGGACAAGAGAACCAGAGTATCTCAAGAGATATGTTCCTTGCTTGGTTGATGCGCCTTGGGGGGGACTCTTCTTGGTGCTCTTTATCATTAGGGAGACACAAATAGATGCATGAGTATTGTATGCCAGTGTGCGCTACTCTTGGTTTTTAGGAAGAGTATATGCAAATTCTTGAAAAGTTCATTCTTCCCTAATGTATTAGATTTTATGTGCTGCCGTGTAATTCAGCAGATGTGGTATGGTTGGCAATGGTTGTGTCACGATGGGAGGTGGGGGAAACTCCCCACGTACAATGTCACCAGGTACTTGGCCGTAGGCAGGGAAAAGGGATCTGGTCACCTCCTAAAGCTTCCCTAAAATAGCCCTAGTCTCCTGGCTGTATGAGCCGCCTTCAATGGTAAGGGGGCTCATACCCACAAACCTAGAGGTCTAGGAATCCCTGCATCGCCCTCAACATCGTGACAGGGCAGAGACCTCCTGTTCATCTATCACCACGGATAAAAGTTGTCTCCAGCGACCCAGTAGCTGACAGGGAGAAAGGCAATGCAGCAACTGCACGGCAAGTAAGAACACAGTGTAACAACAGAACATCAAACATTTACCTGCTGCAGCAAAGATGGAAAAACCACACCAAAACAACCTGAACCCCCATGTGGACACTGAAGCAAGGTGGCTCCAGGCGAGGCTGCTAATTTCTTTAGGTTCACCCCTCCGGGAAACCAATGGGACCCCCTTTCGGATGAGAAGACGAACAGGGGAAATGTCTCGCAAACATGCTGGACACAATATCAACAGACCAGACATGTAACAACGCACAAGACATAACAACCAAATCCCAAATCAAACCCACACCAAACATAGACACATAAGGATGGGTGGAGACAAGGAGAAGACATAGGGATGACATTGCTAAAAGACCTTGATGTCCAACAAGGTGCCCCTCAATGACTGGGCAGATAGCCACAGAATGGAGCATAGCTTCCAGTCCAAAGCTAGGCTAAAGCACAACTAACCTCCAAGCTACAGTACAAGCAAAGGCTAAATAGCTACAAAAGACCACACCCTGATCTAACCAAGTCAGGATATTAACCCCACACACACCACACAGCAGGGAGACACAACTTCAAGGGGATGTGCACGTGCAAACCGAAAACTACTCGCTGCCCCGGCAACCAGTCTGCACGGCAACCGCGTTATGGTCAAACCATACGTCCGTAACAGGTTGACAGGAACAGGGATAACCACCCTGTTCCTTTCATCTTGGTAGCAATGGGCTGGTACTACTTCCCACTAGGAAGAGACGTTTGAGTCCATACCTTCACTCTAGGAAGAGTATCAGAATCGAGAACACTGCTTCGAAAAGAAAAAAAGCTTCATTGTGTCTAGACAATAGTGTGATTTATAAAACCACACCTTTACAGACGCTTCTGCAGGTGAGTGGCTATGGCTCAGACACCCATCACCCAGACCTCTTCCAGGCCAGACAAACACCAAGCCTGTATCACTTCGTGAACACCCATATCCACAAATGCCTCCTAGTACCATTTAATTGCCACCAAACCTGCAACCATTCCTCAAACCTGCACTTTGTACCTTCTATTACTGAATGTCTCAAAAGTTATGTTTTGCCAGTAAAGATAGACTGTTATTCTTAAAATCATCTTTAGACTGCACCGATCCCCAGGGAACAACGACCTGAGGGAGTACACATATTAGGGCCACTACCACTCACATCCTCTGCACCGACTCCTCAGGGGCTTGTTGTACAGTTTTCAGTATTTATCCTCCTGTAGGTAGGGAATCTGTGTACAGAGCAAGTATACAGAAGGTTGGTGGACAGAGGTACTACTGATTCCACATAAAGAAACACTATAATCCTAATTGTTCCAGGGGGAGGGCAGTGTACAACAGAAAAACATACACTACAGAGATAGGACTGCTGTTTTCTCGTGACCAGCAATAAGGGGAAAGTCTTTAGAGCAATGTCCTTCTATCTGTAGGCAAAGAACAGTGTGGAAATTAGTTTTTGTCAATTTGCTTTCATTTATTCACCTCTGCAATTTGTTTTCTTATATTGCTTATTATAATATTAATACTGCAGTTGCAACAAGTTCTATATATTTTTTTCCTGAATTCCTTAGGTATAGTGGTGGGTTAGAAAGATGCTGATTATTTTTTTTGTAATTATGATACAGAATAAATATTATATGAACATGCTCTTCTGAGCATCTAATCTTATGTTTGAATTAGCATTCTATACAGGCATTAATTTAATATTCATATTTATTATTAATACAGTAAGTCTTTTTTTAATAAATGCCTTAAAAATCATGTTTTCTTTACTCTTTAAGTAACTTGTTTAAATATGTATTTAATTTTTATTGTTTATATCTACTGATCTATTTATTCTGATTTTATTCTTGGCATATTTGTGTCTGGAGATTGAGATTTGACAGCCCACGGAGTTTGCTGTTGAGACTCTACTAACCGCTGCTGGTGTGGACAAGAATTATAACAGTCCTGAAGAATTTGTACTTAACAGATTAGTTATACATACTGCTTTCTCTTATGAATCACTGAATAATTTAAATGGGAGATAATGATATATGCTCCAATAAAAATGCATTTGGTATAATTACAATTTTATTTACAGGCCACTTAACTCATGCTCAGCGAAGCTTCCTATTCTAAATTGCTAGTGACTTCTCCAACTATAAAATGCTTAATTATTTTGTCTTCCATTATGCTGCACCAGATTTTTATTTAATATAAAAAAATTAAATACTTTTGTATTTCCGTCTGTTTATTGGATTCTGCTTGAAAGCCTAACTAATAACTAATATTTTCTTGAAGGTAAAATTACATTTACTGCTTTATAACCAATAACAAGCATGCTTGTGATGAGCAGATGATAAGAAACTTTAACATACAGCCCTGTTCTAATAAATGATACCATTTGTCATCTCTATTTGTATGCGTCAATCAACGCTGATCACTATTTCCTGCCTCACTCAACACTAATCGCAGCATACAAAGGCAAAAACTGAGAAGGACCCCTGTTGTTTGCTATTGGAGCCTATACCTTGTGATAGTAGACCACCTATGGTCTGTTGAAGGACATTGGTGTAATAAATGTTTGACACTCACACAATGATCCTAACTCCTAAGACAAAACAAAATGGGGCATTCACAAAGGGCAAAACGGCCAAGAAGTAGAGCAATTCCAAGTCCTAAAACATATTACCGAACTCACCAAGGGTAAACCCATATGGCAGAATCTGTTGGGCATTGATAAACATCCACATTGCCACATCTTGTCACCTGGTGAGCCACCTTTGCAGTGAGCCTGACAGTTTATGTTTAGAGTGTGTGGCCAATCAGTAAAAAATTATAAGTAAAGCACACACTGCTTGACTTCCCTTACAAAATTTCAGCTTGGCAAACTATACTCATGTTTAAAATGGTACAACAAAACTGTTGCCAACTTCAAGACCTCCTAGCCACAATTGTCACTCCATCTTTTCGTACCAACCTTCTCAGTACATTGTGAGAAATGCTTATGCATATTGTTGCCCAGACCACCTAGAGATTTGCAAGACCTTGGGCCAATTGAATATCTTGACCTTAATCTCTATCTCTTTCTCTCTCTAAAAAAATTATACCTAAATGAATCTGAAGAAATTCTTATACTGAATTAGAATAAAAAATAAATAAAAATGGGTTGAATTTCAATTCTAACCAAATGATTCATTCATCTCTAAAGGCAATGAGGAAACCAGGGGTGCAAAGTGTAATAAACCTACCCCTCATGGGTATAAACTTTCTTGGTTGCACCTCCAGGTTCTGACCCCACAACATGCAGATGAGTGTGCTGCAGAAGACAGAAAAGTTGTGTTGAGTGGATACAGAGGTCGTTCTAGTAAAATACTGAGAAGGCAGTCCAAGTCAGACAGAAATATCAAGGATGAGCAAGTTGTAATTGTGAAGACCAGCCCAGGAGGGTGGAGAATGGGAGTGGTAGTGACTCTGGCTGTAATAGTCAATCACAGTGCCAATCCTCACATCTATGCTCCCAAGGGCCAGAGCAGTGAAAGGAGGGCACACCCTTATTTTGCTCAGAACATACTCTGATGTTTTGACTCCTACCTTGGGGTGCCATTGATTTTTTAGGTTTGGCGTTGGTGCAAGGCAGGAGGTGTATAGTGCAACAGTAGGTGCAATGTAGGGGACATGGCAAACATGTGGAAGAAGGTGCAGGTCGCAGATGCGTTCCACCAGCCGATCATGTGACCTGCACTTCCGGTTTCCGTTGACAAATGACCTAATACACCCTTTGATGGCTGACAGCGTTTTGCTGCACAGGTGAATCGTATGTAAATTTGATGAGTTACCCCTTATAAACCTGACAAACCCAACATTCGTTCTCTTACTCCTGAGGAAGCCGGGTTGGTCCGGCGATACGCGTTGGGTGCGTTCTTAATCCTACAGGTCCACTACACCAGCGACTCATTTAGGTTTGACCTCCATATATTTCAGACTTTACTCTGGTTTGTTTGTATTTTTCATGGTCTTATCTTACTTTTTCATTTGCTTGATGATGGTCATTGCATATTTCATGTGCTGGTATATATTATATATGCTTTATTGTGGCACTTAGTGGACCTGTGTGTGTCGGTTGCATTCACGTATACCGCACACTGTTCTAAATTGTATACATTTTTAAATTGTTTTTGTTGGTTTGTCTAATAAACTTTATACTTTTTGATAAATTTGGATTGTTGGATGTGCATAATTGGGGTGGTTCTGTTGACTCTTCTTTGGGTCTGTCGTCAGTGTACTATATGCTTTTCACCACCCTTTGCACTCCACATTGTATTAGGTGTGCCCCCTCATATGTGTAATTGAAGAAGGTGTTCTGGTCATATGAGACCAAAATTGAACTATTTGGCCTTAATGCATAACGCTATGTGTGGAAGAAAACTAACACTGCACATCACTCCGAACACACCATCCCCACAATGAAAAATGGTGGTTGCAGCATCATGCTTTGGGAATGCTTTTCTTCAGCAGGAACAGGGAAGCTGGTCAGAGCTGATGGGCAATCTTGGAGAAGGTGGTGGCTACAAAAGACTTGAGACTATGGAGGAGGTCTTCACATGTGTCTTCACATGCAGTTGCCTTTGGCAACGTGGTTTGCATGTGAGACACTTTTCTTTGATTGTGATGTGTGACGGCTCCGGAAGGGGCATGCTTTCTCGGAGGGGTTAAGCGAAGGCAAGACTGTGGGTTTCCCAGCCTGGAGCCTCCGTCCATCTCGGCTGCGGCAGGTAAGTGTAGATAGCATTGTTATGTTGCTGTGTGACTTACCTGCCATACTGCTTCATCCATAGCCTTGCATCCTGTCAGCTACTGGGCCTCTGGAGACGCCTGTCATCCGTGTCGTGGATTCCGTGTCAGGTATTCTCTGCCCTGTCATCAGGCCTAGGGCATAGCAGGGATAGCAGGGTCCTAGGTTGGTGAGCATGAGTCCCCTTACCTTCTGAGGCAGATCATGCACTAGGAGTGTGCCTTTCTATCTGGCTAGTATTCCTTGCTATCTGGCGTTGCAGCCTCAGCTATTGCACGGTGGGGGGTTTTCCCCACTCCCCGCCGGGACATAATAATAAATAAGGGTGACTCACACAGACATAATCACAAACAGCCCAGGAGCAGAGCTCCACACCAAGCTGACAACCAAAATCAAACTCACCTTCAGGCTCCACCACACCAACATATAAGGAGGCCTGAGGTCACACTCACCACACCTACCAGACACACCTTAACCCCGTGCATACCAAAATGGGGAAACACCACATCCAAGGAAAAGTGTCTCACATGCAAACCACGTTGCCAAAGGCAACCGCATGTGTAGACACAGAGTCACAACCTAACAAAGGGTAGTGACAGGAGGTTCACCTTCCAGCAGGATAACGACCCTAAACCTAGGTTAAAGAAACTGATCTGCTGACTGTTGTTATGGCTTAGGAGGATCTCATTGAGCAGATGTAGGAGTTCGACCAGAAAAAGAATCACAAAAAGCTCATGGAGGAGTTACACAGACAAAAGAAAGACTGGACCTAAAGCCAAGGAGTTTCCCTTAGTGACCGTTGCATCAATTAATCAGGCCATGATCTCATGATCAGGAGACATCGGCTGGAGGTTCCCAGGATCCAGATAAAGGATGAATACCACCACAGAGATACAGTATCTCTACAGCACTCTCATCTCCCAGGGATGCCAGTCCCATGACTCCACTAGCTAAGAAAGGCCCCGGTAAGGACTTGTCAAGGAGACTAGGGTGTTCCAATGCTGGAGATGCCACAAGTGGGGACATATTGCTGATCAGTTCCCGTGTACCTCTGAGGCAGTGGACTGTGGTGTGAGCTAGTGGCAATCGCTATATGCCGGGAAAGTTGGTGTTGAGTCACCTTGACTAGATACTGAGCCACAAATGTGTGACATCATGGTAAATGACAGTCCAGTCATGGCATTGTTGAACTTTGGAGTCGCATAAGCCTGGCACATGCCAGCTGGGTAGCTGAGGACTATGTGATGGACAAACATCTGAGTGTGATGTGCATACATGAATATAGCAGGGTCTATGCTATGTCTCTCACTACTTGTGAAACTGTGGTTGGAACTGTAACTTATGAGGTCGGTGTGGTAAATAGGCTCATGTATGATGCAATATTGGGCTGTGATTTTCGATTATTCTGGGCACTATGGGGAAGTGGAAACTCCTCTTCAGCAAGTGAAGAAATTACTGCAGAACCCATACCCTCCCCTTTAAATAATGGTTTAAGTGAAATACACAATGAAAATGTGGAGTTACTTGAAATGTATAATGAAAATGTAGGGTTAGGTCAAAGATGTAATCATGAAGGGGAGGATCATGGTAAGGATGATAATGATGACCCTATCTTTACTTTGCAGGCAATAACTGGGGAAGAAGCACCCCCCATTGGTAAAAATGTGCATGATTTAGAAATGTCTACATTTTCCTAGAAGGAGAAAACTTGTGTATATAATTATCAAAAGTGACAGTGGAATTGTGGAGCAGATTCTTGTACCAAAGCCATACCATGCATACATACATGTTGTATGGTGCTTGACATGGCACATCATTATGTACTTGGGAAAAATTTGGGGACAGCAGGACACAAGAGAGAGTTCCTAAAAGGTTTTTCTGGCCTGGGGTGTGTCAGAATGTGAAGACCTATTGTGAATTGTGTCTCACATGCGAGATAAGTGCCCCAAAATACATGCATCCATAACCCTATGGGTCCACTTTCAATCCTGGAAGTACCATTTAAAAGACTTGCAATAGGCTTTATGGGTCCCAAAGTCAGCCAGGGGACATCAGTATGTTGTGATGGTAGTAGTTTGTGCTACCTGTTACCCAGAAGCAATGCAATTTAGAAGCTTGGTGTTGAGAAATGTTGCACATAAGTTGTTTTACATGTAGCTGCTGTCATCCCTATTGTAAAGAAGCATCAGCAGGATGTACGGAAGGTCCAAGGCAGGATGTAAAATAAGCCTGTAAAAGTAAGGAGCTTTAGTCCAGATTGCGACTCAAAAGGTATTTGTGCTGCAAATAATTTGATGGACAACATTAAAAAAGGGGAGAGTGCCGGGAAAGGGTACGGGCTGACAGGCTAGTCTCATTTATCATTTTCTATGCGTTTTTGGTTTAGAAAATGGTCTACGCCAGCAAGGTTGCTGGCAGAAATTTAGACAGGCGGTGGATAGGCCAAAGTTATGTAGAGGCTGGGATGTTAAGACTGACATTTAATAAATGACCCCCCAATGACCTCCAATTTTTGGCAAACTCCCTATAATATTGTGGGAAAGGTGGGAGTCGTAAGGTACAAAGTGGACCAACCAAATAAAAGAGAGCCCCGGCAGGTTTATCATGTGAACCTGATCAAGTCCCGGACGGACCAGAAATCATATAATGTGATTAAGTACATTACAGTACAGTCAGTGCACCAAAAACAAGAAGTGAAGGAATTCCTTCAGAAGATTAAGGGTAATTTTTCTGATCATCCAGGCTGTACCAATCTAATAAAACAGGATAAAGAGACTAAGCCCGGTTGTAAAGTGAACTGTAAACCTTGCAGAAGCACGCAGAGAGGTAGTGTCCTCTGAGGTCAAGTGCAAGGCCTAATTAGAACTTAACAATTTTGTAACCAGGATCAAAACACAAAATACATAAAACATAGTTCTAGGCTCAAGGCAAATGTTAGGCTCAAGGATTGGTTTGGAGGGCAAGAACTCAACTTCATCAAGCAATGCAAGTAGGCTTGGTGGCAATGTCAGACAGGGGTCCCTAGGGCCCACTAGTAAAATTAATTCTAGGGGCCCACTGTATAGCTACAACACATGCAAATACTACCTTCTCACATAGTGGCAGGCAGCCATAAGACACTCAGAATGAACTCAGGATGATTGATTAAAGGGGTTATCCCACTTCGCATTTTCATACTTACCTGCTGCCAGCACGCTGTTCACTTCCTGTATTCTGGCTGGGGGCGGGCTTCATCTCGAATGAAGTCTTCTCCCGGCCAGGCCGCGCACTGGACTGAATGCGCGAGTGTGCGTTTGCGGCTCTGTACTATTCTGGCCAGGAAGAAGACACCATCGTACATGCGTGGCGACGTGCACGTTCAGAACAGCGAGCGGCCCAGCCGGGAGAAAAGGAGTCTTCTGCGCAAGTGTGGCCACCGGGATTCCGGAGAAGAGCAGTGGCCGTAACCAGGGGAGACCGAATGACAACAATGAGGTAAGTGGGGATGAATTTTCTCCTAAACGGTGGTAATTATTTAATCGAATATATTTACAAAAATGATCACTGTCAAATCATTAACAGATTTAACAGTGATCATTATGATGGGATAACCCCTTTAAGGGGGTCCATGCAGCCACTTCAAGAAAGTGTCTCAGTGGGGAAAGAAAATACTAGCTGGCCTGCTTTTGTACCTAGAAGTGATCTTAGCCATCTGATGCATCTACAGTCCTGATCAAAAGTTTAAGACCACTTGAAAAATGGCAGAAAATCATATTTAGCATGGCTGGATCTTAACAAGGTTCCAAGTAGAGCTTCAGCATGCAACAAAAAGAAATGGGAGTGGGACAAAACATTTTTTGAGCATTCAATTTAATGAAAACAAAGAATAAACTGAAACAGGCTGTTTTTCAGCTGATCAAAAGTTTAGGACCACACCTCCAAAAAAAATAACTAAACCCCCCAAAACTGAAATCCAACTTCCAAACATGAACTCAGTAATGAGTAGCTCCGCCGTTATTGTTTATCACTTCAAAAATTTGTTTTGGCATGCTTGATGCAAGCGTTTCCATCAGGTGAGTGGGAACATTTTTTCCTAAGTGGTGAAGACGGTCGCACGAAGGCCATCTACTGTCTGGAACTGTCCATTTTTGTAAACCATCCCCAAAGGTTCTCAATTGGATTTAGATCAGGGGAACACGCAGGATGGGCCAAAAGAGTGATGTTATTCTCCTGGAAGAAGTCCATTGTCCTGTGGGCATTGTGTATAGAGTTGAGCGAACACCTGGATGTTCGGGTTCGAGAAGTTCGGCCGAACTTCCCGGAAATGTTCGGGTTCAGGATCCGAACCCGATCCGAACTTCTTCCCGAACCCGAACCCGAACCCCATTGAAGTCAATGGGGACCCAAACTTTTCGGTACTAAAAAGGCTGTAAAACAGCCCAGGAAAGGGCTAGACGGCTGCAAAAGGCAGCAACATGTAGGTAAATCCCCTGCAAACAAATGTGGATAGGGAAATGAATTAAAATAAAAATTAAATAAATAAAAATTAACCAAAATCAATTGGAGAGAGGTCCCATAGCAGAGAATCTGGCTTCACGTCACCCACCACTGGAACAGTCCATTCTCAGATATTTAGGCCCCGGCATCCAGGCAGAGGAGAGAGGTCCCGTAACAGAGAATCTGTCTTCATGTCAGCAGAGAATCAGTCTGCATGTCATAGCAGAGAATCAGGCTTCACGTCAGCCACCACTGCAACAGTCCATTGTCATAAATTTAGGCCAAGCACCCAGGCAGAGGAGAGAGGTCCCGTAACAGACAATCTGGCTTCATGTCAGCAGAGAATCAGTCTTCATATCATAGCAGAGAATCAGGCTTCACGTCAGCCACCAATGCAACAGTCCATTGTCAGATATTTAGGCCCAGCACCCAGGCAGAGGAGAGAGGTCCCGTAACAGACAATCAGGCTTCACGTCAGCCACCAGTGCAACAGTCCATTGGCATATATTTAGGCCCAGCACCCAGGCAGAGGAGAGAGGTCCCGTAACAGAGAATCTGGCTTCATGTCAGCAGAGAATCAGTTTGCATGTCATAGCAGAGAATCAGGTTTCACGTCAGCCACCACTGCAACAGTCCATTTTCATAAATTTAGGCCAAGCACCCAGGCAGAGGAGAGAGGTCCCGTAACAGACAATCTGGCTTCATGTCAGCAGAGAATCAGTCTTCATATCATAGCAGAGAATCAGGCTTCACGTCACCCACCACTGTAAGAGTCCATTTTCATAAATTTAGGCCCAGCACCCAGGCAGAGGAGAGAGGTCCCGTAACAGACAATCTGGCTTCATGTCAGCAGAGAATCAATCTTCATATCATAGCAGAGAATCAGGCTTCACGTCAGCCACCACTGCAACAGTCCATTTTCATAAATTTAGGCCAAGCACCCAGGCAGAGGAGAGAGGTCCCGTAACAGACAATCTGGCTTCATGTCAGCAGAGAATCAGTCTTCATATCATAGCAGAGAATCAGGCTTCACGTCAGCCACCAATGCAACAGTCCATTGTCAGATATTTAGGCCCAGCACCCAGGCAGAGGAGAGAGGTCCCGTAACAGACAATCAGGCTTCACGTCAGCCACCAGTGCAACAGTCCATTGGCATATATTTAGGCCCAGCACCCAGGCAGAGGAGAGAGGTCCCGTAACAGAGAATCTGGCTTCATGTCAGCAGAGAATCAGTCTGCATGTCATAGCAGAGAATCAGGCTTCACGTCAGCCACCACTGCAACAGTCCATTTTCATAAATTTAGGCCAAGCACCCAGGCAGAGGAGAGAGGTCCCGTAACAGACAATCTGGCTTCATGTCAGCAGAGAATCAGTCTTCATATCATAGCAGAGAATCAGGCTTCACGTCACCCACCACTGTAAGAGTCCATTTTCATAAATTTAGGCCCAGCACCCAGGCAGAGGAGAGAGGTCCCGTAACAGACAATCTGGCTTCATGTCAGCAGAGAATCAGTCTTCATATCATAGCAGAGAATCAGGCTTCACGTCAGCCACCAATGCAACAGTCCATTTTCATAAATTTAGGCCAAGCACCCAGGCAGAGGAGAGAGGTCCCGTAACAGACAAACTGGCTTCATGTCAGCAGAGAAACAGTCTTCATATCATAGCAGAGAATCAGGCTTCACGTCAGCCACCAATGCAACAGTCCATTGTCAGATATTTAGGCCCAGCACCCAGGCAGAGGAGAGAGGTCCTGTAACAGACAATCAGGCTTCACGTCAGCCACCAGTGCAACAGTCCATTGGCATATATTTAAGCCCAGCACCCAGGCAGAGGAGAGAGGTCCCGTAACAGAGAATCTGGCTTCATGTCAGCAGAGAATCAGTCTGCATGTCATAGCAGAGAATCAGGCTTCACGTCAGCCACCACTGCAACAGTCCATTTTCATAAATTTAGGCCAAGCACCCAGGCAGAGGAGAGAGGTCCCGTAACAGACAATCTGGCTTCATGTCAGCAGAGAATCAGTCTTCATATCATAGCAGAGAATCAGGCTTCACGTCACCCACCACTGTAAGAGTCCATTTTCATAAATTTAGGCCCAGCACCCAGGCAGAGGAGAGAGGTCCCGTAACAGACAATCTGGCATCATGTCAGCAGAGAATCAGTCTTCATATCATAGCAGAGAATCAGGCTTCACGTCAGCCACCAATGCAACAGTCCATTGTCAGATATTTAGGCCCAGCACCCAGGCAGAGGAGAGAGGTCCCGTAACAAACAATCAGGCTTCACGTCAGCCACCAGTGCAACAGTCTATTGGCATATATTTAGGCCCAGCACCCAGGCAGAGGAGAGAGGTCCCGTAACAGAGAATCTGGCTTCATGTCAGCAGAGAATTAGTCTGCATGTCATAGCAGAGAATCAGGCTTCACGTCACCCAACATTGGAACAGTCCATTGGCATATATTTAGGCCCCGGCACCCAGACAGAGGAGAGGTTCATTCAAATTTGGGTAGCCTCGCAATATAATGGTAAAATGAAAATAAAAATAGGATTGAATGAGGAAGTGCCCTGGAGTACAATAATATATGGTTAAGGGGAGGTAGTTAATGTCTAATCTGAACAAGGGGCGGACAGGTCCTGTGGGATCCATGCCTGGTTCATTTTTATGAACGTCAGCTTGTCCACATTGGCTGTAGACAGGCGGCTGCGTTTGTCTGTAATGACACCCCCTGCCGTGCTGAATACACGTTCAGACAAAACGCTGGCCGCCGGGCAGGCCAGCACCTCCAAGGCATAAAAGGCTAGCTCTGGCCACGTGGACAATTTAGAGACCCAGTAGTTGAATGGGGCCGAACCATCAGTCAGTACGTGGAGGGGTGTGCACACGTACTGTTCCACCATGTTAGTGAAATGTTGCCTCCTGCTAACACGTTGCGTATCACGTGGTGGTGCAGTTAGCTGTGGCGTGTTGACAAAACTTTTCCACATCTCTGCCATGCTAACCCTGCCCTCAGAGGAGCTGGCCGTGACACAGCTGCCTTGGCGACCTCTTGCTCCTCCTCTGCCTTGGCCTTGGGCTTCCACTTGTTCCCCTGTGACATTTGGGAATTCTCTCAGTAGCGCGTCTACCAACGTGCGCTTGTACTCGCGCATCTTCCTATCACGCTCCAGTGCAGGAAGTAAGGTGGGCACATTGTCTTTGTAGCGTGGATCCAGCAGGGTGGCAACCCAGTAGTCCGCACACGTTAAAATGTGGGCAACTCTGCTGTCGTTGCGCAGGCACTGCAGCATGTAGTCGCTCATGTGTGCCAGGCTGCCCAGGGGTAAGGACAAGCTGTCCTCTGTGGGAGGCGTATCGTCATCGTCCTGCCTTTCCCCCCAGCCACGCACCAGTGATGGACCTGAGCTGCGTTGGGTGCCACCCCACTGTGACCATGCTTCATCCTCATCCTCCTCCACCTCCTCCTCATCCTCGTCCTCCTCGTCCTCCAGTAGTGGGCCCTGGCTGGCCACATTTGTACCTGGCCTCTGCTGTTGCCAAAAACCTCCCTCTGAGTCACTTCGAAGAGGTAGCAGGGGGAGCCTGAGTGACTTCCTTGGTTTTAAGGTGTTTACTCCACTGCAGTCCATGCTTTGCATGCAGGTGCCTGGTCATGCAGGTTGTGCTCAGGTTCAGAACGTTAATGCCTCGCTTCAGGCTCTGATGGCACAGCGTGCAAACCACTCGGGTCTTGTCGTCAGCACATTGTTTGAAGAAGTGCCATGCCAGGGAACTCCTTGAAGCTGCCTTTGGGGTGCTCGGTCCCAGATGGCGGCGGTCAGTAGCAGGCGGAGTCTCTTGGCGGCGGGTGTTCTGCTTTTGCCCACTGCTCCCTCTTTTGCTACGCTCTTGGCTCGGTCTCACCACTTCCTCTTCCTCCGAACTGTGAAAGTCAGTGACACGACCTTCATTCCATGTGGGGTCTAGGACCTCATCATCCCCTGCATCGTCTTCCACCCAGTCTTGATCCCTGACCTCCTGTTCAGTCTGCACACTACAGAAAGACGCAGCAGTTGGCACCTGTGTTTCGTCATCATCAGAGACATGCTGAGGTGGTATTCCCATGTCCTCATCATCAGGAAACATAAGTGGTTGTGCGTCAGTGCATTCTATGTCTTTCACCGCTGGGGAAGGGCTAGGTGGATGCCCTTGGGAAACCCTGCCAGCGGAGTCTTCAAACAGCATAAGAGACTGCTGCATAACTTTAGGCTGAGACAGTTTCCCTGGTATGCATGGGGGTGATGTGACAGACTGATGGGGTTGGTTTTCAGGCGCCATCTGTGCGCTTTCTGCAGAAGACTGGGTGGGAGATAATGTGAACGTGCTGGATCCACTGTCGGCCACCCAATTGACTAATGCCTGTACCTGCTCAGGCCTTACCATCCTTAGAACGGCATTGGGCCCCACCATATATCGCTGTAAATTCTGGCGGCTACTGGGACCTGAGGTAGTTGGTACACTAGGACGTGTGGATGTGGCAGAACGGCCACGTCCTCTCCCAGCACCAGAGGGTCCACTAACACCACCACGACCATGTCCACGTCCGCGTCCCTTACTAGATGTTTTCCTCATTTTTATCGTTCACCACAACAACAAAAATATTATTTGGCCCAATGTATTGTATTCAAATTCAGCTGAATATAAATTTGAGGCCTAGTATTTAGGCGCTGGGTGACCGGTATAGATTTACTGACAGAATTAGACTTGGAAATGCACAGTAGCGGGTGTGTGTGAAGTTATTCTGAATGACCCTATGTGCACCTTGAATATTATATACCCTTTTAGGGATAGATTTCAAATAGCTCTGATATAGCAGAAACCACTAAATTATGAAATTGCTAAATTGGGAATTGTATTTCAACCCAGAACAAAAAATGTGCTTTGACGGACACTAAATAACTTTCCCAGCCACAACAGTACAGCGATAACGACAGATTTAGCGGGATATAAATTTGAGGCCTAGTATTTAGGCGCTGGGTGACCGGTATAGATTTACTGACAGAATTAGACTGGGATATGGCCAAAAAATAACCACAGTATTGCTGGTTAAATGCACTTGGTGTGACAGCTTGACCAACCACTCTACTGAGGGTTAAATGCACTTGGTGACAGGCGCAGCTTGCCCCTGATGTAGTATATGGCCAAAAAATGAACAGACTATTGCTGGTTAAATGCACTTGGTGTGACAGCTTGACCAACCACACTACTGAGGGTTAAATGCACTTGGTGACGGGCGCAGCTTGCCCCTGATGTAGTATATGGCCAAAAAATGAACAGACTATTGCTGGTTAAATGCACTTGGTGTGACAGCTTGACCAACCACACTACTGAGGGTTAAATGCACTTGGTGACAGGCGCAGCTTGCCCCTGATGTAGTATATGGCCAAAAAATAAACAGACTATTGCTGGTTAAATGCACTTGGTGTGACAGCTTCACCCTGATGTAGGCTTTAGCCAAAAAACAACCACACCATTGAGGGTTAAATGCACTTGGTGACAGGCGCAGCTTGCCCCTGATGTAGTGTATGGCCAAAAAATAAACAGACTATTGCTGGTTAAATGCACTTGGTGTGACAGCTTCACCCTGATGTAGGCTTTAGCCAAAAAACAACCACACCATTGAGGGTTAAATGCACTTGGTCGCAGCTTGTGCTGGCGCACCACAAGACACAAAATGGCCGCCGATCACCCCAGAAAAAAGTGACTGACAAACGGTCTGGGCAGCCTAAAAACAGTGAGCAATTGAGTATCAGCAGCTTAATGACCCACAGCTGCAGATCGATCAATAATCAAGTCCTTTGGAGGAGTTAATCTGCCTAATCTCGCCCTACTGTCGCAGCCGCAACCTCTCCCTACGCTAATCAGAGCAGAGTGACGGGCGGCGCTATGTGACTCCAGCTTAAATAGAGGCTGGGTCACATGGTGCTCTGGCCAATCACAGCCATGCCAATAGTAGGCATGGCTGTGATGGCCTCTTGGGGCAAGTAGTATGACGCTTGTTGATTGGCTGCTTTGCAGCCTTTCAAAAAGCGCCAAGAAAGCGTCAAAAAGCGCCAAGAAAGCGACGAACACCGAACCCGGACTTTTACGAAAATGTCCGGGTTCGGGTCCATGTCACGGACACCCCAAAATTCGGTACGAACCCGAACTATACAGTTCGAGTTCGCTCATCCCTAATTGTGTACTGTAGCGTTGTCCTGATGAAATTTTTTTGGGTCTTCCACTTTACTTTTTTGTTCCATAACCCTCAGGATCATTTAAGAATTTAAGAAATTCCAAATGACTGTCTTACTGCCTCCCATCTCAGTAGCGATGGCGCGCTGTGAGATACCCTGCTTATGCAGTACAACAACCAACCACATTCAAAAAGGGAGAGTTTTTTTGCCTTTGCCATCACAACTTGTGACTACCTGACAGAAAATGACAATGAATGCACATCTTTGCACAGATTTGGCCTTTTAAAGGCATGTGGTCCTAAACTTTTGATCAGCTGAAAAATAGCCTATTTCAGTTTATTCGTTGTTTTCATTAAATTGAATGCTCAAAAAATGTTTTGTCTCACTCTCATTTCTTCTTGTTGCATATGGAAGCTCTACTTGGAACCTTGTTAAGATCCAGCCATGCTAAATATGATTTTTTGCCATTTTTCAAGTGGTCTTAAACTTTTGATCAGGACTGTATAATAATAAACTGGGAAGTCTGCTTAACAATCTACCTATTTTTTATGGATAGAGGCCGGTTGAGATGCTGTGCTGGGGGGCTGGGGGCCCACTTCTGTCCCCCTCTGGGGGATTCACCTCTTCCCCTGTGGGTCAGTCTGAACCTGCTTGGAGTTACTTCTAATAGAGGACACCAGACTGGTGCAGGAACATAGAAGAGGGAGGAACTCACCGATTCATGTGATCCAAAGGGCTTTTCAGGTACACTAAATTAGCTCTGCAAATTTTCTAACATAAAAAAAATAGTAATAAAAAACATCTGCAATCTATAAATTAATCGTACTTGTCAGGTTTGCTCCTGTGTTCCTCCGAGACTCTTCTCCTAGATACAGTACATATCTGAAAATTTTGACCTTTGGGGTTCTTGGCAAATAGTTTGCAATATGATAGTCAATCAATCATTCTGTTTGGTCTATGTTTGGAAAAGTAGCAGAAGTGATTCTCGTTGAGCTTGCAAAATGTTACTTCAATTTGTTGAATATTATTCCATGTAGGATTTAGGTCAAGAGGGGTAATGCTAACTCCAAAGCACACAGAATGTGTCTGCAATAAAACTCCCATCTTGAATTATTCATACATAACAGCATAGGTGACTCTTCAAGCTTTTTGAATTAAATAGAATTGATTTCTCACTTTTTTTTAATGCTCGGCCTTACAAGCTTTTTTCTACCTTTACTTCTCCCTAACAAATAAAATATTGATTGGGTCTCATTGAACATATGTTTTATTTAAACTTTGACCTTATGTCTCCACGTGAAAATGCTACCATATTTTTGACTCTGGTTAAATTGTCTTCTTCTATTAAAGGTGAGATTAAATTGAACGTTCAATATATTTTAACTGCCTGGAATGGAAAAATAAAAAATCTACAGTTCAGAGTTTAAAGGGAACATTGTGTTGATTCCTCAAAGTTTCTTAAAACCTCACAGAGGTCAGACATCCATGCCCACTCCTCGCTTGTGAATAGCGGAAGCTGACTGGAAAGGCAGCGACCATGTTGCAGCTGGTATTCCACTACTGCCGTTTGCTGCTCACAAAGCCTGTCCAACATGTGGAACGTGGAGTTCCATAACAGCCGCTGAGCTGGCAATTTCAAGCGCTGCTGCAGCGTTGACAGAGCGGCTGAAGCTGTTGATGACTTGCAGAAATGTGCACACACGCGGTGCACCTTCACCAGTAGCTCAGGCAAATTGGGGTAGGTTTTTAAAAAAAACGCTGAACCACTAAGTTGAAGACGTGGGCTAGGCATGGGATGTTTGTGAGCTTGCCGAGCTCCAAAGCCGCCACCAAGTTACGGCCATTATCAGACACAACCATGCCTGGTTCTAGGTTGAGTGGTGAGAGCCACAGCTCAGTCTGGTCTCTTATCCCCTGCCACAGCTCTGCGGCGGTGTGCTGTTTTTCCCCTAAGCATATCAGCTTCAGCACTGCCTGTTTCCGCTTCCCCACTGCAGTGCTACACTGCTTCCAGCTACTGACTGATGGCTGACTGGTGCTGCAAGAGGATAATTCTGAGGTGGAAGTGAAGGAGAAGGCGGAGGAGAAGAAGTTAGGGTTGGAGCAACTAACGTAGGTGGTGGCGGAAACCCTGATGGAAATAGGGCCCGTAATCCTTGGCCTGGGTAGCACCTGTGCCATCTCAGTGTACGACTCGCTCCGGGCCTCCACAACGTTCATCCAGTGTGCCGTCAGGGAAATGTAGCGTCCGTCCCTGGCCGAAAGCACTTGTCCATGTGTCAATGCTTAAGTGGACCTTCCCAGTAATTGCATTGGTCAGGACACGGGTGATGTTACGGGACACATGCTGGTGTAAGGCGGGCACGGCATACTGTGAAAAATAGTGGCGGATGGGGACTGACTGGTGCTGCACGCAGATAATTCGTAGGTGGAAGTGGAGGAGGAAACAGAGGATGAGAAGTGGGGGTTGGAGCCGCTAACGTAGGTGCTGGCCGAAACCCTGATCAACGTAGGGCCCTCGATCCTTGGCATCCTTAGCACCTGCGTTGGTCAGGGCACGTGTGATGTTACGGACACATGTTGGTGTAAGGCGGGCATGGAACACCTTGAAAAATAGTGGTGGCTGTGGACTGCGTAACGAGGGACGGCGGCCGATATCAAGCTGCGGGAAGTCCTCAGTGTCCACATGCCTAAATGGCAACATTTCCAGGGCCAGTAATTTGGAAAGCTGTGCATTTAGTGCTATGGTCTGTGGGTGGGTGGCTGGGTATTTGCACTTGCGTTCAAATGCCTGGGGTAAGGACATTTGTACGCCGCGCTGGGACACGGAAGTGGATGTGGTCGCTGATGGTTCTTGCGAAGGTCCAGGTGCAGGGTCAGAGGCACTGGTGTGACCCACTAACACGGCTGAGGATGGGGAAAACCCTCAGCCGTGCGATGCCAGAAGATGTTACGCGCTGCTTGACCAGGACGACAGTATTAGGGAGCAGGTCACCTCCTATCACGTCCCTAAACTGACCCTGACTCCTATCCATATGAGTCAACCCTGAAGGTGGGAGGACTCATACACCGGATGCCTAGGGGTCCCTACTAGCCCTCAGGATTGCCATGGAACAAGGAGCAGGGTAAGACGACCTGTTCTTTCTGGATACGAATGAACAGGAGTCTCACTGGCCAAGCTGCAGGGAAAGGAACATGAACATCCTATGGATATGGCATGAGGCTGAGAAGCACTTCCACACCTACCTGCCACAGACACTCAGACTGGATTCCGTGCAAGACAGCAAGTGTCCACACCAAAACACAAATGGACACAGTACACACACAAACACACAGGAACTCAGATACATAGGTGCATTGCATAACAAAGGAAAACATCAAATGGACATCAACATAAACTTAAGAGTCACAGATAGTTTGTTTTACATTTATGACCACAAGGGTGGCCCTCACTGGCAGATGGTATTCACAGGAGGCTGCTCCAGCTAAGCATGGCTCAAGCAACCCACTGAGCCATGCCAAACACAGAGGCTTTATTGGCCTAATTAGCCACACCCACACAGACACACCCAGTGTCTCACACACACAGAAAGGGAGTTAACCCTTCCATTACCAGGGAAGGGAAAACACCACTTAAAGGGGAAGTGCACACAATAACATACACACACACCTAACAGAGGTAGTCAGGTGTAACCGCATGCCACTGCAGCAAGCTGCCTAGCACCGCTCAGGCTGCTCTGCTGACACATACACAACACAACTAGTTGCCCGCGGCAACCACAAGTGAGGCCACACACCAGCGGCCCTCACCTGTGGTTGAACATCCAAACAAAACCGCAGGCAACCGCTTGCGGTTAAGGAGTCACGGTCATAGCCATGGCCGTGACACCCACAGACACAGATTGTGGACCCAGGTGTTCGGCCCACCTATTACGGTGCTTTGATGCCATGTGGCAGATCATGCTGGTGGTGGTGAGGTTGCTAGTGTTCACGCCCCTGCTCATTTTTGTATGGCACAGGATGCAAATTACAAATCTTCTGTCGTCCTCACTTTCCTCAAAAAAGCGCCAGACTGCAGAACATCTACCCCTTGGCAAGGGAGAGTGCTCCGGGGAACAGTTGCGGGCCTGTTTGGTGTGGCCCGCCTTCTCCCTTTTGACACCCCACTGCCTCCTCCAGATTGTTGCGGTGCAGCAGAGCCCCCCCCCCTCTATACTGCTGTCCTCACTCGACTCTTCACCTTCCCAGGTTGGGTCAGTGACTTCATAGTCCACCACTCCTCTTTCACTTCCTCACTCTGCTCATCCTCCTGACTTTTTGACCTAACCACTACCTCAGTGATTGACAACTGTGTCTCATCCACTTCCTCAACCTCTTGTCGTTGAGGTATTGGCATTTGGCAACTGTGTCAACCGACCTCCTGTTCGCACTGGTCTGACTTCAAGAGTGGTGTCCTGTGCCGCCCTGCAAACTGGGACATGAAGCTAGGTATCGTGGATGACTGTTTTTCTTGTGCTCTGGCAGCAGGCACAGTTTCACCGCGCCCAGGGCCGCGGCCTTTGCGTTTACTATCAGCATCACGGACACTGCCCCATCCCTTACTGCTCACTTTCTTCATGTTAAATGTTATATATGATTGAAAGTCTGTCACACGTACAGTAGTGTAGGATTTGGAAGTGTATGCGCAAACAAATTTTAAAAGGTATTTGGGATGTGGAAACGTCACACAGGAGATAGACCACAGATAATGTCAATGCTGTCTATGGAAAAAGTACACTGAATGTCAGATATTTTTTGGATGCACATACTTTACACAGGAGATGTGGTGCAGCTAATGTCACTGTCTGTAGAAGACACCATATACGTAAAAAGTACACTGGATGTCACAGATATTTTTTGGATGCGCACACTTTACACTGGAGATGTGGCGCAGCTAATGTCACTGTCCGCAGCAGACACCGTCTACGGAAAAAGAACACTGGATGTCAGATTTTTTTTGGGAGGCGCACACTTTACACTGGAGATGTAGCGCAGCCAATGTCACTATCTGCAGCAGCCACCGTCTACAGAAAAAGTACACTGGATGTCACAGATTTTTTTGATGCGCTAAAATTAGATATTGCTGCCAAACACAATAGTCCTTAGAAGGACTTTTGAGTCTGTAAAGTTTTAGCTATTTAGCGCAGGATGCACTAAAAATAGATATTGCTGCTGCCACACACAATAGTCCTTAAAAGGACTTTTGGGTCTCTGAAAAGTTTTGGTGGTAATAATATTCTTAAATAACTCCCTACACTGTCTTTCCCTTCCTCAGCACAGCTCTCCCTGACTAAGAATGAGCCAAACATGCGTCATCGGGTGCTATATAGAACCCGATGATGCATTCCGGCCAGCCAATCACTGTAATGCCATCAGCCAACATGGCTACGGCATTACAGTGAGGGCAGTACTTATCTGCACATTTATTGGCTGTGTAGATGCCAAGAAATGTGCGGGGCGGAGACTCGAGCATTGCGCTCCAGCACATGCGGTATTCGGCGAAATACCGCCATGTGTCGAGCATCGATATCCTTAAGCCGAACATGTGTTCGGCCAAGCATGCTCGATCATCACTAATAGCCACTCTTAAACAATATAATGTATTGTTTAGCACCGCCTGCTGTTTGTTATTTTCCTTATTTCTCTGTCCCTCTCAGTAAAATCCTTGAGGTGGTCGCACATGCTCAATTCCATTCTTTGCCTTCCACCTGCTGTATCTACTACTGTATTAGAAGCTGTGACAGATACAGATAAAGAGCAGAGTCAGTAAGGGTATGCCCTCTGAGCCATGATAGTGAGAGAGAGAGCTCCTGCAGAAAGGGCACGTGCCCTTAGCTGTGACAGAGATCTACAGCAGAATGACACGCCTCCTGAGTTGTGGTAGGGAGAGAGCTTCTGCAGAAAAGGCACACCTCCTGAGCTGTTATGAGGAGAAGCTGCAATAGAAAGGACACATCTCCTTAGCTGTGATAGAGAGCTGCAGAAGAAAGAACATACCCCCTTAGAAAGGATAAACTCCTGAGTAGTGTTGAGCGTGAATATTCGAATAGCGAATTTTAATTTCGGATATCGGCACTTCGAGAATTTGCGAATATTTAGAATATAGTGCTATATATTCGTAATGACGAATATTTGTCATTTTTTTCCATCTGAACACATGATTCCTTCCCGCTTCTTGCGTGTGGGCCAATAAGTCATTGGCCCACAAGCAAGAAGCAGGGAGGAATCATGTGTTCACTTCAGATGGAAAAAAATGACGAATATTCTAAAAAAACTAATATATAGTACTATATTGAATATACAGGTGAAACTCGAAAAAATTTGAATATCGTGCAAAGTTCATTTATTTCAGTAATGCAACTTAAAAGGTGAAACTAACATATGAGACTCATCACATGCAAAGCGAGATATTTCAAGCCTTTATTTGTTATAATTTGGATGAGTATGGCTTACAGCTTATGAAACCCCAAAGTCACAATTTTGAGGTCCCCTTTGCTCAGGGGGTATGGATTAATTAGCTGACTAGAGTGTGACACTTTGAGCCTAGAATACAGTATTGAACCTTTTCACAAATATTCAAATTTTAAGCTGCATTAATGCAATTATTTTTAATTTGCATTACTGAAATAAATGGACTTTTGCACGATATTCAAATTTTTTGAGTTTCACCTGTAGTGCTATATATTCGATTATTACAATATTTGTCATTTTTTTCCATCTGAAGTCATGATTCCTCCCTGCTTAAGTTGCTTGTGGGCCAATAACTCATTGGCCCACAAGCAAGAAACAGGGAGGAATTATGTGTTCAGATGGAAAAACTGAAGAATATTCTAAAAACTAATATATAGCACTATATTCTATAGTGCTGTATATTTGTTTTTGACCGCCGCCTGTATTGAGCGTGCAATATTCGCATATTACGCGATCATTACCTTGCCGATTTTTGCGTAAAAAAAAGAAAGTAAAATATAACGAATACATGGATTCTACAAAATATTCGCAAAATATCACGAATTCGAATATGACCCCTGCCGCTCATCACTACTCCTGAGCTGTGATAGAGAGTGCAGTGGCTGGATCTGGGGTGGTCCCAACACTATCCTGTGTCCCCTGGACACCATTGCGTTGTCATCACGTATTGCAACCAAATGGAAATTAAGTTCAGATAGTCAGGGTCTGTAGTAAACCAGGGTGCTTTTTACTGGAGGAATTCAGGTGCAAAACAATACAGGTGAAGCAAAGGGCTGGCTTCTCTAGTCTCCTCCCTGGCAGAAGAAGGGTTTGATACTGAGGAAAGGCCTGAGCTAGCTTTCCCTCTTTTTCTCAGAAGGCTGGTACCCTGGTCAAAGGCTGGTGGCTCAGGGTCTGTGGCAGAGTATCCCCATCTCAGTGTCTTCTTCTAGTCACTCAAGTAGTCTTGCAGAGTCTCCTCGTCTAAGCACTGATCCCTAGGGGCTCTGACTACTCTCCTTATATACAGTTTCTGGCTAAGCTAGAACCTTCTAGTGGGAGGGGAGGAGTGGAGAAACTCAGCACAACCAATTGCAATGTTACAACTTCCATCTCTCATAGACTTGCATTATAGCTTCAATGATACTCAATGGCAATGACCCAGCGTTTTTTTTTCCAGACAAAAACTGGTTTTCGGACATAATAACATAGTTAAAGGAGACATTAAAATGGTCAATCTGTCTGGATTTGGTGGTACACAGGCATTGGCCCAGATTCAGGTAGATTTGCCCATTACTTACACCTGAGCCGCTCAGCTGAATTTCTCTGCGCTGGAGCAATTTTGCCAAATTGCCACCTGATTCAGGAATCGTTTGTTCATTTAATTTGCTCCTGTTTAAGGCAAAGCTGAGGGCGCAAGGCCGTGCAAGTCAAAGTGGGTGTGCCCCTATGTAAATGAGGAATTTTCGGCTCAGCAGAGGTTTGCTAGCATAATTTCAGGGCAAATCCTGCTCAGCTGCTTGCACTGAGCAAATAAATAGGAGCAGACTTGCGCAGGTTCTTTGCTGAATTTCATCCTGCTTTTTCCTACCCCCCCCTGAGCAAGGAAATTCAGCCCTTTTGCAAGACATGGCACCTCCCAAAGGGACCAAAATAAGGAAGGCCAACTTTGTGGCTGCAGAGATGGACATCCTGATTGCTGCACTCCAGCAGCATAAGGAAGTCCTATATGGTGCCCATGTGGGTGCTCTGCTTGTTCAGATCGTCTGTCTAGGTGCTGCTGAAGTTGCGCGCTCCTTCAGATGACATTTGGCCATCTTTTGCTAACTTGCCCCTGCTTTTAACAGGAGCAAGTTTGCCCAGGGAAAAAAGCTTGCACGCTTCCAGCGCAAGATGCGCATCACACGCGCATGTTTCTGAATCATCGGCAGTACCTAATTTGCATATTCACTGAGGGAATTCCATGAAGGCGCAACTTACACCCCGCACGAAAATTGAGCAGGAACAGCTAGGCTGCGTGCGCGGGAAAATGGCCGCATTTCAGGCTTAACTGGTTTACAGAATCAGCCGCAAATTTGCATAAGAGCAAATCAGTACTTGCGCGGCGCAAATCACACTTGTTCCCGCGCAAGTGCTTCTTGAATCTGGGCCATTGTGTTTTCCCTCCAAAACATGTTCTTCTTTAAGCCTTATGGTAGCTTTGGAAAATTACCAGCTTCTCATTATTAGCTAGAAAGTCCAAAAAGTCTCTCAGTATTCATTAACCCTTCCCACAGTACTGTGCAAAACCAGTGCAAATGAACAGAATATACAGTATATTATAGCAAATATATAAAATGCAGTTACACAGTATTAAACAGTAAAAGATAACCCTTTAAAGTGAAATAAAGTGAGGATTTGATTACTTTTCAAAGGGAAAACAGGCAAATATTCACAACTGTCCAGACTTCAAAGTACCCTTGCTCCAGGGAACTAGGAGAGCTGCAGAAGAAAGAACATGCCCCCTGAGATGTCATAGGAAGATAGGGACAGCAGAAAGGACATGCCTCCAGACAGCTATATCATAAAGGGCACATCCCCTCAGCTGCCAGCCTGAAATATATCTAGCAGGGCAATTGGGGGAATGGATTGGAAGGTACAGGTTTGGATCTAGCTTGGTTACAAAGTGACTGTCATGTACTATATGATGTCATAATCAGGGGACAACCTTTTTAACAGAAACCACAAAGGGAACGGTTAGAGGAGATTGGACACTATGCATAACATGTTATTATATGAAATACATTAAGAGAATCATAAATAGGACACTTCAATCCACTAATAGGAAACCCCTTGCAAAGTAAATTAAGAAATTAGGATAATTGAGTATATTCTATGCAATAAGGTTTCAGTCACACTCACGGCATGCTCCGTTTTGTCGAGGAAGAATAGCATAGTCTACGACAGTATTCTTGCCATCAACAAAACTGGAATTGGATACAAAGCAAAGCCAAAGGAATAAATTAAAATAAATAATATTTCCACGTTTCAGTTCCCGTAGCTGAAATGTTATCAGCATGAAGATATTCCTGTCTAGAATGCTCTAGAAAAACTGAGCCAAGCAGGAACAATAACCACCCTAAACAGTTGTCATCTTCTTCTACGACGGCTATAAAACTATATTGACATTAAGTAGATGCAGTGAATCCTGGTTATTATCACCACTGCTGGGTGGTGGCTGTCCTGGAATAATATGTATCACATTCTGTCTATTCAGATTATTTGTAAGGAAATATGACAGCTAAATACAGCCAGGCTTATGTTTCTCTTCAATCCTTGTTTATAGCAATATAATGGTAATGCATTAGATATGATAATACAGCTTATGTAGTAGTAGAGCAGGTTCTGCGTCTGCAGTGATGCTATACGTGTGCTACTAAAGCAAAGTATTGTCATTTTAGTTATTTTTGGTTTGCATGGTATCTTAGCATTTTTGGTATACCGTAGTTGTATGTGAGTCTTTATCAGGATACAATATGAGATGAAGACAATATGACAAACCTCCTCTAGCGGAATGTTGCAAATTGGTAATTAGTCAATTTTGAAACCTGCAATTCCCCCTCCCATCTTTAGTCCTAATATTTTTTCATAATAAAGATTCATGCCCCATGGTAAGTATAAAAGGCAAAGAAAACCACTCCTGGCCCATGACTTGATGCATACAGTGTGGATATATTTTGAAAAGACACTCTTTGGCAAATTGGCACTGGGCCTATGGTAGCCTATGGACACATTCGACATATACATTAGGTTTTCCTCATGTATGGAGGGAGATTTTTCTGGCATGTCCATCTATAACCACTACCATAGTCTCACCAAACTAAACACAAACAAGTTTAAAAAAGAACTAAACTTTAAACTAAGGGAGTCATTTATTAAGACCGGCGTTTAAAACGTCGGTTTTAATAACCTCTATATCTGCGGCGGATCCGCCTAAGTTATGAAGGGGCACCAGCCTCTATATAACTTTGGCGCATCCAGATTCAGTTTAAATGTAAGCCAGATTCTTTGCTGTCATTTATATTTAGACCATTTTCTACGCCAAAAACAGATGTAGAAAATGATGAAAGAGATGGGCCTGCTGGGCCACCCCCTTCTCTGCCCAGTTCATGCCTGCAGACCTGGCGTGAGCATGGAAAAGATGCAGATTGTGGCACAAATAACCTCTGCACTGCGATCTAATATAGATGTATTTCTAGATAATAAATAAATATTAATGCCAAATAGGTTAAATGCTGACTTCCTACAGATGCCACTAAAGGGAGACTGTATACTACTGTAATAACATATTAAATGTACCCCTTCACGCACATTGACATACATGTACATCGCAGGTATTTGGAGGTGAGCAGTTGCGCCTGCTTCATATGTAGCAGATGTAACCTGTGTTACAGAGATGACACCCACCTACAGGGGCCAGGATCTGAAATGATTCAGCTATTTGGTCTTGCCCATGGTAGTAGTTGCCGTCTGACTGACTGTGGGTGGACAGGTGTCTTTAAAAAGCTCAGACAGGTGCTACTAAGTTAGATTAATGAGTGGGGTAGAGGCGGACTTTGTAAATGCGCAGTAACAGGTCTTTGAGGGCCAGAATTCTTGCTGTTTCTCAGGTGTTCAAATACTTATGTTCAGCAGTGCAAGACAAATAAATTCTTTAAAATTCATACAATGTGATTTCCTGAATTTTTTCTTTAATTCTGTCTCTCAGAGTAGGAATGCACCTACATTGTGAATTTCAGACCCCTCCATGATTTCTAAGTGGGAGAACTTGCAAAATCACAGGGTGTTCAAATACTTCCATTAATCACTGTAACTCCCCTCTTTCCCGTGATTGGCCATTTTCTTAGGGTGTAATAAGATGTCGGGAAAACGGTAATGCACTGCAATACAGAAGTTGTGCAGTATATTGTGAAAGCATGCAAGATGAGGGGTGTGGCATCAAAAACTGCCCATCTTCAAGACACAAGTTTCTGCTGTAAAATGCTTTTTTTACGTTGCAAATTTTTATCGCGAATATCGTCACTTCAAGAATTCGCGAAGATGTAGAATATAGTGCTATATTTCCGTAATCGCAAATATTCTAGATTTTTTTTTTTCATTAGTAACCTCCCTTCTTGCTTGTGGGCCAATGAGAAATGCAATATCTTTGTCAGAGCTTAGCAACATCTCTAGCAACCAACAGAAAAGTTGCCTAACCCTCACTATATAAGAACCTCCCCAGCAGCCATTTTCTGCTGCTTTTTTTGCAGTTCTGAGCAGTGACATTGCTGTGCTCTGTGCGTTCATCTGGATCCTATTCCTTATTCAATTACATTAGATAGTTAGTTAGTTAGTTAGTTAGTTAGCTCATATATATATAATACAGATAGTCAGTGTAGGTTATATCCTGATATAGTGTAGCTGATAGGTTCCAGTGCTGGGTGTTAGGTAGTGTGATAGGGATTACTGTTTCTCTGCTGTCCATACATACAGGCTACAGACATAGTGCTGTGATGTCACAACAATACTTAGTGCACCAATCAGTAATATCTACTAGACCTAGTAAAATGTGCGCATCATTAGTGCCGATTTGCGCAATCATGAAAATATTGACTGGAGATCACGAATTCTAAAATTCGCAAATTTATTGTGAATATTATGCAAAAATTTTGCGAAATATCTCGAAAACGAAAATTGCCTATGCTGCTCATCACTACGTTCCATATATTTTCCATGTAGATGTATACTGTCTTAATATCAGCACATATAAAATGTGTGGTGTTCACTGCTGTAGCGTCATCCCAATCTCTACTGTATGCCCACACTTCTCTCTTGTCAGTTTGACCACTCAGGGAATCTTCTATATTCATCTTCACTGTAAGTAGACCAATTGTGTCTCTCTCTAATGGACATCAATGGAAGGGCTTCATACAGACATAGCAAATTTCTTATGGACTTCAATGCTAATGTGTTGGAGTCTATGAGAGAAGTGATCTAACGATCGCTTGTTCAAATTCTTTGGGGGAACTTTTAAAAAGTGTAACAAAAAGTAAAATAAAAGTTTTAAATTCAATTCAAGTCACTCTCCTTTCCACAACATTAAAATTAAAATAAATTAAAAATAAAATAAACATCATAGGCATCACTGCATCCCAAAACATCCATACTATTAAAATATGAAAATATTTCATCCCATACGGCGAAAAGGTATAATGAGGGTGGGATGGTGGGACAGGAGTTCTCTCTGAGACTGTTGCTCATCGTCTTGTAAGAGTCCTACTTTTTGTTTGGTGACAATTTATATATCCAGAAGAGGGGTACCGCAATGGGTACAAATGTGGCCCCTACTTAAGCTAATGCTTTTATGATCGCCATTGAAGAAGATTTTGTGTATACACATACAGTCTTACAGAATCTTGGAACTGTCTGGTACTGTTTTATCAACAACATTGTTTGCATATTGGGGGGCCCTTATTTGTCCATTGAGGAGTTTTACCAGTATTTAAACAACACATCCTGAATTAGCATTTACCAAGCACATGAGTAGGGCTGAGATTAGCTTCTTTGATACATTAATCCATGTAAACACAGATAATATCGATCACCTTGATCAACTGATAGGAATAGTCTGTTGCATTACATCATTTGCCATCCATCTGAATTCATTAACCAGATCTCAATACCCCGGAGTTAGATCAACAGACCGAAAGACACTAGAACAGAGACAATCCAAAATTATGCAAAGATTTGAACAACAGGGTCATTCTACCACTTTACTCGAACAGAAGAAATGCAGGACCCCTGAGGGATATAGTAAGAATAGACCTGAACAACAACGCTTGGCCTGTGTTACAACGCATCATCCTATATTGCCTACGATAACACAATCCATATGGAAACACTGGTACATATGAGGCCATGTTTATCTTTCGGCCATATAGGGACTAATTGGTAAAGGCAGACATTGGTAGTTTAACACCCAAACAACTGTTTCGTCACATACGCTAACAGGGTATATAATACACTGTGCCCTGTACTCAAACGTCATGTACGTCCACACTCGGGCAGAAACATACGGATGAGTAATTATTACAACTGTGATTCCTCCCACGCAGTATATTTGGTTAAATGTCGTTGTGGTCTGGTCTTTGTCGGACAGGCCACTCAGTAGATTAGAGAAAGGATTTCCAAGCACAAATTTGACAATAGTTTGAGAAAACTTTATTGCCAGCACCATATTATAACAGGTCCCATAGTGTATCTCAATTAAGATTTCAAGTAATAGATCACGTGTCCCCCATCCTATCTTAAAGTGGTATGTTTAAACAAAAAGAATCAACATAGTTCCACAAGTTATGAAATTTTGATGAAGCATTGATGTTAGGAATGTATTGTATCTGATTTTATTGTCATTATTTTTGTGATAATTTTTTCTCTTTTTTTCCTAGACTCTTTTAACTTCCTTTCTTTGGGCTCGGATATCTCCTGGAGGGCAGGGGAAGGGTGAGAAAAATTAGTATTTATACTTCAAGCTCCTCTCTCTATTCCAAAATGAGACTTTCTGACCTCAATTCTAAGTGTCCTTTCTGCAGGAAATCAGGTGCTGCTCATCACCTATCCATTATCATCCCTACAGTGAAGCATGGTGGAAGCACCATGCTGTGGGGGTGTTTTTCAGTGGCTCGGACAGAAAGATTGGTGAAGGTTTAGGGAAAGCTGAAGCAGATCAAAGTGCAAAGATATTCCTAATGAAAACCTGATCCGGAGCACTCTGGACCTCAGACTGGACCAAATGGTCACCCTCCAACAAGACAATGACACTAAACACACAGTTAGGAAAACACAGTAGTGGCTTAAGGACAACTCTGTGAAGACCCTTGAGTGTCCAGACAGAGCCCTAATCAAACATCTCTGGAGATACCTGAAAACTACTATCCACCAACAGTCCCCATCCAACCTGACAGGGCTTGTGAGGATCTGCAAAGAAGAATGGCAGAAAATCCCCAAATCCAGGTGTGTAAACCTTGTAGTATCATACCCAGGAAGACTGGAGGCTGTAATAGCTGCCAAAGGGGCTTTGAGTCCCGAGTAAAGCGTCTGATTAGTTACCAAAAATTTCCAACATTCTGTTTTCACTTTTCCATTTTGAAGTGTTATTTATCCTTGATTATTGGGTACTGGAATATGCTACTGTGTATTTACGTATGTCCCTTTTAGCCTTTCACAGCTTACAGACACATCATATACAATTTTTCTTAGGGTGACATCACTTCTATCTTGTTTTACAATTATATTATTCCTTTAGTAGGCCAATCTCTGTGGAAGACCTAAGAGACCAAAATGTCCAACATGCTGGCCCTACACATGTAATATTTATTTATTTCTACTGAGTCTGGATTAATAAAGCTCAAATAATTTCTCACTTAATAATTTTTCAATCTTCAGCGATTTTTTAAACCTACTTTGGCACATTCTCTGCTGGCACCCTTACCTGCTTTCACAGTGTGCAAGGTTCAAATTTCTCCTGGTGATTGTAGCCCATTTACACAGGGCAATTACGGTATAGAGAACGAGCATTCATCAGAATACCCATTATCAATAATTCTCCCGATCCTGTAAAAGAGCTTTATGGGAACTCTACATGTTTCTTTGGTAGAAAAGTGTCATTGGATTGAATATACAAAGGTTACATTTCACTTTGTCACCAATAGTTTTAGAAACTTTATTCAAAATGCAAATGAGAGTAAAATGATTAGCTGAAATAATTTTGAATACATTAACTATTAATAGCGGATCGTTCATGGCATGTTATGACTCTCATTTGGAAGGCACCAGAAAAGTTTCAGGACTAAAGTCATTTATGAATTTTGTGCTTCTTAAACCAGATGACAATTTGACCTTTTGCAAAACTTGCCCAAAAAAAAGACAAATTAATTTACTGCAACAGGAACACTTCTGAACCCATGGGGGGGGGGGGATTTATCATGAGGGGAATTGATACCGTCAGTTTGCAGGTCAGAGTCAGAGCAACTGAACTCTTGAAGACATTTTAGTAGTCACCTGAACTGCTTTCTCAGTTAGAATGGCTTCTACAAGATTCATCCACATTAAATATTGGTGACTCATGCTTCAGTCATTTCATTTGCATGACTGAAGCTATTAGGTGTGGCTAAACTGCCTCGGGAGAGGTGTGAATAAAGCATTGTAAGTGGAAGACAATAGATGCTGAAACCCTCCACCTTTATTTAATCTTGGTTTCTCCAAGCTAACATAAATAGCTTCTTTCATACCTCTTTTGAACCATTTCTCCTTTGGGTCTAAGATGTCAACCAAATCATCAAGCAAGTGTCCTTTGTCCTTAAGATATAGGTATACAGCTGAGTCCTGCCCACAGGTGTTGTCTTTTCTGTTCTAGACCATACATTGGTGTAGCTGTTTTCTTGAATCCACAATGTACAATTCCTGGCACTCCTCACTGCACTGGACTGCATACACAATATTTTATTTTTATTTTGGCGTAGGGTCTTTTGGATAAACCAGTTGCTGCCTCAGTGTGTTGTCAGGTATAAAGCAGATAGGGACGTGATGTTTAAAAATGCTAATGAAACGTCTTCAAGAAAATATACAAGTGCAGCTGCTCTAACTTATTACTACTGATATACCATGACTTGGATGAATGAGAACTTTTACAAACATTTGCTCCCAATTTATCAAGTGTTGCACGATGCTTGTAACCGTTGGTGCAGCTTTAAATCTAACAATTGTTGAGCTGTTACTCCACTAGCTATAATTTTTGTAACCTCACAGTCACAATTAATAAATCTGGCATAAATGAGCCTAAAGAACTAACCAAGCCCACTTTCCAACCCGGTTTTAAAAAATGGAGTGAGAGGTGTAAAATGTTGCAAATAAGCATAAAAAAGCGTTATTTTGCTACTTTTAAAGCTAGAATTCTAGAGTGCAGGACATGATAAATCCCCCCGCCCCATAGCGCAGTCTTAGTAAATATCCTCATTGGGGCACACTATCCAATGTTCCTTAAGTTACCTATACACATTCCATATATCTGTCAAACCCATTCATGTTGGTGAGACCAACTGGTCATTGGGTCCACCTGATTTTCACCTAACAGAAAATGTCTGGGTAGACAATTATTCAACAGTTTGATCTCAACTGACCAAGGTTTTCTTCTTTGTGGAAGTTAATATTCTCCAGAGGTGTTACTCCCCATTTCCTACTAATGTCAATGTCCCTCCAGTTATTCTTTAAGTTTGTCTCACAAGAACACATATAGACATTGGTTTTAGTCACATTCTAACCCAGAACCCCAGTGCTATTCTTAACATCTTGAAGGCCAAGCCAATCTTGATAAATGTAACTGTACGTGGCCTTGGTTTACATTATGTATGTGCCATTTTTAGTACATATAGATTAGCTTTTTAATCTACAAATGTTACATCGCTGACTATAAAGTGGGTCCTCTAAGCTACAATTGTTTTGGTGCTGTCAGCTTCCTTGACTGACTTTTATTAGTAGATTGGACATCCATTTTAAGGATTTTCAAGCCACTGTCCTTCGAACATATACTAAAACTGAAATGATGTCAGTGGAATACTCTATTTGGGTTAAAAAATGTCCAAAAAGTGGAATAGTGCAGAATGTTTTCAGGAGTGGCTTAGTGGGTAAATAGTCAGTAGGCAGAGGTGTGTGAGGGGCTGGAACAACTGGGACACAAGATGTGCAGGGGCAGCAGTTTCAGAACTCAAACTTCCCTCCCAGAACTTTATACAGGAGGCATTCTGGGCCCCCCTCCTCCCATGGGCCCCATAGCAGCTGCGTGGTCTGCCTATATTGGTGGTACGCCACTGATAAACATATAGCGCAAACATCTCCGTCAGTGCTTTAAAGCTGGACATCTTGCATCAGGCATCTCTAGTTAGGTCAAATCAAGGGGGAGTAAGACTTTGTTCACATTTCCGTGTCCGTGGCAAATCTGTCCATTTTTCATCCTCAAAGCTGTCTGTAAAGAATCTGTGTTGGGTCCCCATTTCATTTGTTATCTCCCTCAGTCTGTTATCCATAGTCCACGTACACGGCTAAGCTGAAAATGAATTTCTAGAGCATCTGCTCGCAATGGTCCATGTAAAACCACAGAAAATGGATAAAATCCTTGTAGTGTCAGTGTTTTTTCATGAACAGATAGACTTCAGTGGGTATTTGGGCTACATAAAAGACCAAAACTAGCGCAAGTCTACATGATTTTTCCCACAATCAGTAGAAAACCATTAGTGTGAACAAACACGTTAAACTTAACGACTATGTGTGCTGTCCGTGGAAAATGTGGATAGCACATGTCGGTGTTAAACAGAAAGGTGAACGAGGCCTAAGGAAGGACATATCTATAAATAAAAGGAACGAAAAATATGAAGCCATTTTTTTTCTTGCTTATACCCCCGCAAAATACATGTACACATACCCCAAATAGGTAGAACCAGAAAGTACAACACATCCTGTAGAAAAAAAATGGCATATCATATATAGGTGGCATATCAATATAAAATGTGTTTTGTCAACCAAGATGAAAAAAAAAGCTAAAAAAAAGTGTCTGGTCCTAAAGGGGTCAACATCACAGTAATATGTATTATACAGTTATATTTTTTATAGTCAGTTGGCAAAACTGAAATTAATTTTTGTTTTTTATTCAGAACACCGAAAAAAATTAGAAAAAAGGAAATTGTCTTCCAGTCAAGGAGCAGACTATCCGAAGCTTGTGGGGAATAGTAGGAGACCCGATGGAATATATTCTTAGAAGACAATGAGTTTTTTCCTGCCAGTATCCTCTGCCTGAGAAGTGCCTGCTTGCAACTCATAAAAGTTCAATCTTGTGCAATGTAATAGGCTATATACTACAGACTGTAAACAAATAAAAGCACTAACTGGCAACCGGTACCAGTCCCTCGGTGACACACACAGAAATGTCAGGTTACTTCTAGGGGAAAGCAGATTGTTAGAAAGAAATGAAATCAAAATAGAGAGCCTCCTCTAAAGGATACATGGACCATAATCTCAAATGTAAGTTACTGTTGAGGTTGGCCAATATCAATAATTAAAAAAACATATATACTTTTCCGCATTTTTCACATTACACTAACAAACTTAAATGTATTTTATTGGGATTTTATGTGATAGACCAACCAAAGTATGTGTAAAGTGAAAAGAAAATGATACATTGTTTCAAAAATTTTTATAAATACAAATCTGAAAAGTGTGGTGTGCATTTGTATTGCGCCCCTTGAGTCAATACTTTGTAGGACCACCTTTTGCGGAAAATCCAGCTGCAAGTCTTTTGGGGTATGTCTCTAACAGCTTTGCACATTTAGAGGTTGAAATTTTTGACCATTTTTTTTTCTAAATAGCCCAAGCTCAGTCAGATTTGGTGGAGAGCGTCTGTGAACAGCAATTTGCCATAGATTCTCAAGAGGATTTAGGTCAGGACTGTGACTGAGCCATTCTAACACATGGATATAGTTTGATCTAAACCAGTCCATTGTAGCTCTGGCTGGATGTTTTGAGATGTTGTCCTGCTGGAAGGTGAACCTCCGCTCCAGTCTCAAGTCTTTTGCAGTCTCCATCCATCTTCCCATCAACTCTGACCAGCTTCCCAGACCCTACTGAAGGAAAGCACCCCTACAGCATGATGCTACCACCACCACCATGTTTCACAGTGGGGATGGTGTGTTCAGGGTGATGTACAGTGTTAGTTTTAAGTCACACATAACGTTCCACTTTGGTCTTATCTGACCGGAGTACCTTCTTCTACATGTTTACTGTGTCCCCTACATGGCTTCTGGCGAACTGCAAATGGGACTTCTTATAGTTTTCTTTCAAAAATGGCTTTCTTCTTGCAGATTTGTGGAGTACATGACTAATAGAGATGAGCAAATTGAAGTTTGATTTACACCAAAGCCGAATTTTGTTGCGCTTCATGGCAAAGATTCAAATTTTTTCCTAAAATGGCTGCTGCACGTGTGAGGACATGGAGTAAGGAACTCTGGGAACGAGGGATCACCCACAATGACATGCATGCAGCCATTCAGCAGCCAGCCAGCCCTGTGATGTCACAGCCCTATAAATAGCCTCAGCCATTTTAGATGCTGCCATTTTTCAGTGTACTTAGTGCAGGGAGAGACGTCAGCAGGAGCTAGGGACAGTGCTAGGAAAGACTTCATTGTGCTAAAAAAAAATATAATTTACAAGTGCAGAGAAAGATTATTCAAGGTGTAGGGAAAGGATAGGGAGGAATCATTCCGCAGCATTTATGTTGAAAAGGGTTCAGTAGGGGAGGTTACAGCCTGGGTGATAGGAGCAATCCTATTACACCTTACAACACTGCTGTGTGAGTAAAAACAACCGTGTGTTTTGTTGATGGAGCTGGGCACAAGGCTCAGTTTCATGTAGTTAGGGACTACTGCCCGTTTAGACATAGTGGCCTGACGGCCAGGTATTTCATTTGTTTTGAACTGTTTTTGTTTAATACTTTTTTTCTGCAAAAGTTAATAAAACTGGCTGAGGCCAGTTGCACCATACTTGCTTGGACTGCACTGTGTTTTATGTGCCTATAGCGCCCGTCTATCCCAGGAGACGGCAGTCCCATGAGCTTATCCCATTACATATGGTGGAGGCTGCGCTGGCACAAAAATCCACCAAGTTTTATGTCCTGGGTTAAGTCTGCTGTTCTGAAAAAAACAAACAGTACAGATATGGAGGAAGTGCTGAAACAGCTGATCGAGGCTGACATACAGCTCCAAAAGGCGAATGCTAAACAGCAGGAAACCAATCGGTTGTTCATGGAGACTATGCAAGCTGGTTTCAGAGAACAGCAATCACTTAATAAAAGTCTGGTGGAGCAGATAGCGGTGCTGGCTGAAAGGCCCCATGTCTGGGAGGAATCCATCTCTGCGGGGAGGAGAGTGCAAGCTTCATTTCTGAGTGGGGAGCCACAGAAAGCCTACTATGATTTGACTGAGCAGGATGCCAGACAGTACCCGAAACTGAAAGCATAAATTCTCGCTCGCTTAGGTGTAACATCTGCGGTCAGAGCCCAGCGAGTGCACAACTGGACTTTCCAATTGGATAAACCAGCGAGGTCACAAATGTATGATCTTTTTCACCTGGCTAAAAAATTGCTACAGCCAGAGGTATCTACAGCCAATCAGGTGGTGGAAAGAGTGGTCCTGGACCGGTTTGTTCTACCAGTTCGGATACAACGCTGTGTGGGACAAGCGGACCCCAGGGATGTGGATCAGCTCATTGCTCTAGTGGAGCGGTATCTGAACACCGAGGAGTATCTCCAAGACCTCTCTCCTAATTGGCCGGCCCCAAGGAGCCAGAAGTCTACTGATCGTGGTAAGACTGTTCCTAATCTAAAAGGGGCGAGGGAGGGCCGTAAAGTAGGAACTGAGACTGAGCTATTAGCCAGACCTCTTAAGCCAGTTAGCCCTAGACAGCATTGTTTGCTGGTGATGTCAAGGCAAGGGCGTTGATAGGGTCTGAAAACATCCGGGGCACAAGCCCAATGTATCATGCCCCTGTGAAGCCACGCCCCCACCCCATGAAGCCACGCCCCCATGGGCCTTCACAGTAGTTATTAACCCCTTTCAGCAGTCCTCCCTTCACAGTAGTTATTAAGCCCTTTAGTGAATGGAGGACTGCTGAAACGGGTTAATAACTACTGTGAAGGGCCTAGCCGTCTGGACAACCCCACAGATCATCCCCTAAGTAATCTGTATCCTGCAGTAACTTAACTTTAAATCAGCGCACATCTCATTACTATCTTGACTTAGACACTCAGCTCCAGTAACAGGCAGTGCGGGCTGCTCTCACTCACTGACGTCACGCACCTGCGCCACCTAGTGGGAGGAGCAGGCGCGTGACGTCAGTGAGCGAGCGCCGCCAGCACTGCATGTTTCCGGAGCTGAGTGTGTAAGATAGTAATGAGATCATAAGCGCTGTTTTAAAGTTCAGTTACTGCAGGATACGGATTAGGACGGCGGGGCTGTGCAGCGCAGAAGAGTCAGAGTGGCCGACCCTGCCAGCCAGGGGCGTAGCTAGAACTGACTGGGCCCCACAGCAAAATTTTGTATGGGGCGCGCCCCCCTTCCTCCTCCATGACTATCCTGGAATCCTATATGTGCATATGTAAGGGAGAGTTCACATCACATTTTTGCCATCCGTTTAATGTTAACGTTGGAAAATGGGATACAAAAGCGCAGCACACTACGCTTTGTATCCTGCAAAGTCTGTTAAAAAAAAAAATGTATACATTAACGTATCATTTTTTTTGATGGTGTCAGTCTGAGTCACCTGTTAACATTTACATTTTATGTATACATTACCAGGGGTCAGCAACCTTCGGCACTCCAGCTTTTGCGAAACCACAATTCCCAGCATGTTCCATTAATTTCTATGGGAGTTATGAGAAGAGCAGAGCAATAATGCATGCTGGGAGTTGTAGTTTCACAACAGCTGGAGTGCCGTAGGTTGCCTACCCCTGCATTAGACGAATGGCAAAACGTGATGTAAAACCGGCCTTACTGTGCCATGATAGTGCCAAGTGGCAAGCACTAGAGACAGAGAAGGGAGGTTGCAATGTACAGGGTACAGGGCACAGGGGGGGACGCACAGTGCAGCATAGGGGTACAATGCAGCGCAGGGGGTACAGTACAGCATAGCAGGCGCAATACAGGGCAGGGGGCACACACAGTGCAGCATAGGGGGCACAGTGCATTATAGGGGGTACAGTATAAGGCAGGGGCACACAGTGCATTATAGGGGGTACAGTATAAGGCAGGGGCACACAGTGCATTATAGGGGGTACAGTACAGGGAAGGAGGCACACACAGTGCAGCATAGGGCAGGGGGCAGAATACAGCATGGGGTGCACAGTACAGGGCAGGGGGCAAAATACAGCATATGTGGTACAGGTGGTATACACAGTACAGCATGGGGGGGTACAGTATAAGGCAGGGGCACACAGTGCATTATAGGGGGTACAGTACAGGGCAGGAGGCACACACAGTGCAGCATAGGGGGCACAGTGCATTATAGGGGGTACAGTATAAGGCAGGGGCACACAGTGCATTATAGGGGGTACAGTATAAGGCAGGGGGCACACAGTGCATTATAGGGGGTACAGTACAGGGCAGGAGGCACACACAGTGCAGCATAGGGGGCACAGTGCATTATAGGGGGTACAGTATAAGGCAGGGGCCACACAGTGCATTATAGGGGGTACAGTACAGGGCAGGAGGCACACACAGTGCAGCATAGGGCAGGGGGCAGAATACAGCATGGGGTGCACAGTACAGGGCAGGGGGCAAAATACAGCATATGTGGTACAGGTGGTATACACAGTACAGCATGGGGGGGGTACAGTATAAGGCAGGGGCACACAGTGCATTATAGGGGGTACAGTATAAGGCAGGGGCACACAGTGCATTATAGGGGGTACAGTACAGGGCAGGAGGCACACACAGTGCAGCATAGGGGGCACAGTGCATTATAGGGGGTACAGTATAAGGCAGGGGCACACAGTGCATTATAGGGGGTACAGTATAAGGCAGGGGGCACACAGTGCATTATAGGGGGTACAGTACAGGGCAGGAGGCACACACAGTGCAGCATAGGGGGCACAGTGCATTATAGGGGGTACAGTATAAGGCAGGGGGCACACAGTGCATTATAGGGGGTACAGTATAAGGCAGGGGGCACACAGTGCATTATAGGGGGTACAGTACAGGGCAGGAGGCACACACAGTGCAGCATAGGGCAGGGGGCAGAATACAGCATGGGGTGCACAGTACAGGGCAGGGGGCAAAATACAGCATATGTGGTACAGTAGGTATACACAGTACAGAATACAGCCAATGCACCTAGAAATGCTCCATTCACATGTCCTACCTCAGGAGTTGATAGTTACTAGTGGGCAGAAGGACCTTTCATGATGTCAGGAGCATGTGATCAGTCACATGAGTGGGCGGAGTCAGGCTCCGGGCTGTGCAGGAGATTGTGTGGAAATGACTGCCAGCATAACATTCGGGGCACTGGTCAAAACATCCGGGGCTCAAGCCCCGAATGTTTTGACCTAACGACGCCCCTGTGTCAAGGACTGGGCCACGTGGCTTCCAACTGTCCTTTGGCTGATGAGCCTATGGAGTGTGACAGTGGGCGGAGGAGGTCAATGTTTGCGGGACCTGCCTACTCTGCCTTGCCTACCCCAGATATGGACCGAAAAACTTGCAGCTTGGTGATTGAAGGACACTCAGTTCAAGCTCTGTTGGACTCTGGTAGTCTAGTGACTCTTGTGCATGGTAGCCTGGTGGACACTAGGAAGCTGCAAAAAAGACACATGGGGGTCATCCTCATACATACGGATGCAAAAGAGTACCACACTGCTATAGTGTCTTTTGAAACCCTGTGCGGGAAAGTAAACCATGAAGTGGGGTGTGATTTTCCTGTTTTGGCAAATGTGGAATATGCTTGATATGTGTTTAAGTGGGTCTGCTGTAGATCCTATTCCCCTGGCTGAACATGAAAATGTGCAAACAGTAGTGGTGACCCAGAGTGAAACCGAGAATTACCTTAGCAGTGCTTGCAGGTGATACTGATGATGTCCCGGAAATTGGTCTCCCTGACTTGCCAGTCTCCAATGATAACTTTGGGACAGCTCAACTCAGGGACCCTACATTAACCCATGCACGGCAAAGTGTGAAAGTAGTCAATGGGGTGCCTCAAGAAACTGGGGTAGAGAAAATATGAACTCTTATATAGAGTTGATGAGCAAAATGGACAAGTTGCGGAACAACTTTTGGTCCCAAAATCGCATTGCCAAAAGGTGATGAATGTAGCCCATTCACATGTGCTAGGAGGGCACTTGGCTTATGAAAAAAACAAAGACCGGATTTTGCTGAGGTTTTATTGGCCCGGGGTACATAAAGAGATAAAAGAATACTGTGATTCATGCCCAGAGTGCCAATTACACAACCCGGTAGCGACTTTTAGGAGTCCGTTAGTGCCACTCCCGATTATTGAAACTCACTTTGAGAGGATTGCAATGGATTTGGTGGGACCTCTTGTTAAGTCTGCCAGAGGTCACCAATACATTTTAGTTGTCCTCGATTATGCTACCCGCTATCCTGAAGCAATACCTCTAAGGAAAACCTCTGCAAAGGTAGCCAAGGAGTTGTTCCAGATGTTTACTAGAGTGGGCAAACCTAAAGAAGTACTCACTGACAAGGGGACGCCCTTTATGTCAAAGGTTACAAAAGAGTTGCGTAAACTGTTGAAAATAACTCACTTGTCAACTCACAGTCAATAAAACTGGCTGAGGCCAGTTGCACCATACTTGCTTGGACTGGACTGTGTTTTATGTGCCTATAGCGCCCGTCTATCCCAGGAGATGGCGGTCCCATGAGCTAATCCCGTTACATATGGTGGAGGCTGCGCTGGCACAAAAATCCACCAAGTTTTATGTCCTGGGTTAAGTCTGCTGTTCTGAAAAAAAACAAACAGTACAGATATAGAGGAAGTGCTGAAACAGCTGATCCAGGCTGACATACAGCTCCAAAAGGCGAATGCTAAACAGCAGGAAACCAATTGGTTGTTCATAGAGACTATGCAAGCTGGTTTCAGAGAACAGCAATCACTTAATAAAAGTCTGGTGGAGCAGATAGCGGTGCTGGCTGAAAGGCCCCATGTCTGGGAGGAATCCATCTCTGCGGGGAGGAGAGTGCAAGCTTCATTTCTGAGTGGGGAGCCACAGAAAGCCTACTATGATTTGAGTGAGCAGGATGCCAGACAGTACCCGAAACTGAAAGCATAAATTCTCACTCGCTTAGGTGTAACATCTGCGGTCAGAGCCCAGCGAATGCACAACTGGACTTTCCAATTGGATAAACCAGCGAGGTCACAAATGTATGATCTTTTTCACCTGGCTAAAAAATTTCTACAGCCAGAGGTATCTACAGCCACTCAGGTGGTGGAAAGAGTGGTCCTGGACCGGTTTGTTCGTGCTCTACCAGTTCGGATACAACGCTGTGTGGGATAAGCGGACCCCAGGGATGTGGATCAGCTCGTCGCTCTAGTGGAGTGGTATCTGAACACCGAGGAGTATCTCCAAGACCTCTCTCCTAATTGGCCGGCCCCAAGGAGCCAGAAGTCTACTGATCGTGGTAAGACTGTTCCTAATCTAAAAGGGGCGAGGGAGGGCCGTAAAGTAGGAACTGAGACTGAGCTATTAGCCAGACCTCTTAAGCCAGTTAGCCCTAGACAGCATTGTTTGCTGTATTTCAATGAGGGTCAGCCGGCACTCCGTTTGTAGGCGTGGTGCACGTGTCCAGGGCCGAAGTCCAAGTACAAGTGAACGAAAGTAACCACCGGGTCGGCCCATTGTGGCCCTAACTGACTCTATTTTGTCTCCGCCAGCTATTTTGCTTGAAAAGGTTATGACACCCCTAACCAAAAATATGCCGTCTTTCCTGCTTGATACAAATCAATTTTTACGTGAAGTTGGGACCCTGGTGTTGCAGGATGATGATCTGTTAGTAACCTTTGATGTTTGTTCTCTGTACACTTCTATTGTTCACTGGAAGGGTATACGGGCTGTAGAGTGGCTCCTATCCTTCTCCTCTTACAGTGAAGGTGCCAAAGAATTTTTTCTGAAACTTCTTGAAATTATTTTAACTGAAAATTATTTTTTATTTCAGGACACCTACTACCAGCAGTGCTGTGGGACCGCGATGGGCTCGAATGCCGCACCGCCATATGCAAATTCATACATGTCATGGTTTGAAGACAAGTATATTTACACCAATGATCTGTTTAAAATTCATTGTATTTTTTGGCGAAGATTCGTCGATGACGTGTTTTGTGTATGGCGGGGCGGCATTCGATCCCTTCGTGCCTTTTCAGAATTCTTGAATTCAATTTGGCCCGAGTTGCAGTTCACTTTACATTATAGTGATCATGAGATCAATTTTTTGGATACCCTGGTCATTAAGGGTACAGGTGGGTCAATTGTGACTGATTTGTATATCAAAAATACCGATAAAAATTCTCTTCTCCATTTCTCAAGCTATCATCCGTCCACAGTAAAAAAAGCATTACCCCATTCCCAATTTCAAAGGGTACGTAGGATTGTTTCTAATACTGAAGTAAAAGAAAAACGCCTTGATGAAATGTCTATGAGATTCGAGAATAGAGGATATCCCACAGCACTGCTGGATAGTGAGAGGAGTAGGGTTACCTCCTTGACTCCTAAAAAGGAGTCCAGGGGGTCACGTATACCGTTTGTCACTAAGTTCCACCCATGGGTCAATAGGTGTCGATTTATTTTTTCTAAGCATTGGAACATCTTGACTAGGGCTTATCCCTCGATTGAGGAATTTAAAAATCCTCCATTATTGTGTTATAAACGTAACAAAAATATTCGCGATATGGTGGTGAGGGCGGATGTGGGTAGTGCTCAAACTGAGAAGCGACAGAAGACTTTATCAACTCCTAGAAAGGGTACATTCCCTTGTCTAGGGTGTATACACTGTTCAAGTGTTATTAAAGGGGAATATTTCACGCATCCCCATACAGGCAAGCGCTTTCCAGTTCGAGGCTTTTTCACATGCAATAGCAGTTTTATCATATATCTACTTAAGTGTCCTTGTGGACTGTTATATATAGGTGAAACATCCATGCGCATGAAGGACCGCTTTTCTAAGCATAAGTCCACTATTAGAAAAAATAATTTACTCCTACCCGTCCCTCATCACTTTGATCGCTGTAAGCACAATATTGCGCAATTGCGCTTTCAAATTATCGAGCAGGTACAACAACCTCGCAGAGGTGGTAATCGTTTAAAAATGCTAAAGAAGCGTGAATCCTATTGGATTCATACACTTCAGACACTGGAACCCATGGGGTTAAACCGGGAGTACGATCTCCATAGCTTCCTGTAGATGTCTGTTTTTTTATATGTATGTTAAACTTATACTTTATTATTCTTTTGTATTTTACAGAGAACGTGAGGAACCCCCCAACCGCATCATCTGAATTGCAAGCTAGTACGAATATCTAGAGAACTTCATAAGAATTCAGGATTGCTACATTTTCATTGATGCTGTTGCGATTGGGCTGTTTCTCACGTGTATCTGATTAGTTAAATTGTTACTTTGTGTTTTCTTTTCTCTTTCGTTCCCTCCCCCTTTGCTCTTTCTCTTTCTCCTCTTTTTATTTTTTTCTATTTTGTTGGTCTAAATCACCATGACTACATGATGTCATTTCCGCTGTGGCGGTCTATTTAAATCACCTGTATTGTATGACTTTGTTATATGCCATTGGTTTGAGAAAGGCTCGCTATAGAGCCGAAACGCGCGTCACCGAATATTTCTATGCGTGGCGAATAAAAAGAAAAAAACCTTTGAAGATAAAGTGAGTGCCGGTCTTTCCTTTCGAGCATTGTTTGCTGGTGATGTCAAGGACTGGGCCACGTGGCTTCCAACTGTCCTTTGGCTGATGAGCCTATGGAGTGTGACAGTGGGCGGAGGAGGTCAATGTTTGTGGGACCTGCCTACTCTGCCTTGCCTAAGCCAGATATGGAGAGACAAACTTGCAGCTTGATGATTGAAGGACACTCAGTTCAAGCTCTGTTGGACTCTGGTAGTCTAGTGACTCTTGTGCATGGTAGCCTGGTGGACACTAGGAAGCTGCAAAAAAGACACATGGGGTCATCCTCATACATACGGATACAAAAGAGTACCACACTGCTATAGTGTCTTTTGAAACCCCGTGCGTTAAAGTAACCCATGAAGTGGGGTGTGATTTTCCTCTGTTTTGGCAAATGTGGAATATGCTTGATATGTGTTTAAGTGGGTCTGCTGTAGATCCTATTCCCCTGGCTGAACATGAAAATGTGCAAACAGTAGTGGTGACCCAGAGTGAAACCGATAATTACCTTAGCAGTGCTTGCAGGTGATACTGATGATGTCCCGGAAATTGGTCTCCCTGACTTGCCAGTCTCCAATAATAACTTTGGGACAGCTCAACTCAGGGGCCCTACATTAACCCATGCACGGCAAAGTGTGAAAGTAGTCATGGGGTGCCTCAAGAAACTAGGGTAGAGAAAATATTTTCCCATTTTTCTATAGAGAACGAACTCTTATATAGAGTTGATGAGCAAAATGGACAAGTTGCGGAACAACTTATGGTCCCAAAATCGCATTGCCAAAAGGTGATGGATGTAGCCCATTCACATGTCCTAGGAGGGCACTTGGCTTATGAAAAAAACAAAGACCGGATTTTGCTGAGGTTTTATTGGCCCGGGGTACATAAAGAGATAAAAGAATACTGTGATTCATGCCCAGAGTGCCAATTACACAACCCGGTAGCGACTTTTAGGAGTCCGTTAGTGCCACTCCCGATTATTGAAACTCACTTTGAGAGGATTGCAATGGATTTGGTGGGACCTCTTGTTAAGTCTGCCAGAGGTCACCAATACATTTTAGTTGTCCTCGATTATGCTACCCGCTATCCTGAAGCAATACCTCTAAGGAAAACCTCTGCAAAGGTAGCCAAGGAGTTGTTCCAGATGTTTACTAGAGTGGGCAAACCTAAAGAAGTACTCACTGACCAGGGGATGCCCTTTATGTCAAAGGTTACAAAAGAGTTGCGTAAACTGTTGAAAATAACTCACTTGTCAACTCACAGTCAATAAAACTGGCTGAGGCCAGTTGCACCATACTTGCTTGGACTGGACTGTGTTTTATGTGCCTATAGCGCCCGTCTATCCCAGGAGATGGCGGTCCCATGAGCTAATCCCGTTACAACTTCTATGTGGAATTAGCTGACGACGGTGTAAAAGGAGTGCGCTTCTTCTTGGCGCTAACATCGACCTGTAAGGATGAGTTCATACTTGAGTTATTTGGTCAGTTTTGGCCCCGTAAATGCCCAAATAAGTGAAGTGTGCAGTGATTCTAAGAGCGACGCCTGTCATCTGCATGTCATACTGACTCACAGTATAATTTCACTACCACAGCAGACTCCCTATGCATGTTACTGCAAGGCACAGTTTTCTACACCACTATAAAGGCTCTCTGCAGCCAGGAAATAGCAGTTTTTAACGCAATTTGCCACAAATAAATTCAGATCAAACCACATTTTTAGAAAATTTTTATGAACCGGCCAAATTGGATTTTTTAAAAATTCTCTCATCTCTAATGACTAATAGTTTACCTGTGTAAAAATTCTTCCACCTGAGCTGTGGATCTCTGCAGCTCCTCCAGGGTGACCATAGGTCTCTTGACTGCCTCTCTAATTAGTGCTCTCCTTGCCTGGGCTGACAGTTTAGGTGAACAGCCATGTCTTGGTAGGTTTGCAGTTGTGCCATAGTCCTTCCATTTTAGGATGATGGATTGAACAGTGCTCCGTGAAGTGTTCAGAACTTGGGATATTTTTTTATAAATAAACCCTGCTTTACACTTCTCCACAACTTTATCCCTGACCTATCCTGTGTGTTCCTTGGTGTTCATGATGCTGTTTGATCACTAATGTTCTTTGACAAACATCTGAGGCCTTCACAGAACAGTTGTACGGTAGTTATACTGAGAAAAAAATAACACACGGATCTACACAATATACTAATTAGGTGACTTCTGAAAACAATTGGTCACACTGGATTTTATTTAGGGGTATTAGAGTATAGGGGCTGAAGATATTTGCAGATATTTATTCAAAGTAGTGAATCAATGGATGTTGTATATCTGGACTTCTCCAAAGCATTTGACACTGTACCACATAAAAGGTTAGTATATAAAATGAGAATGCTCGGACTGGGGGAAAACGTCTGTATGTGGGTAAGAAACTGGGTGAGGGATAGAAAACAGAGGGTGGTTATTAACGGTACACATTCCAATTGGGTCACTGTCACTAGTGGGGTATCTCAGGGGTCAGTATTGGGCCATATCCTCTTTGATATATTTATTAATGATCTTGTAGAAGGCTTGCACAGTAAAATAGCAATTTTTGCAGATGACACTAAACTGTGTAAAGTAATTAACACTGAAGAGGACAGTATACTACTAAAGAGGGATCTGGATAGATTGGAGGATTGGGCAGATAAGTGGCAGATGAGGTTAAACTTGACAAGTGTAAAGTTATACACATGGGAAGGAATATTGCAAGTCACCCGTACATACTAAATGGTAAAACACTCGGTAACACTGACATGGAAAAGGACCTAGGAGTTTTAATAAACAGCAAACTAAGCTGTAGAAACCAGTGTTAGGTCTCTTTCACACGAGCGTGTCCGGATAAGGTTCGGATGCGTTGCGGCAAACCCGCGTGAGTAGGTACCCAATTGCAGTCAGTTTTGACTGCGATTGCATTCCGTTGTTCAGTTTTTATTGCTCGGGTGCAATGTGTTTGCACGCGCGTGATAAAAAAACTGAATGTGGTACCCAGACCCGAACTTCTTCACAGAAGTTCAGGTTTGAGTTCAAGGTTGTGTAGATTGTATTATTTCCCCTTATAACATGGTTATAAGGAAAAATAATAGCATTCCCAATACAGAATGCATAGTACAATAGGGCTGGAGGGGATTAAAAAAAAAATAATAATAATATAACTCACCTTAATCCACTTGTTTGCGCAGCCCGGCTTCTCTTCTGTCTTGTTCTGTGAGGAATAGGACATTTGATGACGTCACTACGTTAATCACATGGTCCGTCACATGATCTTTTACCATGGTGATGGATCATGTGACGGACCATGTGATGAACGTAGTGACGTCATCAAAGGTCCTATTCCTCACAGAACAAGACAGAAGAGATGCCGGCTGCGCAAACAAGTGGATTAAGGTGAGTTAAATTTTAATTTTTATTTTTTGTAACCCCTCCAGCCCTATTGTACTATGTATTCTGTATTCAGAATGCTATTATTTTCCCTTATAACCATGATATAAGGGAAAATAATAAAGATCGAGTCCCCATCCCGATCGTCTCCTAGCAACCGTGCGCGAAAATCGCTCTGCATCCGCACTTGCTTGCGGATGTTTGCGATTTTCACGCAGCCCCATTCACTTCTATGGGGCCTGCGTTGCGTGATAAACGCACAAAAAAGAGCTTGCTGCTATTATCACGCAACGCACAAGTGATGCGTGAAAATCACCACTCATGTGCACAGACCCATAGAAATGAATGGGTTTGGATTCAGTGCGGGTGCAATGCGTTCAACTCATGCATTGCACCCGCGCAGAAAACTCGCCCATATGAAAGGGGCCTTAGGCAGCTGCTGCCAAGGCCAATAAGATAATGGGTTGCATCAAAAGGGGCATAGATGCCCGTGATGAGAACATAGTCCTACCACTTTACAAATTGCTGGTCAGGCCACACATGGAGGACTGTGTACAGTTCTGGGCTCCTGTGAACAAGGCAGACATAGCAGAGCTGGAGAGGGTCCAGAGGAGGGCAACTAAAGTAATAACTGGAATTGGGCAACTACAGTACCCTGAAAGATTTTCCAAAATTAGGGTTATTCACTTTAGAAAAAAGATGACTGAGGGGAGATCTAATTACTATGTATAAATATATCAGGGGTCAGTACAGAGATCTCTCCCATCATCTATTTATCCCCAGGACTGTGACTGTGACGAGGGGACATCCTCTGCGTCTGGAGGAAAGAAGGTTTGTACACAAACATAGAAGAGGATTCTTTACGGTAAGAGCAGTGAGACTATGGAGCTCTCTGCCTGAGGAGGTGGTGATGGTGAGTACAATAAAGGAATTCAAGAGGGGCCTGGATGTATTTCTGGAGCTTAATAATATTACAGGCCATAGCTACTAGAGAGGGGTCGTTGATCCAGGGAGTTAGTCTGATGCCTGATTGGAGTCGGGAAGGAATTTTTTATTTCCCTAAAGTGAGGAAAATTGGCTTCTACCTCACAGTTTTTTCTTTTTTTTTGCCTTCCTCTGGATCAACTTGCAGGATAACAGGCCGAACTGGATGGAGAAATGTTTTTTTCCGGCCTTATGTACTGTTACTATGTTACCATGTTAAAAAAAGATATTTATCCAGACAAAGCTGTAGCTCGTAATTTTTTATTTTTTTTTACCTGGGTCAAAGGTGCAGTTTGTTGCTCTAGTTCTACTGTATGTCTAAATACCCTCGAAAAGCCTAAGTGCCTTTTTGGTACCCAATATCTAGAGAACATGTCTTGGTAGTCTACCATCTTGGATAAGTGGCACAGTAAAATTTTCACTTACACTACTGGAACCTCCAGCAATCACTAGAATGGGGTTTCTGATTTACCTGTTCCTCCTAACTCCCATGACTTTGTTGGAGGAGTTGAAAAGATGCAATAGTCAAGCAAGCAAGTGCATATCAAACTCTATGAGATCAGCAGCCAAATTAGGAACTCAGAGTCTCAATCTTGTAATCAGTTGGGGTCCCATTGGTTGAGCCTCCAGTTGTGAGCTTCTCCTGTGGAAGGATGTCACACACATGTATTTGCAACAGGTCCTGCAGGGGAAGTATGTGGTGGAGAGAAGTATAGGAGGAGTGGTAGCAGTAACAGATGATAAAGGCAATGGTGACGGCCTTAGTCTAGTACTCCACTGGAACCATGCAGTAAAGAGGGGGCAGACATATACAGTACAGACCAAAAGTTTGGACACACCTTCTCATTCAAAGAAATGATCTATAATGAAAGATAGACCTCCTTGCGCTCCCGACTGGTGGGTCTGCAAACAATCAGCCAAGCCTGACTGACTCCGCAGCTGAATGTCAAAAGGAGCTGTTGTCCTCCTTGAATTTCAAGATAAAATGAATGCTTTTGTTACCCGAAGGTGACGTAGGACACCAGCGCTGGAATAGCAGGGCCCACCCGCTATCACCCTCTACGTCTGGGATGTGTAAGTAAGTATAAATGAGGAGAGGGAGAGGGGGGGGGGGAAGAGAGGGAACAGATGGCAAGACCGGAGCAAAAAAAATGAATGAATGAACAGTTCGGAGCGCTTGCTATCTGTACTGAAAAGGCAGGTACAATGCCTTTTCAGTACAGATAGCAAGCGCTCCGAACTGTTCATTCATTCATTTTTTTTGCTCCGGTCTTGCCATCTGTTCCCTCTCTTCCCCCCCCTCTCCCTCTCCTCATTTATACTTACTTACACATCCCAGACGTAGAGGGTGATAGCGGATGGGCCCTGCTATTCCAGCGCTGGTGTCCTACGTCACCTTCGGGTAACATAAGCATTCAAGTTCTCATTCAAAGAGTTTTCTTTATTTTCATGACTATGAAAATTGTAGATTCACACTGAAGGCATCAAAACTATAAATTAACACATGTGGAATTATATACATAACAAAAAAGTGTGAAACAACTGAAAATATTTCATATTCTAGGTTCTTCAAAGTAGCCACCTTTTGTTTTGATTACTGCTTTGCACACTCTTGGCATTCTCTTGATGAGCTTCAAGAGGTAGTCACCTGAAATGGTTTTCACTTCACAGGTGTGCCATGTCAGGTTTAATAAGTGGGATTTCTTGCCTTAGAAATGGGGTTGGGACCATCAGTTGCGTTGTGGAGAAGTCAGGTGGATACACAGCTGATAGTCCTACTGAATAGACTGTTAGAATTTGTATTATGGCAAGAAAAAAGCAGCTAAGTAAAGAAAAACGAGTGGCCATCATTACTTTAAGAAATGAAGGTCAGTCAGTCCGAAAAATTGGGAAAACTTTGAAAGTGTCCCCAAGTGCAGTCACAAAAACCATCAAGCGCTACAAAGAAACTGGCTCACATGCGGACCGCCCCAGGAAAGGAAGACCAAGAGTCACCTCTGCTGCGGAGGATAAGTTCATCCGAGTCACCAGCCTCAGAAATCGCAGGTTAACAGCAGCTCAGATTAGAGACCAGGTCGATGCCACACAGAGTTCTAGCAGCAGACACATCTCTAGAACAACTGTTAAGAAGAGACTGTGTGAATCAGGCCTTCATGGTAGAATATCTGCTAGGAAACCACTGCTAAGGACAGGCAACAAGCAGAAGAGACTTGTTTGGGCTAAAGAACACAAGGAATGGACATTAGACCAGTGGAAATCTGTGCTTTGGTCTGATGAGTCCAAATTTGAGATCTTTGGTTCCAACCACTGTGTCTTTGTGCGACGCAGAAAAGGTGAACGGATGGACTCAACATGCCTGGTTCCCAGCGTGAAGCATGAAGGAGGAGGTGTGATTGGGTGGGGGTGCTTTGATGGTGACACTGTTGGGGATTTATTCAAAATTTAAGGCATACTGAACCAGCATGGCTACCACAGCATCTTGCAGCGGCATGCTATTCCATCCGGTTTGCGTTTAGTTGGACCATCATTTATTTTTTAACAGGACAATGACCCCAACACACCTCCAGGCTGTGTAAGGGCTATTTGACCATGAAGGAGAGTGATGGGGTGCTGCGCCAGATGACCTGGCCTCCACAGTCACCGTACCTAATCCCAATCGAGATGGTTTGGGGTGAGCTGGACCGCAGAGTGAAGGCAAAAGGGCCAACAAGTGCTAAGCATCTCTGGGAACTCCTTCAAGACTGTTGGAAGACCATTTCAGGTGACTGCCTCTTGAAGCTCATCAAGAGAATGCAAAGAGAGTGCAAAGCAGTAATCAAAGCAAAAGGTGGCTACTTTGAAGAACCTAGAATATGACATATTTTCAGTTGTTTCACACTTTTTTGTTATGTATATAATTCCACATGTGTTAATTCATAGTTTTGATGCCTTCAGTGTAAATCTACAATTTTCATAGTGATGAAAATAAAGAAAACTCTTTGAATGAGAAGGTGTGTCCAAACTTTTGGTCTGTACTGTATACCCCAGGAGAACACCCTGGTGGAGGTCTCCTATCCTATGGAAGGTGGGGTGTTTTTGGTTTTAAAGTTGTAAGGTGGAGGGAACCAAATACAATGATGAGAATTGGAAGGCCTGTGTCATTTAACATATAACCAGCTTTTACTGATGACCCAGCAATTCTCCACATACATTCACATTTACGCACTCAATAATGTTCCTTGCTGAATAAGGCTACATTTACACATATGTTTTAAAGGGTTTCTGTCACCAGAATTAACCCTATTAAACTGTCTGACATTAGCGATGTGCTAATGCCAGCAGACCCTAACTCTTCTAATCTCATGCTTATGGATGCCCCCGTTACTGCACAATTCTATCTTTGATATGCTAATTAGCCTCTAGGAGCAAGGGGGGGGGGGGGGCGTTGCTCCTGCTCCTAGAGGCTCCGTTCGCCCACCTCAAGTCACACCCTGCTATCCATGATTGACAGGGCCAGGCATCGTTTGTCTCCTCCTGCTGTGTGCTTGGACTGTGCAGGCGTGCGATTTATCCAGCACACAGGGCCGGCAGGAGAAGACGAACGATGCCTGGCCTTGTCAATCATGGATAGCAGAGCGTGACTTGAGGTGGGCGAACGGAGCCTCTAGGCGCATGAGCAACGCCCCCCCCCCCCCCTGCTCCTAGAGGCTAATTAGCATATCATCAAAGTTGAAATTGTGCAGTTATGGGGGCATCCATAAGCATAAGATTAGGAGAGTTAGGAGCACATCGCTAATGTCAGACAGTTTAATAGGGTTAATTCTGGAGACAGAAATCCTTTGAATTCAAACCCCTGAGAGACTTTTGTCTTACCTAGGGCACCTGTTTTTTTAACAGCTGTTAGATTGGTGCACTTCTGTCTAAATTGCTGTTAAAAACGGTCCCATTGATGGGGGTCCATCTAGCCATGAAAATGGGCAAAAACAGGACATGTCCTATTTTTTGATGGCTGCTCTTTACTGGACATTTACAAAGGCCATGTGAAAAGCCCGATGACTTCAATTGATTCAAAAAATGTCAGTTTGCCAGCCGATACTTAAATGGTCATCATATGGCTATTTTTCCCATTTGTGTGAATGTTGCCTAAAGAGAAAGAGCTCCGTACGAGAATACCTCATCTAGATAGACCTTTTTATACACAGCTATGCTTCACTCCAGCCCAGGGATGTAGTATTCTCCACAATATGTCTCTACAATGCGCACTGTGAGGTGTAAACCTTAAAGGGGTATTCCAGTAAAGGAACTTCATTTTTGAAAAACTGCATTAAGGCTGCAAGCTGTGACCCAACCAGAACCCATACCTATACATACTGTATAACTAGAACTTCAGTTTACCTTGCAATCTGTTTGTCTGTGTCCTGTGTGAGCCTGCAACACACGCGGAGAAATATCATGGCATCTGATCTTCCCTCACAAAACTACAATCCCCACAATCCCTAGCTTTCCTGCTGTGAGTGTTGATGTTTACTGATTGGCTGATTGATATAAAGTCCAGTCACGCCCCCTCTACTCAAAAAATCACGCCCTTGGTTTCACAAGACATTTAGCTAGAGAATTGATAGCAACACACTGAGCATGCTCGACCTGACAAAGGCTCAGAACTACAGGTCGACGCCATGGTCATTTATGAGGAAACACAGTGGGAAGCAGAGGAAGAAAACTACTTTTATAACTACTGAATCGTAAATATGGGAAATTTACATTATATTAGGTAATTATTGATGAGGAATTAGTCTAAAACAAAAGTTATATTAATGGTAACCGGAATACCCCTTTAAACAAACCTGAGGCCTTTAAACCCAGCCCAGGAGCTGTGGAGTTCGTTAGCCAAAACGCAAGTGTTACCTCCACAGGCTGTTTGCCTCGCACCCTCTAATTTGGCTGCTTCACCTTCCATAAGTTATTCCTTTGCTGCACTCTGGTAGGTTTTCTCTAGTTTTGGCTCTTGCCTGAAGAGGCTTTTCTATCCAGCCGAACACTACAAAATATAAAACTAGCAAGCTCTACTATTAGGAGTGGCGTCTGGATCACTGCATATTTTTCTGGGAAACCCAAGTACAGTCCGTGTCTGTTTTATAATGATGGGTCTCAACTCTCAGTCCCAACAGAAGACCCTCCTAACAAAGCACAATATTTGTTCAGTCTGTTGATAAACCGGTGTGTAGAGCTTCTCGGCTGAAAATGGTATCAGAATTACACTGCAGAATTTTTTGGGGTGATCCAGCATCAGGAAAAAACTCCAGATTGGCTGATATCTTCATGGTGTGATGTCAGACCTGTGCTGTGTGTTCTGAGCCAATCAGATGTCCAGCCTATGCTGCTCCTCCTCTTTCCTTCTCCTTATTTGCTATTTCACTGAAACTGCAGCTACATCACCCTCCTCTCCTGTCCTACAGTTGATGGATTGTTGAGAACAAATTCTTAGGTCATGAGCTGTTTTATCTGGTACAGTGCAACCTATCAGTAGTGATGAGTGATGGGAATAATGAACACAGGTTCTTACATATACTTTAAGGGGTTGTCCAAGTTATATTTATTGATGACCTATCCTCAGGATAGGTCATCAATATCAGATCGGCTGGGGTCCGACACCCGGCACCCCCGCCGATCAGCTGTTTGAAGAGAAGGCACGCGCCGTGCCAGCGCTGCCTCCTCTTCACTGTTTACCTTTTAGCCATTACATCTGCAGCGGTGAGCAGGTGTAACTGCACCCAAGCCGTCCCATTCATTTCAATCGGACGGATCGCTCCCATACATGAAACGGCTTTGGTGTAATTAAATGGCTGGGTTGTTATGGAAACCTGGAGTAAAACTGTGTATGTGGAGGCTGGAGGACCTGAGAGCTTCTATTGGCTGATAAGGGTCATGTGACCAAGCTTCTATTGGCTAATGCATTTTGGGGGAATATCTCAGGAACGGTAGAGAGCTGAGACCTGGTCTAAAACCTTCCCGGACACCTGATGTACCTGTGTGCCAAATTTTGTTAGTTGTAAATGCGATGGTGCGGATTCCTTTAGCGGACATACACACACACAGTTAGCTAGTGGGAGATAGTCAGTGTAGCTTAGATAGTGATATAGTGTAGCTGTAGGTTCCAGTGCAGGGTGTTAGGCAGTGTGATAGGTTCTGCTGTCCATACATACATGCTACAGTCATAGTGCTGTGATGTCACAACAATACAATCAGTAATATGTAGTCAGACCTGTTCAAATGTGAAGTTGCACGCATTGTGCAAAAATAGGCGCATCGTTAATTGCCAATTTGCGGAATCGCAAATATATTGGAGCACTCTATCTGCATATAAATATATTGTAATTTTCTGCCTTGCCAACCATTTTCTCCAGTCTCAGAAAACTTCAGTTAGTTTAACTTTTGTTGTAGGAAAAATGTTTGAAGGACTCTTAAGGGACTATATACAGAAGTATATGACTGTAAATAATATCATAAGTGATAACCAGCATGGGTTTACCAAGGACAGAAGTTGTCAGACGAACCTGATTTGTTTTTATGAGGAGGTAAGTAGTACCCTGGACAGAGGGGCGGCTGTGGATGTAGTGTTTCTGGATTTTGCAAAGGCTTTTTATACTGTCCCTCATAGATGTTTAATAGGTAAAGTAAGGTCTATAGGCTTGGAAAGTATAGTTTGTAATTGGATTGTAAACTGCCTGAAGGACCGTGTCCAGAGAGTTGTAGTCAATGATTCATATTCAGAATGGTCCTGGGTTATAAGTGGTGTGTCCCAAGGTTCAGTGCTGGGTCCTCCATTATTCAATTTATTTATTAATGATATCGAGGGCGGGATTAATAGCACTATTTCTATTTTTGCAGATGACACTAAACTGTGCAGTACTGTGCAGTCTATGGGAGATGTCCATAAACTACAAGGTGACTTGAACACTCTGAGTGATTGGCAAATGAGGTTCAATGTGGACAAATGTAAAGTTCTGCATCTTGGTAGTAATAATCTCTGTGCTTCATATGTCCTGGGGGATGTAACACTGGGGGAGTCTCTTATAGAGAAGGATTTGGGTGTCCTTGTAGATGGTAGAATAAATAACAGCATACAATGTCAATCAGCTGCTTCTAAGGCCACCAGGATATTGTCATGCATTAATCGAGGCGTAGACTCGCGGGGCAGGGATTTAATATTACCACTTTACCATCTGGAATATACAGTCCAGTTCTGGGCACCAGTACATAGAAAGGATGCACTGCAGCTGGAGAGAGTACAGGGGAGAGCGACTAAACTGATAAGGGGCATGGAGGGTCTTAGTTATGAAGAAAGATTCAAAGAATTGGATTATTTACAGGGACAGTCGCACTCTTGTTGAGGCTGTCTCTACTATGGCAGCTCATCCCCATTAAAATGAAAGGAGCTGAGTTGTAAGGCTAGGGCTACATGATGCCATGTGTCGCGTGACAATTAGGACGGGTTATGAAGTCCGTTATTTCTTTCCATTATAACCCTGTTATAAGTATGGAAATCGTAAGATGGAATTTAAAACGGAAACATGTAGAGGCCTTCCATTTTGATCCATCATAATAAAGGTCTATGAACAAGCATAACGGATCCGTCTGGTTTCCGTAATGCAGGACGGAAAAGAAAGTCCTGTCGACAATATCATGTTATAACAGAAAGCAATAACAGAATTCATAACATTGATGTGAACCCGCCCTAAGTTGTGTGACAAAAAGGTTAAAAGTACATGGCGACATTTGTCGCACAACATTCATCTCGCACCGCCGCACAATTTTTTTTATAATGATTGATAAACGGTTTCACACTGCGACATGCTGCGACTGTGGCACGACAGTCGCACAGAAATTCAAGTTGACAGTTGCAGTCGAAGCATGTCGCAGTGCGACACCATTGACCATCATTATAAAAAGTGTTGTGCGACTTTGGTGCGACACATGTCACCGTGATTGAAGCACTAGCCTAATATCGGACACACTACATAGACAAGAATGGTTCTGTTTCCTAAAGCGAGGCAGAGCTTTGATTTGATTTATTACTTGTTTTAGCATGAATTTTGCATTTGTTTTCTTTTTGTACATTTTTTTTAAAACTCCACCTTCAGATTCCTTCACAAGAACCCAAGCTGACACTGTAATCACCGGCTTTGTACCGCATCCTGTTGTCCTAGACGTTGAAGACATCTGTAGAGTTTAGGAAACAACAAGTAAACACCAGCGATGGAAGTAGCTGACCACTTTCTTCTGTGGAGTGATTATCCTCAGCCGACAGCTCGAACTGCTCAGCGAGATTCACATTTCTCACTCATCAACATTGAGGGCTGGAACATTGCAAGAAACCGTCAAGAAGGAATTGTTAGCTGCTGAAACTTCTCAAATCTCAATGCCAAGAAATTTGCAAGATTTTCTCCTGCTTCTGATGTGTTTTGTTTTGCAGGTTGTCAACAGCATGGCACAGGTGTTACATAATGGCTGCAAATTGCCACTGTGGAAATCAAGCCGCTGACAGCCGTACATTATCACCTGGGGAGAAATATCAAAATTTAAAATGAAAGGGCCTCAGAAATGGTGAGCTCTTTATAGCAGCATGGGCACAGAAGCCAGAAAGATAGATGACCTCTGAAACCAGAGTCATTCTGTCTATTTATCTATCTATGAAAAAGAATTCCACGGCACTTCCCAAAAATAGATACGTGTTTATTTCACCAGACGCAACGTTTCAGTTCTCCCTTTGGAACCTTTTTTAAGCAGTCACTACTTGAAAAAGTTTCCAAAGGGAGAACCGAAGCGTTGCATCTGGTGAAATAAACACATATCTATTTTTTAAGAAGTACCTTGGAATTTCCTTTTTCATTCATGGTTTGACGGGTGGATCACCGCCACAGCCACTGGCACCCCTTTTTTTCTACTTTGTTCTACTATTGTTTGCAGTGCTGCCCAGCCGCTTTGATCTATCTATCTATCTGCAGTGTCCCAATGTACAATTGCTGGTAAACCACCACTTCACTAGGTGATGCGAGCACTAAAGATATATATATATATAGAACAGGATATAGTAAATGCAACGTCCCAGGGTCCCTTTTGTAATTGGTGGTGGTACACAGGTGTAGGAATGGCCGAGTGGTATAGGGTGGCCTAAATTTCCTTTTATGTTGTATGAGTGTCACAGTGCTCCTACCTGGATACAGTTGGACCACAGGCGTTGGCTCCGAAGCAGACAAATGGGGTGAATTATTAAGGAATCAAAGAAATAATTGAGTCCGGACCTTGTGATACAGTAAACGTTCATCCAAGACAATCTTCAAACTTGATCTTGGTCCCAGCAGGCTTCAGCATTAGAACTCAACTCTGCTACATCTGTTGCACTCTGGCCTGCTGAGCTGACAAGCTTGCTGTATAACTTAGCTTCTTCTTTATGCTGCAACTTCTTTCTTTGTGGTCTGTCTCTGAATAAGGCCAGGGAACTCTCCTCCTGGCTCCTGAGGCTCTAAGCAGTGGCCTCCACATCCAGCAGAGCTGAAGGTTCTCTGGCTGGCTTGGCTTGGGCACGTCCAGCAGAGACATGCCTACCACACTCTCCTTCCCCTTACAGGAGGTAATCTAGACTAACTAGAAACTAGCACTCATCCTTCCTGCAGGAAGTGTTACTCGCCCACTCCTCCACAGAAGGGGGTTAGAATTGAGTGTTGTATTCGATTTCACGAATATTTCGCAAATATATGGTAGAATATTCACCATATATTCATAAATTCGCGAATTCGCTATCTTCGTTAACATTTTTCTTTCAATACTAAAATTGCAATGTACAATTTGCTTAATGCGCATGCGCAAAAAGGGGCGTGGACTAGCAACTGTTTTCAAACTACCCGAAGTTTGAGGCTATTGGAAAAGTTGGTTGGCAGCAATTTTCGAGACAGTGAGGAAGAACTCCTGATCACTGTAAGTAATTTCATATTACACCAGTGTATTTGATTACATTTCACATGCATGTCAGACCAATCGCTTTATATGTAGATAGAGTGTCATAAAATATTTGTGATTGCGAAAATCGACACTTATGATCCGAATTATTTTTTGCGATACATACAGCTTCACTTTTTATCAGGTCTAAGTAGATATTACTGATTGGCGCACTAAGTATTGTTGTGACATCACGGCACTATGGGCCAGATTTATCATCACTCTGACAGCTCACTCCACTTTCACATATGGCTAAAGTCAGTTTTAGCCAAGTCAGATTTATGATCGGCCCTTTAAGACTGTAATAAATGTGGTTTGATGGTAGCAGTTTATCCGTCAGTAAGCAGCTTTACAAAAGTTGCACGTCTTTTCGAAAAAGTCGCATGTTCTAATAAAAAGTCTCATAAGATAAGCATGGTCCTCACTGCAAATTTTTTTTTAGACTTTTTGGAGACTTTTTAAATAGTCGCAAAAGTAAATCTGTCTAGATATTCATTTACATAAGAAAACACGCCCACTTTCAGAAAACTGGCGAGCATAGTGCAGAGCAGAAAAAAGTCGCAAATTTGTGCGCAGTTTTAGCGATTGTGCAAAAATTTGCGACTTTTTCACTCTATTATTCTGACTTGAGCTAATGATAAATCCGGCCCTATGTCTGTAGCATGTATGTATGTATGGACAGCAGAGAAATATCTCTCATGCACATTGTATATTTCCTGCCGCACACTATTAAACCCCCCCCCCCCAGTGCTAAAATTTTTGGCTCTATACACCACCACAATGGATTTGAAATGAAACAAACAAGATGTGCTTTAACTGCAGACTGTCCGCTTTAATTTGAGGGTTTTTACATCCAAATTAGGTGAACGGTGTAAGAATTACAACAGTTTGCATATGTGCCTTCCACTTGTTAGGGGACCAAAAGTAATGGGACAGAATAATAATCATAAATAGAGTTGAGCGAACCCGAACTGTAAAGTTCGGGTTCGTACCGAACTTTAGGTTTTTCGGCACCCGGACCCGAACCCGAACATTTACGTAAAAGTTCGGGTTCGGTGTTCGGCGATTTTGATGGCGCTTTTTGAAAGGCTGCAAAGCAGCCAATCAACAAGCGTCATACTACTTGCCCCAAGAGGGCAACACAGCCATGCCTACTATTGGCATTGCTGTGATTGGCCAACTGCAGCATGTGACCCAGCCTCTATTTAACCTGGAGTCACATAGAGCCGCCCGTCCTTCTGCTCGGATTAGTGTAGGGAGAGGCTGCAGCTGCTGTGAGGGAGAGATCAGGGAGCGATCTTATCAAGAACTGGTTTATGTACTCAGCGATCTACAGAAAAAGTGTTTTGTGGGATCAGTGCACAATTCTTTTAAGCCTGCCCTGAGCCAACTACTGCTGAAAACGACCTTTTTTTTCTTCATTTCATCAATATCAATATCTGATCGGCAGCCATTTTATGCAACAATAGTGCACCAGCACAGGATATCTGCAAGTCCAGAAATACAGCTTTGTCATACTGGGGTGAAAAAACCCTTTAATATACTGCACATCTGGGATTAGACAAGCATAAGTGACTGTCACATTTAGGACAGAAATACAGCTTTTTGGTTACTGGGGTGAAAAAAGCCTCTAATATACTGCACATCTGTGATTACACGTGCATAAGTCACTGTCACATTTAGGCCAGAAATACGGCTTTTTGGTTACATACTGCACATCTGGGATTACACGTGTATAAGTGACTGTCACATTTAGGACAGAAATACAGCTTTTTTGGTTACTGGGGTGAAAAAACCCTCTGATATACTGCACATCTAGGATTACACGTGCATAAGTGAGTATCACATTTAGGTCACAAATACCGCTGTCATATAGAGTAAAAAAAAAAAAAAATTTGTGCAATACCCTACATCAGGGTTTTTATTGGCGGTTAATTTTTTTTAGGGCTCTTTCACACCTGCGTTATTGTCTTCCGGCATAGAGTTCCGTCGTCGGGGCTCTATGCCGGAAGAATCCTGATCAGGATTATCCTAATGCATTCTGAATGTAGTGAAATCCGTTCAGGATGCTTCAGGATGTCTTCAGTTCCGGAACGGAACGTTTTTTGGCCGGAGAAAATACCGCAGCATGCTGCGCTTTTTGCTCCAGCCCAAAAAACTGAAGACTTGCCGCAAGGTCGGATCCGGAATGAATGCCCATTGAAAGGCATTGATCCGGATCCGGCCTTAAGCTAAACGTCGTTTTGGCGCATTGCCGGATACGACGTTTAGCTTTTTTAGAGTGGTTACCATGGCTGCCGGGACGCTAAAGTCTTGGCAGCCATGGTAAAGTGTAGCGGGGAGCAGGGGAGCAGCATACTTACCGTCCGTGCGGCTCCCGGGGCGCTCCAGAGTGACGTCAGGGCGCCCCAAGCGCATGGATCACGTGATCGCATGGCACGTCATCCATGCGCATGGGGCGCTCTGACGTCACTCTGGAGCGCCCCGGGAGCCGCACGGACTGTAAGTATACCGCTCCCCCGCTCCCCGCTCCTACTATGGCAACCAGGACTTTAATAGCGTCCTGGGTGCCATAGTAACACTGAAAGCATTTTGAAGATGGATCCGTCTTCAAATGCTTTCAGTACACTTGCGTTTTTCCGGATCCAGCGTGTAATTCCGGCAAGTGGAGTACACGCCGGATCCGGACAACGCAAGTGTGAAAGAGGCCTTAACAGACTTAACCACTTTTTACTTTTTGTTTTGTAAACTATGAGGCAAACATCTAATAAGGGACGCGGTCATAGTCGTGGTGGTGGTGTTGGTGGAGCCTCTGGTGCAGGGAGAGGACGTGGCCGTTCTGCCACAGCCACACGTCCTAGTGTACCAACTACCTCAGGTCCCAGTAGCCGCCAGAATCTACAGCGATATTTGGTCGGGCCTAATGCCGTTCTAAGGATGGTAAGGCTTGAGCAAGTACAGGCGCTAGTCAATTGGGTGGCCGACAGTGGATCCAGCACGTTCACATTATCTCCCACCCAGTCTTCTGCAGAAAGCGCACAAGTGGCGCGTGAAACCAATGCCTATCAGTCTGTCACATCACCCCCGTGCATATCGGGGAACCTGTCTGAGCCTCAAGTCATGCAGCAGTCTCTTATGCTGTTTGAAGACTCTGCTGGCAGGGTTTCCCAAGGGCATCAACCTAGCTCTTCCCCAGGGGTGGAAGACATAGAATGCACTGACGCACAACCACTTATGTTTCCTGATGAGGACATGGGAATACCACCTCAGCACGTCTCTGATGATGACGAAACACAGGTGCCAACTGCGTTGTCTTTCTGCAGTGTGCAGACCGAAAAGGAGGTCAGGGAGGAAGACTGGGTGGAAGACGATGTAGAGGACGATGAGGTCCTAGACCCCACATGGAATGAATGTCGTGCCACTGACTTTCAGAGTTCGGAGGAAGAGGCAGTGGTAAGACTGAGCCAACAGCATAGCAAAAGAGGGAGCATGGTGTAAAAAAAGAGCATACAAGTAGTTTGTGGCGGTTGAAGCAGTGCATAGAGTCCCCGCGCTGCTGTGGCGGTGACCCGATGCGTGACAAGGCAGCCTGGTGCCGGGACCTGCCTTCTACAGGTGCCGAGGAGATCCAGCCTCAGGCTGGGTCTCCTAGGCAGCCTGTTTGTGTACTACTCACTGTAGTACACGAACAGGCAATGCATTACAATACAGATGTATTGTAATGAATTGCAGAGTGGATCAGACTCCCAAAAGTTGAAGTCCCAGAGTGGGACAGAAATAAAGTTTAAAAAAAAAAGTTAAAAACGTTTCAAGTAAAAAAAACAAAAAAACGCCCCTTTCTCCTGATTTTATGATAAAATTAGAAAAAATGAAAAAACGCACATATTAGGTATTGCCGCATCCGTAACGACCGGCTCTATATCTATATCTATATATGATCCACCCCGTCTGATAGACACCATAAAAAATTAAAACTGTGTAAAAAAAAGGCATTTTTGTCACCTTACATCACTAAAAGTGCTACACCAAGCGATCAAAAAGGGGTATGCCCTCCCCAAATAGTACCAATCTAACTGTAACCTCATCCTCCTACATAGGACAATTGTCCATAAATAAAAAATATATATGGCTCTCAGACTATGGAGACACAAAACATGATTTTTTTTGTTTCAAAAATGCTTTTATTGTGTTAAATGTAAAGAAAAAAAAAGTATACATATTAGATATTGTCACGTCCTTAAAAACCTGCTCTATAAAAATACCACATGACCTAACCCTTCAGGTGAACACCGTAAAAAAAAACAAAAAAAACATTGTGTCAAAAAAGCCATTTTTTGGTCACCTTACATCACAAAAAGTGTAATAGCAAGCGATAAAAAAGACATACCGGTACGCACCCCAAAATTGTACCAATCAAACCGTCATCTCATCCCGCAAAAAATTATACCCTACCTAAGAGAATTGCCCAAACAATAAAAAATAAACTATGGCTCTCAGACTATGGTGATTTTTATTTTTTGGTTCAAAAATGATATTAGTGTATAAAACTCAAATAAATAAAAAGAAGTATACATATTAGGTATTGCCACGTGCGTATCAATTTTCTCTATAAAAATATCACATTATTTAACCCCTCAGATGAACACCATAAAAAAATAAAAATAAAAACAGTGTAAAAAAGCCATTTTGTCAACTTACATCACAAAAAGTATAATAGCAAGCGATCAAAAAGTCATATGCACCCCAAAATTGTACCAATCAAACCGTCATCTCATACTGAAAAAAAGAAGCCCCTACATAAGACATTCGCCCAAAAAATAATTAAAAAAAAAACTATGGCTTTCAGAATATGAAGACACTTAAAAATCCTTTTTTTAAATGCTTTATTATGTAAAACTGAAACAAACAACACAAGTCATATTTGGTATTGTCGCGTCCATAACAACATGCTCTATAAAAACAGCTCAAGATTAGAGTTGAGCGAACACCTGGATGTTCGGGTTCGAGAAGTTCGGCCGAACTTCCCGGAAATGTTCGGATTCGGAATCCGAACTCGATCCGAACTTCGTCCCGAACCCGAACCCCATTGAAGTCAATGGGGACCCGAACTTTTCGGTACTAAAAAGGCTGTAAAACAGCCCAGGAAAGGGCTAGAGGGCTGCAAAAGGCAGCAACATGTAGGTAAATCCCCTGCAAACAAATGTGGATAAGGAAATGAATTAAAATTAAAATTAAATAAATAAAAATTAACCAAAATCAATTGGGGAGAGGTCCCATAGCAGAGAATCTGGCTTCACGTCACCCACCACTGGAACAGTCCATTCTCAGATATTTAGGCCCAGCACCCAGGCAGAGGAGAGAGGTCCCGTAACAGACAATCAGGCTTCACGTCAGCCACCAGTGCAACAGTCCATTGGCATATATTTAGGCCCAGCACCCAGGCAGAGGAGAGAGGTCCCGTAACAGAGAATCTGGCTTCATGTCAGCAGAGAATCAGTCTGCATGTCATAGCAGAGAATCAGGCTTCACGTCAGCCACCACTGCAACAGTCCATTTTCATAAATTTAGGCCAAGCACCCAGGCAGAGGAGAGAGGTCCCGTAACAGACAATCTGGCTTCATGTCAGCAGAGAATCAGTCTTCATATCATAGCAGAGAATCAGGCTTCACGTCACCCACCACTGTAAGAGTCCATTTTCATAAATTTAGGCCCAGCACCCAGGCAGAGGAGAGAGGTCCCGTAACAGCCAATCTGGCTTCATGTCAGCAGAGAATCAGTCTTCATATCATAGCAGAGAATCAGGCTTCACGTCACCCACCACTGTAAGAGTCCATTTTCATAAGCCATTGTCAGATATTTAGGCCCAGCACCCAGGCAGAGGAGAGAGGTCCCGTAACAGACAATCAGGCTTCATGTCAGCAGAGAATCAGTCTGCATGTCATAGCAGAGAATCAGGCTTCACGTCAGCCACCACTGCAACAGTCCATTTTCATAAATTTAGGCCAAGCACCCAGGCAGAGGAGAGAGGTCCCGTAACAGACAATATGGCTTCATGTCAGCAGAGAATCAGTCTTCATATCATAGCAGAGAATCAGGCTTCACCTCACCCACCACTGTAAGAGTCCATTTTCATAAATTTAGGCCCAGAACCCAGGCAGAGGAGAAAGGTCCCGTAACAGACAATCTGGCTTCATGTCAGCAGAGAATCAGTCTTCATATCATAGCAGAGAATCAGGCTTCACGTCACCCACCACTGTAAGAGTCCATTTTCATAAGCCATTGTCAGATATTTAGGCCCAGCACCCAGGCAGAGGAGAGAGGTCCCGTAACAGACAATCTGGCTTCACGTCAGCCACCAATGCAACAGTCCATTGGCATATATTTAGGCCCAGCACCCAGGCAGAGGAGAGAGGTCCCGTAACAGACAATCAGGCTTCATGTCAGCAGAGAATCAGTCTGCATGTCATAGCAGAGAATCAGGCTTCACGTCAGCCACCACTGCAACAGTCCATTTTCATAAATTTAGGCCAAGCACCCAGGCAGAGGAGAGAGGTCCCGTAACAGAGAATCTGGCTTCATGTCAGCAGAGAATCAGTCTGCATGTCATAGCAGAGAATCATGCTTTACGTCAGCCAACACTGGAACAGTCCATTGTCAGATATTTAGGCCCAGGCACCCAGGCAGAGGAGAGAGGTCCCGTAACAGAGAATCTGGCTTCATGTCAGCAGAGAATCAGTCTGCATGTCATAGCAGATAATCAGGCTTCACGTCACCCACCACTGTAAGAGTCCATTTTCATAAATTTAGGCCCAGCACCCAGGCAGAGGAGAGAGGTCCCGTAACAGACAATCTGGCTTCATGTCAGCAGAGAATCAGTCTTTATATCATAGCAGAGAATCAGGCTTCACGTCACCCACCACTGTAAGAGTCCATTTTCATAAATTTAGGCCCAGCACCCAGGCAGAGGAGAGAGGTCCCGTAACAGACAATCTGGCTTCATGTCAGCAGAGAATCAGTCTTCATATCATAGCAGAGAATCAGGCTTCACGTCACCCACCACTGTAAGAGTCCATTTTCATAAATTTAGGCCCAGCACCCAGGCAGAGGAGAGAGGTCCCGTAACAGACAATATGGCTTCATGTCAGCAGAGAATCAGTCTTCATATCATAGCAGAGAATCAGGCTTCACGTCAGCCACCAATGCAACAGTCCATTGTCAGATATTTAGGCCCAGCACCCAGGCAAAGGAGAGAGGTCCCGTAACAGACAATCAGGCTTCACGTCAGCCACCAGTGCAACAGTCCATTGGCATATATTTAGGCCCAGCACTTAGGCAGAGGAGAGAGGTCCCGTAACAGAGAATCTGGCTTCATGTCAGCAGAGAATCAGTCTGCATGTCATAGCAGAGAATCAGGCTTCACGTCAGCCACCACTGCAACAGTCCATTTTCATAAATTTAGGCCAAGCACCCAGGCAGAGGAGAGAGGTCCCGTAACAGACAATCAGGCTTCACGTCAGCCACCAGTGCAACAGTCCATTGGCATATATTTAGGCCCAGCACTTAGGCAGAGGAGAGAGGTCCCGTAACAGACAATCTGGCTTCATGTCAGCAGAGAATCAGTCTTCATATCATAGCAGAGAATCAGGCTTCACGTCAGCCACCACTGCAACAGTCCATTTTCATAAATTTAGGCCAAGCACCCAGGCAGAGGAGAGAGGTCCCGTAACAGACAATCTGGCTTCATGTCAGCAGAGAATCAGTCTTCATATCATAGCAGAGAATCAGGCTTCAAGTCACCCACCACTGTAAGAGTCAATTTTCATAAATTTAGGCCCAGCACCTAGGCAGAGGAGAGAGGTCCCGTAACAGACAATCTGGCTTCATGTCAGCAGAGAATCAGTCTTCATATCATAGCAGAGAATCAGGCTTCACGTCAGCCTCCAATGCAACAGTCCATTGTCAGATATGTAGGCCCAGCACCCAGGCAGAGGAGAGAGGTCCCGTAACAGACAATCAGGCTTCATGTTAGCCACCAGTGCAACAGTCCATTGGCATATATTTAGGCCCAGCACCCAGGCAGAGGAAAGAGGTCCCGTAACAGAGAATCTGGCTTCATGTCAGCAGAGAATCAGTCTGCATGTCATAGCAGAGAATCAGGTTTCACGTCAGCCACCACTGCAACAGTCCATTTTCATAAATTTAGGCCAAGCACCCAGGCAGAGGAGAGAGGTCCCGTAACAGACAATCTGGCTTCATGTCAGCAGAGAATCAGTCTTCATATCATAGCAGAGAATCAGGCTTCACGTCACCCACCACTGTAAAAGAAAATTTTCATAAATTTAGGCCCAGCACCCAGGCAGAGGAGAGAGGTCCCGTAAGAGACAATCTGGCTTCATGTCAGCAGAGAATCAGTCTTCATATCATAGCAGAGAATCAGGCTTCACGTCAGCCACCACTGCAACAGTCCATTTTCATAAATTTAGGCCAAGCACCCAGGCAGAGGAGAGAGGTCCCGTAACAGACAATCTGGCTTCATGTCAGCAGAGAATCAGTCTTCATATCATAGCAGAGAATCAGGCTTCATGTCACCCACCACTGTAAGAGTCCATTTTCATAAATTTAGGCCCAGCACCTAGGCAGAGGAGAGAGGTCCCGTAACAGACAATCTGGCTTCATGTCAGCAGAGAATCAGTCTTCATATCATAGCAGAGAATCAGGCTTCACGTCAGCCACCAATGCAACAGTCCATTGTCAGATATTTAGGCCCAGCACCCAGTCAGAGGAGAGAGGTCCCGTAACAGACAATCAGGCTTCATGTCAGCCACCAGTGCAACAGTCCATTGGCATATATTTTGGCCCAGCACCCAGGCAGAGGAGAGAGGTCCCGTAACAGAGAATCTGGCTTCATGTCAGCAGAGAATCAGTCTGCATGTCATAGCAGAGAATCAGGCTTCACGTCAGCCACCACTGCAACAGTCCATTTTCATAAATTTAGGCCAAGCACCCAGGCAGAGGAGAGAGGTCCCGTAACAGACAATCTGGCTTCATGTCATCAGAGAATCAGTCTTCATATCATAGCAGAGAATCAGGCTTCACGTCACCCACCACTGTAAGAGTCCATTTTCATAAATTTAGGCCAAGCACCCAGGCAGAGGAGAGAGGTCCCGTAACAGACAATCTGGCTTCATGTCAGCAGAGAATCAGTCTTCATATCATAGCAGAGAATCAGGCTTCACGTCACCCACCACTGTAAGAGTCAATTTTCATAAATTTAGGCCCAGCACCCAGGCAGAGGAGAGAGGTCCCGTAACACAGAATCTGGCTTCATGTCAGCAGAGAATCAGTCTTCATATCATAGCAGAGAATCAGGCTTCACGTCAGCCACCAATGCAACAGTCCATTGTCAAATATTTAGGCCCAGCACCCAGGCAGAGGAGAGAGGTCCCGTAACAGACAATCAGGCTTTACGTCAGCCACCAGTGCAACAGTCCATTGGCATATATTTAGGCCCAGCACCCAGGCAGAGGAGAGAGGTCCCGTAACAGAGAATCTGGCTTCATGTCAGCAGAGAATCAGTCTGCATGTCATAGCAGAGAATCAGGCTTCACGTCACCCAACATTGGAACAGTCCATTGGCATATATTTAGGCCCCGGCACCCAGACAGAGGAGAGGTTCATTCAAATTTGGGTAGCCTCGCAATATAATGGTAAAATGAAAATAAAAATAGGATTGAATGAGGAAGTGCCCTGGAGTACAATAATATATGGTTAAGGGGAGGTAGTTAATGTCTAATCTGGACAAGGGACGGACAGGTCCTGTGGGATCCATGCCTGGTTCATTTTTATGAACGTCAGCTTGTCCACATTGGCTGTAGACAGGCGGCTGCGTTTGTCTGTAATGACACCCCCTGCCGTGCTGAATACACGTTCAGACAAAACGCTGGCCGCCGGGCAGGCCAGCACCTCCAAGGCATAAAAGGCTAGCTCTGGCCACGTGGACAATTTAGAGACCCAGTAGTTGAATGGGGCCGAACCATCAGTCAGTACGTGGAGGGGTGTGCACACGTACTGTTCCACCATGTTAGTGAAATGTTGCCTCCTGCTAACACGTTGCGTATCAGGTGGTGGTGCAGTTAGCTGTGGCGTGTTGACAAAAGTTTTCCACATCTCTGCCATGCAAACCCTGCCCTCAGAGGAGCTGGCCGTGACACAGCTGCCTTGGCGACCTCTTGCTCCTCCTCTGCCTTGGCCTTGGGCTTCCACTTGTTCCCCTGTGACATTTGGGAATTCTCTCAGTAGCGCGTCTACCAACGTGCGCTTGTACTCGGGCATCTTCCTATCACGCTCCAGTGCAGGAAGTAAGGTGGGCACATTGTCTTTGTAGCGTGGATCCAGCAGGGTGGACACCCAGTAGTCTGCACACGTTAAAATGTGGGCAACTCTGCTGTCGTTGCGCAGGCACTGCAGCATGTAGTCGCTCATGTGTGCCAGGCTGCCATGGGGTAAGGACAAGCTGCCCTCTGTGGGAGGCGTATCGTCATCGTCCTGCCTTTCCCCCCAGCCACGCACCAGTGATGGACCCGAGCTGCGTTGGGTGCCACCCCGCTGTGACCATGCTTCATCCTCATCCTCCTCCACCTCCTCCTCATCCTCGTCCTCCTCGTCCTCCAGTAGTGGGCCCTGGCTGGCCACATTTGTACTTGGCCTCTGCTGTTGCCAAAAACCTCCCTCTGAGTCACTTCGAAGAGACTGGCCTGAAAGTGCTAAAAATGACCCCTCTTCCTCCTCCTCCTCCTCCTGGGCCACCTCCTCTTCCATCATCGCCCTAAGTGTTTTCTCAAGGAGACATAGAAGTGGTATTGTAACGCTGATAACGGTGTCATCGCCACTGGCCATGTTGGTGGAGTACTCGAAACAGCGCAACAGGGCACACAGGTCTCGCATGGAGGCCCAGTCATTGGTGGTGAAGTGGTGCTGTTCTGTAGTGCGACTGACCCGTGCGTGCTGCAGCTGAAACTCCACTATGGCCTGCTCCTGCTCGCACAGTCTGTCCAGCATGTGCAAGGTGGAGTTCCACCTGGTGGGCACGTCGCATATGAGGCGGTGAGCGGGAAGGCCGAAGTTACGCTGTAGCGCAGACAGGCGAGCAGCAGCAGGATGTGAACGCCGGAAGCGCGAACAGACGGCCCGCACTTTATGCAGCAGCTCTGACATGTCGGGGTAGTTGTGAATGAACTTCTGCACCACCAAATTCAGCACATGCGCCAAGCAAGGGATGTGCGTCAAACCGGCTAGTCCCAGAGCTGCAACGAGATTTCGCTTATTATCACACACCACCAGGCCGGGCTTGAGGCTCACCGGCAGCAACCACTCGTCGGTCTGTTGTTCTATACCCTGCCACAACTCCTGTGCGGTGTGGGGCCTGTCCCCCAAACATATGAGTTTCAGAATGGCCTGCTGACGTTTACCCCGGGCTGTGCTGAAGTTGGTGGTGAAGGTGTGTGGCTGACTGGATGAGCAGGTGGAAGAAGAGGAGGAGGAAGCCGAGTAGGAGGAGGTGGCAACAGGAGGCAAAGAATGTTGCCCTGTGATCCTTGGCGGCGGAAGGACGTGCGCCAAACAGCTCTCCGCTTGGGGCCCAGCTGCCACTACATTTACCCAGTGTGCAGTTAGGGAGATATAGCGTCCCTGGCCGTGTTTACTGGTCCACGTATCTGTGGTTAGGTGGACCTTGCCACAGATGGCGTTGCGCAGTGCACACTTGATTTTATCGGATACTTGGTTGTGCAGGGAAGGCACGGCTCTCTTGGAGAAGTAGTGCCGGCTGGGAACAACATACTGTGGGACAGCAAGCGACATGAGCTGTTTGAAGCTATCTGTGTCCACCAGCCTAAATGACAGCATTTCATAGGCCAGTAGTTTAGAAATGCTGGCATTCAGAGCCAGGGATCGAGGGTGGCTAGGTGGGAATTTACGCTTTCTCTCAAATTTTTGTGAGATGGAGAGCTGAACGCTGCCGTGTGACATGGTTGAGATGCTTGGTGACGGAGGTGGTGGTGGTGTTGGTGGTACATCCCCTGTTTGCTGGGCGGCAGGTGCCAACGTTCCTCCAGAGGCGGAGGAAGAGGCCGAGGCGGCAGCAGCAGAAGAGGCCGAGGCGGCAGCAGCAGAAGAGGGAGCAGGGGGAGCCTGAGTGACTTCCTTGGTTTTAAGGTGTTTACTCCACTGCAGTCCATGCTTTGTATGCAGGTGCCTGGTCATGCAGGTTGTGCTCAGGTTCAGAACGTTAATGCCTCGCTTCAGGCTCTGATGGCACAGCGTGCAAACCACTCGGGTCTTGTCGTCAGCACATTGTTTGAAGAATTGCCATGCCAGGGAACACCTTGAAGCTGCCTTTGGGGTGCTCGGTCCCAGATGGCGGCGGTCAGTAGCAGGCGGAGTCTCTTGGCGGCGGGTGTTCTGCTTTTGCCCACTGCTCCCTCTTTTGCTACGCTGTTGGCTAGGTCTCACCACTGCCTCTTCCTCCGAACTGTGAAAGTCAGTGGCACGACCTTCATTCCATGTGGGGTCTAGGACCTCATCGTCCCCTGCATCGTCTTCCACCCAGTCTTGATCCCTGACCTCCTGTTCAGTCTGCACACTGCAGAAAGACGCAGCAGTTGGCACCTGTGTTTCGTCATCATCAGAGACATGCTGAGGTGGTATTCCCATGTCCTCATCATCAGGAAACATAAGTGGTTGTGCGTCAGTGCATTCTATGTCTTTCACCGCTGGGGAAGGGCTAGGTGGATGCCCTTGGGAAACCCTGCCAGCGGAGTCTTCAAACAGCATAAGAGACTGCTGCATAACTTGAGGCTGAGACAGTTTCCCTGGTATGCATGGGGGTGATGTGACAGACTGATGGGGTTGGTTTTCAGGCGCCATCTGTGCGCTTTCTGCAGAAGACTGGGTGGGAGATAATGTGAACGTGCTGGATCCACTGTCGGCCACCCAATTGACTAATGCCTGTACCTGCTCAGGCCTTACCATCCTTAGAACGGCATTGGGCCCCACCATATATCGCTGTAAATTCTGGCGGCTACTGGGACCTGAGGTAGTTGGTACACTAGGACGTGTGTATGTGGCAGAACGGCCACGTCCTCTCCCAGCACCAGAGGGTCCACTAACACCACCACGACCATGTCCACGTCCGCGTCCCTTACTAGATGTTTTCCTCATTGTTATCGTTCACCACAACAACAAAAATATTATTTGGCCCAATGTATTGTATTCAAATTCAGCTGAATATAAATTTGAGGCCTAGTATTTAGGCGCTGGGTGACCGGTATAGATTTACTGACAGAATTAGACTTGGAAATGCACAGTAGCGTGTGTGTGAAGTTATTCTGAATGACCCTATGTGCACCTTGAATATTATATACCTTTTTAGGGATAGATTTCAAATAGCTCTGATATAGCAGAATTGTATTTCAACCCAGAACAAAAAATGTGCTTTGACGGACACTAAATAACTTGCCCAGCCACAACAGTACAGCGGTAACGACAGATTTAGCGGGATATAAATTTGAGGCCTAGTATTTAGGCGCTGGGTGACCGGTATAGATTTACTGACAGAATTAGACTGGGATATGGCCAAAAAATAACCACACTATTGCTGGTTAAATGCACTTGGTGTGACAGCTTGACCAACCACACTACTGAGGGTTAAATGCACTTGGTGACAGGCGCAGCTTGCCCCTGATGTAGTATATGGCCAAAAAATGAACAGACTATTGCTGGTTAAATGCACTTGGTGTGACAGCTTGACCAACCACACTACTGAGGGTTAAATGCACTTGGTGACGGGCGCAGCTTGCCCCTGATGTAGTATATGGCCAAAAAATAAACAGACTATTGCTGGTTAAATGCACTTGGTGTGACAGCTTCACCCTGATGTAGGCTTTAGCCAAAAAACAACCACACCATTGAGGGTTAAATGCACTTGGTGACAGGCGCAGCTTGCCCCTGATGTAGTATATGGCCAAAAAATAAACAGACTATTGCTGGTTAAATGCACTTGGTGTGACAGCTTCACCCTGATGTAGGCTTTAGCCAAAAAACAACCACACCATTGAGGGTTAAATGCACTTGGTCGCAGCTTTTGCTGGCCCACCACAAGACACAAAATGGCCGCCGATCACCCCAGAAAAAAGTGACTGACAAACGGTCTGGGCAGCCTAAAAACAGTGAGCAATTGAGTATCAGCAGCTCAATGACCCACAGCTGCAGATCGATCAATAATCAAGTCCTTTGGAGGAGTTAATCTGCCTAATCCCGCCCTACTGTCGCAGCCGCAACCTCTCCCTACGCTAATCAGAGCAGAGTGACGGGCGGCGCTATGTGACTCCAGCTTAAATAGAGGCTGGGTCACATGGTGCTCTGGCCAATCACAGCCATGCCAATAGTAGGCATGGCTGTGACGGCCTCTTGGGGCAAGTAGTATGACGCTTGTTGATTGGCTGCTTTGCAGCCTTTCAAAAAGCGCCAAGAAAGCGTCAAAAAGCGCCAAGAAAGCGACGAACACCGAACCCAAACCCGGACACGGACACCCCAAAATTCGGTACGAACCCGAACTATACAGTTCGAGTTCGCTCATCCCTACTTTTGATCTAACCTTTCAGATGAACGTTGTAAATAACAAAAAATAAAAACAGTGGCAAAAAAGCAATTTTTTTGTTACCTTGCCTCACAAAAAGTGTAATATAGAGCAACCAAAAATCATCTGTACCCTAAAATAGTACTAACAAAACTGCCAGCTTATCCCGCAGTTTCCAAAATGGGGTCACTTTTTTGTAGTTTCTACTCTAGGGGTGCATCAGGGGGACTTCAAATGTGACATGGCAAGTTAAAATTATCCCAGTAAAATCTGCCCTTCAAAAACCATATGGCGTTCCTTTCCTTCTGCGCCCTGCCGTGTGGCCATACAGCAGTTTATGACCACATATGGGAAGTTTCTGTAAACGACAGAATCAGGTAAATAAATGTTGAGTTTTGTTTGGCTGTTAACCTTTGCTTTGTTAGCGGAAAAAAATTGATTAAAATTGAAAATTTGTGAAATTCTGAAATTTATTCTCCATTTTCCATTAATTCTTGTGGAACACCTAAAGGGTTAACAAAGTTTGCAAAATCAGTTTTGAATACCATGAGGGGTGTAGTTTCTAAAATGGGGTAATTTTTGGGTCGTTTCTATTATGTAAGCCTCACAAAGTGACTTCAGACCTGAACTGGTCCTTAAAAAGTGGGTTTTGGAAATTTTCAGAAAAACTTCAAGATTTGCTTCTAAACTTATAAGCCTTCTAACATCCCCAAAAAATAAAATGGCATTCCTAAAATGATCCAAACATGAAGTAGACATATGGGGAATGAAAAGTAATAACTATTTTAGATCGTATCATAATCTGTTTTAAAAGCAGAGAAAATGAAATTTGGAAAGTTGCAAATTTTTCCAAAATTTTTCCAAAATTTGGTATTTTTGAAGAAATAAAAATGAAATATTTTGGTTCAAATTTAACACTGTCATGAAGTACAATATGTGATGAGAAAACAATCTCAGAATGGCTTGGATAAGTAAAAGCGTTTTAACCGCTCCTGGACCGCCTAACGCACGGATGCGTCCTGGAGGCGGTCGATTCATTCCTCCTGGACGCATCCGTGCGTCATCTCGCGAGACGCGAGATTTCGGTCTGAGCCGGCCCGCGCATGCGCATCGCGGGCCGGCAAAAGTTCAAGCACCATTTCGTCACCAGCCTGCCAGCCAATGATCGTTGCTGGCAGGCTGGCGATTTTTAAAATCTCCATTCAGAAGCCATCTAACACATTATATTTGTAAATATAATGTGTTAAATGGCTTCCCTGCTCCTCTGCTGGTCCTTTTCGTCGGTTGGTCTCAGCAGAGGAGCAGGCATCACAGTGAGTAGCACCAAACACTACACCTTAGCCCCAGATCACCCCCCAGCACCCCAATTAACCCCTTGATCACCCCTTCTTGCCCCTGTCAATCACCTAGTGAAAGGGAAAAAAGTGATCAGTGTAAACTGTCACTTTTTTTTTTCACTGGTATTGACTGTTAGGTTTTAGGATAGTTTAGGCCCCTTGGTTAGGTAGTTTAGCGATCGTTTAGCGCCCAGCCCACCGCACCGCAGTCACTTATTCGCTGATTAGCGTATCGCTAATCAGCTTTTGTACTTTTATAGTATCTGTAAGTGATCAAAACTGATCACAGTCAGATCTATAATAGTATTAGTGTCACCTTAGTTCGCCCTCCACCCAAAACGCAGTGTTTGCCCGATCAGGCCTGATCGGTCGCCCACACGTGCGTTCGCCCACGCCTGCCCCGCCGCAGTGACAAAAAAAAAAATATTTTTTGATCACTGCACAATCACTTTACAAGCGCTGCGGCGATAAAAAAAATCAGTTTTGATATTTTTTATCAACCGCAGCGGCCTCCGGTACTTCGCTAGCCTCCCATTTGTAAGACAGGCTTGCTTTTTTTCTTGGGTAGTCTCAGGGAATACCCCTAAATTTAGTAGTCCAAATGTCAAACAGGGGGTATTCTTTTGAAGAGGCCTACAGGCTTCTGACCCAGTCGGATGAGGAATGGGAACCCTCATCTGATGAATCTAGCGGGTCAGAATATGAACCTGTAGAAAGCAGTGGCAGTCTGACCCAAAGTTCGGACGAGGAGGTTGAGGTCCCTGATAGCACCAGGCGTACCCGGCCCCGTGTCGCTAGACCACAGGTTGCGCAGGATCCGCTTCAAGGGCAGCAGAGTGGGGCTGGCGCTGTCGGATTACGTGGTGAGGCATACACCAGCAGCGCAGCCCATCCTGGACCTAGTACCAGCACTGCCGTACAACATGGTGAAGTGGCGAGCACCAGAAGGGCAGTTGAAGCTGGTACGGTGGCACGTGCAGTAGTTACCCCGTCGCAGCCACCGCACAGACAGGCCCGTAGAGCCCCTAGAATCCCTGAGGTGCTGGCAAACCCTGATTGGCAGTCCCCAACTTCAGCCGCACCTGTAGTTCCCCCTTTCACCGCCCAGTCTGGAGTTCGGGTTGAGACAGCTCAGATCGGTTCGGCCCTGGGATTTTTTGAGCTGTTCTTGACTGCGGAGCTCTTGGACTTAGTTGTGGCAGAAACAAATCGGTATGCCACTCAATTTATATCCGCCAACCCGGGAAGCTTTTATGCCCAGCCTTTCCGGTGGAAACCAGTCCAAGTTTCCGAAATTAAAATTTTTCTGGGCCTTCTCCTCAACATGGGTCTAACCAAAAAGCATGAATTGCGGTCATATTGGTCCACGAACCCAATTCATCACATGCCCATGTTCTCTGCTGCTATGTCCAGGACACGATTTGAGACCATCCTGCGTTTCCTGCACTTTAGCGACAACACCACCTCCCGTCCCAGAGGCCACCCAGCTTTTGACCGGCTCCACAAAATTCGGCCCCTCATAGACCACTTCAACCAGAAATTTGCAGATTTGTATACCCCTGAGCAAAACATCTGCGTAGACGAGTCCCTAATACATTTTACCGGGCGCCTTGGCTTCAAACAATACATCCCAAGCAAGCGCGCCCGGTATGGGGTCAAATTGTATAAGCTCTGTGAAAGGGCCACAGGCTATACCCACAAATTTCGGATCTATGAGGGTAAAGATCAGACCCTGGAGCCGGTCGGTTGCCCTGACTACCTGGGGAGCAGTGGGAAGACAGTCTGGGACTTGGTGTCACCCTTATTTGGCAAGGGGTACCATCTTTATGTGGACAATTTCTACACAAGTGTGGCCCTCTTCAGGCATTTGTTCCTAGAACAGATTGGCTGCTGTGGCACCGCGCGAACTAGTCGCGCGGGCTTCCCCCAACGGCTCGTTACCACCCGTCTTGCAAGGGGGGAGAGGGCTGCCTTGTGTAACCAAGAACTGCTCGCGGTGAAATGGAGAGACAAGCGTGACGTTTACATGCTCTCCTCCATTCACGCAGACACGACAATCCAAATTGAGCGAGCAACCAGTGTCATTGAAAAGCCCCTCTCAGTCCACGACTATAACCTTCACATGGGAGGGGTGGACTTCAATGACCAGATGTTGGCTCCGTATTTAGTTTCCCGACGCACCAGACTGCTGGTATAAGAAGGTGTCTGTATATTTGATTCAATTGGCTGCATATAATAGTTTTGTTCTCTACAGTAAGGCTGGGAGAACAGGATCCTTCCTCAAATTTCAGGAAGAGATCATCGAGAACCTCCTGTATCCAGGAGGTTCCGTGGCCCCATCCACCAGTGTAGTTAGCCAGTCTACACGAGCGACATTTCCCCAATGTCGTTGCTGGTACCTCAACCCAACCGTCACCCCGAAAAAGATGTCGTGTCTGTAGCAGGAGTGGAATAAGGCGTGACACCCGCTATTTCTGTCCTGACTGCCCTGACCACCCTGCCCTATGCTTAGGGGAGTGTTTCCGGAAGTACCACACACAGGTACACTTAGCATAGGGATCACATCTCACAGGACAGGTACACAGGGCTATTAGGGCCCATTCACACACAGCTGCTGCAAACCTCTCCTTTCACCTGGGACAAAGTGCATAATGCACTTCGCCACATCTTTGGGCGATTTGCGCTTTGCACATTGTCCCATGGGGAAGGAGAGGTTTGTCCTATAAAGGTAAAAAAAAACAAAAAACAAAAACACCAGTAAGCAAAAAAGTTAACGTTCAGTTCCAAAAGTTAAATAAAGTTTATATGTTCTGTTCAAAGGTTATTATAAAGTTAATAAAATTTATTGCGTTGCGGCCTGTTTTTTTTTTTGTTTTTTTTACCTTCCAGGTGGACCAACCGATCGACTAGCTGCAGCACTGATGTGCATTCTGACAGAAGCATTGCGCTGCTGTCAGATTACACAAAAGTCGGTGTATGCGGCGCTGCAAGACGAGATTTCTCCTCTGCAGTAAAAGATACGTTTGCCGAGGCATATGAGCTGAGGAGGCGGCGGTGTTCATATGCTTTGGCAAACACTTTGTATATAAAAAAAATAATAAATCCCGGCAATGATTTATTCATCCACATCGATTGATGTGAATGGAGAAATCGGGTTTGCCAGGGCATACGAGCTAAGTGGGTATGGATGTTGGGCGGAGCTCCTATGTCCTGGCAGACGCCTTTCCCCTCCTTTTTTTTTTTGGCAGAGATTTTTTCATCCACATTGATCGATGTGAATGAAGAAATCTGTGCCGTTCATTTTTTTCTTTCAGCCCAGAGGCTGAACGGAAAAAAAAAATCTCATTACCTGTATGCTCAATATAAGGAGAATAGCAGAAACTCCTAATGCTGGCCATACATGTAATGATTGCGGAGACCCTCAAATGCCAGGGCAGTACAAACACCCCACAAATGACCCCATTTTGGAAAGAAGACACCCCAAGGTATTCGCTGAGGGGCATATTGAGTCCATGAAAGATTGAAATTTTTGTCCCAAGTTAGCGGAAAGTGAGACTTTGTGAGAAAAAACTAAACAAAAAAATCTATTTCCGCTAACTTATGCCCAAAAAAAAAAATTCTATGAACTCGCCAGGCCCCTCATTGAATACCTTGGGGTGTCTTCTTTCCAAAATGGGGTCACATGTGGGGTATTTATACTGCCCTGGCTTTTTAGGGGCCCTAAAGCGTGAGAAGAAGTCTGGGATCCAAATGTCTAAAAATGCCCTCCTAAAAGGAATTTGGGCACCTTTGCGCATCTAGGCTGCAAAAAAGTGTCACACATGTGGTATCGCCGTACTCAGGAGAAGTTGGGCAATGTGTTTTGGGGTGTCATTTTACATATACCCATGCTGGGTGAGATAAATATCTTGGTCAAATGCCACCTTTGTATAAAAGAAAATGTGAAAAGTTGTCTTTTGCCGAGATATTTCTCTCACCCAGCATGGGTATATGTAAAATGACACCCCAAAACACATTCCCCAACTACTCCTGAGTACGGCGATACCACATGTGTGACACTTTTTTGCAGCCTAGGTGGGCAAATGGGCCCACATTCCAAAGAGCACCATTCGGATTTCACAGGGTATTTTTCACAGATTTTTATTTCAAACTACTTCTCACGCATATGGGCCCCTAAAATGCCAGGGCAGTATAACCTCCCCACAAGTGACCCCATTTTGGAAAGAAGACGCCCCAAGGTATTCCGTGAGGGGCATGACGAGTTCCTAGAATTTTTTATTTTTTGTCACAAGTTAGTGGAATATGAGACTTTGTAAGAAAAAAAAAATATTAAAAATCATCATTTTCCGCTAACTTGTGACAAAAAATAAAAAGTTCTATGAACTCACTATGCCCATCAGCGAATACCTTAGGGTGTCTACTTTCCGAAATGGTGTAATTTGTGGGGTTTTTCTACTGTCTGGGCATTGTAGAACCTCAGGAAACATGACAGGTGCTCAGAAAGTCAGAGCTGCTTAAAAAAGCGGAAATTCACATTTTTGTAACATAGTTTGTAAATGCTATAAATTTTACCCAAACCATTTTTTTTTACCCAAACATTTTTTTTTTATCAAAGACATGTAGAACAATAAATTTAGCGAAAAATTTATATATGGATGTCGTTTTTTTTGAAAAATTTTACAACTGAAAGTGAAAAATGTCATTTTTTTGCAAAAAAATTGTTAAATTTCGATTAATAACAAAAAAAGTAAAAATGTCAGCAGCAATGAAATACCACCAAATGAAAGCTCTATTAGTGAGAAGAAAAGGAGGTAAAATTCATTTGGGTGGTAAGTTGCAGGTCATTAAGGGTGTTTCAGCTAGGGGGGTTGAGGTGGTTAAAGTTGTCACCACATAAAGTGAAATATGTCAGATTTGCAAAAATCTGTCTAGTCCTCAAGGTGAAAAAAGCCCAGTCCTTAAGGGGTTAAAGGGAACCTGTCATCAACTTTATGCTGATCTCACTGTGGGCAGCATAAAATAGTGACAGAAATGCTTATTTCAGCGGTGTGTCACTCATCAGCTAAAAGTTTGTGGTTGCCGAGAACCAGCATCATAATCATTTCAGCCCAGGCCTTGAAAAGAGTCAAATCTACTGGAGAAGAGTCATGGTTATTCATAGTCTCCTGCTCTCTCCCGCCCATCTGCTGACGATTGGCAGTTTGCTTCTAGAGAGAAAGGGAGAAAACTAGGTGGAAGACTGTCAATCATCAGCAGGTGCACAGAGAGACCAAGAATTCAAGAATTCAGGACTCTTCTGAGGTGGTCGTGACTCTTTTCCAGACCCAGCCTGCAATGATTGTGATGTTGGTCCTCGGCAACCACTTACTTTTAACTTATAAATGACGAACCGCTGAAATCAACTCGCCTGTCTCTACTTTATGCTGCTGTTAGTATGGGCAGCAGAAAGTTGATGACAGGTTCCCTTTAAGTATCAAACACTCTCCACTAACATGGCGCACCCCAGCCAACCCATTAATTTTACGACTTCTTAGTCCTTCGTGGTGCTTCTACTTAATACATAAAAGCCTAGCTCGATTATTTGTCTTTTATGGTAAATTGCTGCGCTCCATCTTGTGCTCGTTCAGCGGCAGTGCATTACGTAAATGCATATATTAGAGCGAGTAGTTTCTCACACAATTTGCTTAATTGTGGCCATAAATCTGATTTGTGATGCTTCCTTTCCAATTACAATTCTCATTTTGTCATTTTTGCTTTTTTGTAAATGTTCCCTCTGCTAATAAACATGCCTTCAGACCCGAGCGCCATCATAAAAAGCAGCCTGCAAAATCAAATGCGAGCAGAAGAGCTGGTTCAGCAAGGTAAAGGTTGCTGCAATGTTTGGTCTAGTCAGACTGTCATGAATAGCCTGCAGGGCATTTCATCTGGAGATCATTGATATCAGGTTCTCCTAGGTGGCACAGTATGAGTTGACTTGATTTGCGCACGACTTTCAATTGACCTTTAAATAATTGAAAAGTTAAAGCTCCATTTAAATATTTTTTTTTTATTCTCCTCCACTTTCAAAGCCTTAATAATAAATTAGGTCCTTGGCAATAAGCAATTCGCTTTTTAATCTCCGCAAAAACATTGGGCCGTTGGCTTTGACCCTAATTGCCAAATCAAAATACCCTGTGAAGCTCTTCTGAGGTTCCACGCCATTAGAAAAAAGATGACATTGTTCTTTATTTCTAGCAAGAAGGCTCCTCTAGCAGGAGAATGGCGCAGGGGAGGGCAATTATATCATATATCTTTCCATTAAGAGGAACGTTCATGTTGCCTAAATGAAAACATTGAAATGAGAGGGAATAAAACGCCCCATTCATTTCATTGCCCGATTCCTCACCGGATGATTTGTAAGAATTTGTCATATCAAATTCCAGGGGAGATCTATTGGCGTCCCAGGAGGAAAATATATGAGAACCATCAGCGTGATGGGAGTTAAAAACTCTAATTGCTACCGTGACTGTGTGACCTGATAACTGACAACGAACAAAAGACTGCCGACAACATTTGGTACATTTGAAACATTTCTACATAGAGTATTTTTGTATTTTGTTTGTTTTAAAGGAGGACACTCATAATTAGGGTTGAGCGAATCAAAGTATCTGAAGTGGACTTCGATCCGTATTTCAGGGAGAATTCGATTTGCCGTAAAACCGAGTTTCCTTGTGTTTTGTGGTAATGAAATCATGTTAAAAAAAAATAAAAAAATACTTACCTTATCAATTTAAGCGCGAAGAGGCCGCCGCGGCTATCTTGATTGAAGATCCTGCACAAAATCTTGTGTGCGGTAATGTATGACGTCACCACACCAGCCAGCGTGATTACATCATCACCCACCACATGGTATCTTTAATCAAGATAGCAGCAACGGCCTCTTCGTGCTCAATTGGATTAGGTGAGTATTATATATTTTTTTTAACTGACTAACTCCTGAAAGTCTTCATTTTTCATCTCAAATGTCGATATGAGAGACTAAAGGGGTTATCCAACCCCTATAATGCCCCTCAAAATTCCCAGGCACCTCATACAGGTTATACTTACCCCGCTCCCCGGCACCAGCATCGCCCCTGGTGCCCGCGTGCCCACTGCTGCATCCCCGAAATGGTGAATGGAGGAGAATTAGATCGGGGGATCTAATAGTCTAACTTAAAAAGGATGTAGGAGCGCCTAAAACTGTGGATGTTGGGTATTAACATAATTGCTTGGGGTAGTGCGTTTTAGAGAACTGGTGCAGCTCAGTAGAAGTATTGGAGATGGAAATGAGAGGTTCAGAGATTTCAGTCGTAAGTCATTAGTCATCCAGCGAGGGGGGAAGCCATTAGCAGGGCACGATGGGGAAGAGCGAGCCTCCCTAGCGTCACCCAAAATTCTAGCGAGGTTCATCCCTATTGCAGCTTGCTACTGATCTGCAAGATGGAGAGATGCAGCAGTGGCCGTGCGTGGAGCGGGGTAAGTATAACCTGTATGAGGTGCTCGGTCATTTTGGGGGGCATTTATAGTTGTTGGATAACCCCATTAATGTGCCACCTGAGGGGTTTAATGATAGGGGGCAGCACAATTGCCATTCCCCATCAATCCGACCTTTACGCTCAAAAAAATGAACTTCATGACAAAGTAATTAATCACAAAATGAATTTCTTTGTGAAGTTCGGCGAAGCAACCAAATCAAATTTTTTAAAACTTCTCTCATCTCTACTGATAATATTCTAAATAATAATAATTTTTATTTATATAGCAACAACATATTCCACAGTGCTTTACAATCAGGGGGCGCAAACAGATTCATAAATAACATAGCAAAGAACAATTCAACAATTAAAACAAGAGGAGTGAGGGCACTGCTCGTAAGAGCTTACAATCTATCAAGAGATAGGGGTGAGACAAAAGGTAAAAGTGCTTGTTTTGTATGATGGTCCACCATCTTAACTCAATAGGGTAGTAGATATAAAGCTGCATGAGCCGTCACTAGCCAATATCCCTAGCGCTTGGGGTGTGGTGGATATCTGACGATGGATCAGGTTCACCAGAATGATTCTGAAGAGGGTCGTGGGACGGTGAATGGAGGAGAGTTAGATCGAGGGATGTGATAGGCTAACTTAAAAAGATGTGTTTTTAGGGAGCACCTAAAACTGTGGATGTTGGGTATTAACATAATTGCTTGTGGTAGTGTGTTTTTAGAGAACTGGGCAGCTTAGGAGAAGTCTTGGAGATGGAAATGAGAGTAGAGTTGAGCGAACACCTACATGTTCGGGTTCGAGAAGTTCGGCTGAACTTCCCGGAAATGTTCGGGTTCGGGATCCGAACCCGACCCAAACTTTTCGGCACTAAAAAGGCTGTAAAACAGCCCAGGAAAGAGCTAGAGGGCTGCAAAAGGCAGCAAAATGTAGGTAAATCCCCTGCAAACAAATGTGGATAGAGAAATGAATTAAAATAAAAAAAAATAAAAAAAAAATTAACCAATTTCAATTGGAGAGAGGTCCCATAGCAGAGAATCTGGCTTCACGTCACCCACCACTGTAACAGTCCATTGTCAGATATTTAGTCCCAGGCACCCAGGCAGAGGAGAGAGGTCCCTTAACAGAGAATCTGGCTTCATGTCAGCAGAGAATCAGTCTGCATGTCATAGCAGAGAATCAGGCTTCACGTCAGCCACCACTGTAACAGTCCATTGTCATATATTTAGGCCCAGGCACCCAGGCAGAGGAGAGAGGTCCCGTAACAGAGAATCTGGCTTCATGTCAGCAGAGAATCAGTCTGCATGTCATAGCAGAGAATCAGGCTTCACGTCACCCACCACTGTAACAGTCCATTGTCATATATTTAGGCCCAGGCACCCAGGCAGAGGAGAGACGTCCCGTAACAGAGAATCTGGCTTCATGTCAGCAGAGAATCAGTCTGCATGTCATAGCAGAGAATCAGGCTTCACGTCAGCCACCACTGTAACAGTCCATTGTCAGATATTTAGGCCCAGGCACCCAGGCAGAGGAGAGAGGTCCCGTAACAGAGAATCTGGCTTCATGTCAGCAGAGAATCAGTCTGCATGTCATAGCAGAGAATCAGGCTTCACGTCACTCACCACTGTAACAGTCCATTGTCATATATTGAGGCCCAGGCGCCCAGGCACCCAGGCAGAGGAGAGAGGTCCCGTAACAGAGAATCTGGCTTCATGTCAGCAGAGAATCAGTCTGCATGTCATAGCAGAGAATCAGGCTTCACGTCAGCCACCACTGTAACAGTCCATTGTCAGATATTTATGCCCAGGCACCCAGGCACAGGAGAGAGGTCCCGTAACCGAGAATCTGGTTTCATGTCAGCAGAGAATCAGTCTGCATGTCATAGCAGAGAATCAGGCTTCACGTCACCCACCACTGTAACAGTCCATTGTCATATATTTAGGCCCAAGCACCCAGGCAGAGGAGAGAGGTCCCTTAACAGAGAATCAGGCTTCATGTCAGCAGAGAATCAGTCTTCATGTCATAGCAGAGAATCAGACTTCACGTCACCCACCACTGTAACAGTCCATTGTCATATATTTAGGCCCAGGTACCCAGGCAGAGGAGAGAGGTCCCGTAACAGAGAATCTGGCTTCATGTCAGCAGAGAATCAGTCTGCATGTCATAGCAGAGAATCATGCTTTACGTCAGCCAACACTGGAACAGTCCATTGTCAGATATTTAGGCCCAGGCACCCAGGCAGAGGAGAGAGGTCCCGTAACAGAGAATCTGGCTTCATGTCAGCAGAGAATCAGTCTGCATGTCATAGCAGAGAATCAGGCTTCACGTCACCCACCACTGGAACAGTCCATTGTCATATAATTAGGCCCAGGCACCCAGGCAGAGGAGAGAGGTCCCGTAACAGAGAATCTGGCTTCATGTTAGCAGAGAATCAGTCTGCATGTCATAGCATAAAATGAGGCTTCACGTCACCCACCACTGTAACAGTCCATTGTCATATATTTAGGCCCAGGCACCCAGGCAGAGGAGAGAGGTCCCGTAACAGAGAATCTGGCTTCATGTCAGCAGAGAATCAGTCTGCATGTCATAGCAGAGAATAAGGCTTCACTTCAGCCACCACTGTAACAGTCCATTGTCATATATTTAGGCCCAGGCACCCAGACAGAGGAGAGGTTCATTCAACTTTGGGTAGCCTCGCAATATAATGGTAAAATGAAAATAAAAATAGGATTGAATGAGGAAGTGCCCTGGAGTACAATAATATATGGTTAAGGGGAGGTAGTTAATGTCTAATCTGCACAAGGGATGGACAGGTCCTGTGGTATCCATGCCTGGTTCATTTTTATGAACGTCAGCTTGTCCACATTGGCTGTAGACAGGCGGCTGCGTTTGTCTGTAATGACGCCCCCTGCCGTGCTGAATACACGTTCAGACAAAACGCTGGCTGCCGGGCAGGCCAGCACCTCCAAGGCATAAAAGGCTAGCTCTGGCCACGTGGACAATTTAGAGACCCAGAAGTTGAATGGGGCCGAACCATCAGTCAGTACGTGGAGGGGTGTGCACACGTACTGTTCCACCATGTTAGTGAAATGCTGCCTCCTGCTAACACGTTGCATATCAGGTGGTGGTACAGTTAGCTGTGGCGTGTTGACAAAACTTTTCCACATCTCTGCCATGCAAACCCTGCCCTCAGAGGAGCTGGCCGTGACACAGCTGCCTTGGCGACCTCCTTCTCCTCCTCTGCCTTGGCCTTGGGCTTCCACTTGTCCCCCTGTGACATTTGGGAATGCTCTCAGTAGCGCGTCTACCAACGTGCGCTTGTACTCGCACATCTTCCTATCACGCTCCAGTGCAGGAAGTAAGGTGAGCACATTGTCTTTGTACCGTGGATCCAGCCGGGTGGCAACCCAGTAGTCCGCACACGTTAAAATGTGGGCAACTCTGCTGTCGTTGTGCAGGCACTGCAGCATGTAGTCGCTCATGTGTGCCAGGCTGCCCAGGGGTAAGGACAAGCTGTCCTCTGTGGGAGGCGTATCGTCATCGTCTTGCGTTTCCCCCCAGCCACGCACCAGTGATGGGCCCGAGCTGCGTTGGTGCCACCCCGCTGTGACCATGCTTCATGCTTATCCTCCTCCTCCTCCTCCTCGTCCTCCTCGTCCTCCAGTAGTGGGCCCTGGCTGGCCACATTTGTACCTTGCCTCTGCTGTTGCAAAAAACCTCCCTCTGAGTCACTTCGAAGAAACTTGCCTGAAAGTGCTAAAAATGACCCCTCTTCCTCCTCCTCCTGAGCCACCTCCTCTTCCATCATCGCCCTAAGTGTTTTCTCAAGGAGACATAGAAGAGGTATTGTAACGCTGATAACAGCGTCATCGCCACTGGCCATGTTGGTGGAGTACTCGAAACAGCGCACACAGGTCTCGCATGGAGGCCCAGTCATTGGTGGTGAAGTGGTGCTGTTCCGCAGTGCGACTGACCCGTGCGTGCTGCAGCTGAAACTCCACTATGGCCTGCTGCTGCTCGCACAGTCTGTCCAGCATGTGCAAGGTGGAGTTCCACCTGGTGGGCACGTCGCATATGAGGCGGTGAGTGGGAAGGCCGAAGTTACGCTGTAGCGCAGACAGGTAAGCAGAGGCAGGATGTGAACGCCGGAAGCGCGAACAGACGGCCCGCACTTTATGCAGCAGCTCTGACATGTCGGGGTAGTTGTGAATGAACTTCTGCACCACTAAATTCAGCACACGCGCCAAGCAAGGGATGTGCGTCAGACCAGCTAGTCCCAGAGCTGCAAAGAGATTTCGCCCATTATCGCACACCACCAGTCCGGGCTTGAGGCTCACCGGCAGCAACCACTCGTCGGTCTGTTGTTCTATACCCCGCCACAACTCCTGTGCGGTGTGGGGCCTGTCCCCCAAACATATGAGTTTCAGAATGGCCTGCTGACGTTTACCCCGGGCTGTGCTGAAGTTGGTGGTGAAGGTGTGTGGCTAACTGGATGAGCAGGTGGAAGAAGAGGAGGAGGAAGCTGAGTAGGAGGAGGTGGCAACAGGAGGCAAAGAATCTTGCCCTGCGATCCTTGGCGGCGGAAGGACGTGCGCCAAACAGCTCTCCGCCTGGGGCCCAGTTGCCACTACATTTACCCAGTGTGCAGTTAGGGAGATATAGCGTCCCTGGCCGTGCTTACTGGTCCACGTATCTGTGGTTAGGTGGACCTTGCTACAGATGGCGTTGCGCAGTGCACACTTGATTTTATCGGATACTTAGTTGTGCAGGGAAGGCACGGCTCTCTTGGAGAAGTAGTGCCGGCTGGGAACAACATACTGTGGGACAGCAAGCCACATGAGCTGTTTGAAGCTGTCTGTGTCCACCGGCCTAAATGACAGCATTTCATAGGCCAGTAGTTTAGAAATGCTGGCATTCAGGGCCAGGGATCGAGGGAGGCTAGGTGGGAATTTACACTTTCTCTCAAATGTTTGTGAGATGGAGAGCTGAACGCTGCCGTGTGACATGGTTAAGATGCTTGGTGACGGAGGTGGTGGTGTTGGTGGTACATCCCCTGTTTGCTGGGCAGAAGGTGCCAACGTTCCTCCAGAGGCGGAGGAAGAGGCCGAGGCGGCAGCAGAAGAGGCCGGGGCGGCAGCAGCAGAAGAGGCCGAGGCGGCAGCAGCAGGAGAGGTAGCAGGGGGAGCCTGAGTGACTTCCTTGTTTTTAAGGTGTTTACTCCACTGCAGTTCATGCTTTGCATGCAGGTGCCTGGTCATGCAGGTTGTGCTAAGGTTCAGAACGTTAATGCCTCGCTTCAGGCTCTGATGGCACAGCGTGCAAACCACTCGGGTCTTGTCGTCAGCACATTGTTTGAAGAAGTGCCATGCCAGGGAACTCCTTGAAGCTGCCTTTGGGGTGCTCGGTCCAAGATGGCGGCGGTCAGTAGCAGGCGGAGTCTCTTGGCGGCGGGTGTTCTGCTTTTGCCCACTGCTCCCTCTTTTGCTACGCTGTTGGCTCGGTCTCACCACTGCCTCTTCCTCCGAACTGTGAAAGTCAGTGGCACGACCTTCATTCCATGTGGGGTCTAGGACCTCATCGTCCCCTGCATCGTCTTCCACCCAGTCTTGATCCCTGACCTCCTGTTCAGTCTGCACACTGCAGAAAGACGCAGCAGTTGGCACCTGTGTTTCGTCATCATCAGAGACATGCTGAGGTGGTATTCCCATGTCCTCATCATCAGGAAACATAAGTGGTTGTGCGTCAGTGCATTCTATGTCTTCCACCGCTGGGGAAGGGCTAGGTGGATGCCCTTGGGAAACCCTGCCAGCGGAGTCTTCAAACAGCATAAGAGACTGCTGCATAACTTGAGGCTCAGACAGTTTCCCTGGTATGCATGGGGGTGATGTGACAGACTGATGGGGTTGGTTTTCAGGCGCCATCTGTGCGCTTTCTGCAGAAGACTGGGTGGGAGATAATGTGAACGTGCTGGATCCACTGTCGGCCACCCAATTGACTAATGCCTGTACCTGCTCAGGCCTTACCATCCTTAGAACGGCATTGGGCCCACCAAATATCGCTGTAAATTATGGCGGCTACTGGGACCTGAGGTATTTGGTATACTAGGACGTGTGGCTGTGGCAGAACGGCCACGTCCTCTCCCAGCACCAGAGGGTCCACTAACACCACCAAAACCATGTCAGCGTCCCTTACTAGTTGTTTTCCTCATTGTTATCGTTTACCACAATAAGAAAAATATTATTTGGCCCAATGTATTGAATTCAAATTCAGGCCTTTTTTTACAGACACCTAACACTATCTGGCTATCTATTTAGGTACCGTATTACACTAATACAGGCACAGCGGTAACGACAGATTTAGCTGAATATAAATTTGAGGCCTATTATTTAGGCGCTGGATGACAGGTATATGTTTACAGACAGAATTAGACTTGGAAATGCACAGTAGTGTGTGAAGTTATTCCGAATGACCCTATGTGCACCTTGAATCTGATATACCCTTTTAGGGATAGATTTAAAGTAGGCCTGATACAGCAGAAACCACTAATTTAGAGAATTGCTAAGTTGGGAATTGTATTTCAACCCAGAACAAAAACTGTACTTTGACGGACCCAAAATAACTTGACCAGCCTCAGCAATAACCACAGATTTAGATGAATATACATTTGAGGCCCATTATTTAGGCGCTGGGCGACAGGTATACGTTTACAGACAGAATTAGACTTGGAAATGCACTGTAGCGTGTGTGTGAAGTTATTGAGAATGACCCTATTAGCACCTTGAATCTAATACACCCTTTTAGGGATAGATTTAAGCACTTCAACCCTGCCAGCTAAAACCCCCTAAATGACCAGGCCACTTTTTACACTTCGGCACTACACTACTTTCACCGTTTATCGCTCGGTCATGCAACTTACCACCCAAATGAATTTTACCTCCTTTTCTTCTCACTAATAGAGCTTTCATTTGGTAGTATTTTATTGCTGCTGACATTTTTACTTTTTTTGTTATTAATCAAAATGTAACGATTTTTTTGCAAAAAAATGAAATTTTTCACTTTCAGCTGTAAAACTTTGCAAAAAAAACGACATCCATATATACAATTTTTCGCTAAATTTATTGTTCTACATGTCTTTGATAAAAAAAAATGTTTGGGCAAAAAAAAATGGTTTGGGTAAAAGTTATAGCGTTTACACACTATGGTACAAAAATGTGAATTTCCGCTTTTTGAAGCAGCTCTGACTTTCTGAGCACCTGTCATGTTTCCTGAGGTTCTACAATGCCCAAACAGTAGAAAAACCCCACAAATGACCCCATTTCGGAAAGTAGACACCCTAAGGTATTCGCTGATGGGCATAGTGAGTTCATAGAACATTTTATTTTTTGTCACAAGTTAGTGGAAAATGATGATTTTTTTATTTTTTATTTTTTTCCTTACAAAGTCTCATATTCCACTAACTTGCGACAAAAAATTAAAAATTCTAGGAACTCGCCATGACCCTCACAGAATACCTTGGGCTGTCTTCTTTCCAAAATGGGGTCACTTGTGGCGTAGTTATACTGCCCTGGCAATTTAGGGGCCCATATGTGTGAGAAGTAGTTTGCAATCAAAATCTGTAAAAAATGACCGGTAAAATCCGAAAGGTGCACTTTGGAATGTGGGTCCCTTTGCCCACCTAGGCTGCAAAAAAGTGTCACACATCTGGTATCGCCGTACTCAGGAGAAGTTGGGGAATGTGTTTTGCGGTGTCATTTTACATATAACCATGCTGGGTGAGAGAAATATCTTGTCAAAAGTCAACTTTTCCATTTTTTTTATACAAAGTTGGCATTTGACCATATGTGTGAGAAGTAGTTTGCAATCAAAATGTGTAAAAAATGGCCTGCGAAATCCGAAAGGTGCTCTTTGGAATATGTGCCCCTTTGCCCACCTTGGCTGCAAAAAAGTGTCACACATCTGGTATCGCTGTACTCAGGAGAAGTTGGGGAATGTGTATTTTATTTTTTACATACAAAGTGTTTGCCAAAGCATAGGAACGCCGCCTCCTCCTCAGCTCGTATGCCTTGGCAAACGTATCTGTTACTGCAGAGTAGAAATCTCGTCTTGCAGCGCCGCATACACCGACTTGCGTGTAATCTGACAGCAGCTCAATGCTTCTGTCAGAATGCACATCAGTGCTGCAGCTAGTCGATCGGTTGGTCCACCTTGAAGTTAAAAAAAAAAAAAAGAAAAAACCAGGCCGCAACGCAATAATTTTACTAACTTTGGAACAGAACATATAAACTTTAACTTTTTGAACTAAACATTAACCTTTTTGCTTACTGGTGTTTTTTTTTTTTTTTTTTTACCTTTATAGAACAAACCTCTCCTTCCCCATGGGTCAATGTGCAAAGCGCAAATCGCCCAAAGATGTGGCGAAGTGCGTTATGCACTTTGTCCCAGGTGAAAGGAGAGGTTTGCAGCAGCTGTATGTGAATGGGCCCTAATAGCCCTGTGTGCCTGTCCTGGTGAGATGTGATCCCTATGCTAAGTGTACCTGTGTGTGGTACTTCCGGAAACACTCTCCAAAGCATAGGGCAGGGTGGTCAGGACAGTCAGGACAGAAATAGCATGTGTCACGCCTTATTCCACTCCTGCTACAGACACAACATTTTTTTCGGGGTGGCGGTCGGTTTGAGGTACCAGGAACGACACTGGGGAAATGTCGCTCGTGTAGACGGCTAACTACACTGGTGGATGGGGCCACGGAACCTCCTGGGTAGTGATGAGCGAACTTTTGTTTTAAGTTCGGCATCTAAAGTTCGGGTTCGGGTTAGCGGAGAATCCCGATATGGATTCCGAATTCCGTTGTGGTCCGTGGTAGCGGAATCAATAATCGGCCATTATTGATTCCGCTACCACGGACCACAACGGTATTCGGAATCCATATCGGGACTCTCAGCTAACCGGAAGCCGGACTTTAGACGCCGAACTTAAAACACAAGTTCGCTCATTACTACTCCTGGGTACAGGAGGTTCGCGATGATCTCTTCCTGAAATTTGAGGAAGGATCCAGATCTCCCAGCCTTACTGTAGAGAACAAAACTATTATACAGAGCCAATTGAATTAGGTATACAGACACCTTCTTATACCAGCGTCTGTTTCTGCGGGACACTAAATACGGAGCCAACATCTGGTCATTGAAGTCCACCCCTCCCATGTGAAGGTTATAGTCGTGGACTGAGAGGGGCTTTTCAATGACACGGGTTGCTCGCTCAATTTGGATTGTCGTGTCTGCGTGAATGGAGGAGAGCATGTAAACGTCACGCTTGTCTCTCCATTTCACCGCAAGCAGTTCTTCGTTACACAGTGCGGCCCTCTGCCCCCTTGCAAGACGGGTGCTAACGAGCCGTTGGTGGAAGCCCGCGCGACTAGTTCGCGCGGTGCCACAGGCGCCAATCCGTTCTAGAACCAAATGCCTAAAGAAGGCCACACTTGTGTAAAAATTGTCCACATAAAGATGGTACCCCTTGCCGAATAAGGGTGACGCCAAGTCCCAGACTGTCTTCCCACTGCTCCCCAGGTAGTCAGGGCAACCGACCGGCTCCAGGGTCTGATCTTTTCCCTCATAGATCCGAAATTTGTGGGCATAGCCTGTGGCCCTTTCACAGAGCTTATACAATTTGACCCCATACCGGGCGCGCTTGCTTGGGATGTATTGTTTGAAGCCAAGGCGCCCGGTAAAATGTATCAGGGACTCGTCTACGCAGATGTTTTGCTCAGGGGTATACAAATCTGCAAATTTCAGGTTGAAATGGTCTATGAGGGGCCGAATTTTGTGGAGCCGGTCAAAAGCAGGGTGGCCTCTGGGACGGGAGGTGCTGTTATCACTAAAGTGCAGGAAACGCAGAATGGTCTCAAATCGTGTCCTGGACATAGCAGCAGAGAACATGGGCATGTGATGAATTGGGTTCGTGGACCAATATGACCGCAATTCATGCTTTTTAGTTAGACCCATGTTGAGGAGAAGGCCCAGAAAAGTTTTAATTTCGGAAACTTGGACTGGTTTCCACCGGAAAGACTGGGCATAAGAGCTTCCCGGGTTGGCGGATATAAATTGTAAACTGCAAAGGTATGTGGATAGCTCACCACCCTCCTCAGTAAGGTAGGGGTGCTCTAGCCGAAAGACTGCTCACTCTAACAGTCCAAGAAAATTGAATAAATAGAAAAAAGCGGCTGGCACTCACTATGTGGTTTCACATCAAACAACAATTTATTATAATCACTATACCGCTAATACAACAGTAAAATACATATAATATAAAAATGGTAATTAAAAAATCCCCTAAAAAATAAATAATAAAATGCAAAGTATCTTGTTATATTGGATCATAAACCGCACCAAAAATAAAGTCTCTGTTGGAGAATAAATATTTCTTTGCCTATTTGGGCAGTATGTGTCCAATTCAATACAAATGCCGTCTCTTTAAATGCAAAATGTAGCCAAGTCCACAAGCTGTATGAAATACTGTTGGGGAGTAGTATCACTCACTTTGTATTTCTCTTCCACAGTTCTTATACAAATCTTGTCACTTCCAATTTGAGGTATATGATCGATTTCTAGGGTAAATATTGTAGCTTACCCTCCCAGACGAATCTCCGGCCGTCTGCTTGTGCTGCTTCTGCTCGCTCTCAGCGTCCCCGCTCTCCGGCGTTTGTCACGTGGTGTACCGGAGTTATCGCGGGATTTGAGTATTTCAGTCCGAAGATCTGATGAGAGCTGCAGAGTAGGTAAAAAATGGAGCGCTCCACTTGTAGAAGGTAATTCAGATATCGTCGATCATATCAAAAGCTTGTTGTTGGCAGGGATATAACGCTAAACGCGTTTCGAGGACTTCAGTCCTCTTCCTCAGTAGCTATATCCCTGTTGTTAAATCCCCTCCTTTTATATCTTCATCAGCGATCCACAAAATCTGGACTGGAATCGCTTTTCCTCCCATTGCGATTTTTTGGTGCGTTTTTTGATGCGGTTTTAAAATCGCATATGCGTTTTTTATGGCATTCAAACCGCAACCTATTTGTTAGTATAAATATATCAACTCACAGTTCTTCACAGATATAGAATCACAACAATAATACTCAATATGTAAAATGATGTAAAAATATATATAAAAGCATACACTATAAGATATAGTCCAGGAGATCAATGTTTTATGTATAATTAAGGACTACATAATAATTTATGACAAATATTCATTCATAAAGGGCATCTATATCACCAAGGGCCTCATCCTCTATAGATTTTCTTTTTATCTTTCTTATCATATTCATATCAATGTTGGGGAATAACGAAATTGGTGGTGTGCACATCAAACAAGAGGGGACCACAGAGCCGATAAACGGCTAACCATGTGATCTCCAATTGAATAAGGGGCACACCACCTAATCTATAAGAATCCAAAAATTTCCAGTTCCGCATTTAAACCACCTGGTATCAAGCTTCCAAAATTATATATTTGTTTGGATTCTGCCCTAGACATCCGCTCGATATGGTTTCCGCCTCTCCAGTGTCTATCAATTTTTTCTAGTGCTACAAATGACAGACCTGTTGGATCTTGTCCGTGGGCTTCTTTAAAGTGCCTTGAGAGTGAGTGTTTTTCGTACCCCTTTTTAATAGGAAAGGCTGGGCATAAAAGCTTCCCGGGTTGGCGGATATAAATTGTGTGGCATACCGATTTGTTTCGGCCACGACTAAGTCCAAGAGCTCCGCAGTCAAGAACAGCTCAAAAAATCCCAGGGCCGAACCGATCTGAGCTGTCTCAACCCGAACTCCAGACTGGGCGGTGAAAGGGGGAACTACAGGTGCGGCTGAAGTTGGGGACTGCCAATCAGGGTTTGCCAGAACCTCAGGGATTCTAGGGGCTCTACGGGCACGTCTTTGCGGTGGCTGCGACGGGGTCACTACTGCTCGTGCCACCGTACCAGCTTCAACTGCCCTTCTAGTGCTCGCTACTTCACCAGGTTGTACAGCAGTGCAGGTACTAGGTCCAGGAAGGGCTGCGCTGCTGGTGTATGCCTCACCACGTAATCCGACAGCACCAGCCCCACTCTGCTGCTCTTGAAGCGGATCCTGCGCAACCTGCGGTCTAGCGACATGGGGCCGGGTACGCCTGGTGCTATCAGGGACCTCAGCCTCCTCGTCCGAACTTTGGGTCAGAGAGCCACTGCTTTCTACAGGTTCGTATTCTGACCCGCTAGATTCATCAGATGAGGGTTCCCATTCCTCATCCGACTGGGTCAGAAGCCTGTAGGCCTCTTCAGAAGAATACCCCCTGTTTGACATTTGGGCAACTAAATTTAGGGGTATTCCCTGAGACTACCCAAGAAAAAAAGCAAGCCTGTCTTACAAAGGGGAGGCTAGCGAAGTACCGGAGGCCGCTGCGGTTGATAAAAAATATCAAAACTGATTTTTTTATCGCCGCAGTGCGTGTAAAGTTAATGTGCAGTGATAAAAAAATATATATTTTTTTGTCACTGCGGTGGGGCGTGCGTGGGTGAACGCACGTGTGGGCGACCGATCAGGCCTGATCGGGCAAACACTGCATTTTGGGTGGAGGGCGAACTAAAGTGACACTAATACTATTATAGATCTGACCGTGATCAGTTTTGATCACTTCCAGATACTATAAAAGTACAAATGCTGATTAGCGATACGCTAATCAGCGAATAAGTGACTGCGGTGCGGTGGGCTGGGCGCTAACTGATAGCTAAACTACCTAACCAAGGGACCTAAACTATCCTAAAACCTAACGGTCAATACCAGTGGAAAAAAAAAAGTGACAGTTTGCACTGATCACTTTTTTCCTTTTCACTAGTGATTGACAGGGGCAAGAAGGGGTGATCAAAGGGTTAATTGGGGTGCTGGGAGGTGATCTGGGGGCTAAGTGTGGTGTTGGTGGGTACTCACAGTGATGTGTGCTCCTCTGCTCCTCTGCTGGAACCAACCGACCAAAAGAAGGAGCAGAGGAGCACAGCAGCCATATAACCACATCATATTTACTAATATGATGGGTTATCTGGCTGCTGATTCGTTTTTTTGAAAATCAGCAACCTGCCAGCCACGATCATTGGCTGGCAGGTTGATGACGAACTTGTCTTTTGAATTTTGCCGGCCCGCGATGCGCATGCGCGGGCCGGCTTTTCCCGAAATCTTGCGTCTCGCGAGAGGACGCACCGGCGCGTCCACCCAGAAGAACAGGACCGCCGCAAAGACGCAATCCTGCGTACGGCGGTCCTGAGCAGGTTAAAGTAGGCCTGATACAGCAGAAACCACTAAATTAGAGAATTGCTAAGTTGGGAATTGTATTTCAAACCAGAACAAAAACTGTGCTTTGACGAACCCAAAATAACTTGACCAGCCTCAGCAATGGCCACAGATTTAGATGAATATAAATTTCAGGCTTATTATTTAGGCGTTGGGTGACAGGTATACGTTTACAGACAGAATTAGACTTGGAATTGCACAGTAGCGTGTGTGTGAAGTTATTGAGAATGACCCTATCAGCACCTTAAATCTAATATACCCTTTTAATGAATAGATTTAAAGTAGCCCTGATACAGCAGAAACCACTAATTTAGGAAATTGCTAAGTTGGGAATTGTATTTTAACCCAGAACAAAAATATATCCTTTGCCAGACAGCAGACAGTATTACAATTGGCTGGCCACAGCTGAAACACCAGATTTAGGGTACTGCTATTTTGGCAATTGTATTTCACCCCTCAATAAAATAGCAAGCACAGCCAAGCCCCTGATGTAGGATATAGCCAAAAAATAACCACACTATTGATGGTTAAATGCACTTGGTGACAGCTTGCCCCTGATGTAGGATATAGCTAAAAAATAACCACACTATTGATGGTTAAGTGCACTTGGTGACAGCTTGCCCCTGATGTAGAATATAGCCAAAAAATAACCACACTATTGATGGTTAAATGCACTTGGTGACAGCTTGCCCCTGATGTAGGATATAGCCAAAAAATAACCACACTATTGATGATTAAATGCACTTGGTGACAGCTTGCCCCTGATGTAGGATATAGTCAAAAAATAACCACACTATTAATAGTTAAATGCACTTGGTGACAGCTTGCCCCTGATGTAGGATATAGCCAAAAAATAACCACACTATTGATGGTTAAATGCACTTGGTGACAGCTTGCCCCTGATGTAGGATATAGCCAAAAAAATAACCACACTATTGATGGTTAAATGCACTTGGTGACAGCTTGCCCCTGATGTAGGATATAGCCAAAAAATAACCACACTATTGATGGTTAAATGCACTTGGTGACAGCTTGCCCCTGATGTAGGATATAGCCAAAAAATAACCACACTATTGATGGTTAAATGAAATTGGTGGCAGCTTGTGCTGGCGCTCCACAAGACACAAAATGGCCGCCGATCACCCCAGAAAAAAGTGACTGAAAAACGCTCTGGGCAGCCTAAAAACAGTGAGCAATTGAATAGCAGCAGTTCAATGATCCACAACTGTAGATCGATCACTGACTTAAGTGTTTAGGAGGAGTTAATCACTGCCTAATCTCGCCCTAACAGTCGCAGCTGCAACCTCTCCCTTCTCTGTTCAGAGCAGAGTGACGTGCTGCGCTACGTGACTCCAGCTTAAATAGAGGCTGGGTCACATGCTGCACTGGCCAATCACAGCCATGCCAATAGTAGGCATGGCTGTGACGGCCTCTTGGGGCAAGTAGTATGACGCTTGTTGATTGGCTGCTTTGCAGCCTTTCAAAAAGCGCCAAGAAAGCGACGAACACCGAACCCGAACCCGGACTTTTACGAAAATGTTCGGGTTCGGGTCCGTGTCACGGACACCCCAAAATTCGGTACGAACCCGAACTATACAGTTCGGGTTCGCTCATCCCTAGTCGTAGCCTCACATGCGTAATGGCAGATTTCCCATTTGAGGAATCTATGGAAGGTTCTAAGGTGACATTAAAGTCGCCTCCCAAAATCACCATTCCCTCCTTGAAGGAGGATAATAAGCCAAGGGTCTGAACGAGCCAAGCAACCTGCCCTCTATTGGGAGCATAAATATTTGCTAGGGTAACAGGTGTATCAGCAATAGTACCCTTAACAAACAGATAGCGACCTCAGGTTCTGAGGAGACAGCAGAATGCTTGAATGGAAGCTGTTTGTTAATCGCTATGCTGACACCCCTGCTAGCCGAAGTATAAGTGCTATGGAACCATTGGGAAAACTTTTTGGGGGCCAATTTGGGGATCTTACCCTCTCGAAAGTGGGTTTCTTGAAAGAATGCTATAGACACTTTGTCTCTTTGCAAAAGAGCGAGGATTTGGGACCGCTTGCAAGGCTCGTTCATTCCCCGGGCGTTAAGGGAGGATATCACAACAGACGACATTCTGAAATAGAGAAAAAATAGTCAGCATCTAAATAAACTCTATACGACATCTGGTGGCAATGAAGGGGGTGAGACACAAAAGGGAAAGAGGGGAGACAAACAGGTAGCTAACATGACAAAAGTACAAACATAGCTTGCAACAGAAGCTCTACTGAGTACCTGACTGTAAGGCGACCCTTTCTCAGCACGGTGTCACGAGGGTGTCAAGAGCCACGTCTGACTCCGTTGTACCCGGGGTCAAGAAGTCGCAGCGGGTGGCTGCGCGCTCTATGTCTAAAGATCACTTTTTTTTCTTAATGATAGTTTTCTGTGTTTGCCTTACTATCCTTTTTGTCTCACTCAGGGATCCGTAGCTTCTCCTCCTCAGCTGTTTCTTGTCTGTCACTCCCAATCTCCTTATATTCTCCTCTCTCACTTCTCTGGTTGCCAGATATAGAGCTTCCTGCCTGGACTTCTATACTGACCCACTGGAGCTGTGAATCCTGGTTGTTGTTCCAGAGTGTTACCCTCTGGATCCCTGTTGGGCTTTTTGTTGTATTCTGTTGTCGCCCACCTGGGATTATATGTTGTCTGTATTGTCTGTCCTCCCCTTGGTGTTTTCCTTTAGAGTTAGTGGTGCGGACTAGTGTTCCCACTGCCCTATTCACTATCTAGGGCTCATCTTAGGGAAAGCCTGGGTTTTAGGCACGCGATCGGCGTACGGGTGAGGAACCCGTCTAGGGACGTCAGGGCAGTCAGGTGCCAGCCTCAAGGTGAGATAGGGGTCACCACCTTTCCCTCTCCCTTGGACAGAGCCTTCCCTTTTCCCTCCCTTTGTGTCACGGTCGTGATACACGGCTACCAGCCGGGGTCTGTCAGGTGGGGGGTCCCGCAGAGCTAGACAGGGCCATTGACTGGCAATCAAAAAAGGGAAAGGTAATCCGTAGGTAAAGCCGGGTTAGCCCCTGCAAACTGAGGTGGAAGCAGGAAGTGGGAAAGGTCCAGAACTTGGAATGAACCATGAAAGTCTGGAATGAAGGGATCCATGACTATAACAGTGAACAACATACTCCATAACTGGCAGGTAGGAGCAGCCCAAGGTTGGGCAAGAGTCCGCTGGAAACGGAGAGGCCCCGGATCTTCCCGCCATAAGGCACAAAGTCCTGGGCAATCAGGATGGAGCAGGCAAAAACGTGGAGATCATAGTGATGAACTTGAGCTTAGGTCTGAGCGTTTGCGGATTTTTCAGCCCTGGTTTTGGGCCCTTTTCTTGGGAGAACGGGGCGCCAGTCAGCCGCTTGGGGTGGCGGGAGAGGTGGGTCATCTAGATCTGCTGGCATCCACGAGGGGATCTCTATAGGGGTCAGCCCCAGCTGGAACCAGCTTGCTTGCAGATCCGTTGGCGAGCGAAAAGTGACCTGGCGTCCATTTTTTAGGATCGCAATGCCAAATGGGTAAAGCCACCTGAAAGGAGTGGCTGTCGCTTTAAGGGCATCCAGGAGTGGGCGAAGGATGCGTCTTTTAGCCAGTGTGGACGGAGCTAAGTCCTGAAAAAACATACCTTCATACTGGAGGTGTTCCGCTTCCCTGCTGGCTCTCATAAGTGCGGCCGTATCAACGAAGCTGAGGAGGCCGCAAACCACATCACGAGGTGGGTCTGTGGCCTTAGGCTTGGGCCTTAGTGCGCGGTGGATACGCTCGATCACAATCTGCTCCAATCTTTCGGATCCCAGAAGACCCGCAAATATTTCATGTGCCACCTTGTTAAGTGCTTAATTTGCGATCGATTCTGGGAGGCCGCAAATTCTCAGGTTCTTCCTGTGACTGCGATTCTCCTGATCTTCTATTCGTAGAAGTGCGTCATTAAGGAATTGGGACTAGGATCGGATCGCATTATACGATTTTTCTTCCCTCTTGATAGCCGCTTTCTAGATCAGACACCCGATGCCCAATGTTGCGGAGGTCCTCTTTTATATCGGACAAGTCCTTCTTTATAGGGGCCAGTGCTGAGTTGAGCACTTCAAGAAGCGCCGCTTTGGTGAATGATCTCCCCTGTTTGCGGGACTTACATGTTGATGTGTCTGAAGCGCTGCCAACGTCGGAGTCTTCCTCCATGTCAGAGAGCTGAGCTGGGGCCGGCGCCATCTTAGGGGTTTCAGCCGATCGGAGCTTCGGCTGTTTCCTCAGAAACTGGTCCATATCTGGCTGTCTGGACCGAACAGGAGTGGGATCCGCTTGTTCTTTGGATCTTTCCTTTCCTACTTTGCCCATCTGTGCGACGTTATAAGCTGATTATAGGGGCTAAATCACCGGCAAGGTTGAGGAGCTCAGGAACTAGCAGCCATTCAGCTACACAGCCAGGCTCCGCCCCCCATAGTAGTTATATTCTTGTACATAGGAGGAGTATTAGAGTAGTTATATCATTGAGGTATTTATTATGTAGTTCAAACAATGAAGGGAGCAGACCACAACCTACAGCCGCCCTGATCCTGACCCTGATCTCCTGACCGCATGAGCAAACCCTGAAGGTGGGAGGGCTCATGCACTGGAACCTGGATCCTGCTGACCTGACGGTCCCTGGCATAGGGGTCAGGAATAGGAGACAACTGGTTCCTCAGGGACTCAGACGAACAGGAGTCTCCAGCTGCCTAGTAACAGGTGGAAAGGAAATGACCATATTCAGCATCTGGATCGGCAGGTAAGAACACCGGAAAACTCACTTACCTGCCGCTACCACCATGACTGGAACCCATGCAAAAGTACAGATACCCACATACCAAAAGGACACCATACAAACACCACACACAGGAATCCAGCACACCTGATACTGCCTGGGCCCTATACAGCAAGGTGCACGGCAGCCCCAGGCAACACTGTATCCAGACATATGGTTAACCCCTCTGGGAAACCAGCCCCCTTTTGGAGGTATCAACATACAGGGTAACGTATAGCATACATGCAGGGACCAACACCAACAACAGCCCGGACATGTAACAACCAACAAAATGCTACACACACCCAGAACATAAACCCACACCACACATACAACAAGTGAGGGTAAAGGTACAAGGAGGGTACATAAGGGAGGAGAATTTATGTTCCATAAGGTGGCCCTCAAGGACTCGGCTGGAACACCCAGGCAAGGAGCAAAGCTCCAACACCAAGCAAGGCTGTAGTACCACTGCACCCAGCCAGCAAGCCACAGGTTTATATCGAGCTTGCGGCCACACCCAGGAAACACCTTAATCCCCACTAGCCAGAAGATTAACCCCTTGCTCACCAAACAGCAGGGAGGCACACCTTAAATGGGAAGTGCTTGTTCAAACCACAAACTACATGTTGCCCCTGGCAACCAGTTTGCATGGCAACCTCGTCACGGTCAAACACCAATATGACCGTGACACTCTGTCTGTAATTTACACATAAAACACTTGCAATTTTGCTAGTACAGTTGAATCTGTGCACCAAACCTGTGACTTTTCATTTATAGGCCTCATAATAAAATGTCTGTAAAATCAGAATGTGGGTAGCAGCACCAACTATCTATCCAGTATTAGTAGTAATAGTAGTGGGACTTGTGGTGGTAGGGGCAGTGGTAGGGGCAGTGACACTCGGGCCGAAGGCAAAGAAGAGAACTGGGAGGGGGCCAAGGGCCCCACAGTGACATGTCCCAGTCTGATTAAAATCATGGGGAGGGTGAGGACAATGATGAAGATTATTTGTTGGATAAGCCGTAGGAGCCAGATCGGTGTGTTGAGGAGGAGGTGATATCTGAGAAGACGTGTGTTGGCCGCAGCAGCAATAAAGAGCTGAGACAATGTAGGCCAAAACCTCACAAAAATCTAGCAGGGCCAGATCTACTTCTATTGTGGTCAGGTTTGGAACTGGTGATCCTGCTGATACTGTGGGCGAAAGCTCAAAAGTGCCTAAACTAAGGTTGGCTGCCTCTAGCTCTGTGCGAGCAACTCCAGTATAATGCTTTTTCTTCACAAGGCAGGCACACAAAACCACAGCCATGTGCAAGATCTGCATGATAGGTACCATGGCTCTATTGCAGCACATGAGGAAACATCCCCACATCCTGTGGGGAAATAGAAATGGGCAGTATTCTCAATCAGAACAAGTCTGTCCTCCTTCTCCTGGTCTTATTTGTGGAATCCCCAAGCAATATAGTGTCCTTACCATCATCATCTTCTTCTCCTGCTCAGACTCTTTCTCCTTGTCCTCCACTCCATCGTGAGACATTCATAAGGGAAAGTGTGGCCATGAAAAAACACTTCTCAACCAGCAATTAGCTTATGTGCAATCTGATCCCCACCTGGCCAAGTTGCTGGCAGTTCAGTTGCTGCCGTACTACTTAGTTGTGGGAATTTTGCACCCAAATTTAATGTCAATTATATTCTTGCACTGTACATAGGGTACACCAAATCTTGGTAAAGTGACTATCCTGGCACGCCTGGAGTCAAGATATCACTTGCGGCAACTGTATAGAAGGCAATATTATATCTGCTATATAGCTGTATATAAGTACAGTGTTATAGTAGTCTTGTTCTTGTCTACAGCATGCAGCTCTGTAGATCTTAGCTTGTAAATTGGAATAATTCTTGCTCCCCTAATAAAATCCTTAATGACTGAACCTTCTATCTCCTTTATAACCCCCTATGTAATATCGCCCCCATCGAGTTTCCCTGATAGTGCAACTAATGTCTTGTGTATTTTATTTTGAACTTCTAAAAACTACCGTACATGGCCATTACTAAATCGTATCTCATCACTTTCCACATGGTTAACACAATCTTGATCTTCGAAAAAGCCAAAGGGAAACACATCTTTAGATTAAACATTTCATTTTCGCACATTAATGACTGGCGACATATGTTTATCCACTGTGAATTTTGAAGGGTGTTGTACATTGGATTCTGCCCCCAAACTACAATTACAGCTTTTTGCAAATGAAGATCATTCTGGGCAGTGGACGTATATATTTTGTACATCGAATTGTAAATGTGGCAGAAGTTGGATCTCTGGAGATATTTGGTATTTTAAGATTTAATTGCTACATTAATTATTAAATCTCTCAGTGCTGCGGGCTCACAGTCTGTTTATTAAAATGTCTCATCTGAAATTAGTGGGAAACCATCTGCAATTCTGTATTTGAAGTTTTTCAGCATCTGTTTTTTTTAACTCTTTTTCATTAAACAAAGGTAAGATAACTGGAAATTGGAGTAAAAAATATCAACTAATGAACAGCTTTTCATGTTGGATCTCTCTGTAGATCATTTATATTAAACCTGAGTATGCAAATATTGATGATATATATATATTTTAATTGAGCATATTCGGATCAATGCTTACATTGATAAAGCTGGTTAGTTCCTTTTAGGCACATTTGGAATTGCATTGATCTGATATTTTCAATATGTTTGTTGTAATATGTCTCTTATTACAATAATATAAATAATATAAACTAGATGCAATGATGAAAAGTAACATAGTTTATAAGGCTGACAAAAGACATTTGTCCATCCAGTTCATCTTGTTATCCTGCAAGTTAATCCAGAAGAAGGCAAAAAGACCCCTGTGAGGTAGAAGCCAATTTTCCCCACTTTATGGGAAAAAAAAAATCAGGCATCAGAATAAGGCCTCATGCACACGACCGTTGTGTGCATCCGTGGCCGTTGTGCCGTTTTCCGTTTTTGTTTTCGCGGACCCATTGACTTTTAATGGGTCAGTGGAAAAATCGGAAAATGCACCGTTTTGCAGCCGAGACCGTGATCCGTGTATCCTGTCCGTCAAAAAAATAAGACCTGTCCTATTTTTTTGACGGACAACGGTTCACGGACCCATTCAAGTCAATGGGTCCGTGAAAGAACACGGATGCACACAAGATTGGCATCCGTGTCCGTGATCCGTGGCCGCAGGTTACTTTCAGTCTGCATAAAAGCTTTTTCAGATCTAAGTTTTCACTTCGTGAAAACTCAGATCCGACAGTATATTCTAACACAGAGGCATTCCTATGGTGATGGGGATGCTTCTAGTTAGAATACACTACAAACTGTGTACAAGACTGCCCCCTGCTGCCTGGCAGCACCCGATCTCTTACAGGGGGCCGTGATCAGCACAATTAACCCCTTCAGGTGCGGCACCTGAAGGGGTTAATTGTACTATCATATTCCCCTGTAAGAGATCAGGGCTGCCAGGCAGCAGGGGGCAGACCCCCCCCCCTCCCCAGTTTGAATATCATTGGTGGCCAGTGCGGCCCCCCCTCCCTCTATTGTAATAATTCGTTGGTGGCACAGTGTGCGCCCCCCCGGCCCCCCCCTTCCTCCCTCTATTGTAATAATTATTCGTTGGTGGCACAGTGTGCGCCCCCCATCGGCCCTCCCTTCCTCCGTGTATTGTAATAATTATTCGTTGGTGGCACAGTGTGCGCCCCCCATCGGCCCCCCCTTCCTCCCTGTATTGTAATAATTATTCGTTGGTGGCACAGTGTGCGCCCCCCATCGCACCCCCCCGATCATTAGTGGCATCGGAGTTCCGATCGAAGTCCCAGTTTAATCGCTGGGCCTCCGATCGGTAACCATGGCAACCAGGACGCTACTGCAGCCCTGGTTGCCATGGTTACTTAGCAATAGTACAATAGTAAAAGATTCATACTTACCTGGGAGCTGCGATGTCTGTGTCCGGCCGGGAGCTCCACCTACTGGTAAGTGACAGCAATGCGCTGCACAGACCTGTCACTTACCAGTAGGAGGAGCTCCCGGCTGGACACAGACATCGCAGCTCCCAGGTAAGTATGAATCTTTTACTATTGTACTATTGCTAAGTAACCATGGCAACCAGGGCTGCAGTAGCGTCCTGGTTGCCATGGTTACCGATCAGAGCCCCAGTGATTAAACTGGGACTCCGATCGGAACTCCCCTGCCACCAATGATGGGGGGGGGAGATGGGAGGCCGCACACTGGCCACCACCAATGTTGTTAATGCTATAGAGGGAGGGGGGCCGATGGGGGGTGCACACTGTGCCACCAACGAATTATTACAATACAGGGAGGAAGGGGGGGGGCTATAAGGGGCGCACACTGTCCCACCAACAAATTTTTACAATACAGGGAAGAAGGGGGGGCGATGGGGGGCGCACACTGTGCCACCAACGAATAATTATTACAATACAGGGAGGAAGGGGGGGCCGATGGGGGGTGCACACTGTGCCACCAACGAATAATTATTACAATACAGGGAGGAAGGGGGGGCGGGGGGCCGCACACTGTGCCACCAACAAATTATTACAATAGAGGGGGGGGCGCACTGGCCACCAATGATATTCAAACTGGGGAGGGGGGAGGGGTCTGCCCCCTGCTGCCTGGCAGCCCTGATCTCTTACAGGGGGATATGATAGTACAATTAACCCCTTCAGGTGCCGCACCTGAAGGGGTTAATTGTGCTGATCACAGCCCCCTGTAAGAGATCGGGTGCTGCCAGGCAGCAGGGGGCAGTCATGTACACAGTTTGTAGTATATTCTAACTAGAAGCGTCCCCATCACCATGGGAACGCCTCTGTGTTAGAATATACTGTCAGAAATGAGTTTTCACTTCTAACTCATATCCGACAGTATATTCTAACATAGAGGCGTTCCCATGGTGATGGGGACGCTTCATGTTAAAATATACCATCGGATTGGAGAAAACTCCGATCCGATGTTATAAAAGGGACTCCAGACTTTACATTGAAAGTCAATGGGGATGGATCCGTTTGAAATCCGTCCCCATTGACTTGCATTGTAATTCAGGACGGATCCGTTTGGCTCCGCACGGCCAGGCGGACACCAAAACAACTTTTTTTTCATGTCCGTTGATCCTCCAAAAATCAAGGAAGACCCACGGACGAAAAAACAATCACGTATCACGGACCTACGGACCCCGTTTTTGCGGACTGTGAAAAAATACTGTCGTGTGCATGAGGCCTAACTCCCTGGATCAACGACCCCTCTCTAGTAGCTATAGCCTGTAATATTATTACACTCCAGAAATACATCCAGGCCCCTCTTGAATTCCTTTATTGTACTCACCATCACCACCTCCTCAGGCAGAGAGTTCCATAGTCTCACTGCTCTTACTGTAAAGAATCCTCTTCTATGTTTGTGTACAAACCTTCTTTCCTCCAGACGCAGAGGATGTCCCCTCATCACAGTCCTGGGGATAAATAGATGATGGGAGAGATCTCTGTACTGACCCCTGATATATTTATACATAGTAATTAGATCTCCCCTCAGTCGTCTTTTTTCTAAAGTGAATAACCCTAATTTTGATAATCTTTCTGGGACCTGTAGTTGCCCCATTCCAGTAATTACTTTAGTTGCCGTCCTCTGAACCCTCTCCAGTAGTGTTGGCCGCGAATATTCGAATAGCGAATATCAATCATGAATATCGGCACTTCGAGAATTCGAGAATATTTAGAGTATAGTGATATATATTTGTAATCACGAATATTCTAGATTTTTTATTTTCATCAATAACCTCTCTTCTTACTTGTGGGCCAATGAGAAGGCTGCAATGTCTTTGTCTGAGCTTAGCAACATCCCTAGCAACCATTAGGAAAGCTGCCTCCCCCTTACTATATAAGAACCTCCCCAGCAGCCATTGTATGCAGTATTTTGCAGATCTGATAGAGACAGTAGTGTTATTGCTGTGCTCTCTGCTTTCCTGTGTCATTACATTAGATAGTTAGTTAGTTAGTTAGTTAGCTCATATATATATAATACAGATAGTGGGAGATAGTCAGTGTAGGTTATATCCTGATATAGTGGAGCTGATAGGTTCTGCTGTCCATACATACATGCTACAGACATAGTGCTGTGATGTCACAAGTTCACAACAATACTTAGTGTACCAATCAGTAATAAGTAGTCAGACCTGTTAGAATGTGACGTTGCACATAATGCGCCAAAATATTTGCATCATTAGTGCCGATTTTGCAATCGAGAATATATTGGAGCACTCTATCTGCATATAAAGCTATTGTAATGTTCTGCCGTGCCAACCATTTTCTCCAGTCTCAGGAAACTTCTAGCAGCTTGAAAAATGTAGTTATAGTGACCCACGCCTGTATTTCGCGTGCATTAAGCGAATATTACATTGCCAATTTTTCGCGATTAAGAAAATAATCTCGGATTCGCGAATATATGACTTATATTCTACCAAATATTTGCAAAATATCGCAAATTAGAATATTGCCCCTGCCGCTCATCACTACTCTCCAGCCCTGCTTTTTCTGCCTTGTTCACAGGAGCCCAGAACTGTACACAGTACTCCATGTGTGGTCTGACTAGCGATTTGTAAAGTGGCAGGACTATGTTCTCATCATCTATGCCAGGAATGGCCAACCTGCGGCTCTCCAGCTGTTGCAAAACTACAACCAGGCCCGTCGCTAACCGACAGGCAAAACAAGCAATTGCTTGGGGCCCCGAGCTGGTTGGGGTCCCGAGCTGGCCCAGGGCCAAGCAGAGCCGGTGCTTGTTTTGCTTCCTTTAAGGCTGAGTAACTCAGAAGATCCGATGGTATATTCTAACCCCCAGGCGTTCCCATGGTGACGGGGACGCTTGCCTGCGGGTTAGAATATACCATCGGATCTGAGTTTTATGAGCTCAGTGAGATCGTAAAAACTCAAATCCGATGGTATATTCTAACCTCCAGGCGTTCCCATGGTGACGGGGACGCTTGCCTGGGGGTTAGAATATACAGGGCCACGCCGCTCACAGCAGTATATTTATAAACTAATCAGTAACTACTTTTACTTTAATCATTGCTCATTGCTGAGCTCTTTACTTGAATTATTTGGATATCTTACTTTGTCTTAGCTCCGGTAATAGCAGGCAGTGCGGGGGGCGGCGCTCACTCACTGACCGACGTCACGCGTCTGCTCCTCCCACTAGGCGGTGAGTGAGCGCCGCCTGCACTGCCTGCTGTTACCGGAGCTAAGACAAAGTAAGATATCCAAATAATCCAAGTAAAGAGCTCAGCAATGAGCAATGATTAAAGTTAAAGTAGTTACTGATTAGTTTATAAATATACTGCTGTGAGCGTCGGGGAGGGGGATCTGTGGATGGCACTGCAGGGGGATCTGTGGATGGCAGTGCCATCCACAGATCCCCCTACAGTGCCATCCACAGATCCCCCTCCCCTAAACAGTGCCATCCACAGATCTCCCCCCTAAACAGTGCTATCCACAGATCCCCCCTAAACAGTGCCATCCACAGATCCCCCCTCCCCTACACAGTGCCATCCACAGATCTCCCACCTAAACAGTGCCATCCACAGATCCCTCCTCCCCTAAACAGTGCCATCCACAGATCCCCCCTCCCCTAAACAGTGCCATCCACAGATCCCCCCTCCCCTAAACAGTGCCATCCACAGATCTCCCCCCTAAACAGTGCCATCCACAGATCCCCCCTCCCCTAAACAGTGCCATCCACAGATCCCCCTTCCCTAAACAGTGCCATCCACAGATCTCCCCCCTAAACAGTGCCATCCACAGATCCCCCCCTAAACAGTGCCATCCACAGATCCCCCCTAAACATTGCCATCCACAGATCCCACCCTAAACAGTGCCATCCACAGATCCCCTCTCCCCTAAACAGTGCCATCCACAGATCTCCCCCCTAAACAGTGCCATCCACAGACCCCCCTCCCCTAAACAGTGCCATCCACAGATCCCCCCTCCCCTAAACAGTGCCATCCACAGATCCCCCCTCCCCTAAACAGTGCCATCCACAGATCCCCCCTCCCCTAAACAGTGCCATCCACAGATCTCCCCCCTAAACAGTGCCATCCACAGATCCCCCCTAAACAGTGCCATCCACAGATCCCCCTAAACAGTGCCATCCACAGATCCCCCTAAACAGTGCCATCCACAGATCCCGCTCCCCTAAACAGTGCCATCATGCACTGTTTAGGGGAGGGGGATCTGTGGATGGCACTGTTTAGGGGAGGAGGGATCTGTGGATGGCACTGTTTAGGGGGAGATCTGTGGATGGCACTGTTTAGGGGAGGGGGGATCTGTGGATGGCACTGTTTAGGGGAGGGGGGATCTGTGGATGGCACTGTTTAGGGGAGGGGGGATCTGTGGATGGCACTGTTTAGGGGAGGAGGGATCTGTGGATGGCACTGTTTAGGGGGGAGATCTGTGGATGGCACTGTTTAGGGGAGGGGGGATCTGTGGATGGCACTGTTTAGGGTGGGATCTGTGGATGGCACTGTTTAGGGGGGATCTGTGGATGGCACTGTTTAGGGGGGAGATCTGTGGATGGCACTGTTTAGGGGGGAGATCTGTGGATGGCACTGTTTAGGGGAGGGGGGATCTGTGGATGGCACTGTTTAGGGGAGGGGGGATCTGTGGATGGCACTGTTTAGGGGAGGGGGGATCTGTGGATGGCACTGTTTAGGGGAGGAGGGATCTGTGGATGGCACTGTTTAGGGGGGAGATCTGTGGATGGCACTGTTTAGGGGAGGGGGGATCTGTGGATGGCACTGTTTAGGGTGGGATCTGTGGATGGTACTGTTTAGGGGGGATCTGTGGATGGCACTGTTTAGGGGGGATCTGTGGATGGCACTGTTTAGGGGGGATCTGTGGATGGCACTGTTTAGGGGGGAGATCTGTGGATGGCACTGTTTAGGGGAGGGGGGATCTGTGGATGGCACTGTTTAGGGGGGAGATCTGTGGATGGCACTGTTTAGGGGAGGGGGGATCTGTGGATGGCACTGTTTAGGGGGGCTCTGTGGATGGCACTGTTTAGGGGGGATCTGTGGATGGCACTGTTTAGAGGGGGATCTGTGGATGGCACTGTTTAGGGGGGAGATCTGTGGATGGCACTGTTTAGGGGGGGATCTGTGGATGGCACTGTTTAGGGGGGAGATCTGTGGATGGCACTGTTTAGGGGAGGGGGGATCTGTGGATGGCACTGTTTAGGGGGGATCTGTGGATGGCACTGTTTAGGGGGGAGATCTGTGGATGGCACTGTTTAGGGGGGAGATCTGTGGATGGTACTGTTTAGGGGAGGGGGATCTGTGGATGGCACTGTTTAGGGGGGGAGATCTGTGGATGGCACTGTTTAGGGGGGAGATCTGTGGATGGCACTGTTTAGGGGAGGGGGATCTGTGGATGACACTGTTTATGGGGGGAGATCTGTGGATGGCACTGTTTAGGGGAGGGGGGATCTGTGGATGGCACTGTTTAGGGCGGATCTGTGGATGGCACTGTTTAGGGGAGGGGGATCTGTGGATGGCACTGTTCAAATTTCATGCACATTAAATGCAACAGCAGTATTTGCACTGTAAACCTCCTTTTTTATTTATATAAAGTGTAGGTGAACTTAAACTGTATGGCTATACTGTGGTTCCTGTAGGCTTTGCGTGCGTAAGGTGTGGAGGGGCCTTCATGTCTATTTTGCTTGGGGCCCCCAAATTACTTCAAACGGCCCTGACTACAACTCCCAGCATGCCTAGATTACTTACAGCTATCAGCCCACAGCAGGGCATGGTGGGAATTGTAGTTTTACAACAGCTGGAGAGCCGCAGGTTGGCCAGCCCTGATCTATGCCATAATCTTTTTGGCCTTGGCAGCAGCTGCCTGACACTGTTTTCTACAGTTAAAGGATCAATGTTATATTTTGACTCAAAATTCTATTTTCATATATGCTGTTGCTGCTGTGGTGATAATCCATAATCACTAATTACTGTGTTCTTATACCACTTGTTTAATAAGATTCCGTCCATTGCAACCGCTCCTCACAAAACTTCTTTCTGACTATCTTCTCAAGATGGCCGCCGATGCCCTTACCCTGAGGCTAAGACCTCCCTTTCTAACCACCCAGAATTCATTCGGCTCATTCGGGAACGCGCAGCCTCACCCCAACCAATCGGATTTCTCCAGACTTAAACACGCCCTCTTCCTCCTGAGTAGTTGATTGCAAAATTTTTATTGCGAATATCGGCACTATCCCAGTCCGATGGGAGCGCACACGCAGTGTTCAGGACTGCCCACTACTACGCCCTTCTTCTTCTGTATATAGAAGATAGGAGACGGATGACACCTAGCAACGATGCCTGGGGGAGGAAAGAACATGCTGCAATTACTCAATAGCTATACAAAAGTATTAACTAGGGAACTAAGGTATACTTAGTCAGACCAATCCAATTACATAAAAAATAATATATGACAGCTACCCTTTAAGTGCTGACGATCTATATCCATACTTAAAACACACTGTTATGGACCTAAAATAATGCAGTTGTCTACACATTTCACTTATGTTTCTTTATAAGAAAAGATAAGATAAGATGGCTTTATTGTCACTGTACAATACAATGTAATACAATGTACAATACAATGAAATGTTGTTTGGAGCAATCCTAGATGCCATGGACAGGGGAACAAGAACTGACATTTAAACTAAAGCATTACACTAGAAAAAAACAAAAACATTGCACTAGAAGGCATTACTATTCACAGTTCACAGTATATATATACAGTACAGACCAAAAGTTTGGACACACCTTCTCATTCAAAGAGTTTTCTTTAGTTTCATGACTATGAAAATTGTAGATTCACACTGAAGGCATCAAAACTATGAATTAACACATGTGGAATTATATACATAACAAAAAAGTATGAAACAACAGAAAATATGTCATATTCTAGGTTCTTCAAAGTAGCCACCTTTTGCTTTGATTACTGCTTTGCACACTCTTGGCATTCTCTTGATGAGCTTCAAGAGGTAGTCACCTGAAATGGTCTTCCAACAGTCTTGAAGGAGTTCCCAGAGATGCCTAGCACTTGTTGGCCCTTTTGCCTTCACTCTGCTGTCCAGCTCACCCCAAACCATCTCGATTGGGTTCAGGTCCGGTGACTGTGGAGGCCAGGTCATCTGGCGCAGCACCCCATCACTCTCCTTCATGGTCAAATAGCCCTTACACAGCCTGGAGGTGTGTTTGGGGTCATTGTCCTGTTGAAAAATACATGATGGTCCAACTAAACGCAAACCGGATGGAATAGCATGCCGCTGCAAGATGCTGTGGTAGCCATGCTGGTTCAGTATGCCTTCAATTTTGAATAAATCCCCAACAGTGTCACCAGCAAAGCACCCCCACACCATCACACCTCCTCCTCCATGCTTCACGGTTGGAACCAGGCATGTAGAGTCCATCCGTTCACCTTTTCTGCGTCGCACAAAGACACGGTGGTTGGAACCAAAGATCTCAAATTTGGACTAATCAGACCAAAGCACAGATTTCCACTGGTCTAATGTCCATTCCTTGTGTTCTTTAGCCTAAACAAGTCTCTTCTGCTTGTTGCCTTTCCTTAGCAGTGGTTTCCTAGCAGATATTCTACCATGAAGACCTGATTCACACAGTCTCCTCTTAACAGTTGTTCTAGAGATGTGTCTGCTGCTAGAACTCTGTGTGGCATTGACCTGGTCTCTAATCTGAGCTGCTGTTAACCTGCGATTTCTGAGGCTGGTGACTCGGATGAACTTATCCTCCGCAGCAGAGGTGACTCTTGGTCTTCCTTTCCTGGGGCGGTCCGCATGTGAGCCAGTTTCTTTGTAGCGCTTGATGGTTTTTGTGACTGCACTTGGGGACACTTTTAAAGTTTCCCAATTTTTCGGACTGACTGACCTTCATTTCTTAAAGTAATGATGGCCACTCGTTTTTCTTTACTTAGCTGCTTTTTTCTTGCCATAATACAAATTCTAACAGTCTATTCAGTAGGACTATCAGCTGTGTATCCACCTGACTTCTCCACAACGCAACTGATGGTCCCAACCCCATTTATAAGGCAAGAAATCCCACTTATTAAACCTGACAGGGCACACCTGTGAAGTGAAGACCATTTCAGGTGACTACCTCTTGAAGCTCATCAAGAGAATGCCAAGAGTGTGCAAAGCAGTAATCAAAGAAAAGGTGGCTACTTTGAAGAACCTAGAAGATGACATATTTTCAGTTGTTTCACACTTTTTTGTTATGTATATAATTCCACATGTGTTAATTCATAGTTTTGATGCCTTCAGTGTGAATCTACAATTTTCATAGTCATGAAAATAAAGAAAACTCTTTGAATGAGAAGGTGTGTCCAAACTTTTGGTCTGTACTGTATATATATATATATATATATATATATATATATATGAACCCTCATGGTACTGTAACCTAGAAATTATACAATGGTATACTGTAATCGGCATTAGTTGTGAGAGACTCAATGAGAATCCTTTTCTTTAGCGCTCCACACGTGGCCGGACCACCCACACCACTCACAAAACCCGTCCGGCCCCTCTGCCATGGCACTCACAGTCCAGCAACTTCCATTCCCCGCGGGCTCTGTGAGGAGAAGAGTGGCAGCTGGGGGAGGCTCCGTGGTCCTGCGCTGGGGCGGCTGCATGGTGCTGACTGTCACACACGATGGGCTCCTGTCTTCCTCTCCGCTCCCTACCTCAGTCAGAGATGCAGACTGTGGAGCGGAGATGCAGGGCTCCGCTGCAGCAGCTCTGCTAGCCGGCGACATGGGAAGGAAAGCCGATGTCTTCCAGCTCCATCATCCCTTCCATATGACACCCCGCTCCTCCCACATCGCTCCAACAATGGGGTGCACAGAAAATCACCCCTATTACCAGCCCAGCAGCAGCACCTCCCTGGCACCCAGGCACCACCCTCTGAGATTTGATAGACAGCTGACGCAGCCAATTACCGCCCACATAGAGATCAGATGCTGCCTCAAACACCTATAGAGGTGTGGTTACAGGGATTCAATGACATAAACCTGGACCAATCGCTGGAGAGGTGTGTAAGGAGTGCCGATGATCCAATCAGAGGCCAGGAGAGGAGGGATGAAATTTAAGGGGTGATGTCATCCCGAGTGTGGTGAGGTTGCTTAAAGGGAAGGTGTATCAGTGGGTGGGGGGTGATGCCGGGCAGACAGGGGGGATTATTCAGAGAAAAATGAATGATATCCTATATTCAAGTCATCATAGCCTCCAGAGGGAGCTTGTGTCATTGATAACGCTCTATACACAGACATCAATGAAACAGCACCCTCTGGAGGCTAAGATGACATGAAAATAGGATATCATTTATTTTTCTCTGAATCTATGAACTTGACCATGTTCCTTTTCATTTTAGAGGAAAGGATAGCTGAGACCTCACCGTGCGATGATTGGTCAGTGCGCTAGCGTGGTGATTGTGCAGCTCGCTGGTGTGGGCCGCGGTGATTGGGCAGCGCACTGGTGCGGGCGGCATGTGGAGCATCATGTGCCGATTAGTCGGCACGCGGACATGGAACATGCACACAGGGCTTTTATTATTATAGATTGTGTTTGAGGGAATCAATGGTACAAGCTGTCTTTTATAATAAAAGCCCTGTGTGCGTGCTCAAGGCTGCGTGTCTGTGCTGATAATCATCACCAATCATCACATGGCGCTCCACACGCCGCCCACACCACCCACACCACCCACACCTGTGCGCACCCCAATCACCACCACCGCTTGCAGGTTATGGTGTGCCCTCCATGTCAGCGCCACCAGCCACAACCACCACTCACAGTGCCAGTAGTCTCATCCACCAGTCACTGCCACCAGCCACAACCACCAGTCACAGTGCCAGTAGTCTCATCCACCAGTCAGTGCCACCAGCCACAGCCACCAGTCACAGTGCCAGCCATCTCAGCCACCAGTCACAGTGCCAGTAGTCTCATCCACCAGTCAGTGTCACCAGCCACAGCCACCAGTCACAGTGCCAGCCATCTCAGCCACCAGTCACAGTGCCAGTAGTCTCATCCATCAGTCAGTGCCACCAGCCACAGTGCCAGCCATCTCAGCCACCAGTCACAGTGCCAGCAGTCTCAACCAGCAGTCAGTGCCACCAGTCACAGTGCCAGCAGTCTCAGCCAGCAGTCAGTGCCAACCATCTCAGCCAGCAGTCAGTTCCACCAGCCACATCCACCAGTCACAGTGACAGCAGTCTCAACCACCAGTCAGTGCCACCAGCCACAGCCACCAGTCACAGTGCCAACAGTCTCAGCTACCAGTCGCTGCCAGCAGTCTCTGCACCACCAGTCAGTGCAAGCCACCCCCTTGCCATTTAATATAGACTGTTCCTACTAAGGTTTATACACTACTGTTCTTGCAACAAAATCACAGAAATATAGTGGCAAATATGGGGGAACTGCTCAAACCCCAAACACTGTAGCGTGTTTTCTCAACGGTTTGCTGCGGTCCACATGCGGTGGGACTGCTCCCCCAATGAGAAACACGCTACAGTGTTTGGGGTTTGAGCAGTTCCCCCATATTTGCTACTATATTTCTGTGATTTTGTTTTATATGTATTTAATGTGCCTTTACCTGGCATTTAAACATTCTTTTGCACCTGGTAACCTCCATCACATGGTCTGATATGGCTGTGGCTTACAGTCTTGCTTTGTTCACATTGCATTAGTTGTCCTGCTAGGCGGTTGTGTGGAAGCTTGGCTGTGAGCTGGATTTTATCACCTTCAGACAGTGTTCACACTATAGTTGTGGTAGGGGCTGAGGTGTACATTGGCGTGGAGTCGGGAGGGATGCCTATCACCCTCCGAGATCTATCTGGCTGAACTGTGCCTGGAGCCAGTGCGGGGTAGGCCTGAATAAGTGGGCAAGAAGACTACCCACGCTGTAGGAGGGAAATGGTTAATCGGACCGACCGACATGGGAGGTAACAAGGGCCTGAGTGATTCAGGCCGGAGCTGGGCTGATAAATGACCTGAGCGATTCGGGAAGGCACAGGGTAGTTAGAGCCGTGACGGGCCAGGTGACGGCGGAAGAGCAAGCTTGGGTGAACCAGGATGAGAGAGGCAACGTGGGCCTGGGCGATCTAGGATGAGAGAGGCAACGTGGGCCTGGGCGACCAAGGATGACTGAAGTAGAGCGGGCCTGGGCGATTCAGGATGACAGAGACCGAGCGAGCCTGGGCGATCCAGGAAGATAGAGGGAGAGCGAGCCTGGGCAATCCAGCATGACCGAGGTAGGGCGAGACTAGGGGATCCTAGATGACGGAGGCAGAGCGAGCCTGGGTGAACCCGGATGACAGAGTGGCAGAGTGGCAGAGTGAGCCTGGGCGGCAGAGCGAGCCTGGGTGATCCAGGATGACAGAGGCAGAGTGAGCCTGGGCGGCAGAGCGAGCCTGGGCGATGACAGGATGACAGGAGCAGAGCGAGCCTGGGCGATCCAGGATGACAGGAGCAGAGCGAGCCTGGGCGATCCAGGATGACAGGAGCAGAGCGAGCCTGGGCGATCCAGGGATGACAGGAGCAGAGCGAGCCTGGGCGATCCAGGATGACAGGAGCAGAGCGAGCCTGGGCGATCCAGGTGACAGGAGCAGGGCGAGCCTGGGCGATCCAGGATGACAGGAGCAGGCGAGCCTGGGCGATCCAGGATGACAGGAGCAGAGCGAGCCTGGGCGATCCAGGATGACAGGAGCAGAGCGAGCCTGGGCGATCCAGGATGACAGGAGCAGAGCGAGCCTGGGCGATCCAGGATGACAGGAGCAGGCGAGCCTGGGCGATCCAGGATGACAGGAGCAGAGCGAGCCTGGGCGATCCAGGATGACAGGAGCAGAGCGAGCCTGGGCGATCCAGGATGACAGGAGCAGAGCGAGCCTGGGCGATCCAGGATGACAGGAGCAGAGCGAGCCTGGGCGATCCAGGGTGACAGGAGCAGAGCGAGCCTGGGCGATCCAGGGTGACAGGAGCAGAGCGAGCCTGGGCGATCCAGGATGACAGGAGCAGGGCGAGCCTGGGCGATCCAGGATGACAGGAGCAGGGCGAGCCTGGGCGATCCAGGATGACAGGAGCAGGGCGAGCCTGGGCGATCCAGGATGACAGGAGCATAGCGAGCCTGGGCGATCCAGGATGGCAGGAGCAGAGCGAGCCTGGGCGATCCAGGAAGACAGGAGCAGAGCGAGCCTGGGCGATCCAGGAAGACAGGGAAGACAGACAAAAGGCGTATGCATGATACCTGAAGAATCCGGGAAGCTGATGAGCAGCTACCTCTGAACGGGAGGACTGAATAAATGACAGCACCGCAGCCCTGTTTGTTATAAGAAAAGATTGCCCAAAATGGTACTTTAGGAAGCCGGAAAAAAGGCACAGCAACAAAACCCCACGACTAAACAACATTCATGGAGTTAGCTACCCCGGAGGGGATGACCTGTGTTACATCTGGCAGCAGCAGTGGGAGGTGCAGTTTCTGGTTCCAGTCGAGGAGGCATAGAGCGATTGTGCAGCGATTGAAAGGCACTTGTGGGAATAGGGGTCCACTGTAGGTTCGAACCTACTTAACCTGGGCCAGCGGTAGCACAGACGATTGGAACCAGAACCGCAGTTCCAGACCCCGCAGCAGCGTCCGCGAGGCAGCACCTTAATGATCACACCGGTGTCCGGTCTGTCCGCTGCGTTCCTAAAGCTTCTTTTCTCTTCCCCCCTTTTTTTTTTTTTTTTTTTTACCGGAATGGAGAAAACAGGCCGGCCAGCCCCGTGCCTGCCAACCATGGCTTCTCGGGTGGAATGTCCTGCAAAACAAATGAAAATAGAAAACAATACATGCAATTATACCTCATTACAGTTGTGGATGCCCCCAGGTCCGGTGTACTAAAGAAGAACTTGTACCACTTAGATTTAATATGTCATTATTGTTAAACATCGCTTTAGGAGAGCAGGGAAGAGCAGGAAGATGCGGGACCGGAGGACCGGGCGGGGAGCAAGGAAGGATGACAGGGGCAGGATGGGTCTGGGTGATCCAGGATGACAGAGGCAGAACGAGCCTGGGCGATCCAGGATGACAGAGGCAGAACGAGCCTGGGCGATCCAGGATGACAGAGGCAGAACGAGCCTGGGCAATCCAGGATGACAGAGGCAGAACGAGCCTGGGCAATCCAGGATGACAGAGGCAGAACGAGCCTGGGCAATCCAGGATGACAGAGGCAGAACGAGCCTGGGCGATCCAGGAAGACTACGGATGATGTGGGAGAGCAAGATAAGAAGCATGGAAAAACAGACAAAAACATGTGTGCGTGATACCTGAAGAAATTCGGGAAGCTGAGCCGCTACTTGGCTGAACGGGAAGACCGGATATCAGACAGGTACTGCAGCCCTGTAAAGAGGAGGCTCCCCCCGCCTGTTCATGATGGAAAAACTTATCAGCACTCAAGTATGGACAATAAGCAATAATCAGCACCCAGGTGCAACACGGCGGTGCCACCCGCATGTGCACAGAAGGGGCGGCGCGGGACAGTTCGTGCCAACCCTGAGCATGAGAGGGCGGCACTACAGCGGTGCCACATGCAGCGCCCAGGAGGGCGGCAGACACAGCCGCCAACACGTGTGCACAGGAGGGCGGCACCACGCCACTGCGCCATACACAAATGCACAGGGGGCGGTGGACATACGGCGGATGCACAGGTGCCGGAGGCGGCATGGCGGGTGTCACAGACATGCGCAGAGGAGAGCGGCTGAACACGGCCGAGCCGTATAAAACGTGGTGTAATGCACCTGCCTGCTGGTCGCACAAAAATCATGCAGAGGCATTTTTTTTTTTTTTTTTTTTTTTTTTTTATATTTCCATCTTGCAGAGAACAAACTAATGAGTTACTGACTGACAGGACACACGTCCAATCATAGTCATAATGGACATAGATGTTGACCTGTCACCTTATGCTAGGAGCTGGGGTCAAGGCAAGAACATCCGCCGATGTCAGGCGCCTCCCGATTGCATCGTCAGGCTGCGCCAAACGCTTGAAAGTTGCGCCGGTACTTGGATTAAATCGGACTTGCATTAGTACAGTGCGCAAGCGCCGATGTCAGACGCTTCCCGATTGCATCATCAGCCTGTGCCATGCGCTTGAAAGATGCGCCGGTACTTAGATTAATCGGAATCGCATTGGCGCAGTGCGCATGCGCTAATAACAGGATGCGCATATACTCGCCGAAATGCACAAAGGCTAGAGCAGACTCGGACATTAAGTATGCGCATGCGCTGCGCTAAAAGGGGATGCGCAAATACTTCACATGTGCTAGCATGATCAAACGAGGTGAACGAGACACTGCGGCGCAGGCGGAGTCCGGCAGGGAAGAACCGCCCCCTGAATTGCCGTGGAGCCGGTCCCGCCGAACCTTAGCCGCAGGCAATAAGAACATACCTGATGTGAAGAGGCTCCCTCCGGAGCTGAAGGGCAGAGGAAGACCGGCCGGGCACGGACGGGTGCCGGACGAGCGCTGGCCCCAGCTGAGGGAACCTGCAGAGCCGAGACTTACCCGGAAGTGACGCGCCGCAAACCGGAAGTGACGGGACGGACTGAAGCAAGCATGAAGCAACCGTCCTCAAGGTGAGGACGCGTGAGAAATATATAGTCAGCAGCCCCGCCCACAAATACAGGCTGTAACCAGCCTTAATACTTAGCGTAGTGGTAGGACCCTTGCCACTACTGTTCTAGCGCCCGTTATTGTAACTGTCTTAATGTCTAGTTTCTAAATAAGGCACTGATTCTGAGTTACATCCTGTATTATACTCCAGAGCTGCACTCATATTCTGCTGGTGCAGTCACTGTGTACATACATTACTTATCCTGTACTGATCCTGAGTTACATCCTGTATTATACTCCAGAGCTGCACTCACTATTCTGCTGGTGCAGTCACTGTGTACATACATTACTTATCCTGTACTGATCCTGAGTTACATCCTGTATTATACCCCAGAGCTGCACTCACTATTCTGCTGGTGCAGTCACTGTGTACATACATTACATTACTTATCCTGTACTGATCCTGAGTTACATCCTGTATTATACTCCAGAGCTGCACTCACTATTCTACTGGTGCAGTCACTGTGTACATACATTACCTTACTTATCCTGTACTGATCCTGAGTTACATCCTGCATTATACTCCAGAGCTGCACTCACTATTCTGCTGGTGGAGTCACTGTGTACATACATTACATTACTTATCCTGTACTGATCCTGAGTTACATCCTGTATTATACTCCAGAGCTGCACTCACTATTCTGCTGGTGCAGTCACTGTGTACATACATTACTTATCCTGTACTGATCCTGAGTTACATCCTGTATTATACCCCAGAGCTGCACTCACTATTCTGCTGGTGCAGTCACTGTGTACATACATTACATTACTTATCCTGTACTGATCCTGAGTTACATCCTATATTATACCCCAGAGCTGCACTCACTATTCTGCTGGTGCAGTCACTGTGTACATACATTACTTATCCTGTACTGATCCTGAGTTACATCCTGTATTATACTCCAGAGCTGCACTCACTATTCTGCTGGTGCAGTCACTGTGTACATACATTACATTACTTATCCTGTACTGATCCTGAGTTACATCCTGTATTATACTCCAGAGCTGCACTTACTATTCTGCTGGTGCAGTCACTGTGTACATACATTACTTATCCTGTACTGATCCTGAGTTACATCCTGCATTATACTCCAGAGCTGCGCTCACTATTCTGCTGGTGTATCAGTGGGTGGGGGGTGATGCCGGGCAGACAGGGGGATTATTCACAGAAAAATGAATGATATCCTATATTCAAGTCATCATAGCCTCCAGAGAGAGGCTCCACATGCCGCCCGCACCGCCCTAACCAGTGCGCTGCCCAATCACCGCGGCCCACACTAGCGAGCTGCACAATCACCACGCTAGCGCACTGACCAATCATCGCACAGTGAGGTCTCAGCTATCCTTTCCTCTAAAATGAAATGGAACATGGTCAAGTTCATAGATTCAGAGAAAATCTATGTATTTATTTTATTAAAATTTTAAAAACATAAATAAATAAATACAGAAATTACACTGAAACATAACACAAAACTAGTGTTGGTCTAGCACCAAAGTGCTCGAGTGCTCGTGTGCTCAAGTAGAACACTTTCTGATGCTCGGGTGCTCTACAGAGCACAATGGAAGTCAATGGGAGAACCAAAGCATTAAACCAGGCACCCCCTGCTCTGAAGAGGGTGTTTGGACTCTACAAACCGGATTCCAAAAAAGTTGGGACACTATACAAATCGTGAATAAAAACTGAATGCAATGATGTGGAGGTGCCAACTTCTAATATTTAATTCAGAATAGAACATAAATCACGGAACAAAAGTTTAAACTGAGAAAATGTACCATTTTAAGGGAAAAATATGTTGAATCAGAATTTCATGGTGTCAACAAATCCCCAAAAAGTTGGGATAAGGCCATTTTCACCAATGTGTGGCATCTCCCCTTCTTCTTACAACACTCAACAGACATCTAGGGACCGAGGAGACCAGTTTCTCAAGTTTAGAAATAGGAATGCTCTCCCATTCTTGTCTAATACAGGCCTCTAACTGTTCAATCGTCTTGGGCCTTCTTTGTTGCACCTTCCTCTTTATGATGCGCCAAATGTTCTCTATAGGTGAAAGATCTGGACTGCAGACTGGCCATTTCAGTACCCGGATCCTTCTCCTACGCAGCCATGATGTTGTGATTGATGCAGAATGTGGTCTGGCATTATCTTGTTGAAAAATGCAGTTTCTTCCCTGAAAGAGATGACGTCTGGATGGGAGCAGATGTTGTTCTAGAACCTGAATATATTTTTCTGCATTGATGGTGCCTTTCCAGACATGCAAGCTGCCCATGCCACACGCACTCATGCAACCCCATACCATCAGAGATGCAGACTTCTGAACTGAGCGTTGATAACAACTTGGGTTGTCCTTGTCCTCTTTGGTCCGGATGACATGGTGTCCCAGATTTCCAAAAAGAACTTTGAATCGTGACTCGTCTGACCACAGAACAGTCTTCCATTTTGCCACACTCCATTTTAAATGATCCCTGGCCCAGTGAAAACGCCTGAGCTTGTGGATCTTGCTTAGAAATGGCTTCTTCTTTGCACTGTAAAGTTTCAGCTGGCAACGGCGGATGGCACGGTGGATTGTGTTCACTGACAATGGTTTCTGGAAGTATTCCTGAGCCCATTCTGTGATTTCCTTTACAGTAGCATTCCTGTTTGTGGTGCAGTGTCGTTTAAGGGCCCGGAGATCATGGGCATCCAGTATGGTTTTACGGCCTTGACCCTTACGCACAGAGATTGTTCCAGATTCTCTGAATCTTCGGATGATGTTATGCACAGTTGATGATGATAGATGCAAAGTCTTTGCAATTTTTCGCTGGGTAACACCTTTCTGATATTGCTTCACTATCTTTCTGCGCAACATTGTGGGAATTGGTGATCCTCTACCCATCTTGGCTTCTGAGAGACACTGCCACTCTGAGAAGCTCTTTTTATACCCAATCATGTTGCCAATTGACCTAATTAGTGTTAATTGGTCTTCCAGCTCTTTGTTATGCTCAAATGTACTTTTTCCAGCCTCTTATTGCTACTTGTCCCAACTTTTTTGGGATTTGTTGACACCGTGAAAATTTAAATCAACATATTTTTCCTTTAAAATGATACATTTACTCTGATTAAACGTTTGATCTGTCATCTACGTTCTATTACAAATAAAATATTGATATTTGCCATCTCCACATCATTGCATTCAGTTTTTATTCACAATTTGTTTAGTGTCCCAACTTTTTGGGAATCCGGTTTGTAGTTCGGCTTAGGAGTCCCAGCTCTGACTCTATATATAGAGTGAGTGCTTGGGGACACCCAGTGTATTTCAATCTAATTTAGCCTCTATTTCTGAAAAGTTTGTGGTGGGATTTGAATTCACAATCTTCTACATTACAGCCAAGACTTTTAACCACTACACTATACAGCTATATGGGCCGAAACCATCCCTGACAGGAGACTACCCACGGAGGAGCCCTCTCTTTCCAGCTTGCGAGATTAATCTTAATAAAGGTGTTTACTAGGAACACACCAGGGTTGACCATACCCAACCCTCCTAGTCTCCTTGTAAGGTAAGTAACCTCCCTCCTGACAATGTTCCGTCTTTTTCCCCATAACATCTGGAAGAACAGACTGTAGACCCAAGTCAAGAAAGGTTCTGGCAAGACGCACACACTGCCCAGGTATAACATCAAAGGGATCAGGTAGGTTTTGATAATGTTCACTCTTTCCCTGAGGGTCAAAGATCAACCCTTCCACTGGTCCATCCTCTGAGCGGCAATCTTAAGTCTGCTGTTTCAATTTTGATGGGGGTAATCCCCCTGGCCAAATTCAATGCTGAGGTATTTTATAGACTCCTGAGGCTCTGGAAGGTTGTCCGGGAGATTTTTCCTGTTGATCTTGGACCCAGATGACTCTGAGTAGCGTTCTACCTCTGACAGCACCCACTCTGCCTCCACTCTTGAAGACACAAAGATACAGTCAGGTCCATAAATATTGGGAGATTGACACAATTCTAGCATTTTTAGCATACACCACAAGAATGGATTTGAAATGAAACGAACGAGATGTGCTTTAACTGCAGACTGTCCGCTTTAATTTGAGGGTATTTACATCCAAATCAGGTGAGCGGTGTAGGAATTACAACAGTTTGCATATGTGCCTCACACTTGTTAAGGGACCAAAAGTAATGGGACATAATAATAATCATAAATCAAACTTTCACTTTTTAATACTTGGTTGCAAATCCTTTGCAGTCAATTATGGCCTGAAGTCTGGAACGCATAGACATCACCAGATGCTGGGTTTCATCCTTGGTGATGCTCTGCCAGGCCTCTACTGCAACTGTCTTCAGTTTCTGCTTGTTCTTGGGCATTTTGCATTTAGTTTTGTCTTCAGCAAGTGAAATGTTGTTCCAGAACTGTGAAGGCTTTTTCATATGTAGTTTGGCAAACTCTAATCTGGCCTTCCTGTTTTTGAGGCTCACCAATGGTTTACATCTTGTGGTGAACCCTCTGTATTCACTCTGGTGAAGTCTTCTCTTGATTGTTGACTTTGACCACACATACACCTACCTCCTGGAGAGTGTTCTTGATCTGGCCAACTGTTGTGAAGGGTGTTTTCTTCACCAGGGAAATAATTCTTTGGTCATCCACCACATTTGTTTTCCATGGTCTTCCGAGTCTTTTGGTGTTGCTGAGCTCACCGGTGCTTTCCTTCTTTTTAAGAATGTTCCAAACAGTTGTTTTGTCCACACCTAATGTTTTTGCTATCTCTCTGATAGGTTTGTTTTGTTTTTTCAGCCTAATGATGGCTTGCTTCACTGATAGTGACAGCTCTTTGGATCTCATCTTGAGAGTTGACAGCAACAGATTCCAAATGCAAATAGCACATTTGAAATGAACTCTGGACCTTTTATCTGCTCATTGTAATTGGGATAATGAGGCAATAACACACACCTGGCCATGGAACAGCTGAGAAGCCAATTGTCCCATTACTTTTGGCCCCTTAAAAAGTGGGAGGCACACATGCAAACTGTTGTAATTCCTACACCGTTCACCTGATTTGGATGTAAATATCCTCAAATTAAAGCTGACAGTCTGCAGCTTAAGCACATTTTGTTTGTTTAATTTCAATCCATTGTGGTGGTGTATAGAGCCAAAAATCTTAGAATTGTGTTGATGTCCCAATATTTATGTACCTGACTGTAGTTACGTCATCAGCATACGCCACTACCCTCAGTGTGGTCTCTGGAGCTGCCTGGTCCATCCTGACACCCGCCAACGACCCATGATCAACCCTTCTAAGGAATGGATCAATCGCGAACATGAACAATAGCAGGCTCAATGGACAACCAGACAACCAGATCCCACCTCAAAAGGGTAAGGTCTTAAGCCAATCAACAACCCCCCCCCCCCCCCCGGCAGGCCATATCTCAGAGGAACTCGTGGTCAACGCGATCAAACACTTTTGCTTGATCCAAGGACAGCATGTACCCATTCCAGTGACCTGCCCTGCCCTGCCCAACGGCCTCCTAAAACACTGAGCACAATACTAATAGTGATAAATGAACATCCTCCAGGACGGTTTGCAAATGCGTGTTTGTGGTGGGGCTTATTGACTTTAATGGCAGGCAAACCTGAATAACCTTCAGGTCATATTTTCAGCCACCAAATACTTATTAGACGTGCACAAATAGTTAAACAACATGGACAGTGACACATCAGAGGGGGATCATTGGCAAAAATTCCCACAAAAAATATATATTTTAATCAGGGGCATTTTTATGCGTCTTAATGTGCCCTGCTGGAGTCTAGAAATTTTTTATTTTTTATTTTAGGCCCCAAAAATTAGGCATTCACCTGACAGAAGATAATTTGGGATGATGTGGCTGGAGGTACATTATGGGGTCACCAGATAAAATTTTTACTGTAGGCCACTGGAGTACAGGCCCCAAAAATTTGGCATTCACCTGACAGAAAAGAACTTCTGATGATGTGGCTGGAGGTACATTAGGCGGTCACTGGATAACAATTTTACTGTAGGCCACTGGAGTACAGCCCCCAAAAATTAGGCATTCACCTGACAGAAAAGAACATGTGATGAGATACATTAGGTGGTCACTGGATACATTTTTTTACTGTAGGCCACTGCAGTACAGGCCCCAAAAATTAGGCATTCACAGAAAAGGCATTTTATGCCGCTGTATATACATAAGACAAGGACCATTCTTTGTTCTGTGTGGTAGCGGATATGTGTGGGCTGGCATAAAGAAATTCAATTACACGTGGTCATCACAAGTGTTGAATTCCTCATTCATTTTTTGAAATGTGAGGTAGTCCACACTGTCGTGAGCTAGGCGAGTGCGCTTATCAGTCACGACCCCCCCCCTGCTGCACTGAACGTCCTTTCAGACAGGACACTCGACAATGAGCAAGCCAAGGGTTCCATGGCAAATTGTGCCAGCTCTGGCCACAGGTCAAGCCGGCACACCCAGTCGTCCAGGGATTCCTCGCTTGAGCATCCACATCTGCCGTTGACCCGATATAGTCCGACACCTGGAGGTCTAGGCGTTCCCTGAGGCTGGATCTGGAATGCGGCTGTCGATGGGTTGGCTGCAAGAATAATCTCATATCCAAAGTGACCAACACATCTTCAAACCGCCCTCTTCTTGCAGGCACGGTAGGATTGGTACCCGCACCTGTTTCAGTGTGGGTGGAAATTCCTCTGCCAGCGCCCAAAACAGCAGAATCTTGCATCTCTTGCAGCAAGGCCTTGAAATACAGTATTCTGAGAGCCCTCTGTGATGCTGGTAACATGTCAGTCATTTTGTGTTTGTACCGGCGGTCTAAGTACATTACCACCCAGTACAGGTCCTTGACCTATATGCTTTTTATATGGGGGTGCCTCTTCAAACACTGGAGCATGAAGGCCCCCAATTGAACTAAATTGGAAGCAGTGGAGCGCCCTGGCTCCTGCTTATCGCCGAGGAGAATGTCGTCCTCGGTCTCCTCCCCCAGCCACGAACAACACCATGGATCCCCAAAAAAGTTTGAAGTCCTCCTCAAAGCCTGCTCTTCTTGTCATCCTCCACTGAGCCAACATCCTCATCTGACTCCTCTTCAGACTCCTGCTGACTTGTCTCAGATGGAGAAACCCCCCTGGGAATTTATTCAGCATTGCGACTGCGTCATCTTCCTGCTCCTGCTCCTTGACGGCTTGATCAATGATATGACGCAATGCATGCTCCAGAAAGAAGGTTTAAGGTATGATGTGACTTATGGTGCCCTGGCTGAGACTGACCAGTTTGGTGATCTCAGAAGTCTGCCACTGACGTGGTGAAAAGAAACCAAGCCCCCCAGAACCTGTCCTGCTGCAGAGTTCGGACAGGTAGTCATTAACGGCACGTGGACTTCCAGAGCGTCGGGCTGTCACAAATCAGACGTCTGACGGGCAATTAGTGTCCCTGCTGAACGTCAGCAAGGTGAGCCTTGGCCGTGTAAGATCTTTCTAAAATGGCCAGAGATTTTCCTGGCCTGCCGCAAGACGTCCTGGACCCCGGGGTATTTGGTAACGGATTTCTGCACGACTAAGTCCAGGACGAGTGCCATGCACGGCACGTGTGTCATTTTGCCTTGTTTCAGTGTGCTCAGCAGATTGGCACCGTTGTCACACACCACTCTACCAACTGTCAAATTGAGAGGGGTTAGCCACTGATCGGCCTGTGACCGCAGGGCTGAAATCAGTGCAGCACCGGTGTGGCTCTTGGCTTCCAGGCACAACATCCGCAGCCTAGCATGGCAATGTCTAACCTGGCACGTCAAATAGGTTCTGGGGAGCTGGGGAGTGCAGCAGAAGAGGTGGTAGCAGTGGAAAAGGAGGAGTCAGCCGAGGAGGAGACGGAGGATGTAGTAGGCAGAGGAGAAGAAGAGACAGGCCTGCATGCAATCCGTGGCAGTAACGCCAAATCCACATGAGTGCCACGGGTAGCATGCTTGACAGTGGTCAGAAGGTGCACCCAGTGGGCAGTAAAAGTTATGTACCTTCCCTGCCTGTGTTTGCTAGACCATGTGTCTGTGGTTAGATGTACAGTATTTTGGCACCGACAATGTGTGCCAGAGATACATTCACTTGCCGCTGAACATAGCCATATACTGTAGCTCTGGGATGCCCTTCTAGGAGAAATATTTCCTTCTGGGGACCTTCCATTTTTAAAGGCCTCTGAGTCCACCAGTTTAAATGGCAGTAGTTGGCTGGCTAGCAGTTCCGACAAGCCGGCAGTCAGCCGTTGGGTAGGGGGTTATCTGGCATCTTCAACTTTTTACGTTCGAACATTTGGGCCACAGAAGCTTGCCTTTTGCCAGATGAACGTGACGACGGCACGGTGGAAGGTGGAGTGGAGGACAAATGGGAGGAGAGAGGAGAAGAGGCAGGACGTGGAGCGTCAGGAGTGTGGCTTTGTGGGTTCTGACGGTGTTGCTCCCACTGGACTCGGTGATGGGAGGCCAGGTGCCTTCTTAAGGCGGTCATCCCTTGGTGAGTGTTGGGCTTACAGCGACTTATGCGTTGACAGCACAGGCTGCAGAAGGCAACACTATTGTCAGCAGCTTAAACGTTAAAAAAGCCCACTCTGTAGAGCCATGTGCTGGCTTCCTGGGAGCGCAAGATGTGACCGTGCATGGTGGATGGCTCGCTCCAGATACATTTGCATTCTGCTTTTTGCCTCCTGTGCAATGCGATCTCAGCCTGCTTCTCCTCCTTCTCCTCCCTATCTGCTGCTCTGTCTCTCCCTATGAACTCCCCTCCTCTTCCTCTCTTGTGGGCACCCACGTGACATCCATCGACACGTCATCATCATCACCTTCAACATCACTGACATTAAAGATCTCAGAGTATGCAGCAACAGCGGGGACCATCCTCCTTGGGCTTATCTGGGTACTGTCGTCAGACTGCTGGGTGGCGGCCGTTGCTACCTCCTCTTCCTCATCCAATGCCAAGAATGGCTGCACATCCATAAAGTCTGTGAATGGATGGGAAAATAATTCCTCTGACTCGAGTGGAGGGGCTATGGTGGTGGTGGTGTCTTTGGGGGTGCACACAGCAGAGAGTGAGGAGGGTGCAGATACAGAGGATGATGAGGGTGCAGAAGCAGAAGGCTGATTGAGTCACTCAACTAACTCTACGTCTTTTGACATAATCTCACGCACCTTCTCCAACTTCCCACTTAGGTTCCAGCCTGGTGCACCTGCCGATCCCTACTACCCCTGTGGAATGGCCTGCCTCTTACTCTGCCTGTCATTTTCAAAATGACCCTATAGAAGAGCAGTATGTGTGGAAGCAGATATATAGAACCCCTTAATGATTATTTGCTGGAAGCAGGTATAACAATCCCCTTAATCAGTATATCACACCAGTTGCAATTAGTTGTTCCAATAGCGTTTGTCCCTCTGTATAGCTGCGGTATCACAGCAGAACCGCACACAACTACTGCACAATACGTCTCAATTGGCTGTCCTGTCCAACCTGATGGATGTGTCATGGGTCAAAGTTAGGCGCAGTGCAAAATAATATGGCACTGGCGGACATCGCCATATGTTCTCATGTTTGGCGAATCGCGAACACGCAAAGTTCACCGCGAAACGATTGCCGGGCGAGCCGCAAGACCATCTCTAGTCTTTGATTTCAACTTCTTGTCACAAGGGCGTACTTGGTGTGAGATGTTTGAGAAACACTGCTCTAGACGTCCTGATTGCCTAATAATATTACCCCATCACATCTTCGTGTCAATATGGTGGAGTATTTCCTGGAGGCAATATTTGATGACTTGGATTTACAGATGTCTAAAGTTCCAGCAGAGGCAACAGCACAGAGACTTTAATTGTGAATAATATTATTCACAGCCGAATGATACTGACTATGTTGTGTTTTGATTGATATAATGGAGTTTAATCCCGGTGCACTATAGTCCTTAAATCAAGGTTGGAGATTGTTAAATTATTGGTGTGTTTGAATGCTGTGGATATACTGATGTGTCCTTACCTTTTGTTTTTGCTCAATATATTTTGAGATGTACGGGAGATGACCAGCTTTTATAAAAAAAAATAGAATAATAATATATAATATAATAATAATATTGTTATACTGTGATGTGTATTGCATTCTGTCAAGATTGTTGAAATAATGTATTGATTTGTGTAAAGAGAATTTTGACCAAAAGTAAGGATGGACACATCCTTGCAAAGCAAAGTTTGGACAAATTTTATGGTCTGCAAAACTAAGATCAGCATATTGTCCATTAACATCTTGCCTTCTTAATCCCTCCATCCCATTAGAATTTATATTTTTTTACAGTAGAAAAGGTGGCCCTATTGGTCGCAAAAAAATAAATAAAAAAATGAATAATTGTCTTGATCATTATAGGGTTAAATTCCAATTCCTTCTTGCTTATACATTGCTAATTGACTTGTTCCACACACAGCTCTGTTGACTGTCTCAATATTATAATATATTATCAATATGCACACAGCTTCATACACTAATGAGCTAACAAGCTCATAAACAGTTTGCATATTAATGTACATCACGTGTCGAACAAGATTCTTTTCTGTAAAATGACTCGGGTATTGCTGTGTTGTTCATTAGTTAAAGATGATTTAACTTTGGGAGCACAATAAAAAAAAAAGAAAAAGAAAAAATATAGAATCATTAGTTTTTGATTCATTTGCTGAACAGATTTGCTGAGCATTAATGGGATTTCTGTCATGTATTATGTGTCTGATTGGTATTTCAAAAACTAGGAAAATTAGGAATTATTGCATTGATCCTCATAGTTGTGAGAAGGAGAAGAAGATGATGTAAAATAAGACAAAGAAGAAGAAGAAGAAGAAGAAGAAGGATAAAGAGGGAGACGAAGAAGGAGAAGAAGATGTTGTAAAAGAAGAAAAGAGAAGGAGAAAGGGAAGGTGAAGAAGATGAAGAAAAAGAAGGAGGAGATATAAGGAGATGGAAGAAGAAAAAAGAAAGATGTCAATATCTTGCCAATATAACATCATCTCGGATGGGGGTCCACAAGACAAGAGTAGGACATGCTCTATATTTTTTGCGGGGCCATTGAGCGGAACAACGAATGCGGACAGCACACGGTGTGCTGTCCGCAGCTTTTGCAGCCCCATTAAAATAAATGGGCCCGCAGGCGTTCCGCAAAACGTTTTGCGGAATGGATGCGGATCCATTTATAATGTCGTGTGAATGCACCCTAAAGGACAGATAAAATTCTCCTCTTTTTTTTTTTATTCAGTCCTGATTTTGGCTTCCAAAATTGCATGCAGAAACCTGTACGGCCGTACCTTCATAGGTTGCTGGCCAGATTTGGTGCAAAGGTCCTGGTGACATATGCCCCTAAAATTAGCTCTTTCAGTCTCAACGGGAAGTCGTGTGCAATATCTGCTTCACAATTAAAAAATAATTTGCCTATGTTCCCTCTGTACACCAATGGAGTTCCAGTATACTGCACTAGCTTCTGCCTTTGAGGTTGACATATTAAAGAAAACATTTTTGAAAATGCAGTCCAAATAATCTGCTATTGTACATGAACGCTCTCAGTGCAATGGAATGGCTGATGTGTCAATGCATCCAGTAACATCCAGTAACTCCTTCATATTATTTAGATTTAGATATGCATTCAGTCAGGTTAGTCATATTGCTAGTTTTTTGTTTTGTTTTTAAATAAAAGTTTCACCCAAGCATAACATATAATTTAGTTACATCGCTTGGCGGTAAGCAGATTACAGTAAGAACATGTTAGAAAATAAATGTAAGACGAATTGTATAAACATAGTAATTGTATTTTATCGCTGTTTTAGATTGTTGTTGGCAAAAGAACTTTTTTCTAAAGATGCCGTTTATTATTTATATGTCAATAAATGCATTGACTTTAATAATACAGTACATTAGCAGCCAAAAAAATATAGAATTCTTTCTTCTTGAAACATACACTTATAACATCCCTGAGTTTTCAAAAAAAGTTTGTATAATGGCTGTGCTTCTTTGTACAAACAAAACTGTGAAGGAACAATTGTGTTTGGGCTTTTCAATTGTCACAAACCCACTATGCCATGTGACCATTCTTTACATTTTCCACAATGGTGGGGGTAGACTTTCCCGAGGGGAACACCAGGTCGCTACCTCTTGAGGAGGATTGCCACACGAGGCAGCCGGTCCAGGGGTACTAGGGGTACCAGAGCAAGGTGCAAGAGGTACAGTCATAGTCAGCAGGCCAAGTTGTAACCAGTAGCGACAGTGCAGGAACAAAGGATGAGGTAGAGGCGAAGTCAAACAAGCAATGGGTTAGTGCAGGTGGCACAGGTAAAGGTCAGGCAATCCTGGAGAGTTGAGGCAAAGCAGGCTCAATGGCTCAAGGAAGATAGGGAAGAAAAATGTAAGCAAAAACCCCAAAATCTCCGGTATCCTAAGGGTTAAAGAGTTTTAAGTTACAAGAGTTACTTCAATTGTGAAGTTCCAGCTGCCTTCATCTCCACAAGATGGAGCTCAGGACTCAGGAGCTTCCCGGAGATTAACCTCTTAATGACCAGTCCTGGGGAAACAAAGCCCTAATGACCAGTAACTTTGTTTTGCTTTTGCCTCTCTACTTTTTAGCAGCCATAACTTTTTTTTAATAGAAAATATAGAAAAGAAGCAATTTTTGGCATCATTTTTTACATTTTTTTATATTTTTTAGGCCATTCAATTTTTCACACTACATAACTGAAAATGAAATGTATCCGTAAATCCTATTATTCTTGGTCTCGCCTGGCTGCGTCAGAACACTCCAATCCTGGACTGGCCTGGTCAGATCCTCCTGTCAGTCCACCTGCTTATCGGAGGTCCAACCGGTTTCCTTGCCTCCATAGTTATGTACTCAGCAATAAATTGTAGCAGAGTCTATAGTTCAGCAGTCTCCTATGCTCTCCCTCCACTCTCCCTATCCATTAATGTCCTACACTCTCTGTTAACAGTTTGCAGCGACACTGTCCCTAGCGCATGGGCATCTTGTCACATCTCTCCCTATACTCAGCTCAGAGAAAATTGGCGATGACAGTGCGGGATGAGGGTTTTATAAGGCTCTGCCTAGCTGTGACATCATAGAGGATGGCTACCTGCAGATTGGCCGGCTGCACAGCATATGGGGTGATGTTACGTTCCCAGGCTTGTCTCTTCAACGCTTACTTTCACTTTCTAAAACATGCATCTGCTATTTTAGGAAAACTGATTTGTTACCATGAAGCGTGAGGAAATTTGGATTTGTTTAGTTTTCCTGAACTTCAGACCGAATTCAACTTCGGATGCTCTGCTGCACTCAACACTAATGGACAGAGATAGAGTGGATATAACAAGTCTACACGCCCCTGTTAAAATGTCAGGTTTCTGTGAAGTAAATAAATGAGACAAAGATAAATCATTTCAGAACTTTTTCCACCTTTTATGTGACCTATAAACTTTACCACTCAATTGAAAAACAAACTGAAATCTTTTAGGTGGAGGGAAGAAAGCAAAAACAACTAAAATAATGTGGTTGCATAAGTGTGCACACCCTCTTATAACTGAGGATGTAGCTGTGTTCAGAATTAAGCAATCACATTCAAAATCCTGTAAATAGGAGTCAGCATACACCTGCCATCATTTAAAGTGTCTCTGATTAACCCCAAATAAAGTTCAGCTGCTCTAGTTGGTCTTTCCTGAAATTTTCTTAGTCGCATCCCACAGCAAAAGCCTTGGTCCAAAGAGAGCTTCCAAAGCATCAGAGGGATCTCATTGTTAGAAGGTATCAGTCAGGAGAAGGGTACAAAAGAATTTCCAAGGCATTAGATATACCATGGAACACAGTGAAGACAGGCATCATCAAGTGGAGAAAATATGTCCCAACAGTGACATTACCAAGAACTGGACGTCCCTCCAAAATTGATGAAAAGACGAGAAGAAAACTGGTCTGGGAGGCTACCAAGAGGCCTACAGCAATATTAAAGGAGCTGCAGTAATATCTGGCAAGTACTGGCTATGTGGTACATGTGACAACAATCTCCCATATTCTTCATATGTCTGGGCTATGGGTTAGAGGGGCAAGACGAAAGCCTTTTCTTACGAAGAAGAACATCCAAGCCAGGCTACATTTTGCAAAAACACATCTGAAGTCTCCGAAAAGCACATGGGAAAAGGTGTTATGGTCTGATGAAACCAAGGTTGAACTTTGTGGCCATAATTCCAAAAGATATGTTTGGCGCAAAAACAACACTGCACATCACCAAAAGAACACCATCCCCACAGTGAAGCATGGTGGCGGCAACATCATGCTTTGGGGCTGTTTTTCTTCAGCTGGAACTGGGGCCTTAGTTAATCTACAGGGAATTATGAACAGTTCCAAATACCAGTCAATATTGGCACAAAACCTTCAGGCTTCTGCTAGAAAGCTGAACATGAAGAGGAACGACCCAAAGCATACATCCAAATCAGCAAAGGAATGGTTTCACCAGAAGATTAAAGTTTTGGAATGGCCCAGCCAGAGCCCAGACCTGAATCCGATTAAAAATCTGTAGAAGGCTATGCCCAAGAGATGCCCTCACAATCTGACAGATTTGGAGTGTTTTTGCAAAGAAGAGTGGGCAAGTCTTGCCAAGTCAAAATGTGCCATGCTGATAGACTCATACCCAAAAAGACTAAGTGATGTAATAAAATCAAAAGGTGCTTCAACAAAGTATTAGTTTAAGGGTGTGCACACTTATGCAACCATATTATTGTATTTTAATATTTTTTCTTCCCTCTACCGAAAAGATTTCAGTTTGTTTTTCAATTGAGTTGTACAGTTTATAGGTCACATTAAAGGTAGAAAAAGTTCTGAAATGATTTATCTTTGTCTAATTTTTTTACATCACAGAAACCTGACATTTTAACAGGGGTGTGTAGACTTTTTATATCCACTGTATGTATATATATATATATATATATATATATATCCCTTTTGTATGTATATACATTCCTATATACCCATATACAGGCTATAGGTGTTGAGTCGTTGGTGTCAGTCTATTTTGAGTATATATAATGGGTATTTTCAGGTTAGTTCAGAGCGGGTATGGCTGCTAGTGTGTGGGGTTGACATGATGTATGTATATCTACTATTTTGCTCAAAAGAATTAGTGATCTATTTATGTGCATTGATCTGTCATATGCTTTCTTATTATAAGGAAGTACGATATAGGGATAACGCACAGTGTGGAAATGTCCTATTCATGTGTTGATTTAAAGTATAGGGGGCTTGAGAGGATAGGGCCCATATGGTTTGCATAATCGGTAGTTGTATACAAAATCGGTAGTGGATAATAGACATATTTCACATAATATGATAAAAAGTATACATATAAAAAAGAAAATTGCATATATACATAGACAATCTTTATATTTATAATAAAACATAAAATAAAATATAATAAAATAAAATAGAATGGATTGGGCCGTCAGAACCAAAGGGTAATCGCTAGTGTGCGTGTGGTCCATAGAAAGATAGAAAGCTAAGTGAGCGTTTATGCGATGGCTTTGGGTGTGCAGGGTCTATCAAATTATGGTTTTTCTGATCTCATTGAGCCTGTGGGGTACTAAAGTGTCTAGTTGGTAGATCCAGTATACATCTCTTTTCTGTAGGTTACTTAATCTATTAAACGGGTTTTCAGGTATGTGATCCATGTGAGTGATTTTTAGTGGATGCTTTTCTTTATCAGGTGTGGATGCACAGTGTCTAGAGACGATATTGTAGTTTTGCAACAGCTGGAGGGCTGCAGTTTGAGGATGCCTGTCCTAGAGAGATGAGGCCCGGCTTAAAACCTTCCCAGACACCTGATGTACCTGTATGCCAAATTTTGTGATTGTAAAAAGAAAAGGTGCAGATTCTTTTAGCAGACATATATATATATAGATATATTTATATATATATATATATACACTCAGCTTTATATAATATATATATATATATATATTGTAAGGGATCGCTCTCTCTCAGGGGGTTGCAATCACAGACTTCTCCTCTGACACCGGAGTTCAAGTCCAAAAGGTGCTTTATTTTGGCACTTCATCACCATCACACACATAAACATCGAAAATAAACACCTGCCCGTCTGGGCTCTACCTAATACACATGTTGTCTCTACCTCACCTATAGAGCGCCGTTTACACATGGGATTACATCCGGCTTCCTCAGCCATATACGGTCCAGCAGCCTCCAGGCTGTGACCACACCAGCACCCTTAGAGTAGACGGTCCAGAAGTCCTGTGACCCTCTTTCAGTAAGCGTCGCTGGGCCCCCCAAACTTCAGGCTTTACAAAGCCTCATGGACCCTTAACCCTCCTGGCTGAGACCACACAGAGCCTCTCAGGCTCTCCTCTCTCTCAGGCTTCCTCCGCCTTTCTCCCTCTAAGGCCTCTTTCACACGGCCTTTGTGGGTCCGTTCCGTGCATTGGGGACAGCAATTTGTGGTCCCCAATGCACAGGCAACGTCCTTGCAGCGGCCAGGACGGATTGAGCTCTATTCAACTTGAATGGGTCCGTGATACATACGCACCACGAAATAAATAGAACAAGTTCTATTTTTTTGCGGTGCGGAGGCACGGACAGAAACACCACGGAGGCACTCCATAGTGCTTCCGTGAGGTTCCGATCCGTGCTTCCATTCCGCATCTCCATGATTGTGGACCCATTCAAATGAAATGGTCCAGATCCGTGATACGGAGTGCACATGGTCCGGTGCCCGTATATTGCGGACCCACCGTTTGCCGGCCGCAATACGGCCACAGGCACACAACGGCCGTGTGCAAGAAGCCTTAGTCATACACAGAGGGTTGTTTTATCCCTCCTTGATTACAGCAGCAGGCCTCACCTGCAATCACCTCCGGCAACAGACAATACATGTACTGGAAGGGTGTGGACTGGCAGATCCCACTACTAAACCTATCCCCCAGTCCACATGAAATCCAGCCCAGAACAACATGTAGACAAAACTGTCTCAGCAAACTACACTTTGCTGAAACCACTGCAGCTTTCTGTATTTCAGTTATCTCACCCAGCTATCTGGGTGGGATATACACGCCTCCCAGCACTTATACTGTACACATCACCACAATATATATACACCACGGATTAACCCCCTGAGAACCTGAATGTAAGTCTCAGATGCCGCGATCGGCTTTGAATGTGTCATCTGAGGGATTAAATGACGCCTGCTCCATAAAATGGAAAGCGGTTTGTGACAAAGTAGTTTGTAACAAATTGAATTTCTTGACGAAGCGAAGCTGCCGAATTGAATTTATCTACACTTTGCTCATCACTAATAACCACAAACACTCTGTATCACAACTTGGGTATCAAATAATAGAACAAATAAAATTACCAAAGAGTGGAGGAGAAATTTAAAATCTTTTATCAAAAAAAGAAGCATTTTGGATCCATTCCTTAGGGACCTTACACAAAGAATATAAAGTTTTACACCTCAATGAATTAACGTTTTTTTTTTCTAAGTACATAGGGGGAGATTTATCAAACTGGTGTAGAACTGGCTTAGTTGCCCATAGCAACCAATCAGTTTTCTCCTTTCATTTTTCACAGCTCATTTAATAAATCCCCCCCCCCCCCAATGCTGTTCAGTTATTTTTCCAGACTTCTGCTCAATGCTGAAACCTTGTGATCTAGTTCTCTTCTTTTGTCAACTAATTGTTGATTATTTCTGTTTCATTTTGGTTTAACTTTCTATGTAATGTGAGACTGACGCCATCTCTGGGCATCTGATGTCATTGATTGTTCAATGGTTGTGATGTGCATATAATGCTGAATGTACATCACTTATTTACCAGTTGAAAAAGGCTGGAACGGGCCGAAACACGTCCTATACACTGCTCAACGCATGAAATGAAATAAAGTCCACAGAGGCTAAAACAGCGGCTGCCGGGATTTCCTTTATCATAAACAGTGGATTCTTCCCTTCCGGCTGCAGCTCTACCATCGAGTGCTCTGCTTCTTCTATCAAACATCACACACGCAGTCAGAACCTTGAGTCCTCAGCAGGAAATCATTTGGGGTGCAGTAGGTTAGAGGATGAGACAGAAGCATAGACAGGAATGGAGACAGGAATGGTACCAAACAAACCCCCGGGTGGGTCCATAAGAGTTTGTAGTCCATAAATTGAGGATTCGCAAAACACAGATACCTACCGTGTGCGTTCCGCATTTTGAGGACCGCACATGGCCGGTCCGATGATAGAAATGCCTATTCTTGTCCTCGATTGTGGACAGGACAAGAATAGGACTTGCTTTATATTCCGTAGGATTGGAACTACGGATGCAGACAGCACACGGTGTACTATCCGCATCTTTTGCTGCCCCATTGAAATGAATGAGTCCGCACCGGTTACGCTACATTGCAGAATAGATGCAAACCGAGAAATACAGATGTATGAATGGACCCTAATTCAGAGGCAATATCCAGAATAAGATCGAGATCAGGACCAGGGTTAATCAAGAGTCAGAACCAGGAACATTAGTAAAAAGAAGGAGAAGCAGGGTAGGATATGGCCATCAATCAGCAGGAAAGGCATGAGAGACAGGGAAAATCATCTTCAAAAACAGAGTCAACTCATTCAGAATCAGAGCCTTAATTCAAATGATATTTAGATGTTTTTATGAGCCAGACCACAAAAGCTTGGAAGTTTCCTGCAAAAAAAACTGATTTCAGACTACCTTAGACTCCAATAGACAATGCAGATGAGATGCAGTCACTAACCATAGTTGTGTTCTCATAGAGGATGAGCAGAGCAGATGTTAGAGGCTCTGCTGAGGAAGTAGGTAGATTCCAGGCTACCTCAGACTCTGACAGACAATACAGTAAGCTGGAGTCACTGATTATAACTGGTGTTGAGCAAATCGAGCTTCTGATCCAACATCCGATGTCGATTCACTCAATACTTTGTTTGAACGCTGTAAGGATGGGCTCCGACAAGGGAAATTTGTTATCACCTAAGTCTCTTGGGAATTCGGTAAATAACTTCGGACTTTGATTTTAGAACTTGATACCAATTTCAAGTTCAGAAATGGCAGTGAAGCCAACTTTGGACTCCTGTGTTAAAATGGATTTCAAGTTTAAAAACCGATTGCCGAAGTTATTCACCAAATTTTCACGAGATAATGAATTTCACCTCGCCGGTGTCTTTTGGAGGCTAAAGTACCCGTGATCATGTGACATGATGACATCATCAAAGGTCCTTTAGCCTACCATAACTATTTCTCAAAGGTCCTTCATACTCGTATTACTACTTACTAGTATTTATACCTATGACAGGCATGGGCCCCCAATGTGACTGTATCTGGAGGGGGCCCGGCATTGTACTAGAAAATACACTGCTCCTGGGCCCCTTCTTAACTCGGGCCATGCAGCAGCCACTTCCCCTGTAGTTACCCGCTCTATCTATCTATAGATGTAGCAGAGTTAACACTCACACTTGGTGAGTTATCACATCTAGTTAACACACTATGACCGTTAACTCTGCTACATCTATAGCTACTTCCTTCCTTCTTTTTTTTTAATCGATTCCTTAACCTTAACCCAAGCAGTAAACGCTCATGTATCCGCAGTGTCCTTATGCATTTTGCTGTAAAACCCGTTATTTAACTTGGATCTGCCTCACGTCTCAGAAACACACAGAGTGTCCCTAACAAATGGGATTTATGATCCTTTACTTTCTTCCTTCTGTTTCTGATTAAATGAGGTCTTCCCCTCAATTAGCCTTACACACTCCCGTGTCTCATTCAATTGCCTATGATTATATTGCCTCTCTGCAAATATCCGAAGCATTTCCTCTGATCTAATGTACTCAGCGCCAGCAAGTTTTCTAAGCATAATAATTTGGATTTATGAGACCCCTCATATTACGCCCTGTCAAATAACAAAAAGCTAACAAAAGTTAATTCCAGTCATCTCTTAGGATAGGTCACGGCTGTTATGCTTTTGCTATTTGCATACAATTAAGCTAAAGATAGATTCAGGCTCCTAGGTCTGGAACCACCACACGACTATTATAGCTTTAATAAAATGGGTTATGACTGCCCTTCACTCTAAAACCCTTCAATGAAAATGGAAATCTAAACTAAAAGCCTAAGCTCAACACAAATGGCATCCGTACAAGTGCAGAGAAGGCAACCCAGATTTCTCTGTGATCTTAGTGTGATATTAGTTATACGTATTCAATGCTAACAATCAGCGAGGCTTTATCGCTGCAGGGAAAATCAGATTTTGTGCCTCATTCAAGAGGAAAATTGTTGAGGATCAGATGTGGAACAAAAGGAAAACTGGTGGTTCGTGAAGGGCATTGTGTGGAGGGTAAGACCCATGTGGGACGGATTATATGGACGTGCTTATGGACTTCGAAAAGAACAAAATGAAAAAAAAAGTTCCTAACTATAACCCAAATTTTTGGTAAATTTAAAAAAGTTCCCCAATTGGTTTACTTTAATTTTAATTTTTAAAGGGCACCTCCGGTAAAACCTGGAAATATGGGTTTAAAGGGATATTCCAATAGGTATCACCATACAGACATGGAAAATGTAAAAGGGGTCCTGCAAGACAGACAACTCCATTTGAAATGTGTGGGACACGTGCTAAAGAGGTTAAAGGGGTTGGCTGATCTAAGAAATTAATGGCATATCGCAAGGATATACCATCAATGTCAGATGGCTGAGGGTCCCACTTCTGGGACCCGCTCCTATCTCTAGACCAGGACCTCTGAAGGGACGCAGAACACAACGTGCATGTACGGTGTGCTCTCTATTCATCTCTATGGGAGTTCCTGAGCGAGTGCACTCATCTATTTTTGGAATCCCATAGCAGTGAATGGAGAGAGCACAGTGCAAGAGCCACCACAGTTTCCTTTACTGCTATTGGACTGCTGTAAATAGCCGAGCCTGAGCCCATAGTGGTGAACAGAGGGTGGTCATGAACGCGTGGCTGCTCTCCATTGAATTTGTGGTACCTGTGCTGGAGATAAGTGCAGGTCCCAGAGGTGGGACCCATACCTATCTGACATTTATACAAGGGAGAGAGAAAACAGGAGGCAGCGCCTCTTGAGTGTTGCTGTTTAATATAAGGTGGCAATATGTAGTCGGTTGCGCTTACCCTTTACTGTTGTGAGAACTCACAACCGCTGTGCTTCACTCTGCTGGTATTTGCCCGTCCAGCATGCGGGATGCCTGCGCTGCTGCCAAGGTTCTTGCTCGTACCACAGAAGCGGTCATCGGGATGAGAAGATCCGCAGAGAAATCAAAGAGAAATCAGAACCTCTATATCGGCGCTGTCAGCAGGAACGTGGTACCAGGTAGGTATAGGTGAACAATATTCTTTATTTTTACAGATCAACGCGTTTCAAGGGTGGAACGCCCCCTTCGTCAGGACAGTGTTACAGATAACATTCACAAACAGTGATTTTAAGAACATTTTTGGTGCCAGAGGGTAGGAGGGGAGAGGGGCCAATTATGGGCATGTATCTGCATAATGACTATGTTAATGGTCTAATGCAGTGTTTCCCAACCAGTCTGCCTCCAGCTGTTGTAAAACTACAACTCCCAGCATGCCCGGACAGCCTTTGGTTGTGCGGGCATGCTGGGAGTTGTAGTTTTGCAACAGCTGGAGGCACACTGGTTGGGAAACACTGGTCTAATGAAGGATGTCAATCTATAGCAGTAGGTGTTTGCATATATACATTCTGTTGCTCTTTTATTTATTTTATTCAATTGTATTCCTATAAGTCTCTTGACTAGTGTTGAGCACGAATATTCGAATAGCTAATTTTTATTGCGAATATCACCACTTCGAGAATTCAAGAATATTTAGAATATAGTGCTACAGATGTAGCAGGGTTAGCACTCAAACTCTTAACTCAAATTTCATGTTTCATGTTATCTTGAAACAATCCCTATATGCTTGTCAAGCAACTTAAGCAGGGAGGAACCATGACTTCAGATGGAAAAAAATTAAGAATATTCTAAAAAACGAATATATAGCACTATATTCTATAGTGCTATATATTCCTTTTAGACCCACACCTGTATTACGTGATCATTACGTTGCTGATTTTTCAGGTAAAAAAATGTAGAATATAACGAATATTCAAATTCGCGAATATTCAACAAATATTCTACAAAATATTCGTGAAATATCGCAAATTCGAATATGACCCTCCAGACATTTCTTGTAGCCATCTATAAGCTTCTTGCACTTCTCATCTGGTATTTTCTCCCACTTTTCCTTTGCAGCTTGTTCAAGCTCTTGAATGTTTGCAGGGTTATTTTTCCCAATAGCAGATTACAGCTCACCCCAAAGATTTGCAATGGGATTGAGGTCAGGACTCCAGTCATTGACAGATATTCTAAAAAACAAATATATAGCACTATAGTCGATATAGTGCTATATATTAGTTTTTTAGAATATTCACAATTTTTTTCCATCTGAAGTCATGACTCCTCCCTGCTTAAATTGCTTGACAAGCAACTTAACCACTTCAACCCCGCTAGCTGAAACCCCCTTAATGACCAGGCCACTTTTTACACTTCTGCACTACACTACTTTCACCGTTTATTGCTCGGTCATGCAACTTACCACACAAAATTTTTTTACCTCCTTTTCTTCTCACTAATAGAGCTTTCATTTGGTGGTATTTCATTGCTGCTGACATTTTTACTTTTTTTGTTAATAATCGAAATTTAATGATTTTTTTGCAAAAAAATGAAATTTTTCACTTTCAGCTGTAAAATTTTGCAAAAAAAACGACATCCATATATAAATTTTTCACTAAATTTATTGTTCTACATGTCTTTGATAAAAAAAAAAATGTTTGGGCAAAAAAAAATGGTTTGGGTAAAAGTTATAGCGTTTACAAACTATGGTACAAAAATGTGAATTTCTGCTTTTTGAAGCAGCTCTGACTTTCTGAGCACCTGTCATGATTCCTGAGGTTCTACAATGCCCAGACAGTAGAAAACCCCCACAAATGACCCCATTTCGGAAAGTAGACACCCTAAGGTATTCGCTGATGGGCATAGTGAGTTCATAAAACTTTTTATTTTTTGTCACAAGTTAGCGGAAAATGATGATTTTTAATTTTTTTTTCTTACAAAGTCTCATATTCCACTAACTTGCGACAAAAAATAAAAAATTATAGGAACTCGCCATGCCCCTCATGGAATACCTTGGGGTGTCTTCTTTCCAAAATGGGGTCACTTGTGGCGTAGTTATACTGCCCTGGCAATTTAGGGGCCCAAATGTGTGAGAAGTACTTTGCAATCAAAATGTGTAAAAAATGGCCTGCGAAATCCGAAAGGTGCTCTTTGGAATATGTGCCCCTTTGCCCACCTTGGCTGCAAAAAAGTGTGACACATCTGGTATCGCCGTACTCAGGAGAAGTTGGGGAATGTGTTTTAGGGTGTCATTTTACATATACCCATGCTGGGTGAGATAAATATCTTGGTCAAATGCCAACTTTGTATAAAAAAATTGGAAAAGTTGTCTTTTGCCAAGATATTTCTCTCACCCAGCATGGGTATATGTAAAATGACACCCCAAAACACATTCCCAAACTTCTCCTGAGTACGGCGATACCAGATGTGTCACACTTTTTTGCAGCCAAGGTGGGCAAAGGGGCACATATTCCAAAGAGCACCTTTCGGATTTCGCAGGCCATTTTTTACACATTTTGATTGCAAAGTACTTCTCACACATTTGGGCCCCTAAATTGCCAGGGCAGTATAACTACGCCACAAGTGACCCCATTTTGGAAAGAAGACACCCCAAGGTATTCCGTGAGGGGCATGGGGAGTTCCTAGAATTTTATATTTTTTGTCACAAGTTAGTGGAATATGAGACTTTGTAAGAAAAAAAAAAAAAAAGAAATCATCATTTTCCGCTAACTTGTGACAGAAAATAAAAAATTCTAGGAACTCGCCATGCCCCTCACGGAATACCTTGGGGTGTCTTTTTTCCAAAATGGGGTCACTTGTGGGGTAGTTATACTGCCCTGGCATTCTAGGGGCCCTAATGTGTGGTAAGTAGTTTGAAATCAAAATGTGTAAAAAATGCCCTGTGAAATCCGAAAGGTGCTCTTTGGAATGTGTGCCCCTTTGCCCACCTAGGCGGCAAAAAAGTGTCACACATCTGGTATCGCCGTACTCAGGAGAAGTTGGGGAATGTGTTTTAGGGTGTCATTTTACATATACCCATGCTGGGTGAGATAAATATCTTGGTCAAATGCCAACTTTGTATAAAAAAATTGGAAAAGTTGTCTTTTGCCAAGATATTTCTCTCACCCAGCATGGGTATATGTAAAATGACACCCCAAAACACATTCCCAAACTTCTCCTGAGTACGGCGATACCAGATGTGTCACACTTTTTTGCAGCCAAGGTGGGCAAAGGGGCACATATTCCAAAGAGCACCTTTCGGATTTCGCAGGCCATTTTTTTACACATTTTGATTGCAAAGTACTTCTCACACATTTGGGCCCCTAAATTGCCAGGGCAGTATAACTACGCCACAAGTGACCCCATTTTGGAAAGAAGACACCCCAAGGTAGTCCGTGAGGGGCATGGGGAGTTCCTAGAATTTTTTATTTTTTGTCACAAGTTAGTGGAATATGAGACTTTGTAAGAAAAAAAAAAAAAAAAAAAATCATCATTTTCCAGTAACTTGTGACAGAAAAAAAAAATCTCTAGGAACTCGCCATGCCCCTCATGGAATACCTTGGGGTGTCTTCTTTCCAAAATGGGGTCACTTGTGGGGTAGTTATACTGCCCTGGCATTCTAGGGGCCCTAATGTGTGGTAAGTAGTTTGAAATCAAAATGTGTAAAAAATGCCCTGTGAAATCCGAAAGGTGCTCTTTGGAATGTGTGCCCCTTTGCCCACCTAGGCGGCAAAAAAGTGTCACACATCTGGTATCGCCGTACTCAGGAGAAGTTGGGGAATGTGTTTTGGGGTGTAATTTTACATATACCCATGCTGGGTGAGAGAAATATCTTGGCAAAAGACAACTTTTCCTATTTTTTTTATACAAAGTTGGCATTTGACCAAGATATTTATCTCACCCAGCATGGGTATATGTAAAATGACATCCCAAAACACATTGCCTAACTTCTCCTGAGTACGGCGATACCAGATGTGTGACACTTTTTTGCAGCCTAGATACGCAAAGCGGCCCAAATTCCTTTTAGGAGGGCATTTTTAGACATTTGGATCCCAGACTTCTTCTCACGCTTTCGGGCCCCTAAAAAGCCAGGGCAGTATAAATACCCCACATGTGACCCCATTTTGGAAAGAAGACACCTCAAGGTATTCAATGAGGGGCATGGCGAGTTCATAAAAAAAATTATTTTGGCACAAGTTAGCGGAAATATTTTTTTTTTTGGTATTTTCTCACAAAGTCTCCCTTTCCGCTAACTTGGGACAAAAATTTCAATCTTTCATGGACTCAATATGCCCCTCACGGAATACCTTGGGGTGTCTTCTTTCCGAAAGGGGGTCACTTGTGGGGTATTTATACTGCCCTGGCATTTTAGGGGCCCTAAAGCGTGAGAAGAAGTCTGGAATATAAATGTCTAAAAAATTTTACGCATTTGGATTCCGTGAGGGGTATGGTGAGTTCATGTGAGATTTTATTTTTTGATACAAGTTAGTGGAATATGAGGCTTTGTAAGAAAAAACAAAAACAAAAACAAAAAAATTTCCGCTAACTTGGGCCAAAAAAAATGTCTGAATGGAGCCTTACAGGGGGGGTGATCAATGACAGGGGGGTGATCAGGGAGTCTATATGGGGTGATCACCCCCCTGTCATTGATCACCCTCCTGTAAGGCTCCATTCAGACGTCTGTATGATTTTTACGGATCCACGGATACATGGATCGGATCCGCAAAACGCATACGGACGTCTGAATGGAGCCTTACAGGGGCGTGATCAATGACAGGGGGGTGATAAATTACAGGGGGTGATCAGGGAGTGTATATGAGGTGATCACCCCCGTCATTGATCACCCCCCTGTAAGGCTGCATTCAGACATCCGTATGCGTTTTGCGGATCCGATCCATGTATCCGTGGATCCGTAAAAATCATACGGACGTCTGAATGGAGCCTTACAGGGGGGTGATCAATGACAGGGGGGTGATCAATGACAGGGGGTGATCAGGGAATCTATATGGGTGATCACCCGCCTGTCATTGATCACCCCCCAGTAAGGCTGCATTCAGACGTCCGTATGCGTTTTGCGGATCCGATCCATGTATCCGTGGATCCGTAAAAATCATACGGACGTCTGAATGGAGCCTTACAGGGGGGTGATCAATGACAGGGGGGTGATCAATGACAGGGAAGTGATCAGGAAGTCTATTTGCGTGATCACCCCCTTGTCATTGATCACCCCCCTGTAAGGCTCCATTCAGACGTCCGTATGCGTTTTGCGTATCCGTTCCATGTATCCATGGATCCGTAAAAATCATACGGACGTCTGAATGGAGCCTTACAGGGGGGGTGATCAATGACAGGGGGGTGATCAATGACAGGGAAGTGATCAGGAAGTCTATATGCGTGATCACCCCCTTGTCATTGATCACCCCCCTGTAACGCTCGATTCAGACATCCGTATGTGTTTTGCGGATCCGATCCATGTATCCGTGGATCTGTAAAAATCATACGGACATCTGAATAGAGCCTTACAGGGGGGTGATCAATGACAGGGGGGTGATCAATGACAGGGGGTGATCAGGGAGTGTATATGCGTGATCACCCCCTTGTCATTTTTCACCCCCTGTAAGGCTCCATTCAGACGTCCGTATGTATTTTGCGGATCCGATCCATGTATCCGTGGATCCGTAAAAATCATACGGACGTCTGAACGGAGCCTGACAGGGGGGTGATCAATGACAGGGGAGTGATCAATGACAGGGGGGTGATCAGGGAGTCTATATGGGGTGATCATGGGTGATCAGGGGTTCATAAGGGGTTAATAAGTGACAGGGGGGGGTGTAGTGTAGTGTAGTGTTTTGTGGTACTTTACACAGCTACCTGTGTCCTCTGGTGGTCGATCCAAACAAAAGGGACCACCAGAGGACCAGGTAGGAGGTATATTAGACGCTGTTATCAAAACAGCGTCTAATATACCTGTTAGGGGTTAAAAAAAATCACATCTCCAGCCTGCCAGCGAGCGATCGCCGCTGGCAGGCTGGAGATCCACTCGCTTACCTTCCGTTCCTGTGAGCGCGCCCGCCTGTGTGCACGCGTTCACAGGAAATCTCGGCCCTCGCGAGATGACGCGTATATGCGTGACTCTGCGCAGAGCTGCCGCCTCCGGACCGCACATCTGCGTTAGGCGGTCCGGAGGCAGTTAAGCAGGTAGTAATCATAATTCCAGATGGAAAAAAATTACAAATATTCAAAAAAACTAATATTTAGCACTATATTTTATAGTGCTATATATTCCTTTTTGACCCATGCTTGTATTTGCATATTACGTGATCATTACATTGCCGATTTTTCGAGTAAAAAAAATGATGAATATTCGAAAAACAAATATATAGCACTATATTCAAAATATTTGCAAATTCTCGAAGTTGCAATATTCGCTATAAATATTCGTAATTCGAATATTCGCACTTAACACTAGTCATCAATGCCAAAGTGTGTGCACCCAAGTATTAATTAGGGGTACCTTTATAGTTGCACATGCTGTTTATTCAGTTTTTTCTTTGAAATTACAACATGTAAGTTGAAAAACAATATTTTATTGTTGTATTACTTTGGACCACTGATTAAAAAATCATGAGGATATAACTTTGGAACATTTCCATTTATTTCTGAAGATATTGTACAGTCTATAAAAAAATAAAGGGGTGAGTAGTACTGTACATGCCCTCATCATCTCGCACCTAGACTACTGCAACATCCTCCTCTGTGGCCTTCCATCTACCACTCAAAACTATCCTCACCTCTGCTGATGACTAATCCACCTATTACTCCTCTGCCAATCCCTTCGCTGGCTCCCCATTGTCCATCAAATTCAGTTCAACATTCTAACAAATATGTATAAAGCCATCCACAATCTGTCCCCTCCCTACGTCTCTGAGCTACTTTCCCGATACATCCCCACACATAATCTCCGATCCTTACAAGACCTCCTTCTCTCCTCTCTTCTTATCACCTCTTCCCACAATCGACTCCAAGATTTCTCCCGTGCATCCCCCATACTCTGGAACTCGCTACCCCAACATATCAGACTCTAACCGACAGTGGAATCCTTCAAAAGAAACCTAAAAACCCACCTATTTAGAGAAGCCTACAACCCGTGACCCTGCTGCCTCTATATCGCCATGACCAAATTCACCTGCGCCGTGTCCTTCTCCCAGACCATGTAGATTGTAAGCCCTCACAGGCAGGGCCCTCTCTCCTTCAGTACCAGTTTGTAACTCGTCTTGTTCATGCTTAGTGCAATTGTCTGTATTATGTATGTGCACCGCTTATCATATGTACAGCGCTATGGAATGAATGGCGATTTAATAATAATAATAATAATAATAATAATAATAATAATAAAATAGTAGTTATATTCTTGTACATAGGAGCAGTATTATAGTAGTTATATTCCTGTACATAGAAGCAGTATTATAGTAGTTATATTCTTGTACATAGGAGGCAGTATTATAGCAGTTATATTCTTGTACATAGGAGCAGTATTATAGTAGTTATATTCTTGTACATAGGAGGCAGTATTATAGTAGCTATATTCTTGTACATAGGAGCAGTATTATAGTAGTTATATTCCTGTACATAGGAGCAGTATTATAGTAGTTATATTCTTGTACATAGGAGCAGTATTATAGTAGTTATATTCTTGTACATAGGTGGCAGTATTATAGTAGTTATATTCTTGTACATAGGGGCAGTATTATAGTAGTTATATTCTTGTACATAGGAGCAGTATTATAGTAGTTATATTCTTGTACATAGGAGCAGTATTATAGTAGTTATATTCTTGTACATAGGAGGCAGTATTATAGTAGTTATATTCTTGTACATAGGAGCAGTATTATAGTAGTTATATTCTTGTACATAGGAGCAGTATTATAGTAGTTATATTCTTGTACATAGGAGGCAGTATTATAGCAATTATATTCTTGTACATAGGAGGAGTATTATAGTAGTTATATTCCTGTACATAGGAGCAGTATTATAGTAGTTATATTCCTGTGCATAGGAGCAGTATTATAGTAGTTATATTCTTGTACATAGGAGGCAGTATTATAGTAGTTATATTCTTGTACATAGGAGGCAGTATTATAGTAGTAATATTCTTGTACATAGGAGCAGTATTATAGTAGTTATATTCTTGTACATAGGAGGCAGTATTATAGCAATTATATTCTTGTACATAGGAGGAGTATTATAGTAGTTATATTCCTGTACATAGGAGCAGTATTATAGTAGTTATATTCCTGTGCATAGGAGCAGTATTATAGTAGATATATTCTTGCACATAGGATCAGTTTTATAGTATATATAGTCTTGTATATAGCATCAGTATTATTGTAGAAGTGTTTTGGTATATAGGATACAAAATAGGTTACAAAAAGGGATGCGTAAAGCAGCAACGTGGCATAAGACCCTCAGAAAAAGAGCTAACTCAGAAATAACTAGAAAAACCTATAAACAAACACTGAGAGTTGATAAGCTATAAAAATGATATTTATTGGACTATATGATTAAAAAACATACAATACGAGATGACAGACAAATCAATAACTAAAGTGCGGTACAACCCTGGGAGAGTTTGGTAAGACAAGTGACAAAAAATGGAGTCTGAGGATAAGAATCTATTGCATAAATCCAAAAAATGTGGATATCTTAATCGATGGAGGCAAAAAATGCCATATATAAAAAGTGCAAGTGCAAACCGCAAATAAGCAGTTAAATAGTAGCAGCTCTACAGGTACATATATCATCAATTTAGTAAAGTGCAATAGATATCATGATAAAGTGCATGTGCAAGCCACATATAAGTGGAAAAAGAACATGATAAAATCCTATCAAAGGCTCAACAATGATAATGGATGCAATATAAACATGAAAAGTCACATACCGTAATTTAAAGTAGTAACTCCACAGGAGCACCGCACACCACGACGCGCGTTTCGGTGGAAACCTTCCTCTGGGGGTACAGTTCTTCCTACTGGAGAGGCTATATTTAAGTAGGTGCTCCTCCAATCAGGATACACCAATTAATATAAAATAGAGACAGATGGTATCAATAAAAACCATCTGCCCTACCGCCGTCCTTCTAGGAAGTGGAGTCACAGGCGGACCGTGCGGTGGCCAATCGCACGGACGCGACTGCGCTCACCAGACACACTGTTAAGGACCTTGGGTGACGTACTGATCCCGTGAGACAATCGGCGATCACGTGATGGCCTGTCACATGGTCGGTGAAGTCAGTGGGATAGATCACATGATCGCAAATCGCGACCACATGATCGGCAAAGCTCGTCACATAATCGTCAGCGCTCAGAAGATGAAACGCAACAGAGTGGATGACATGATCGCAAATCACGATCAAATGATCAACAATGTTCAAAAGGTAAAAAATACGCCAGAAAAGATAAAAGTGAGAGACGTGCATGATGAATATGAAAAATTTATAAGTAAGTTATTAGTTAGCTGACCAAATAGGCCAAAGTGGGATATAGGGACACTAATCCCAAGCATACAAAGTGACATGAATAATAAAATAATAAATTATAATATATCAGTGGTGGAAGTGAAGCAAAAACATGATAAAAGTAAAAGCAGTGAATACAAAATTAAAGTGCTGCAAAAATAATAAGGGGTGTGTGACAATAATAATAATACAATGTGAAATGAATTAATCCATAAACAATGAAGAAAGGTGTGATGTGACGTTTCCATCTTCAATTGGGATCATGATGGCACAGTCAGGTATACCCAGAGTCCATATAGAGAAGTAAATACAAATATGTTAACCTATATGTAGAAAGACAGCATTAGTAATAAATCTCAAGTAGGAAGACACAGACAAATACATGAACATAAGTACCTATTAGCATAACTAAATCACAAAAAAATAATAAATACAAAATAAAATAAAATATATATACATGTTCACTGCAGAAAAGGAGGGTAGGACAGGGCATTATTGAGGCCTTTAGGTTGCATAGTATCTAAGGTCCAAATCCACTTTGTCTCACATTGAGCCAGGCGCCTCATCAGGTTACCTCCTTGCATCCCCAAGTTTATGTAATCTATCCCACAGACTTTCAAAAGCGAAGGGTCGCTGTCGTGAAACCTCTTAAAGTGCCTGGCAATGGGTTTGAGGTCAATCACATCAGTGGAGTCTTTTGATTTTATAATGTCTCGGACATGTTCGCGAACTCGTATTTTTAATTCCCTACTTGTCAGGCCAACATAGATTCTTGGGCATGGGCAAGTAGCATGGTAAATTCCCCCCTTGGTGGTACAAGAGATACAGTGTGTGATTTTACATGTTTTGGTCTGCATAGAGTTGGTAAACTCGGTAGTCCTCAAAATGTTGTCACAGGCCACACACTTACCACAGGGGGAACATCCCCATTTTGGCCCCCTAGAGCCAAAAATTGTGCTCTGCAATTGGGGGGCATAATAGAATCTAACTAAATGGTCTCCCAAATTCTTTGCTCTCCTAGCCACTACAGATGGATATGTTGGCAGGATCTTATCCAAATTCGGGTCCGCCCTCAATATCGGCCAGAAACTCTCCAGTATTTCTCGCATGAGTTGCCACTGCGAGTGATAGTAGGTGATGTATCTTACCGTGTCAGTTGTTTCTTTTTTTGATTTGGGGTGGAGAAGGTCTTGTTGTATTTAATGCTTTGCACGATTATATGCTTCCTTCACTGATCTCTTGCTGTATCCTCTTTCTAGGAACCGTTGTCGTAAAATGTTTGACTGGGCCTCAAAGTCCTCATTAGTGGAACACACTCTTCTGATCCTGATGAACTGACCAGTAGGTATTGCTCTAATTGTCTGAGGAGGATGAGAGGATGATGCATGTAAGAGTGCATGAACGGCAGTCTTTTTCCTGTACATATTAGTTTGCAGGAGGCCCAAAGAATCGCGTTTAATCAAAACGTCTAGGAATTCTATTTGTTCCTTGTCGTTTTCAAAGGTCAAATGGATGTTATATTTATTATCGTTAAGACCTTCCATAAAGCGACAGAGTGTGTCGGAGGTGCTGCCCAAAAAATGTTGTCGGTGTACCAGAGCAAAGAATTTGGGAGACCATTTAGTTAGATTCTATTATGCCCCCCAATTGCAGAGCACAATTTTTGGCTCTAGATGGCCTGTTGTGTGTGGCCTGTGACAACATTTTGAGGACTACCGAGTTTACCAACTCTATGCAGACCAAAACATATAAAATCACGCACTGTATCTCTTGTACCTCCAAGGGGGTAATTTACCGTGCTACTTGCCCATGCCCAAGAATCTATGTTGGCCTGACAAGTAGGGAATTAAAAATACGAGTTTGCGAACATGTCCGAGACATTATAAAATCAAAAGACTCCACTGATGCGATTGACCTCAAACCCCACTGACTTCGCCGGCCAGGTGACAGGCCATCACGTGATCGCAGATTGTCTCGCGGGATCAGTACGTCACCCAAGGTCCTTAACAGTTTGTCTGGTGAGCGCAGTCGCGTCCGTGCGATTGGCCACCGCACGGTCCGCCTGTGACTCCACCTCCTAGAAGGACGGCGATAGGGCAGATGGTTTCATTGATACCATCTGTCTCTATTTTATATTAATTGGTGTATCCTGATTGGAGGAGCACCTACTTAAATATAGCCTCTCCAGTAGGAAGAACTGTACCCCCAGAGGAAGGTTTCCACCAAAATGCGCGTCGGGGTGTGCGGTGCTCCTGTGGAGTTACTACTTTAAATTACGGTATGTGACTTTTTATGCTTATATTGCATCCATTATCATTGTTGAGCCTTTGATAGGATTTTATCATGTTCTTTTTCCACTTATATGTGGCTTGCACATGCACTTTATCATGATATCTATTGCACTTTACTAAATAGTTATTTACTCGATTGATGATATATGTACCTGTAGAGCTGCTACTATTTAACTGCTTATTCGCGGTTTGCACTTGCACTTTTTATATATGGCATTTTTTGCCTTCATCGATTAAGATATCCATTTTTTTGGGATTCATGCAATAGATTCTTATCCTCAGGCTCCATTTTTTGTCACTTGTCTTACCAAACTCTCCCAGGGTTGTACCGCACTTTAGTTATTGATTTGTCTGTCATCTCGTATTGTATGTTTTTTAATCATGTATTCTAATAAATATTATTTTTATAGCTTATCAACTCTCAGTGTTTGTTTTTAGGTTTTTCTTTTTTTGGTATATAGGAGCAGTATTATACAAACCGGATTCCAAAAAAGTTGGGACACTAAACAAATTGTGAATAAAAACTGAATGCAATGATGTGGAGATGGCAAATGTCAATATTTTATTAGTAATAGAACGTAGATGACAGATCAAACGTTTAATCCAAGTAAATGTATCATTTTAAAGGAAAAATACGTTAATTCTAATTTTCACGGTGTCAACAAATCCCCAAAAAGTTGGGACAAGTAGCAATAAGAGGCTGGAAAAAGTAAATTTTAGCATAACGAAGAGCTGGAAGACCAATTAACACTAATTAGGTCAAATGGCAACATGATTGGGTATAAAAAGAGCTTCTCAGAGTGGCAGTGTCTCTCAGAAGCCAAGATGGGTAGAGGATCACCAATTCCCACAATGTTGCGCAGAAAGATAGTGGAGCAATATCAGAAAGGTGTTACCCAGCGAAAAATTGCAAAGACTTTGCATCTATCATCAACTGTGCATAACATCATCCGAAGATTCAGAGAATCTGGAACAATCTCTGTGCGTAAGGGTCAAGGCCGTAAAACCATACTGGATGCCCGTGATCTCCGGGCCCTTAAACGACACTGCACCACAAACAGGAATTCTACTGTAAAGGAAATCACAGAATGGGCTCAGGAATACTTCCAGAAACCATTGTCAGTGAACACAATCCACCGTGCCATCCGCCGTTGCCAGCTGAAACTCTATAGTGCAAAGAAGAAGCCATTTCTAAGCAAGATCAACAAGCTCAGGCGTTTACACTGGGCCAGGGATAATTTAAAATGAAGTGTGGCAAAATGGAAGACTGTTCTGTGGTCAGACGAGTCACGATTCGAAGTTCTTTTTGGAAATCTGGGACGCCATGTCATCCGGACCAAAGAGGACAAGGACAACCCAAGTTGTTATCAACGCTCAGTTCAGAAGCCTGCATCTCTGATGGTATGGGGTTGCATGAGTGCGTGTGGCATGGGTAGCTTGCATGTCTGGAAAGGCACCATCAATGCAGAAAAATATATTCAGGTTCTAGAACAACATATGCTCCCATCCAGACGTCATCTCTTTCAGGGAAGACCCTGCATTTTTCAACAAGATAATGCCAGACCACATTCTGCATCAATCACAACATCATGGCTGCGTAGGAGAAGGATCCGGGTACTGAAATGGCCAGTCTGCAGTCCAGATATTTCACCTATAGAGAACATTTGGCGCATCATAAAGAGGAAGGTGCAACAAAGAAGGCCCAAGACGATTGAACAGTTAGAGGCCTGTATTAGACAAGAATGGGAGAGCATTCCTATTTCTAAACTTGAGAAACTGGTCTCCTCGGTCCCCAGACGTCTGTTGAGTGTTGTAAGAAGAAGGGGAGATGCCACACAGTGGTAAAAATGGCCTTGTCCCAACTTTTTGGGGATTTGTTGACACCATGAAATTCTGATTCAACATATTTTTCCCTTAAAATTGAACATTTTCTCAGTTTAAACTTTTGTTCCGTGATTTATGTTCTATTCTGAATAAAATATTAGAAGTTGGCACCTCCACATCATTGCATTCAGTTTTTATTCACATTATAGTTATATTCTTGTACATAGGAGGCAGTATTATAGTAGTTATATTCTTGTACATAGGAGCAGTATTATAGTAGTTATATTCCTGTACATAGGAGCAGTATTATAGTAGTTATATTCTTGTACATAGGAGGCAGTATTATAGTAGTTATATTCTTGTACATAGGAGCAGTATAATAGTAGTTATATTCTTGTACATAGGAGCAGTATTATAGTAGTTATATTCTTGTACATAGGAGCAGTATTATAGTAGTTATATACTTGTACATAGGAGCAGTATTATAGTAGTTATATTCTTGTACATAGGAGCAGTATTATAGTAGGTATATTCTTGTATATAGGAGCAGTATTATAGTAGTTATATTCGTGTACATAGGAGCAGTATTATAGTAGTTATATTCTTAACCATATTTCTTTTTATTATGGAAAGAAAAATCAAGGCCGGAGCCCGCACATGACATTACAATGTTGACAATAAAGCATCAGATGGTAGTCGAGCATACATGTCATGAGTAGGTATTACAAGCTATCATCGTCAATGAACAATAACTGACATCAAGTAAAAGGGGGGAAGAGAGGGAAGGGACAATCGGGGGGGGGGGGGGAAGGGAAAACATGGAAGTGAAAGAACTTCTGCTCTATTATGCAAAGTTTCTATGAGCTTTCCATGGAGACCACAATTTTAAGAAGCGAGAGCGTGAGTTATTCTCCCAATGCGCAAGTTCCTCAAAACGGTAGATCTGGTCCACCTTGTCAGTCCACATGAGAAGGGTCAGTGGGGAATCATTCTTCCACAGAAAGGGGATGAGTAATTTAGCCGCTGTAAGCAGCATCGTTGGAAGGTCATGCTTGGCGGGGGTGAGAGAGCTATTAGGGCACCATAATAGAACGAGCTTAGCGTCCAATGATATCTTAGTATTGCATATTTGGTTGACTAATGCTTCAATTGATTTCCAAAACGGTTGGATCTTATGGCAGAGCCACCAAATATGTGACAGAGAGCCAGTGCCTGTGACACATCTCCAACACAATTCAGGGACTTCCGGGTTTAGTTTGTGCAAGAATTCAGGTGTCTTGTACTACCTACTAAGAAGCTTAAAGGAATTCTCTTGGATCCTCACACATCTATTGAAGCCGTGCGAGTGAGCCAAGATAAACGCCCTCTCCGGCTCTGTAAGGGATAAGGAAAGCTCCTGTTCCCAGGAGGTCACAAAACGCAGCTCCGGGGGTAGGGAGGAGAGTAATTCTTTATACATCTGAGATAATGGCCTTGGGGGGGGGGGCTTGGTAGACAAAACCTTCTTTTCAAGCCAAGAGGGGGAGTTATTACCCGTGAAAGGTCCAATACACTTTCTAATATCCCTTTGGAAATTTGCTAAATGGAAAAAAGGTGCACCTTTGACCTCAGGAAGTTCCAGTACTGAGTCACAATTTAAACTGCCATCCGGGAGAAGGACATCCCGCAGAGAAATATCAGCGAGCTTAGACCAAATCCCGGAGGGGTTCAACACAGCAGGGTGAATGTGGCTTTGAAGGAGGTTAAGAGGCATACCAGGATTGGGAAAGGTAAAAGTTTGAGACTGAACCAGCTTGGACCATTCTACCAGCATACCCTTCCAAACCGGGGAGGAATATTGGTGATTGGCAGAAATAGGCCTAATGCCCCACAGAGTAAGTAGCTCTTGGCTTGTAAATAGTGCCCTTTCAAGACGGGAGCAAAGGGAGTTAGATTGGCGCGACATAGTAGCTACACACCTACAGAGCTGCACAGCAGTGTAATAAAGCTTCACATCTGGCATCCCAAAACCTCCAAACTTCCTATCTCTTGTGAGAACAGAATAAGCTATACGGGGTGATTTGCCATTCCACAAGAAGCGTGTAAACACTCTACGCACTTCAGTGAAATACGAGTTCGGTAGCCAAATAGGGAGTACTTGCAACAAGTAGAGGAATTTGGGAAGAATAAAGGTCTTAAGGTAGTTTTTTCTCCCTACCCAGGAGACAAATGGAAGCTTCAAATTCTGTAAGTGCGTACGGACAGATTTCAGGAGCGGTATATAGTTAAGAGAAGCCAGATCCTGAACATTGGCCGATATATGAGTCCCCAAATACGTAATGTCTCTGGAGGCCCAAGTGAATGGAGTTGCACGCTTAAGAGCATTAATCACCGCCTGTGGACAGGAAATGTTGAGTGCCATGGATTTCCCATAGTTAATTTTAAAATTGGATATAAACCCAAAGTCTTCAAATATGTCCAATAATTTGGGCAAGGCTTCTTTAGGGTTAGAGGTCATGACTAGAAGATCATCCGCGAATGCTGCAGTAACATGAGTATAGGAACCAATCCGGAGGCCTTTAATATCTGGGTCCACTCTGATTCTACACAGGAGGGTCTCCATCACTAATATAATAGTGCAGGAGAGAGGGGGACATCCCTGCCTCGTCCCATTAGTGATGCGAAATGGTGGCGACAAAGCGCCGTTAACTTTGACCCTGGCAGAGGGGGACGAATATAAAGTATATATGGCTGCAATGAATTGGTCTGGGAGGCCAAACCTCGACAGGGTCCGCGACATATAATGCCAACTGACCCTGTCGAAGGCCTTTTCCGCATCAGTACTCACCAACACTAAGGGCTTAGAGGATCTTTTAGCCCAATTTACAAGATGGAGAAGCCGTATCGTATTTTCCGACCCCTGTCTGCCATGGACAAAGCCAACTTGTTCTCCATGGACAATGTCAGGAAGAACTTCCTGAAGCCTTGTAGCCAAGATCTTCGCCCACCACTTCACATCACAATTAAGCAACGAGATCGGCCTATAGTTACTGCAGCAAGTCGGATCCTTATTCTCCTTATGCAGGACAGTGATGTGTGCCAATAAAGAGTGAGGAGCTAGGGAGCCTCCAGAAAGAAGGTAATTACATAAATCCCTGAAACGGGGAATTAAGACGTCCTTAAAGGACTTGTAATAAGTAATAGAGAAACCATCTGGGCCCGGGCTTTTGCCCGAAGGGATGGACGCAAGCACCTTATGAATCTCAGAATCAGTAATGGGTCTAGTTAGCTGTGACGCCTTGGTTGAGGATATAGAGGGAAGGTCTAGAGTCTGTAAAAACTTATCTGTGGCCTCTGAAAGATCGCCAGCAGTGGCCCCCTCAGGGGAAGGTAAGTTATATAAAGCTTCATAGAAGGCGCAAAATGTCTTAGCAATATCAGGAGTGGATTTGTGCATTTTACCCTTGGGGTCCTTAATAGAGGAAACAAAGGAGTCAGAGAACTGCTTCTTGGCAATCGCCGACATCAGTCTGTTTCCTCTATCCCCATGTGCATAGGCTCTAAATCGTGAGCGCAGGACTAATTTAGCTGAAGTGACATTTAATAGGTTTTTTAAGCGTACTCTAGCTTCAGTAAGTTCCGTCATATAGTGTTTGGCCTGTGACTCCTTGTGGAAGGATTCAAGGCGAGCAATCTCCGCTAGCAAAGCATCCACTGCCTGCGTCCTTTGCTTCTTCATATGAGCCCCCAATGCGATAAGCTCTCCCCTTAGTACTACCTTATGGGATTCCCACAGTATAGAAGGAGAAGGAGGAGGATCAGGTGTGCCATTAAGCTAAAAAAAATCGGAAATCACAGCCTTGATCTTGCAAGCGTGGGTGGGATCCAAAATCAAGGTGTCATTCAGACGCCATAAGCGTTCTTTTCTTTGTGGTCCGGACAGAGAGAGTTGAATGATGACAGGAGCGTGATCAGACAGTGTGATATTGCCAATCCGGGCCCCAGAGACATTACGTATATGTGAGTCAGATAGGAACAAGTAATCCAATCTATGGAAGGACAACTTGGCATGGGAATAAAATGTATAATCTCGGCCATTGGGATTCAAGGTACGCCAGACATCTCGGACCTTCAATTTTCTCAGGGAGGTTTTAAGCCGTTTCAAAAGCCTATAAGACACAGACGGTCTACCCACCGAGGTATCCACCGCCGGTTCCAGGGCCACATTGAAGTCGCCCCCTAAGACTAATAATCCATCAGAGAAAGTTGATAGCAAATCAAGGGTCTGAACGAGCCATGGTACTTGGCCCCTGTTGGGCGCATAGAGATTGGCAAATGTAACTGGTGAATCACCCAGAACCCCCTTTACAAAAATGAACCTACCCTCCGGATCCGCTGAAACAGAGGTGTGCTTAAATGGGAGATTTTTGTGCAGAACCACACTGACTCCTCTACTGGCAGAATCATGCGTACTATGAAACCACTGGACAAATTTCTTAGGGGGGAGGTTGGGGATTTTACCTGTTCTGAAATGAGTCTCCTGCAGAAAAGCCACTGAGACTTTATCCCTCAGAAGGAGAGAAAGGATTTGGGACCTTTTGCATGGCTCGTTCAGCCCATGAACATTTAGTGAGGCGACTACAATGGAAGACATGACAGCAGATGTTCAAAGGAGAAATAGCGTAATATACCCATGGAAGTGTCAAAGAGCGCATAGTATGTATGAGCAGAGTAAGGAAAATGAGGAAAAGAAGGGGAGGGGGAAACAAAAAAAGGGGTAAGAAAAACAATCAACATGGTAAACTGGCAATATACCAGCTCAGATAGAGCATACATCCAAAAAGGAGTGAGTGCTTCACCTATCACCATCCAAGACAGGGTTGAACTGGCGAGGGGGCAGGAAAAGCACCCTATGGTCTATAACAAAAAGAGACCAACAACAGAAAATGCGTCCAGCACCGGTAACGATCCGGTCATTACCCTTCAGGGGGGAAACCAAGTTCTCAGTTCAGAGATAACGATCAGCACAATATAAAGAAGCCGTACCCTTCTTCCATGACATCGTATTCCATCAGCAAACGTGGAAAAAACAAATAAACCAGGCCCAAAAAAGAGCAGAAAGAGAAGCCAGGTGCTCCTCTAGTTATATCAAAACTGGAGGATGTTAAGCATACATCTCTAAGCCTGGTGAAAAAAGGTGACATCGCAGGCCTTCCAACTTACAGGAAACATAACGTAAATCAAGTGGGGGCCCTCTCCATCTTGCCTCTACCCGGGCGCTCCAGTCTGCCTGATGCGGCCTTCTGCCAGGCCGAGACACGTGGTGGAGCAGGTAGGGGGCCATCTTGGTCGGCCGGCAACCAGGAAGGAATATCCACCGGAGGGACATCCAGCGAATTCCAGACCGAAGCGAGGTCCGCAGGAGACCGAATGGTGAGTACTTTACCGTTCCTGGAGACAGCCAGTCCAAAGGGGTATAGCCACCGAAACGGCGTAGATGTTTTCCTCAGGACATCCAGGAGGGGCTTCAGCAGACGTCGCTTCGCCAAGGTGGATGGCGCCAAATCTTGGTACATCTGAAATGGCGTGCCGTCATACTCAAGGACATCCATCTCTCTTTGTTTCTTCAAGAGGGCCGCAGTATCCACGTAGCTTAAAAGGCCGCAGATGACATCACGTGGGGGTTCTTGCGGCTTAGGCCTGGGGCGCAGCGCCCTGTGTATCCGCTCCACTACAATGCTGGCCGCTCTCTCAGAATCTAGCAGCATGGTGAAAATTTCGCGCGCCACTGTCGGTAAGGCCTCGGCCGCAATCGATTCAGGTAGGCCGCGAATTCGAATGTTGCGCCTTCGGCTGCGGTTCTCCTGATCCTTAAGCTTAAAGAAAGCTTCATTCAGTAAGGCCTTATGAGTCGCCAGCACCTCCGATGCTTTGCTTTCATAGGATATGATAGATTCTTGCGCTTCTTCTAGCGCGACCACCCTCTGGCCTAGATGCCTCAGGTCATCTTTTATATCAGAAAGATCCTGTTTAATCGGTGAAAGGGCGGATTCCAGGACCCGTCGGAGAGTCCGCTCTGACATAGGTGGTTCTCTGGGTCTCCTTTCCGAAACATCGGAGCCGCTGCATGCATCTGAGAGATCTCCTATATCGGAGTCGTGCGCAACAGATTCCGCCATATTGGGGCCTTTCTGTGCCACAAGCCTCGGCGTTTTCCGGAGGAATTTCTCCATCTCGGGCTGTTTGGAGTGCCGCGGGGTCGTCTCTGCACTTCCTCTAGTCTTGTCCTTGCCAGGTTTCCCCATAATATAGCAAAATTATAGGCTTAATTAGGGCAAATGAGCCGGAATGCTGGAGGAGCTCAAGCTCGTGCGGCCATCCAGCAGCGTGGCTAGGCTCCGCCCCTATAGTAGTTATATTCTTGTACATAGGAGCAGTATTATAGTAGTTATATTCTTGTACATAGGAGGCAGTATTATAGTAGTTATATTCTTGTACATAGGAGCAGTATTATAGTAGTTATATTCTTGTACATAGGAGCCGTATTATAGTAGTTATATTCTTGTACATAGGAGCAGTATTATAGTAGTTATATTCCTGTACATAGGAGGCAGTATTATAGTAGTTATATTCTTGTACATAGGAGCAGTATTATAGTAGTTATATTCTTGTACATAGGAGCAGTATTATAGTAGTTATATTCTTGTACATAGGAGCAGTATTATAGTAGTTATATTCTTGTATATAGGAGCAGTATTATAGTAGTTATATTCTTGTACATAGGAGCAGTATTATAGTAGTTAGATTCTTGTACATAGGAGGCGGTATTATAGTAGTTATATTCTTGTACATAGGAGCAGTATTATAGTAGTTATATTCTTGTACATAGGAGCAGTATTATAGTAGTTATATTCTTTGTCAATTTTCTTTTTATTGAAAAGAAGCAGAAAACTTATACAAAAGTGACTCTGTATACACATTGCATATCTGTATAGTACAAATCAGATCAAAATCAGGGAGGATAGGCACATCCTCACATACATATAAAAGCAGTATGAACAGTGACTACAAGCAAGGATAATGCACCGAAACAGACACCTGTATAGGCACTTGGGAAATATTGTGAGGGCATGCCCTACTCATACAATGATGCGTACATATATATGTCACTTAGCTTACGGGGTCTCTAGGACCTGATGGTGAACAGCGAGGCAACAGGCCTCACTAAAACATTACCAACAATAATGGATCTCTAAGCACAACATACGGGAGTATGAGATAACATGACGTTGGAGGTAGGATGAAGCAGTATCTGTTGAAAGGGTCAATCGACCTTTATTGAGCTGCCACTGGGGGTGACAAACGGTAGCATAACCAAGGGTTCCACATTTTAGCATGCTTCTCGTGCGTTCTAGATTCCCAACTGGCCAGTTCCTCAAGGCGCTGAATGTGGTCTACTTTATACACCAATTGAAGAAAGGTAGGGGGTTCTGCACTAAGCCACCTCTGAGGGATTAACAATCTCGCTGCTTGGATCAATTGTGTGGCCAAGCTACTTCTAGAGGGGACAAAGCTTTAGTGGGCAACCATAGCAGGACTAGTTCAGGAGACAGCGGTATGACCGTATGTGTAATTGAATTAATGGCTTTAGATACCGCCGCCCAAAAAGGCTGTATCTTAGGGCAGGACCAGAAAATATGCGAAAGAGTGCCCTCTCCGGCCTTACATCTCCAACACTGGTCACTGGAGCTAAGACCCCTGAGAAACAGCTGTTTTGGTGTCATATACCATTGAGTAAGTACCTTAAAGGAATGCTCCTGAATCTTGACACACCTGGAAAAACTGTGTGAGTGGGCATATAGGTGGAGAACCTCGGTCTCAGAGAAGGTCTTTCCTAATTCTGACTCCCAGGTCTTCAAAAACAGTGGGACCTCATTAGCGCGGGGTACATTCAGCCCAAGATAAAATAGTGAGATCAATCTGCTATGCGGTGAGCTGGAAGACAGAATTTTTTCGAACCAAGTCTGCTCCCTTTCATTGGTCTTTTTATCTAATAGAATCTTGCTGACTGACCTAAGGTCCGCCAAACCTAGAAAATTGCAGGATTGCATGGCCTGATGTAGGGGGTGCTCAGCTGACAGTCTACCTAAGGCAGCATCCAAAAACTCCTTGGTGGAGAAGCCACTGAAGTTGTTCCACACTGGTGGGGAATTTGCTAACGTAGGTCTCACTGAGTAGGGAGTTAAATCCGCTGTCATGACTAAGGAGGGGGTACCTAGTAAACCTTGATCTTTATTAAGTTGCTTAATCACCAGACTTGTGCCCTTAAGCAGCGTATGGTTATGCAGGGATGTAGAATTCAAACCCCACAATGCGGCTCTCTGCAAATGGGAAAGTTGGAGCATCTCTAAGGCAGTGCCTAACGTTGCGCAAGTAGGAACGTGAAGTTGCATCCATCTTCTAAGGTGGATTGCCCGATAATATATCTGAACGTCTGGCAATGCAAACCCTCCTTGAGACTTCCTTAGGATCAATCTGTTGTGCGCTAGTCTAGCTTCCTTCCCTCCCCATAGATAAGTAGAGAACAATCTCTGCATCTGCGTGAAAAATGAGGAGGGAAGGAAGACAGGCAGCATTTGCATGACATAGAGTATTTTGGGCAGTACAAATGCCTTCAGCAGGTTCTTTCTCCCCATCCAAGATGTGTATGGGATGCGGAGGGGGCCTAGTAGGCGTTGTACCTCAGACAGTAAGGGGATGTAATTCAGCTGGAAAATATTCCTCAAATCAGACGGGATTTTAATTCCCAAGTATGTAATGTGGGAGGATTGCCAGATAAAGGGTGTTGTGGTTTTAAGGGAGGACACACTCTTTGGCGGGGCTGTGATGTTCATAGCCTCAGATTTAGTATAATTCACTTTATAGTTAGAGACTTTGCCTATAGTAGTTATATTCTTGTACATAGGAGCAGTATTATAGTAGTTATATTCTTGTAACTAGGAGGCAGTATTATAGTAGTTATATTCTTGTACATAGGAGGCAGTATTATAGTAGTTATATTCTTGTACATAGGAGGCAGTATTATAGTAGTTATATTCTTGTACATAGGAGCAGTATTATAGTAGTTATATTCTTGTACATAGGAGCAGTATTATTGTAGTTATATTCTTGCACATAGGAGCAGTATTATAGTAGTTATATTCTTGTACATAGGAGCAGTATTATAGTAGTTATATTCTTGTACATAGGAGCAGTATTATTGTAGTTATATTCTTGCACATAGGAAACAGTATTATACTAGTTATATTCTTGTACATAGGAGGCAGTATTATAGTAGTTATATTCTTGTACATAGGAGGCAGTATTATAGTAGCTATATTCTTGTACATAGGAGAAGTATTATAGTAGTTATATTCTTGTACATAGGAGCAGTATTATAGTAGTTATATTCTTGTACATAGGAGCAGTATTATTGTAGTTATATTCTTGCACATAGGGCAGTATTATAGTAGTTATATTCTTGTACATAGGAAGCGGTATTATAGTAGTTATATTATTATACATAGGAGGCAGCATTAGTGTAGCTATATTCTTGTACATAGGAGCAGTATTATAGAAGTTATATTCTTGGACATAGGAGCAGTTTTATAGTAGATATATTTTTCTATATAGTAGCAGTATTATTGTAGAAGTGTTCTGGTACATAGGAGCAGCATGTATTTAGTTATATTGTTGTACATAGGAGCAGTATTATAGTAGTTATATTCTTGTACATAGGAGCAGTATTATAGTAGTTATATTCTTGTACATAGGAGCAGTATTATAGTAGTTATATTCTTGTACATAGGAGCAGTATTATAGTAGTTATATTCTTGTACATAGGAGGCAGTATTATAGTAGTTATATTCTTGTACATAGGAGGCAGTATTATAGTAGTTATATTCTTGTACATAGGAGCAGTATTATAGTAGTTATATTCTTGTACATAGGAGCAGTATTATTGTAGTTATATTCTTGCACATAGGAGCAGTATTATAGTAGTTATATTCTTGTACATAGGAGCAGTATTATAGTAGTTATATTCTTGTACATAGGAGCAGTATTATTGTAGTTATATTCTTGCACATAGGAAACAGTATTATACTAGTTATATTCTTGTACATTGGAGGCAGTATTATAGTAGTTATATTCTTGTACATAGGAGGCAGTATTATAGTAGCTATATTCTTGTACATAGGAGAAGTATTATAGTAGTTATATTCTTGTACATAGGAGCAGTATTATAGTAGTTATATTCTTGTACATAGGAGCAGTATTATTGTAGTTATATTCTTGCACATAGGGCAGTATTATAGTAGTTATATTCTTGTACATAGGAAGCGGTATTATAGTAGTTATATTATTATACATAGGAGGCAGCATTAGTGTAGCTATATTCTTGTACATAGGAGCAGTATTATAGAAGTTATATTCTTGGATATAGGAGCAGTTTTATAGTAGATATATTTTTCTATATAGTAGCAGTATTATTGTAGAAGTGTTCTGGTACATAGGAGCAGCATGTATTTAGTTATATTGTTGTACATAGGAGCAGCATTATATAAATTATTAATAGTTATATGTAAAAAGACGTGAAAAAATGAGGGGGTTTATTTGGTAAGGGAGATATGTTTTTAACCAAGTACTAAGAGGTTAATCTGGCTACTGCTCCACCCACAGGTGCAGACAAATAGAAGCTCCCCTAGGAGCTGCTCAGGTGGGGTATGTTGGATGCTGTAAGTGCCCGGAGACTGTGCTACTGATTCAGAGGACTGTGAACCAGGAGAAACCATATACCTCTACCATGGTGAGAACAAAGACTTCACAAGGTGTGAACTGTGCCTTATTACTAAAAGTGAAAAAGGACTGTGTTTTATTCTGGACTTTGTGCTGCTATAAAGCTCATTTCTGTTTACCATTTATTCCACAGTAAAGAAAGCTACATTTGTGTTTGATGGACTTTATGTTGGGTGGAAGTAAACTATTAGCCGCTGTTTTGTTGAAGGAACCTGGACTACTAGAGTCTCCTTGCCGAAGCTAAACCCCTAAACTGTTATAATGTATATTTTGTTAAAATTATAAACTTTCCTCACAGAATGCATTATTCAACAGCAGGTGAGACTGAGCACAAGGAAACCCTTCCACATTAAAAGGAGCATCAAATCTGTGATTTATCCTGTTAGTATTGAGGTGTGCAATGATAAATATAAGAAGCTGTTTTCATAGATGTCTGTATCTTATAATTTACCGCCGTATAAGGTATCCTTCAGGTTATTTCTCCCGTAACTGCTGATGCCCTTTAATACGCCAGGATTTATGAATATCTTACGTAGGTAGAAAATGGTGAAAAATCAGGTTAAAAGTCGTTCATAATTTCTACTTGCTTCAAGTTCTGAGCTTTAGACGAGGATCGTGATCACTGACGTATTCGAGTCGCTGGTAAAATCTGAGTTAATGAAGGTAATAGCTCATTATTTATCCGGGCATGTTGCTGTTTTTTCTGCTTTCTCCAACGTTACAAATGACTTCACTAGATTTGTTTAATCATAACCGGGGGTTATGTCGGATGAACATCCGCTGTGACCTTTCGTTAAATGATTTACTAAACACATTGTTAAAGACTTGTTTGCTTCTGAGGATGGAAAATACGACTCGGTTCCTGAGAACGGTCTATTACCAATATTAATATTCTGTCAGGTTCACACTTTATTTACATCAAAGATAACAGTCCAGGCAATGCGGCTGCTTATGACGAGCAATCAGTCTTCTATAAAGCTTGTAAAACATCTTGCATAATCCCCACATTCATCATTAGCTCACGAAGAGGTGATTTGCATCTGTCTAGGGCAAAGACGTTTAGCTAATCAGGAGGCAGAGTGAAGACATCAAAATGAACGGAGCTGCTTGCAGCTAAACCTTAATTATGATAATACAAGCCAGGGCCAGACTTAGACACTAGAGGACCCGAGTGCAAGCACATACTCCGCTTATGTCATTGCCAGGACATTCTGTATTATACCGGGCACGATTATTATTATAATATTTTTTTTTTATTATTATTATTATCATTATTATTATTATTAAGATATGCATTCAAAATGAGATAATTGTAACATGGCAACATAGTTTATAAGGCTGGAAAAATACATTTGTCCATCCAGTTCAGCCTGTTATCCTGCAAGTTGATCCAGAAGAAGGCAAAAATACCCCTGTGAGGTAGTGTCACGGAAGGTGTACAGGAAACAAGACAACACAAAATGAATATACGACTCACTGGATCCAAAACTAAGGAACAAAAGGGAGACCCCTGCATCAGACCTGGCTCTCTCCCTTACTGCTCAGCCTATGCGATAATCCCAATGGTAGATGATCGCATATCCTCGTACCTCGACTGTATAACACCTGAACACCCTATAATAGTTAGGGGACATGACCACCGGCTCCCTACACTAGATACGGAGGGAGTCAGGGTCACCTGGGATCCAGCAGACAGAAAAACACAAAAGAATGCACAACACTTATCTTGTAGAAGACTGGGAAGTAGGATCAGCATGCACACACACTCCAGGAAGTAATATAAACAGCACACTGATGCACTATGGGGAGGAATTTAAAGGGATGCAATCAGTCCAACTACATGACAGCTGAGAGAGGCTAACGAGATGAGGAACTGAAAGCAAAACAAAGGAAGCTCAAGGAGGAGGTTCTGAAAGGCATTTGTCAGAGCTTCTCAGATGTCTGGTGGTGACAGGTAGGAGCCAATTTTCCTCACTTTAGGGGGGAAAAAATCCTTCCCGACTCCAATCAAGCAATAAGACTAAGGGTCCATTCACACATCCGTAATTTGGGTCCGCATTCGTTCCGCAATTTGCGGTCCCATTCACTTTCAATGGGGCTGGAACGGATGCGAATCCGCATTTCCAGGATCCGCATCTGTTTTTTCAGGATCAGTTTTTTCGGAATCCACAATTCCGTTTCTGAAAAAAATAGAACATGTCCTATTCTTGTCCACAATTGCGGTCCAGAAAAGGCATTTTCTATTATAGTGTCTGTGATGTGTGGTCCGCAAATTGCGGATCCACAAAACACTTACGGACGTGTGAATGGACCCTTACTCCCTGGATCAACAATTGATTTGTACAAATCTAATTATGCAAAATATCAGTCTTCTTGAGCAGTGAGGGACTAGTTCAGATGCGCAACAGACTCCCCTTCCCCCTTGGCATCTCATCTGGCCTCGTCAATTTCATTCCAGTACCCTTGCTCCGAGTGGTGGCGCAAGCTCAGAGGCTCTGCTGCTGCTACTGCATGTAAATGTGCCACCAAACTTTGGGGTGTACCCAGACATGAGTGGCACATGCACAGTCGGCATCTGCACTGCTCAGGTAGCAGAAGCAGAGCGTAATGGAAAAGTCCAGCTCACCTGCTATTTTTATCTTTGATTGTTATCCCCTTGTGCACGGAAACCTTAGGTAAGACCTTAAATTTTGAAACAAATAAAGATAAATCCAGCACCGGAGTATCTTTGAGTTGTTTGTTACTTTATTGTCAGTGATAAAATATTAGCAGCATCGATAACATCCTCTTGTTCCAACCAAAATCTACGCGTTTCGAACTTGGTAGTTCTTACTCATGACTTAACAAGGAATGCCCAGACAACTGAATTTATAGGGAATGGTTAGTACCTCCCATTCAAATGGGAGGAGGAAAGGAAAAATCAGGTGTAAAGCCTTAATTAAGCTGCTCTGGGCGTTGCTTGCATGGCTAGCCTGATTGCATACAAAAGTCCAAAGACAGAAATGAAACAAAAACAAGCCTCTGACCTTGCATCTCCACTCGGCGACATGTCTGGTCCAGTCAACTAAAGAGGAGGGGAGAGTATCTTCAGCAGCAGGGCCAGCCCCTCATTGCTCAAGGAGACCAAGTTTTGAATTAATTTGAGTTGTACAAATTGATTTACTCATCACGGGTATACATATACAGGTAAAATAATCATGAATTTATTAACAGACAGGTATAGAGGGGGTGAAGACTGTGCCCCTGAGGCATTACAATCTAAAAAAAGAAAAGGGAAAGAGTCCATGGGTGAGAGTAGAAGCTGACCATCCAGCCATGTGGTGAAAGCAAGGTTATTGTAGGTCATAGGTTTTTCTGAAGAGTTGAGTTTTCAGGTTGCTTTTGAAAGTTTGGATGATGGGGGGAGTCTGGTGTACTAGGGGGTGTCCCAAAGTATGGGGGATGACTCAGAGAAATCCTGAAGATAATTGTGTGAGGAGCAGACAACAGAAGAACACAGAAGGAGGCCTTGAGAAGATTGGAGATTACGTGGGTGGAAGGGTCGGGAGATTAGATCAGAGATGAAGGATGGGACAGGTTGTGGGTGGCCTTCTACAGTACAGATATACCATTGTTATTACTTGAAGTTGGTAACTGCTTGTTTGTATGTAATGAAGTTTTGGGGTCATTGTTCTGCAGCTCTGGAGGCTTGTCTCAGTTTTTTTTGGGCTTGTGTGCCAAAGTTGTCCATTGATTTCACAAGTTGTGCTATTATGTGTGAGAGGGACGATTGAGTTAAGAGCTGAACTACAGCTGAAGCAACCCTCAACTTCAGATAAGTAAACAATGCCAATGAACTTTTAACTGGCTTTTTCAATGGCTTGTATGATGTGTTATCGATCTGCCCAGTGATATAACGCTCAAGTTTCAAACTATTATATCTGTAATTGCTCATTCCTATTTACTAGAACAGGACAGAGGTGAAACACAAGATACAACCCACAAGTGTTGCGATTTCTCTTTTTAAAAAAGGAAATCCAAGATGACCCCTTTAACAGCGGAGTGAATAACATTTAACCCCTTAAACACTCAACCCCTTCTCACCCCGTATTGTATATTTGCATATTGAACAAGAAAAAATTTGTGCTAAATGCCAGATATTAAAGGGGTTTTCCAACTTTTTAACGCTGATGACCTATCCTCTAGATAGGTCTCAGTATCAGAATCGTGGTAGTCCAACATCTGAGCCCCTCACAATCAGTTGTTTAAGGAGGCAGCGGCACTCTTAGCCTTCTTGCAGCTTACCCTAGGCCAGTGATGTCACATTCATTGGTCATGTGGTCTACGTGCAGAGGCGGATTGGCCATAGACCTTACAATAAAATTTCCCGGTGGACCGATGCCCAGGGGGCTTCCCGAGCCCTCCCCACGGCCAGCCAGTGGAAGTTTTTGGGGATGTATTTTGTGCTGTTGGCAGTATTTTTGATGGATTGTGGTATTTGGCTCTGTTGGGGTGGTATAATGTGCCACAATATGGTATTGCGGGCCCTGCCTTCCATTAATTTGGACCCGACTACAAAACGGGCCACTTTTAACATTTTTATTTACAGGGCCACTTTAAGTTCCCAGTCCGCCCCTGCCTAGGCACAAGTGAATTCGGCTGAGCTGAGATGCCAAGCCCAGCTGCTATACAGTGGACAGCGCTGTGCTTATAAGCTGCAAGGAGGCTACAGCACTAGAAGGAGCTCTGGTGAGTGCTGCAGCTTCCTCAAACAGCTGATCGTGGGGACCCCCACCGATCAGATACTAAAGACCTATCCTGAGGATACTTCCTCAGTATAAAAAAAGTCATAAAACCACTTTAATAATGTAGTAATGACATGGGTTCCTGCTATAATGACTGGAATTAGAGTTACTATAGCTCTAGCCTCTAAAGAACTTAACAGAGAGAGGTGGCTCCCTCCTTCATCCCATTGCTCCCTCACCCATCATAGAGGAGCTTCAGATTGCTGTGGAAGCAATGGTTTGTGGGTCTGCTGTGTATGGAAGCATAATAAGCCCTGTTATGTCCTGTACTATAAAACGAAAACTCCAAAAGAGTTGCTACTTTTAATCTGCCTCAGTATAACGGAATATAAAGAGTTCAAAAAGTCATACCGCCATTTTTTAACCCCTTCTCCACCTCTGCCATACATCTCACTCCAAACATCTGGTCAGACATGATAGTCTGTGTTTGATGGCTGCTCATGGATTTTTTATGTAAGAGTGAAGAGGATGGCACGTAGCGCGGAAGCAGGGAAAAGTAAAAAATAAAGGTTTGCTGTTCTACCGACAGATAGCGGCGTGGCCTTTTCAAACAACTGATCGGTGGGGGTAATAGGAGTCAGACCCCAGTCGATCTGATATTGATGACCTATCCTAAGGATAGGCCATAAGTATCAAATTCAGAGAGAACTCCTTTAATATTTTTTTTGAAAAAAAAATTATGACCATCCATCTGGTTTTCTAGGTTTTATATTTTGCAACTAACTAGCTATTATCTGTTTCATGTTTTGATATAAAAAAATGCTTCATTAGTATTATTGTCCATCTGTACTGCATCTTATATTTTTTAGACATAAAAAGTAATATTGCCATTTTCATATATCTAATGTGACTTCATAGCATTTTGTTTTAGAAATCTTTGTGTTTTAAAAGTTGATATAACCTATTGCATTTCCCCGCGGTTGTAAATGTCAAACATTTTTAGGTTATATGGCTAATTTTATTACCTTGGAGACCAATGAAACACAGCCAGGGATTACAGTTTTAAACCTACTGCCAGGTAGCGTTTTAAAGCAATTTAACGACCACTAATTTCTGTTTATTGTGTATTTTTTGTGTTTTAAGGGGTTGCCATTTAGCAGTAAAGCTATTAGGAGAACACATTAACATTCACACACTGATAAATCATATCTTGTACAAAAAAGTTCTACATACCTGTGTATAAGAAATTGTCTGTTGATTCAAATGTATACAGCACTATTATATCTACCGTACATATACAGAGATACCTATAAATATGAAACAAATGTTAAAGAAGGGAGCACTAGTGTTGGTTGAGCACCAAAGTGCTCGGGTGCTCGAGTAGAACACCTCGGGATGCTCTGGTGTTCTGCAGAGCACTCGAGTACAATGGAAGTCAGTGGGAAAACCAGAGCATTAAACCAGGCACCCCATGTTCTGAAGAGGGGAGGGTGTCTGGTTCACAGGAAAAGGTCAGAAATTGATGGAAACACCACTGAAATGGTTCAGGAACAGCAAGGGGAGGATGTCTGGATGCATCTTGGACTCCCAGGTCGCTGTTGGGAATGATGTTGTCCGAGTAGTACGCCACTTTTACAGATTGATACTCACAAAACCAAAGATAAAATCGATTTTAGGGGAAAAATTGTTAGAAAACATTCTTTCCCGTATATTTATTTGTATATAAAGTGCAAGTGCTGTCAAAAATTACAAGGAAGAGGCACTCCGATACAACCTGTATATCACATAAAGGAGGGCCTCATTCACATTGTTGTACAATTGTTCAGGTAGTGGGACTCCTACACTCATAAAGCCTATGCACTAAGTGAAAGGGCTGCCTAAAATTATAATGAACCTGCACTACAATACATCCTATATTACAAATAAAGGAGGGCATCCTACACACCTTTGAAAAAGTATGATTGATGGCCTGCTGGTGACCCTCAAAACCTATTTGAGCAAGGGCCTGCTGATCTGACCATCTAAAACATGAGGGGCGAGGGCCTGCTGCTGAGCTGACCCTCTAAAACATTAGGGGCGAGTGCCTGATGCTGATCTGACCATCTAAAATATTGGGGCGAGGGCCTGCTGCTGATCTGACCATCTAAAACATTAGGGGCAAGGGCCTGCTGGTGACCCTCAAAAAAATTTTGAACAAAGGCCTGTTAGTGACCCTCAAAAACATTATGTGTGAGCCCCTGCTGGTGACCCTCTAAAACTTTATCGGCGAGGGCATGCTGGTGACCCTCAAAAACATTATGGGCAAGGGCCTGCTGGTGACCATCTAAAACATTATGGGTGAGGGCCTGCTGGTGACCCTCAAAAACATTATGGGCAAGGACCTGCTGGTGACCCTCTAAAACATTATGGGTGAGGGACTGCTGCTGAGCTGACCCTCTAAAACATTAGGAGCGAGGGCAGCCAAATAAGCATGTTGATATTATGGAGGATGAGAAAAGGGAGATTGATCCATATACCCTTTTTAGTGATGGAAGGGGTGCATAGGAATACAGAGTATTCAATACACCATAAAAGCCACATTTAAAGTGCCTTTATGTTCAGCTACTTTCCTCTGGTGGAGTAGAGAGGTCAGGGGCAATCCAGGCCTTGTACATTTTTATAAGAGTCAACCGGTCAGCATTTTCAGTTGACAGGCAGATGCTCTTATCGGTTATTATGACCCCAACAGCACTAAATACACGCTCTGACAAAACACTATCGGGTGTTATTAAACTGTCCCAGGCCTTTGAGAGTGTTGCCCTGCCTCTGTTGGAACTGCTGTGTGTTCCCCTCGTCTCCCCTCCTCGGTTGGCCAAGGAACTACGTACTATGCAAACAGCGTCGTCAGCTGGAAATTTTTGAAGCAATTTTTCCACAAGGACCTTTTCTGGTATTGCACCATTTTGCTCGTCCTCTCCATCACATGAATGAGAGATGAGAAGTAATCTTTGTAGCGAGGGTCAAGAAGGGAGAACAACAGTAATCGGTGTTGGCCAAAATGCATACAACGCGAGGGTCACGGGAAAGGCAGCCTAACATAAAGTCAGCTATGTGTGCCGGAGTCTCAACAGACAAGACTTCGATGTCCTCATCAGGAGGATGACTCTTAGTCTCCTCATCCTCTTCCTCCTCTTCTACCTATCCACGCTGAACAGATGGAATAAAACTACCATGGGTACTACCTTCTGTAGCGGAGGCAACCGTCTCTTGCTCCTCCTCCTTATCATCATCATCCAATTCGCGCTGAGAAGACGAACTGAGGGTGGTCTGGCTATTACCCTGTGTACTGTCTTCCCCCATTTCCACCTCTTCCACATGCAATGCGTCCGCCTTAATTGTGAGCAGCGAGCGTTTGAGTAGACACAGAAGTGGGATGGTTATGCTGATAATAGCGTTATCGCGGCTCACCATCTTTGTTTATTCCTCAAAGTTGTGAAAAACCTCACAGAGGTCAGACATCAATGCCCACTCATCGCTTGTGAAGAGTGGAAGTTTACTGGAAAGGCGACCACCATGTTGCAGCTGTTCTTCCATTACTGCCCTCTGCTGCTCACAAAGCCTGGCCAACATGTGGAACGTTGAGTTCCAGCGCGTGCTCACGTCCACAACAGTCGGTGAGCTAGCATTTGCAAGCGCTGCTGCGGCATTGCCAGACTGGCGGAAGCAGTGGTGGATCCAGGGGGGGGGCAACGGGGCAATTGCCCCCTCCGAGCTGGCGGCGGGTGGCGGCGGCAGCGGGGCACAGGGAGATGAGCGCTTCCATTGTGGAAGCGCTCATCTCCAGTTATCTGTATCGCTGTCCTCAGGACAGCGATACAGATGCCTGCCTGTGCTGCGGCAGGGGAGGGAGAGGCGTGTCCCTTTCCCTTCCTCTGATAGGCTGCCGGCCTAGTGCCTGCAGCCTATCAGAGGCCAGCGCAGGCGGCGTGATGACGTCATCGCGCCACCTGAGCCATACAGCGTGGGACACAGGCCAGAAGAGGCCTGCATCGCATCGCTGACATGGAGGTAAGTATGTGTGTTTTTCTTTTTCATTATATACAATACTTTTACTGGCACCTGGGGGCTGTTATTACTGGCAAAGGGGGGCTGTTATTACTGGCAAAGGGGGGCTCTTATTACTGCCAAAGGGGGGCTCTTATTACTGGGGGCTCTTATTACTGGCAAAGGGGGGCTGTTATTACTGGCAAAGGGGGGCTCTTATTACTGGGGGCTCTTATTACTGGCAAAGGGGGGGCTCTTATTACTGGCAAAGGGGGGCTGTTATTACTGGCAAAGGGGGCCTGTTATTACTGGCACAGAGGGGCTCTTATTACTGGGGGCTGTTATTACTGACACAGAGGGGCTCTTATTACTGGGGGCTGTTATTACTGGCACAGAGGGGCTCTTATTATTGGGGGCTGTTATTACTGGCACAGAGGGGCTCTTATTATTGGGGGCTGTTATTACTGGCACAGAGGGGCTGTTATTACTGAGGGCTGTTATTACTGGCACAGGGGGGCTGTTATTACTGGGGGCTCTTATTACTGGCTCAGAGGGGCTGTTATTACTGGCACAGAGGGGCTCTTATTACTGGGGGCTGTTATTACTGGCACAGAGGGGCTCTTATTACTGGGGGCTGTTATTACTGGCACAGAGGGGCTCTTATTACTGGGGGCTGTTATTACTGGCACAGAGGGGCTCTTATTATTGGGGGCTGTTATTACTGGCACAGAGGGGCTGTTATTACTGGGGGCTGTTATTACTGGCACAGGGGGGCTGTTATTACTGGGGGCTGCTATTACTGGCATAGGGGGCTATTATTACTGGCAGGGGGGCTGTTAATACTGGCACATGATTGGGGGCACTATAGGGGCATCTACTGAGGCCACAAAGAAGGGGTATTTTATATGGGCTCTCTGTACAGTACAATTTTATACTGGGACACATTATGGTGGGTACTATGGGGAAGGGGGGAGAGGAGTACTATGGGGTCATCTACGGGGGGCACTAAGAAGGGGTATTTTATACTTGCAAATTATGGGGGACACTGAGGGCATCTACTGGAGCATTTTATACTGGTACATTATGGGGGGCACTAGGAGGAAGGAGGGTGTGGAGCACTATGGGGTCATTTACTAGGGGCACTATATAGGGGTATTTTATACTGGCACATTATGGGGGCACTATGGGGACATTAGCTCAAGTGGGGGCATTACAAGGGGGTATTTTTTGCACTGTCACATTATAAGGAGAAGTATTTCTACTGGGGGGGGGGGCATTATGGTGGGCTTTATTACTCCCCTATGGTATGAGCCGCCTAGTAGCAGCACCATCCTCCCCCAGCTCTGCTATCCCTCTGCCCTTTCTCCAAATCCTTATTATGAAATCTTTCTCATTAGGATAAAACACATCAGCTCCGCCGAGCCTGCGGCCAAAGTGTGGAAGTGGTGTCCGAGATCCCCAAGGGCCAAGTGACTGTGAGTGTTCATGTGAAATATGATTGTTATACACATATAGCATACACTGTGTAGTCTGTTCTATAAGCACCATTGTTTTGTGGCGGCGGACAGAAAATAATCTGAAAGTGCCCCTCCCGAGACCAGGCTCTGGATCCGCCACTGGGATGAAGCTGTCGATAACTTGTGTAAATGGGCACACATGCGGCGCAAATTGGGTTAAGTTTTGAGAAACCGCTGAACCACTAGGTTGATCACGTGGGCTAGGCATGGTATGTGTGTTAGCTTGACGAGCTACAAAGACACCACCAAGTTCCGGCCATTATCAGACACAACCAGGCCTGGTTCTTGTTTGAGTGGCGAGAGCCACAGCTCAGTCTGGTCCCTTATCCCCTGCCACAGCTCTGCGGCGGTGTGCTGTTTGTCAGCTAAGCAGATCAGTTTAAGCACGGCCTGTTGCCGCTTCCCCACTGCAGTGCTACACTGCTTCCAACTACTGACTGATGTCTGACTGGTGCTGCAAGATGATAATTCAGAGATGGAAGTGGAGGAGGAGGCAGAGGAGGAGAAGGTGGGGCTGCAGCCACTAATGCAGGTGGTGGGGAAAACCATGATGGAAGTAGAGCCTCCAATCCTTGGCTTCTGTAGCACATGTGCCATCCCAGGGTACGACTCGCTCCCGGCCTCCTCAACGTTCAACCAGTGTGCTATCAGGGAAATGTAGCATCCCTGGCCAAAAGCACTTGTCCATGTGTCAGTTGTTAAGTGGACCTTCCCAATAACTTCGTTGGTCAGGGCATGGGTGATGTTACGGGACACATGCTGGTGTAAGGCTGGGACTGCATACTGTAAAAAATATTGGCAGCTGGGGACTGAGTAACGTGGAACGGCCACCACCATTAGGCTGCGGAAAGCCTCAGTGTCCACAAGCCTAAATGACAACATTTCCTGGGCCAACAATTTGGAAAGTATATTAGGTCGAAAAAAGACATTTGTCCATCCAGTTCGGCCTGTTTTCCTGCAATTTGATCCAGAGGAAGGCAAAAAAAAAAAAAAAAAAACTGTGAGGTAGAAGCCACTTTTCCCCATTTAAGGGGAAAAAATTAATTCCTGACTCCAATCAGGCAATCAGAATAACTCCCTGGATCCCCGACCCCTCTCTAGTAGCTATAGCCTGTAATATTATTACACTCTAGAAATACATCCAGGCCCCTCTTGAACTCTTTTAGTGAACTCACCATCACCACCTCCTCAGACAGAGGGTTCCATAGTCTCACTGCTCTTACCGTAAATAATCCTCTTCTATGTTTGTGTACAAACCTTCTTTCCTCCAGACGCAGAGGATGTCCCCTCGTCACAGTCACAGTCCTGGGGATAAATAGATGATGGGAGAGATCTCTGTATATTGATAATCTTTCAGGGTACTGTAGTTGCCCCATTCCAGTTATTACTTTAGTTGCCCTCCTCTGGACCTTCTCCAGCTCTGCTATGTCTGCCTTGTTCACAGGAGCCGAGTACTGTACACAGTACTTCATGTGTGGTCTGAAAACCTCACCGCGTCCTGGCACAGGCGGGCGTGATGACATCACGCCTGCCTGCACTGGGATTTCACTACCAAATAGACCTCAAGCCTGTAGCCTATGGCAAGTCTTGTCGCCATCTGCAAATTTTAAGGCGCATTGGCGACCATTTTGGTTGCCATCTAGAGCACTGTATTGCATCAGTGACATGAACACTCTCCACATATAATGATATAGTACATCAGTGACATCACCGCTCTCCACATATAATGTTATATTACATCAGTGACATCACCGCTCTCCACATATAATGTTATATTACATCAGTGACATCACCGCTCTCCACCTACATGTGGAGAGCAGTGATGTCACTGATGTAATATATAACTTATGTGGACAGCGGTGATGTCACTGATGTAATATATTACTTATATGTGGAGAGTGGTGATGTCACTGATGCAATATATCACTTATAAGTAATATATTACATCAGTGACATCACTGCTGTCCACATATAGGTGATATATTACATCTGTGACATCACCGCTCTCCACATATAAGAGGCATATTACAGTCATCCCTCTATATGACGTTACAGATTACAGTTTGTTCTTTTGTATGACACAGGAGATTATAAAGCTGCAGGGTGAGACATCAGACATGTGCCTGACACACACAAACTGTTTAGAGGGCGGAGCCCCGGGAAATGAGCGGGCGGCGGGGTTGGTCTCCATACAGTATATATATCTATATGTACACGGGATGAGGCACCTGCTCCGCTGCTATCTGCTTGGCAGCCGCTGACGCCATCTTCCTTCTCTTCTAGCTGAGAGCCGTTGCTCTGCACACCGGAAGCTCTGACAGTCACGTGACTTTCGGTCGCGCTCCTGGGCTCCTGCAGTCATATTGAGGGAAAGCGCCGGATGTGGGGAGGGGGGGGGGGGGGTTTGCGCAGCCAGTGCTGGCCTTAGGTGTTCAGGCGCCCTGTGCGAGCTAACCTTGTGACAGTGTTACCTGCAGTCCTATGTAAAACCACAGATAACACTTGTGCTGAATAATGTCGTAGTGTTGCCTGCAGTCCTATGTAAAACCACAGATAACACTAGTGTAGATCATGTGGAAGTGTTACCTTCGTTTTTCGCGCGGACTCCATGCTGGCGCTGCCTCCTCTTCCATCTTCTTCTTCTTGCCCCGCACAGAACATTCTGAAGCAGCTGCGTCAAGACATAGGAACACTGTGGGCATGGTGATACACACAGGGAGAGACACACACAGGGACGGACAGTCACACACACACAGGAACGGACAGTCACACACACACAGGGACGGACAGTCACACACACACACACAGGGAAGGACAGTCACACACAGGGACGGACAGTCACACACACAGAAGGACGGACTGTCACACACACACAGGGACGGACAGTCACACACACACAGGGATGGACAGTCACACACACAGGGACTGACAGTCACACACACACACAGGGACGGACAGTCTCACACACACACAGGGACGGACAGTCACACATACACACAGGGATGGACAGTCACACACACACACAGGGACGGACAGTCACACACACAGGGACTGACAGTCACACACACACACAGGGACTGACAGTCACACACACACACACACAGGGACTGACAGTCACACACACACACACAGGGAAGGACAGTCACACACACACAGGGACGGACAGTCACACACACAGAAGGACGGACTGTCACACACACACAGGGACTGACAGTCACACACACACAGGGACGGACAGTCACACACACACACACACAGGGACTGACAGTCACACACACACACAGGGACTGACAGTCTCACACACACACAGGGACTGACAGTCACACACACACACAGGGACTGACAGTCACACACACACACAGGGACGGACAGTCACACACACAGGGACTGACAGTCACACACACACACAGGGACTGACAGTCACACACACACACACACACACACACACAGGGACGGACAGTCACACACACACACAGGGACGGACAGTCACACACACACACAGGGACTGACAGTCACACACACACAGGGACGTACAGTCACACACACAGGGACGGACAGTCACACACACACAGGGACTGACAGTCACACACACAGGGACGGACAGTCACACACACAGGGACGGACAGTCTCACACACACACACAAGGACGGACAGTCACACACACACAGGGACGGACAGTCACACATACACACAGGGACGGACAGTCACACACACAGGGACGGACAGTCACACACAAACACAGGGACGGACAGTCACACACAAACACAGGGACGGACAGTCACACACACACAGGGACGGACAGTCACACACACAGGGACGGACAGTCACACACACAGGGAAGGACAGTCACACACACACAGGGACGGACAGTCACACACACAGGGACGGACACACACACGCACACAGGGACGGACACACACACACACAGGGAGGACGGACACACACACAGGGACGGACACACACACACAGGAACGGACACACACACACAGTGACGGGGACACACACACAGGGACGAACAGTCACACACACACAGGGACGGACAGTCACACACGCACGGACACACACACACAGGGACGGACACACACACAGGGATGGACACACACACACAGGGACGGACACACACACAGGGACGGACAGTCACACACACACAGGGACGGACAGTCACACACACACAGGGACGGACAGTCACACACACAGGGACGGACACACACACGCACACAGGGACGGACACACACACACACAGGGACGTACACACACACACACAGGGACGGGGACACACACAGGGACGGGGACACACACACACAGGGACAGACAGTCACACACACACAGGGATGGACAGTCACACACACAGGGACGGACACACACAGGGACGGACACACACACAGGGACGGACACACACACACACACACAGGGATGGACAGTCACACACACACACACATACATACAATAAATATGATCACCACACGGCTCCTGCCTGTCTGCTTTGGTAAAGCAGGGCATGGCTGGGCTATGTCAGGCTTTAGCAGAGTGGGCACAGGACAGTGGACACGGGTCACAATATGTATGCGAGCACAGCTGAGCGAGTGCAGGGCAAGGGCCCGCATACACATCGTCCCTCCTGCCTGTAATACCACCCCCCCACTGGGAATTTTGGGGGGCATTAGGGGTTGGATGATGCGGAGTGTGCACATAGCCACCAATCATATCCCCCCCTCTTAAAGGTAACTGATGTGCTGGGGGGAGGGGAATATGATTGGTGGCACTGGCACACTCAACATCAGCAGCAAGGAGTTAAAGTCCAACCCTTAATGGCTCCCAAAATCCCTGGGGGAGGGGGGGGGTTGATGTAGTAGCAGAAAAGCACACACTGTCCCCCTGTCCTTTATGAGCCCCCCCCATGGCAGATTTCTCACACTCCATCATGGGCCAGTGGCAGATGGGATCCATCCAGTTGTTATCTTTGTACAAAATTGTACTTTGTACTACCAAATACCTGTAAGTTCTGTTCTGACTTGTTATGGTGTGACGTCAGGCTGTGTCTGTTGTGGCTGCTGGCTGGCGCTCGGGCTCGCTCCGCCTCCTTCTTCTCTCTGCTTCTGCGGCAGCTGCGTCACGCTCCAGCAGCCACTGGTCTGCTCTGTTAAAGAGACAGGCAGGCCAGGCAGCAGAGCAGAGCGCAGAGCGGCCGCGGGCCCCGCCCCCTCCTCACTCGGTCTCTCTCTATAGTCCAGACGTGCTGTTAGATGGCCGGCGGCAGCAACAAAATATAGTAGTAAGCTGCAGCCCGCACACCCCAAAGGCCGGCCCTGTGCACTGAGTGCTGCTTGGGCCCCCCAGGAGCAACTGGGCAGCTGTCCCTTTTCCAATCTATCCAGCTACCTCTGTAGTAGTATACTGTCCTCTTCCATGTATATGACTTTACACAGTTTAGTGTCATCTGCAAAAAGTGATATTTTACCGCGCAAGTCTTCTACAAGATCATTAATAAATATATTGAAGAGAATAGGGCCCAATACTGACCCCTGAGGTACTCCACTAGTGACAGTGACCTAATCTGACTGTGTACCATTAATAACCACCCTCTGTTTTCTATCACTGAGCCAGTAACTTACCCACATACAGACATTTTGTCCCAGTCCAAGCATTCTCATTTTATATACTAACCTTTTATGTGGTACAGTGTCAAATGCTTTGGAGAAGTCCAGATATACAACATCCATTGATTCGCTGCTGTCAAGTCTAGAACTTACCTCCTCATAGAAACGGATTAAATTAGTTTGACATGACCGATCCCTCATAGAGCCATGCTGATATGGCGTTATTTGCTTATTTTCATTGAGGTACTCCAAGATAGCATCTCTTAGAAAACCTTCAAACAGTTTACCCATGACATATGTTAAACTTACCAGCCTATAGTTTCTAGGCTCTGTTTTTGGACCTTTTTTTTTATATTGGCACTACATTTGTTATGCGCCAATCCTGTGGAACACTTCCTGTCAGTATAGAGTCCTTAAATATCAGAAATAAGGGTCTGGCTATGACATTACTTAATTCTCTTAGGATACAGAGGAGTATGCCATCTGGTCCTGGCGATTTGTCTATTTTAATCTTTTTAAGACGCTGCTGTACTTTTTCCTGGGTCAGACAGGGCACTTTTAATGGCGAATTAACTTTTACATTCTGCATTTCATCTGACAGTTTATTTTCTGAATACAGTGGAAAAAAATATATTTATTAGATTTGCTTTCTCCTCATCACTCTCTGCAACTCCCCCCTCATTACTCTGTATAGGGCAGACACCTTCAGATTTATACTTTTTACCATTTATTTAATTGAAAAACATTTTAAGGTTAGTTTTGCTCTCTTTGGCAATTAATCTATTGGTCTCTAGATTGGCTGATTTTATTTGTTTTTTACATATTCAATTTTTTTCCTTATAATTTTTCAGTGCTTCCTCGCCTCCCTCCTGTTTTAGTGTTTTAAATGCTTTCTTTTCGTCATTTATTGTTTTCTTTGCAGTTCTATTTATCCACATAGTTTTTTTCTTGTTTCTTAACCACTTCCCATCTGGGCCATTTGCCCCCTTCCTGACCAGGCCTAATTTTGCAAAACTGACATATCTCACTTTATGTGGTAATAACTTTGGAACTCCTTTATTTATCCAAGTCATTCAGAGATTGTTTTCTCGTGACACATTGTACTTCATGATAGTCATAAATTTAAGTCAAAATATTTCACCTTTATTTATGAAAAAATCCAGAATTTACCCAAAAATTTGAAAAATTCACAATTTTCAAAATTTCAATTTCTCTGCTTTTAAAACAGAAAGTGATACCTCATAAAATATTTATTACTTAACATTCCCCATATGTCTACTTTATGTTGGCATCATTTTGGAAATGTCATTTTATTTTTTTAGGACGTTAGAAGGCTTAGAAGTTTAGAAGCAATTCTTAAAATTTTTAAGAAAATTGCCAAAACCCACTTTTTAAGGACCAGTTCAGGTCTGAAGTCACTTTGTGGGGCTTACATAGTGGTTACCCCCATAAATGACCCCATTGTAGAAACTACACCCCTCAAGGTATTCAAAACCGATTTTACAAACTTTGTTAACCCTTTAGGCGTTCCACAAGAATTAAAGGAAAATGGAGATCAAATTTTTAAATTTCACTTTTTTGGCAGATTTTCCATTTTAATCAAATTTTTTCTTTAACACATCGATGGTTAAGAGCCAAACAAAACTCAATATTTATTACCCAGATTCAGCGGTTTACAGAAACACCCCACATGTGGTCATAAACTGCTGTATTGGCACACGGCAGGGCGCAGAAGAAAAGGAACTCTACATGGTTTTTAGATGCCATGTCCCATTTGAAGCCCCCTGATGCACCCTTACAGTAGAAACTGCCAAGAAGTGACCCCATTTTGAAAACTAGGGGATAAGGTGCCAGTTTTATTAGTACTATTTTTTGGTACATATGATTTTTTGATCATTCATTATAACACTTTATGGGGCAAGGTGACCAAAAAATTGGTTGTTTTAGCACAGTTTCTATTTATTTATTTTTACAGCGTTCACCTGAGGGGTTCAGTTAAGTGACATTTTTATAGAGCAGATTGTTACGGACGTGGCGATACCTAATATGTATAATTTTTCTCATTTATTAAAGTTTTACGCAATAATAGCATTTTTGAAACAAAAAAAATATGTTTTAATGTGTCCATGTTCTGAGAGCTATAATGTGTCCATGTTCTGACAGGGCAGCTGTCCCTTTTCCAATCTATCCAGCTACCTCTGTAGTAGTATACTGTCCTCTTCCATGTATATGACTTTACACAGTTTAGTGTCATCTGCAAAAAGTGATATTTTACCGCGCAAGTCTTCTACAAGATCATTAATAAATATATTGAAGAGAATAGGGCCCAATACTGACCCCTGAGGTACTCCACTAGTGACAGTGACCTAATCTGACTGTGTACCATTAATAACCACCCTCTGTTTTCTATCACTGAGCCAGTAACTTACCCACATACAGACATTTTGTCCCCGTCCAAGCATTCTCATTTTATATACTAACCTTTTATGTGGTACAGTGTCAAATGCTTTGGAGAAGTCCAGATATACGACATCCATTGATTCGCTGCTGTCAAGTCTAGAACTTACCTCCTCATAGAAACGGATTAAATTAGTTTGACATGACCGATCCCTCATAGAGCCATGCTGATATGGCGTTATTTGCTTATTTTCATTGAGGTACTCCAAGATAGCATCTCTTAGAAAACCTTCAAACAGTTTACCCATGACATATGTTAAACTTACCAGCCTATAGTTTCTAGGCTCTGTTTTTGGACCTTTTTTTTTATATTGGCACTACATTTGTTATGCGCCAATCCTGTGGAACACTTCCTGTCAGTATAGAGTCCTTAAATATCAGAAATAAGGGTCTGGCTATGACATTACTTAATTCTCTTAGGATACAGAGGAGTATGCCATCTGGTCCTGGCGATTTGTCTATTTTAATCTTTTTAAGACGCTGCTGTACTTTTTCCTGGGTCAGACAGGGCACTTTTAATGGCGAATTAACTTTTACATTCTGCATTTCATCTGACAGTTTATTTTCTGAATACAGTGGAAAAAAAAATATTTATTAGATTTGCTTTCTCCTCATCACTCTCTGCAACTCCCCCCTCATTACTCTGTATAGGGCAGACACCTTCAGATTTATACTTTTTACCATTTATTTAATTGAAAAACATTTTAAGGTTAGTTTTGCTCTCTTTGGCAATTAATCTATTGGTCTCTAGATTGGCTGATTTTATTTGTTTTTTACATATTCAATTTTTTTCCTTATTGTTTTTTAGTGCTTCCTCGCCTCCCTCCTGTTTTAGTGTTTTAAATGCTTTCTTTTCGTCATTTATTGTTTTCTTTGCAGTTCTATTTATCCACATAGTTTTTTTCTTGTTTCTTAACCACTTCCCATCTGGGCCATTTGCCCCCTTCCTGACCAGGCCTAATTTTGCAAAACTGACATATCTCACTTTATGTGGTAATAACTTTGGAACTCCTTTATTTATCCAAGTCATTCAGAGATTGTTTTCTCGTGACACATTGTACTTCATGATAGTCATAAATTTAAGTCAAAATATTTCACCTTTATTTATGAAAAAATCCAGAATTTACCCAAAAATTTGAAAAATTCACAATTTTCAAAATTTCAATTTCTCTGCTTTTAAAACAGAAAGTGATACCTCATAAAATATTTATTACTTAACATTCCCCATATGTCTACTTTATGTTGGCATCATTTTGGAAATGTCATTTTATTGGTTACCCCCATAAATGACCCCATTGTAGAAACTACACCCCTCAAGGTATTCAAAACCGATTTTACAAACTTTGTTAACCCTTTAGGCGTTCCACAAGAATTAAAGGATTTTTTGGCAGATTTTCCATTTTAATCAAATTTTTTCTTTAACACATCGATGGTTAAGAGCCAAACAAAACTCAATATTTATTACCCAGATTCAGCGGTTTACAGAAACACCCCACATGTGGTCATAAACTGCTGTATTGGCACACGGCAGGGCGCAGAAGAAAAGGAACTCTACATGGTTTTTAGATGCCATGTCCCATTTGAAGCCCCCTGATGCACCCTTACAGTAGAAACTGCCAAGAAGTGACCCCATTTTGAAAACTAGGGGATAAGGTGCCAGTTTTATTAGTACTATTTTTTGGTACATATGATTTTTTGATCATTCATTATAACTAGAGTTGAGCGAACACCTGGATGTTCGGGTTCGAGAAGTTCGGCCGAACATCCCGGAAATGTTCGGGTTCGGGATCCGAACCCGATCCGAACTTCGTCCCGAACCCGAACCCCATTGAAGTCAATGGGGACCCGAACTTTTCGGCACTAAAAAGGCTGTAAAACAGCCCAGGAAAGAGCTAGAGGGCTGCAAAAGGCAGCAACATGTAGGTAAATCCCCTGCAAACAAATGTGGATAGGGAAATGAATTAAAATAAAAATTAAATACATAAAAATTAACCAAAATCAATTGGAGAGAGGTTCCATAGCAGAGAATCTGGCTTCCCGTCACCCACCACTGGAACAGTCCATTCTCAGATATTTAGGCCCCGGCACCCAGGCAGAGGAGAGAGGTCCCGTAACAGAGAATCTGTCTTCATGTCAGCAGAGAATCAGTCTGCATGTCATAGCAGAGAATGAGGCTTCACGTCAGCCACCACTGCAACAGTCCATTGGCATATATTTAGGCCCAGCACACACAGGCAGAGGAGAGAGGTCCCGTAACAGAGAATCTGGCTTCATGTCAGCAGAGAATCAGTCTGCATGTCATAGCAGAGAATGAGGCTTCACGTCAGCCACCACTGCAACAGTCCATTGGCATATATTTAGGCCCAGCACACACACAGGCAGAGGAGAGAGGTCCCGTAACAGAGAATCTGGCTTCATGTCAGCAGAGAATCAGTCTGCATGTCATAGCAGAGAATGAGGCTTCACGTCAGCCACCACTGCAACAGTCCATTGGCATATATTTAGGCCCAGCACACACAGGCAGAGGAGAGAGGTCCCGTAACAGAGAATCTGGCTTCATGTCAGCAGAGAATCAGTCTGCATGTCATAGCAGAGAATGAGGCTTCACGTCAGCCACCACTGCAACAGTCCATTGGCATATATTTAGGCCCAGCACACACAGGCAGAGGAGAGAGGTCCCGTAACAGAGAATCTGTCTTCATGTCAGCAGAGAATTAGTCTGCATGTCATAGCAGAGAATGAGGCTTCACGTCACCCACCACTGCAACAGTCCATTGGCATATATTTAGGCCTAGCACACAGGCAGAGCAGAGAGGTCCCGTAACAGACAATCTGGCTTCATGACAGCAGAGAATCAGTCTGCATGTCATAGCAGAGAATGAGGCTTCACGTCACCCACCACTGCAACAGTCCATTGGCATATATTTAGGCCTAGCACACAGGCAGAGCAGAGAGGTCCCGTAACAGACAATCTGGCTTCATGACAGCAGAGAATCAGTCTGCATGTCATAGCAGAGAATGAGGCTTCACGTCACCCACCACTGCAACAGTCCATTGGCATATATTTAGGCCTAGCACACAGGCAGAGGAGAGAGGTCCCGTAACAGACAATCTGGCTTCATGTCAGCAGAGAATCAGTCTGCATGTCATAGCAGAGAATGAGGCTTCACGTCACCCACCACTGCAACAGTCCATTGGCATATATTTAGGCCTAGCACACAGGCAGAGCAGAGAGGTCCCGTAACAGACAATCTGGCTTCATGTCAGCAGAGAATCAGTCTGCATGTCATAGCAGAGAATCAGGCTTCACGTCAGCCACCACTGCAACAGTCCATTGTCATAAATTTAGGCCCAGCACCCAGGCAGAGGAGAGAGGTCCCGTAACAGACAATCTGGCTTCATGTCAGCAGAGAATTAGTCTGCATGTCATAGCAGAGAATCAGGCTTCATGTCAGCCACCACTGCAACAGTCCATTGGCATATATTTAGGCCTAGCACACAGGCAGAGGAGAGGTTCATTCAACTTTGGGTAGCCTCGCAATATAATGGTAAAATGAAAATAAAAATAGGATTGAATGAGGAAGTGCCCTGGAGTCCAATAATATATGGTTATGGGGAGGTAGTTAATGTCTAATCTGGACAAGGGACGGACAGGTCCTGTGGGATCCATGCCTGGTTCATTTTTATGAACGTCAGCTTGTCCACATTGGCTGTAGACAGGCGGCTGCGTTTGTCTGTAATGACGCCCCCTGCCGTGCTGAATACACGTTCAGACAAAACGCTGGCTGCCGGGCAGGCCAGCACCTCCAAGGCATAAAAGGCTAGCTCTGGCCACGTGGACAATTTAGAGACCCAGAAGTTGAATGGGGCCGAACCATCAGTCAGTACGTGGAGGGGTGTGCACACGTACTGTTCCACCATGTTAGTGAAATGTTGCCTCCTGCTAACACGTTGCGTATCAGGTGGTGGTGCAGTTAGCTGTGGCGTGTTGACAAAAGTTTTCCACATCTCTGCCATGCTAACCCTGCCCTCAGAGGAGCTGGCCGTGACACAGCTGCCTTGGCGACCTCTTGCTCCTCCTCTGCCTTGGCCTTGGGCTTCCACTTGTTCCCCTGTGACATTTGGGAATGCTCTCAGTAGCGCGTCTACCAACGTGCGCTTGTACTCGCGCATCTTCCTATCACGCTCCAGTGCAGGAAGTAAGGTGGGCACATTGTCTTTGTAGCGTGGATCCAGCAGGGTGGCAACCCAGTAGTCCGCACAGGTTAAAATGTGGGCAACTCTGCTGTCGTTGCGCAGGCACTGCAGCATGTAGTCGCTCATGTGTGCCAGGCTGCCCAGGGATAAGGACAAGCTGTCCTCTGTGGGAGGCGTATCGTCATCGTCCTGCCTTTCCCCCCAGCCACGCACCAGTGATGGACCCGAGCTGCGTTGGGTGCCACCCCGCTGTGACCATGCTTCATCCTCATCCTCCTCCACCTCCTCCTCATCCTCGTCCTCCTCGTCCTCCAGTAGTGGGCCCTGGCTGGCCACATTTGTACCTGGCCTCTGCTGTTGCCAAAAACCTCCCTCTGAGTCACTTCGAAGAGACTGGCCTGAAAGTGCTAAAAATGACCCCTCTTCCTCCTCCTCCTCCTCCTCCTCCTGGGCCACCTCCTCTTCCATCATCGCCCTAAGTGTTTTCTCAAGGAGACATAGAAGTGGTATTGTAACGCTGATAACGGTGTCATCGCCACTGGCCATGTTGGTGGAGTACTCGAAACAGCGCAACAGGGCACACAGGTCTCGCATGGAGGCCCAGTCATTGGTGGTGAAGTGGTGCTGTTCTGTAGTGCGACTGACCCGTGCGTGCTGCAGCTGAAACTCCACTATGGCCTGCTGCTGCTCGCACAGTCTGTCCAGCATGTGCAAGGTGGAGTTCCACCTGGTGGGCACGTCGCATATGAGGCGGTGAGCGGGAAGGCCGAAGTTACGCTGTAGCGCAGACAGGCGAGCAGCAGCAGGATGTGAACGCCGGAAGCGCGAACAGACGGCCCGCACTTTATGCAGCAGCTCTGACATGTCGGGGTAGTTGTGAATGAACTTCTGCACCACCAAATTCAGCACATGCGCCAAGCAAGGGATGTGCGTCAAATTGGCTAGTCCCAGAGCTGCAACGAGATTTCGCCCATTATCACACACCACCAGGCCGGGCTTGAGGCTCACCGGCAGCAACCACTCGTCGGTCTGTTGTTCTATACCCCGCCACAACTCCTGTGCGGTGTGGGGCCTGTCCCCCAAACATATGAGTTTCAGAATGGCCTGCTGACGTTTACCCCGGGCTGTGCTGAAGTTGGTGGTGAAGGTGTGTGGCTGACTGGATGAGCAGGTGGAAGAAGAGGAGGAGGAAGCCGAGAAGGAGGAGGTGGCAACAGGAGGCAAAGAATGTTGCCCTGCGATCCTTGGCGGCGGAAGGACGTGCGCCAAACAGCTCTCCGCCTGGGGCCCAGCTGCCACTACATTTACCCAGTGTGCAGTTAGGGAGATATAGCGTCCCTGGCCGTGCTTACTGGTCCACGTATCTGTGGTTAGGTGGACCTTGCCACAGATGGCGTTGCGCAGTGCACACTTGATTTTATCGGATACTTGGTTGTGCTGTTTGAAGCTGTCTGTGTCCACCAGCCTAAATGACAGCATTTCATAGGCCAGTAGTTTAGAAATGCTGGCATTCAGGGCCAGGGATCGAGGGTGGCTAGGTGGGAATTTACGCTTTCTAGCAAATGTTTGTGAGATGGAGAGCTGAACGCTGGCGTGTGACATGGTTGAGACGCTTGGTGACGGAGGTGGTGGTGGTGGTGTTGGTGGTACATCCCCTGTTTGCTGGGCGGCAGGTGCCAACGTTCCTCCAGAGGCGGAGGAAGAGGCCGAGGCGGCAGCAGCAGAATAGGCCGAGGCGGCAGCAGCAGAAGAGGTAGCAGGGGGAGCCTGAGTGACTTCCTTGGTTTTAAGGTGTTTACTCCACTGCAGTTCATGCTTTGCATGCAGGTGCCTGGTCATGCAGGTTGTGCTCAGGTTCAGAACGTTAATGCCTCGCTTCAGGCTCTGATGGCACAGCGTGCAAACCACTCGGGTCTTGTCGTCAGCACATTGTTTGAAGAAGTGCCATGCCAGGGAACTCCTTGAAGCTGCCTTTGGGGTGCTCGGTCCCAGATGGCGGCGGTCAGTAGCAGGCGGAGTCTCTTGGCGGCGGGTGTTCTGCTTTTGCCCACTGCTCCCTCTTTTGCTACGCTGTTGGCTCGGTCTCACCACTGCCTCTTCCTCCGAACTGTGAAAGTCAGTGGCACGACCTTCATTCCATGTGGGGTCTAGGACCTCATCGTCCCCTGCATCGTCTTCCACCCAGTCTTGATCCCTGACCTCCTGTTCAGTCTGCACACTGCAGAAAGACGCAGCAGTTGGCACCTGTGTTTCGTCATCATCAGAGACATGCTGAGGTGGTATTCCCATGTCCTCATCATCAGGAAACATAAGTGGTTGTGCGTCAGTGCATTCTATGTCTTTCACCGCTGGGGAAGGGCTAGGTGGATGCCCTTGGGAAACCCTGCCAGCGGAGTCTTCAAACAGCATAAGAGACTGCTGCATAACTTGAGGCTGAGACAGTTTCCCTGGTATGCATGGGGGTGATGTGACAGACTGATGGGGTTGGTTTTCAGGCGCCATCTGTGCGCTTTCTGCAGAAGACTGGGTGGGAGATAATGTGAACGTGCTGGATCCACTGTCGGCCACCCAATTGACTAATGCCTGTACCTGCTCAGGCCTTACCATCCTTAGAACGGCATTGGGCCCCACCATATATCGCTGTAAATTCTGGCGGCTACTGGGACCTGAGGTAGTTGGTACACTAGGACGTGTGGATGTGGCAGAACGGCCACGTCCTCTCCCAGCACCAGAGGGTCCACTAACACCACCACGACCATGTCCACGTCCGCGTCCCTTACTAGATGTTTTTCTCATTGTTATGGTTCACCACAACAACAAATATATTATTTGGCCCAATGTATTGTATTCAAATTCAGCGGGATATAAATTTGAGGCCTAGTATTTAGGCGCTGGGTGACCGGTATGGATTTAGTGACAGAATTAGACTTGGAAATGCACAGAAGCGTGTGTGTGAAGTTATTCTGAATGACCCTATGTGCACCTTCAATATGATCTACCCTTTTAGGGATAGATTTCAAATAGCTCTGATATAGCAGAAACGACTAAATTATGAAATTGCTAAATTGGGAATTGTATTTCAACCCAGAACAAAAAATGTGCTTTGACGGACACTAAATAACTTTCCCAGCCACAACAGGACAGCGGTAACGAGAGATTTAGCGGGATATAAATTTGAGGCCTAGTATTTAGGCGCTGGGTGACAGGTATGGGTTTAGTGACAGAATTAGATTTGGAAATGCACAGTAGCGGGTGTGTGAAGTTATTCTGAATGACCCTATGTGCACCTTGAATATTATATACCCTTTTAGGGATAGATTTCAAATAGCTCTGATATAGCAGAAACCACTAAATTATGAAATTGCTAAATTGGGAATTGTATTTCAACCCAGAACAAGAAATGTGCTTGAACGGACACTAAATAACTCGCCCAGCTACAGCACTAGGGACAGATTTAGCGGGATATAAATTTGAGGCCTAGTATTTAGGCGCTGGGTGACAGGTATGGGTTTAGTGCCAGAATTAGACTTGGAAATACACAGTAGCGGGTGTGTGTGAAGTTATTCTGAATGACCCAATGTGCACCTTGAATATTATATACCCTTTTAGGGATAGATTTCAAATAGCTCTGATATAGCAGAAACCACTAAATTATGAAATTGCTAAATTGGGAATTGTATTTCAACCCAGAACAAGAAATGTGCTTGAACGGACACTAAATAACTCGCCCAGCTACAGCACTAAGGACAGATTTAGCGGGATATAAATTTGAGGCCTAGTATTTAGGCGCTGGGTGACAGGTATGGGTTTAGTGCCAGAATTAGACTTGGAAATACACAGTAGCGGGTGTGTGTGAAGTTATTCTGAATGACCCAATGTGCACCTTGAATATTATATACCCTTTTAGGGATAGATTTCAAATAGCTCTGATATAGCAGAAACCACTAAATTATGAAATTGCTAAATTGGGAATTGTATTTCAACCCAGAACAAGAAATGTGCTTGAACGGACACTAAATAACTCGCCCAGCTACAGCACTAAGGACAGATTTAGCGGGATATAAATTTGAGGCCTAGTATTTAGGCGCTGGGTGACAGGTATGGGTTTAGTGCCAGAATTAGACTTGGAAATACACAGTAGCGGGTGTGTGTGAAGTTATTCTGAATGACCCAATGTGCACCTTGAATATTATATACCCTTTTAGGGATAGATTTCAAATAGCTCTGATATAGCAGAAACCACTAAATTATGAAATTGCTAAATTGGGAATTGTATTTCAACCCAGAACAAGAAATGTGCTTGAACGGACACTAAATAACTCGCCCAGCTACAGCACTAGGGACAGATTTAGCTGGATATAAATTTGAGGCCTAGTATTTAGGCGCTGGGTGACAGGTATGGGTTTAGTGCCAGAATTAGACTTGGAAATACACAGTAGCGGGTGTGTGTGAAGTTATTCTGAATGACCCAATGTGCACCTTGAATATTATATACCCTTTTAGGGATAGATTTCAAATAGCTCTGATATAGCAGAAACCACTAAATTATGAAATTGCTAAATTGGGAATTGTATTTCAACCCAGAACAAGAAATGTGCTTGAACGGACACTAAATAACTCGCCCAGCTACAGCACTAAGGACAGATTTAGCGGGATATAAATTTGAGGCCTAGTATTTAGGCGCTGGGTGACCGGTATGGATTTAGTGACAGAATTAGACTGGGATATGGCCAAAAAATAAACAGACTATTGCTGGTTAAATGCACTTGGTGTGACAGCTTCACCCTGATGTAGGCTTTAGCCAAAAAACAACCACACCATTGAGGGTTAAATGCACTTGGTGACAGGCGCAGCTTGCCCCTGATTTAGTATATGGCCAAAAAATGAACAGACTATTGCTGGTTAAATGCACTTGGTGTGACAGCTTCACCCTGATGTAGGCTTTAGCCAAAAAACAACCACACCATTGAGGGTTAAATGCACTTGGTCGCAGCTTGTGCTGGCGCACCACAAGACACAAAATGGCCGCCGATCACCCCAGAAAAATGTGACTGACAAACGGTCTGGGCAGCCTAAAAACAGTGAGCAATTGAGGATCAGCAGCTCAATGATCCACAGCTGCAGATCGATCAGTTAATCAAGTCCTTTGGAGGAGTTAATCTGCCTAATCTCGCCCTACTGTCGCAGCCGCAACCTCTCCCTACGCTAATCAGAGCAGAGTGACGGGCGGCGCTATGTGACTCCAGCTTAAATAGAGGCTGGGTCACATGGTGCTCTGGCCAATCACAGCCATGCCAATAGTAGGCATGGCTGTGATGGCCTCTTGGGGCAAGTAGTATGACGCTTGTTGATTGGCTGCTTTGCAGCCTTTCAAAAAGCGCCAAGAAAGCGTCACAAAAGCGCGAAGAAAGCGACGAACACCGAACCCGAACCCGGACTTTTACGAAAATGTCCGGGTTCGGGTCCGTGTCACGGACACCCCAAAATTCGGTACGAACCCGAACTATACAGTTCGAGTTCGCTCATCCCTAATTATAACACTTTATGGGGCAAGGTGACCAAAAAATTGGTTGTTTTAGCACAGTTTCTATTTATTTATTTTTACAGCGTTCACCTGAGGGGTTCAGTTAAGTGACATTTTTATAGAGCAGATTGTTACGGACGTGGCGATACCTAATATGTATAATTTTTCTCATTTATTAAAGTTTTACGCAATAATAGCATTTTTGAAACAAAAAAAATATGTTTTAATGTGTCCATGTTCTGAGAGCTATAGTTTTTTTTATTTTTTGAGAGATTTTCTTATCTAGGGGCTCATTTTTTGTGGGATGAGGTGACGGTTTTATTGGTACCATTTTGTGGGACATACGCGTTTTTGATCACTTGGTGTTGCACCTTTTGTGATGTAAGGTGACAAAAATTGCTTGTTTTGACACCGTTTTTTTTTTTTTTTTTTTTACGGTGTTCACCTGAGGGGTTAGTTCTTGTGATATTTTTATAGAGCTGTTTTTTACGGACGCGGCAATACCTAATATGTATACTTTTTTTTATTTGTTTCACTTTAACACAATAATAGCATTTTTGAAACCAAAAAAATGATGTTTTAGTGTCTCCATGTTCTAAGAGCTATATTTATTTTTATTTTTTGAGAGATTTTCTTATGTAGGGGCAAATTTTTTGCGGGATGAGGTGATGGTTTTATTGGTACCATTTTGTGGGACATACGCGTTTTTGATCACTTGGTGTTGCACCTTTTGTGATGTAAGGTGACAAAAATTGCTTGTTTTGACACTTTTTTTTTTTTTTTTTACGGTGTTCACCCGAGGGGTTAGGTCATGTGATATTTTTATAGAGCTGTTTTTTACGGACGCGGCAATACCAAATATCTCTATTTTATTTTATTTTTTCTATTTTTTAAATTTTTTTTTATTCCTTACTTGGGGAATTTTTTTTTTTACATGTGAAACCTTTTTTATATTTTATTTTTTCAACACTTTATTTTTTTATTTTGCACTTTTCGTCCCCCATAAGGTCATACTCTGGGGGACATTTACTTCACTTTTTCTTTTTTTTTTTTCACTGTTGATTTCTCCTGTAACTGGGGCTGACATAGTAGCCCCAGTTACAGGAAAAATACACCCCCCAGAGAGGCTGTACAGCGCAATATAGCGCTGTACAGCCTCAGTGCAGGGCTGATCGAGGTCTGTGAAAAACCTCACACAGCTCCTGCACGCTCCGGTCCCGGCGGTCACATGACCGCCGGGCCGGAACAGGAAGCGCATAGCGCTTCCTGCTCTGCATACACAGCGCTCGGTGAGCGCTGTGTATGCAGCGATCTAGAAGGCAGGGACACCTGGGCACTGTCCCTGCCTTCTCTCTGGGTTGCCCTGCTGTCACTGACAGCGGGCAACCCGATCAGCAGCTGCACGATTAGCGTGCAGCTGCAGTTTCTGAACGGACATTTTAAAACGTCCATTCAGAAATAGAGATCCACCCATAGTACGTTTATATCCTATGGGCGGACGGAAAGTGGTTAACCTTTTATTCCCATAAGGTATGTACCTCTCACAATTAGATTTTAGGATGCCTTTAAAATATCCCATTATGTGGCTGTATTTTTATTTTTTTAGCACTTTGTCCCAGTTAGTTAGGCCTATGGCCTCTCTTAGTTGGCTAAATTTAGCTTTTTTGGAATTTTTATATTTTTGTTCTTCCATGAAGAAACACTCTTTTGAAGGATAATTGGAAGGTTATTACTTTATGGTCACTATTTCCCAGGTGTCCCCCGACCTGCACATCTGTTGTTCTGTCAGGTATATTGGTTAATACTAAGTCCAGTACGGCCGTCCCTCTAGTCGGATCCTGAACCAGTTAGGAAAGGTAATTGTCTTTGGTTATTGCCAAGAACCTGTTTCCCTTATGAGATATACAAGTTTCCTTTTCCCAGTCTATATCTGGGTAGTTGAAGTCCCCCATAAAAACCACCTTAATATGATTTGCCGCCTCGTCTATCTCATTCAGTAGCAAATTTTCTGTGGAGTCTGGTATATTAGGTGGTTTATAATAAACTCCTATTAGTAATTTATTATTGTTTTTGCCTCCATGTATCTCTACCCACAGTGACTCCACATGTATCACCACCAGACATCTGAGAAGCTCTGACAAATGCCTTTCAGAACCTCCTCCTTGAGCTTCCTTTGTTTTGGTTTTCAGTTCCTCATCTCGTTAGCCTCTCTCAGCTGTCATGTAGTTGGACTGATTGCATCCCTTTAAATTCCTCCCCATAATGCATTAGTGTGCAGTTTATACAACTTCCTGGAGTGTGTGTGCATGCTGATCCTATTTCCCAGTCTACTACAAGATAAGTGTTGTACATTAATTTGTGATTTTCTGTTTGCTGGATCCCAGGTGACCCTGACTCCCTCCGTGTCTAGTGTAGGGAGCCGGTGGTCGTGTCCCCTCACTATTATAGGGTGTTCAGGTGTTATACAGTCGAGGTACGAGGATATGCGATCATCTACCATTGGGATTTTTGCATAGGCTGAGCAGTCAGGGAGAGTGCCAGGTCTGATGCAGCGGTCTCCCTTTTTGTTCCTTAGTTTTGGATCCAGTGAGTCATATATTCATTTTGTGTTGTCTTGTTTCCTGTACACCTTCCGTGACAACATGTTCATGTCCCTCACTTATATCTTCTCGGACTGTGGGCTTTAGACAAGACTTTACATACAGGCAGACCCCTTCCCCTCTCTGGTTTTGACGATCCTTTCTAAACAGACTGTAACCCTGTACATTAACTGCCCAGTCATAGCTATCATCCAGCCATGTCAGTTATTCCCACTATGTCATAGTCCTCCTCACACATCACTAATTCCAGTTTCCCAGTTTTATTAGTCAGGCTTCTGGCATTAGTATACATACATTTAAGAGGTTTATGTATATTTTGTACCCTACCCTTTTCCTTTTGAGCTGTTCTAGTCCCTCCTTCCATTTCTCCCCGAGTCCCATTGCTATGCCCCCATTCTCTATCTGCACTATCTTCCCATCCTATAACGTAATTTGGAAAGGTGCGCATTTAGTGCTATGACCTGTGGGTGGGTGGCTGGGTATTTGTGCTTTCGTTCAAAGGACTGGGGTATAGACATCTGTACGCTGCGCTGGGACACAGAAGTGGACGTGGTAGCTGATGGTGCTTGCAAAAGGTCCAAGTGCATGGCGGGAGGCATCCGGGCCTGCGTCTTCGACAGGAGATTGGCCAGCACGTAAAATCAGGGGAAGAGGAGGCAGTGATGTGACACGCAGACACTGATTGTGGACATTGGTGTTCGGCCCACCTATTAGGGTGCTTTGATGCCATGTGGAGGATCATGCTGGTGGTGGTTAGGTTGCTAGTGTTCACGTCCCTGCTCATTTTGGTACGGCACAGGTTGCAAATGACAATTCTTTTATCGTCTGCACTTTCCTCAAAAAAGTGCCAGACTGTGGAACACCTAGCCCTTGGCAAGGGAGATTGCCGCGAGGGGGTGCTCCTGGGAACAGTTTGGTGTGGCCCGCCTTCTCCCTTTTGCCACCCCACTGCCTCTTCCAGCCTGTTGCGGTGCTGCGGATACCTCCCCCTCTGTACTGCTGTCCTTGTTCGGCTTGCCACCTTCCCAGGTTGGGTCAGTGACTTCATCGTCCAGCACCTCCTCTTCTATTTCCTCACTTTGGTCATCCTCCTGACTTGTTGACCTAACAACTACCTCAGTTATTGACAACTGTGTCTCATCCTCATCATGAACCTCTTGAGACACTAATTGCCGTTCCCCACCGTCATCTTCTTGTGACTGTGGATGCTCAAGAGTTTGGGAATCAGGGAACAATATCTATTCATGTCCCTCTTCAAGCGGGCTTGTCGAGAGGCCCAGATCAAGGAATGTCGATGAAAACAGCTCCTCAGAATATCTGAGTGTGGGATCACTTGTTTGCCAAGACTCTACATGGTGGGAGGAAGGAGGATCAGGGTGAGGATTCTGTTGACCAGACTCTTGGCTACTGACACTGGACTTTGTGGAAGACAGTGTGGTGCTTAACCGACTTGAAGCATTATCTGCTGCAATCCAACCGACCACTTGGTCGCACTGGTCTGATTTCGAGAGTGGTGTCCTGCGCCGCCCTGCAAACTGGGACATGAAGATAGGTATCGTGGATGAGTGTGTTTCTTGTGCTCTGGCAGCAGGCACAGTTTCACCACGCAAAGGGCCACGGCCTCTGTGTGCACCATTAGCAGCACAGCCACTTCCCCATCCCTTTCTGCTCGCCTTGGGCATATTAAATGGCATACATGCTTGCAAGTATGTCACACGTACAGTAGCGCAGGTTTTGTAAGTGTATGCGGAAATAAAGTACACAGAATGTCACAGATATTTTGAGGATGCGCACACGTTATACAGATGTAGCACAGATAATGTTGCTGTCCGCAGCGTCTATGAAAAAAGTACACTGAATGTCACAGATACTTTTTGGATGCGCACACGTTAAACAGGAGGTATAGCGCAAGTAATGTCGCTGTAACCAGCGGCTAATAAAAAATTACACCAAATTAATGTCACTGATATTTAGGATGCGCAAACGTTATACAGGAGGTATAGCGCAAGTAGATCACTGTCACCAGCGACTAATAAAAAATTACACTGAATTAATGTCACTAATATTTAGGATGTGCAAACGTTATACAGGAGATGCACCGCTGGTAATGTTGCAGTCAGCTGCCAAACAATTGCGCTGAATGTCACAGATATTTAGGCTATGCAAATGTAAAATAAAAGATGTAGCAGAGGTTGTGTCACTATCAGAAGTGGCACAAACAATTGCACGCAATATAGTTCAGGTTTCTCTAAAAATATATATTGCAGCCAGATACAACTATAGTCCTTAAAGGGTTTCTGTCACCAGATTTAACCCAATTAAGCTAGCTGACATTAGTGATGTGCTAATGTCACCTAAACCTAACTAGCCTATTCCTACTTTTATCTAAGCCCCCGTTACGCCAGAAATCAAACTTTTATAATATGCTAATTAGCCTCTAGGAGCAGGGGGGGCATTGTTTCTGCTTCTAGAGGCTCCGTTCTCCCACCTTTGTCACCTCCCTCCAAGTCCTGATTGACAGGGCCAGGCAGCGCTCGCATCTGTCTGCCAGCCCTGTGCTCTGGTGAAATCTGGCGCCGTTTAGCATTCGGCGCAGGTGCGTTGAGGGAAAGACACTGGCAGGCTGCCGACTTCCTCACCGCGCCGGCACCAAATACTGAATGGCGCAAGATTTCGGCACTAAGTGGGCAGCCTCTTCTAGGAATGATATCAGAGCTGTGATAAGTGTCTACCCTTCCCCAAGGTGACAAGCTACATTTGCACCTCCATCTTGCCCTCACTCTCTGTACTACTTACTTTTCGGGTAATAGCACACTCTCTTCTTTGTGGAATATCGGACCTGAATCAGATGTCTATGCTTCCACTTCATCTGTTCTTAGGATGAAGCTGCATCACCCTAACACAGGCATCCTCAAACTGCGGCCCTCCAGCTGTTGTAAAACTACAAATCCCACAATGCCCTGCTGAAGGCTGATACCTGTAGGCTGTTTGGGCATGCTGGGAGTTGTAGTTTTGCAACAGCTGGAGGGCCGCAGTTTGAGGATGCCTGCCCTAACACAACCACTGATTGGCTGCACATAGGAACATATATAGAATATACACCTGATGACAGTTACAAGCTACAGGAGTGTTCTAGTTGTTTCATGCTCAACTACTTTTTAACTTTGTCCAGTTGCTGTGCAACTGCATTGCATCTGAGCCTGGGCTTGGTTCTTGCCTGTCTTTGACTGATTGATTAGGGTGGAGTTGATAATTGTTGGGCCTTTATATATCCATAGTTCATACTGGTTGCTGAATATAGTGTTTTCAAAGTGTATTTGCTGCCAGATATTTTGTACTTTGTTCTATGTTCTGGGTCCTGGAGTTTCCCAATCATATCTTGTTTTGGTCTTCTGCATTTTCTGTGTATTCTGGGATTTGTAGTTTCATGGGCTTTCTTGCTGTGTTTGGGATTTGTTGCTGTGCTGTTGTATTGTCCATGTTGATTTGCTGACTTGATTTCACATAGGGATAGTTCAGTATTGTACCTTTTCTGTTCAGTGTCCTTCATCTATTCATCTATTATCTACCTGTATGCTATAATTCTACCATAGACTCCATTGCTAGACCATCTTCTTCTTCCTTGACCAGCAGAATTCAGCTCATGTTATACATCGGTGAATTTGGTTTAGTGTCTTGTTTTCTGCCAGTATTGACACATGCTTCAGATATATTGTTCTTGTGGCTTTATAGTTGTTGTGCTGTTTATTTCTACTGTAAAATTTATCTGAAGTGAACACCATCAGTAGAGTTGAGCGAACACCTGGATGTTCGGGTTCGAGAAGTTCGGCCGAACTTCCCGGAAATGTTCGGGTTCGGGATCCGAACCCGATCCGAACTTCGTCCCGAACCCGAACCCCATTGAAGTCAATGGGGACCCGAACTTTTCGGTACTAAAAAGGCAGTAAAACAGCCCAGGAAAGGGCTAGAGGGCTGCAAAAGGCAGCAACATGTAGGTAAATCCCCTGCAAACAAATGTGGATAGGGAAATGAATTAAAATAAAAATTAAATAAATAAAAATTAACCAAAATCAATTGGAGAGAGGTCCCATAGCAGAGAATCTGGCTTCACGTCACCCACCACTGGAACAGTCCATTCTCAGATATTTAGGCCCCGGCACCCAGGCAGAGGAGAGAGGTCCCGTAACAGAGAATCTGTCTTCATGTCAGCAGAGAATCAGTCTGCATGTCATAGCAGAGAATCAGGCTTCACGTCAGCCACCACTGCAACAGTCCATTGTCATAAATTTAGGCCCAGCACCCAGGCAGAGGAGAGAGGTCCCGTAACAGACACTCTGGCTTCATGTCAGCAGAGAATCAGTCTTCATATCATAGCAGAGAATCAGGCTTCACGTCACCCACCACTGTAAGAGTCCATTTTCATAAATTTAGGCCCAGCACCCAGGCAGAGGAGAGAGGTCCCGTAACAGAGAATCTGGCTTCATGTCAGCAGAGAATCAGTCTTCATGTCATAGTAGAGAATCAGGCTTCACGTCAGCCACCACTGCAACAGTCCATTGTCATAAATTTAGGCCAAGCACCCAGGCAGAGGAGAGAGGTCCCGTAACAGACAATCTGGCTTCATGTCAGCAGAGAATCAGTCTTCATATCATAGCAGAGAATCAGGCTTCACGTCACCCACCACTGTAAGAGTCAATTTTCATAAATTTAGGCCCAGAACCCAGGCAGAGGAGAAAGGTCCCGTAACAGACAATCTGGCTTCATGTCAGCAGAGAATCAGTATTCATGTCATAGCAGAGAATCAGGCTTCACGTCACCCAACATTGGAACAGTCCATTTTCATAAATTTAGGCCCAGCACCCAGGCAGAGGAGAGAGGTCCCGTAACAGACAATCTGGCTTCATGTCAGCAGAGAATCAGTCTTCATATTATAGCAGAGAATCAGGCTTCACGTCAGCCACCAATGCAACAGTCAATTGTCAGATATTTAGGCCCAGCACCCAGGCAGAGGAGAGAGGTCCCGTAACAGACAATCAGGCTTCACGTCAGCCACCAGTGCAACAGTCCATTGGCATATATTTAGGCCCAGCACCCAGGCAGAGAAGAGAGGTCCCGTAACAGACAATCTGGCTTCATGTCAGCAGAGAATCAGTCTTCATATCATAGCAGAGAATCAGGCTTCACGTCAGCCACCAATGCAACAGTCCATTGTCAGATATTTAGGCCCAGCACCCAGGCAGAGGAGAGAGGTCCCGTAACAGACAATCTGGCTTCATGTCAGCAGAGAATTAGTCTGCATGTCATAGCAGAGAATCAGGCTTCACGTCACCCAACATTGGAACAGTCCATTGGCATATATTTAGGCCCCGGCACCCAGACAGAGGAGAGGTTCATTCAAATTTGGGTAGCCTCGCAATATAATGGTAAAATGAAAATAAAAATAGGATTGAATGAGGAAGTGCCCTGGAGTACAATAATATATGGTTAAGGGGAGGTAGTTAATGTCTAATCTGGACAAGGGACGGACAGGTCCTGTGGGATCCATGCCTGGTTAATTTTTATGAACGTCAGCTTGTCCACATTGGCTGTAGACAGGCGGCTGCGTTTGTCTGTAATGACACCCCCTGCCGTGCTGAATACACGTTCAGACAAAACGCTGGCCGCCGGGCAGGCCAGCACCTCCAAGGCATAAAAGGCTAGCTCTTGCCACGTGGACAATTTAGAGACCCAGTAGTTGAATGGGGCCGAACCATCAGTCAGTACGTGGAGGGGTGTGCACACGTACTGTTCCACCATGTTAGTGAAATGTTGCCTCCTGCTAACACGTTGCGTATCAGGTGGTGGTGCAGTTAGCTGTGGCGTGTTGACAAAAGTTTTCCACATCTCTGCCATGCTAACCCTGCCCTCAGAGGAGCTGGCCGTGACACAGCTGCCTTGGCGACCTCTTGCTCCTCCTCTGCCTTGGCCTTAGGCTTCCACTTGTTCCCCTGTGACATTTGGGAATTCTCTCAGTAGCGCGTCTACCAACGTGCGCTTGTACTCGCGCATCTTCCTATCACGCTCCAGTGCAGGAAGTAAGGTGGGCACATTGTCTTTGTAGCGTGGATCCAGCAGGGTGGCAACCCAGTAGTATGCACACGTTAAAATGTGGGCAACTCTGCTGTCGTTGCGCAGGCACTGCAGCATGTAGTCGCTCATGTGTGCCAGGCTGCCCAGGGGTAAGGACAAGCTGTCCTCTGTGGGAGGCGTATCGTCATCGTCCTGCCTTTCCCCCCAGCCACGCACCAGTGATGGACCCGAGCTGCGTTGGGTGCCACCCCGCTGTGACCATGCTTCATCCTCATCCTCCTCCACCTCCTCCTCATCCTCGTCCTCCTCGTCCTCCAGTAGTGGGCCCTGGCTGGCCACATTTGTACCTGGCCTCTGCTGTTGCCAAAACCCTCCCTCTGAGTCACTTCGAAGAGACTGGCCTGAAAGTGCTAAAAATGACCCCTCTTCCTCCTCCTCCTCCTCCTCCTCCTGGGCCACCTCCTCTTCCATCATCGCCCTAAGTGTTTTCTCAAGGAGACATAGAAGTGGTATTGTAACGCTGATAACGGCGTCATCGCCACTGGCCATGTTGGTGGAGTACTCGAAACAGCGCAACAGGGCACACAGGTCTCGCATGGAGGCCCAGTCACTGGTGGTGAAGTGGTGCTGTTCTGTAGTGCGACTGACCCGTGCGTGCTGCAGCTGAAACTCCACTATGGCCTGCTGCTGCTCGCACAGTCTGTCCAGCATGTGCAAGGTGGAGTTCCACCTGGTGGGCACGTCGCATATGAGGCGGTGAGCGGGAAGGCCGAAGTTCCGCTGTAGCGCAGACAGGCGAGCAGCAGCAGGATGTGAACGCCGAAAGCGCGAACAGACGGCCCGCACTTTATGCAGCAGCTCTGACATGTCGGGGTAGTTGTGAATGAACTTCTGCACCACCAAATTCAGCACATGCGCCAAGCAAGGGATGTGCGTCAAACTGGCTAGTCCCAGAGCTGCAACGAGATTTCGCCCATTATCACACACCACCAGGCCGGGCTTGAGGCTCACCGGCAGCAACCACTCGTCGGTCTGTTGTTCTATACCCCGCCACAACTCCTGTGCGGTGTGGGGCCTGTCCCCCAAACATATGAGTTTCAGAATGGCCTGTTGATGTTTACCCCGGGCTGTGCTGAAGTTGGTGGTGAAGGTGTGTGGCTGATTAGATGAGCAGGTGGAAGAAGAGGAGGAGGAAGTCGACTAGGAGGAGGTGGCAACAGGAGGCAAAGAATGTTGCCCTGTGATCCTTGGCGGCGGAAGGACGTGCGCCAAACAGCTCTCCGCCTGGGGCCCAGCTGCCACTACATTTACCCAGTGTGCAGTTAGGGAGATATAGCGTCCCTGGCCGTGCTTACTGGTCCACGTATCTGTGGTTAGGTGGATCTTGCCACAGATGGCGTTGCGCAGTGCACACTTGATTTTATCGGATACTTGGTTGTGCAGGGAAGGCACGGCTCTCTTGGAGAAGTAGTGCCGGCTGGGAACAACATACTGTGGGACAGCAAGCGACATGAGCTGTTTGAAGCTGTCTGTGTCCACCAGCCTAAATGACAGCATTTCATAGGCCAGTAGTTTAGAAATGCTGGCATTCAGGGCCAGGGATCGAGGGTGGCTAGGTGGGAATTTACGCTTTCTCTCAAATGTTTGTGAGATGGAGAGCTGAACGCTGCCGTGTGACATGGTTGAGATGCTTGGTGACGGAGGTGGTGGTGGTGTTGGTGGTACATCCCCTGTTTGCTGGGCGGCAGGTGCCAAAGTTCCTCCAGAGGCGGAGGAAGAGGCCGAGGCGGCAGCAGCAGAAGAGGCCGAGGCGGCAGCAGCAGAAGAGGCCGAGGCGGCAGCAGCAGAAGAGGTAGCAGGTGGGAGCCTGAGTGACTTCCTTGGTTTTAAGGTGTTTACTCCACTGCAGTTCATGCTTTGCATGCAGGTGCCTGGTCATGCAGGTTGTGCTAAGGTTCAGAACGTTAATGCCTCGCTTCAGGCTCTGATGGCACAGCGTGCAAACCACTCGGGTCTTGTCGTCAGCACATTGTTTGAAGAAGTGCCATGCCAGGGAACTCCTTGAAGCTGCCTTTGGGGTGCTCGGTCCAAGATGGCGGCGGTCAGTAGCAGGCGGAGTCTCTTGGCGGCGGGTGTTCTGCTTTTGCCCACTGCTCCCTCTTTTGCTACGCTGTTGGCTCGGTCTCACCACTGCCTCTTCCTCCGAACTGTGAAAGTCAGTGGCACGACCTTCATTCCATGTGGGGTCTATGACCTCATCGTCCCCTGCATCGTCTTCCACCCAGTCTTGATCCCTGACCTCCTGTTCAGTCTGCACACTGCAGAAAGACGCAGCAGTTGGCACCTGTGTTTCGTCATCATCAGAGACATGCTGAGGTGGTATTCCCATGTCCTCATCATCAGGAAACATAAGTGGTTGTGCGTCAGTGCATTCTATGTCTTTCACCGCTGGGGAAGGGCTAGGTGGATGCCCTTGGGAAACCCTGCCAGCGGAGTCTTCAAACAGCATAAGAGACTGCTGCATAACTTGAGGCTGAGACAATTTCCCTGGTATGCATGGGGGTGATGTGACAGACTGATGGGGTTGGTTTTCAGGCGCCATCTGTGCGCTTTCTGCAGAAGACTGGGTGGGAGATAATGTGAACGTGCTGGATCCACTGTCGGCCACCCAATTGACTAATGCCTGTACCTGCTCAGGCCTTACCATCCTTAGAACGGCATTGGGCCCCACCATATATCGCTGTAAATTCTGGCGGCTACTGGGACCTGAGGTAGTTGGTACACTAGGACGTGTGGATGTGGCAGAACGGCCACGTCCTCTCCCAGCACCAGAGGGTCCACTAACACCACCACGACCATGTCCACGTCCGCGTCCCTTACTAGATGTTTTCCTCATTGTTATCGTTCACCACAACAACAAAAATATTATTTGGCCCAATGTATTGTATTCAAATTCAGCTGAATATAAATTTGAGGCCTAGTATTTAGGCGCTGGGTGACCGGTATAGATTTACTGACAGAATTAGAATTGGAAATGCACAGTAGCGTGTGTGTGAAGTTATTCTGAATGACCCTATGTGCACCTTGAATATTATATACCCTTTTAGGGATAGATTTCAAATAGCTCTGATACAGCAGAAACCACTAAATTATGAAATTGCTAAATTGTGAATTGTATTTCAACCCAGAACAAAAAATGTGCTTTGACGGACACTAAATAACTTGCCCAGCCAGAACAGTACAGCGGTAACGACAGATTTAGCGGGATATAAATTTGAGGCCTAGTATTTAGGCGCTGGGTGACCGGTATGGATTTACTGACAGAATTAGACTTGGAAATGCACAGTAGCGTGTGTGTGAAGTTATTCTGAATGACCCTATGTGCACCTTGAATATTATATACCCTTTTAGGGATAGATTTCAAATAGCTCTGATATAGCAGGAACCACTAAATTATGAAATTGTTAAATTGGGAATTGTATTTCAACCCAGAACAAAAAATGTGCTTTGACGGACACTAAATAACTTGCCCAGCCAGAACAGTACAGCGGTAACGACAGATTTGGCGGGATATAAATTTGAGGCCTAGTATTTAGGCGCTGGGTGACCGGTATGGATTTACTGACAGAATTAGACTTGGAAATGCACAGTAGCGTGTGTGTGAAGTTATTCTGAATGACCCTATGTGCACCTTGAATATTATATACCCTTTTAGGGATAGATTTCAAATAGCTCTGATATAGCAGAAACCACTAAATTATGAAATTGCTAAATTGGGAATTGTATTTCAACCCAGAACAAAAAATGTGCTTTGACGGACACTAAATAACTTGCCCAGCCACAACAGGACAGCGGTAACGAGAGATTTAGCGGAATATAAATTTGAGGCCTAGTATTTAGGCGCTGGGTGACCGGTATGGATTTACTGACAGAATTAGACTGGGATATGGCCAAAAAATGAACAGACTATTGCTGGTTAAATGCACTTGGTGTGACAGCTTGACCAACCACACTACTGAGGGTTAAATGCACTTGGTGACGGGCGCAGCTTGCCCCTGATGTAGTATATGGCGAAAAAATGAACAGACTATTGCTGGTTAAATGCACTTGGTGTGACAGCTTGACCAACCACACTACTGAGGGTTAAATGCACTTAGTGACGGGCGCAGCTTGCCCCTGATGTAGTATATGGCCAAAAAATGAACAGACTATTGCTGGTTAAATGCACTTGGTGTGACAGCTTGACCAACCACACTACTGAGGGTTAAATGCACTTGGTGACCGGCGCAGCTTGCCCCTGATGTAGTATATGGCCAAAAAATGAACAGACTATTGCTGGTTAAATGCACTTGGTGTGACAGCTTGTCCAACCACACTACTGAGGGTTAAATGCACTTGGTGACGGGCCCAGCTTGCCCCTGATGTAGTATATGGCCAAAAAATGAACAGACTATTGCTGGTTAAATGCACTTGGTGTGACAGCTTCACCCTGATGTAGGCTTTAGCCAAAAAACAACCACACCATTGAGGGTTAAATGCACTTGGTGACAGGCGCAGCTTGCCCCTGATGTAGTATATGGCCAAAAAATAAACAGACTATTGCTGGTTAAATGCACTTGGTGTGACAGCTTCACCCTGATGTAGGCTTTAGCCAAAAAAAAAACACACCATTGAGGGTTAAATGTATTTGGTCGCAGCTTGTGCTGGCGCACTACAAGACACAAAATGGCCGCCGATCACCCCAGAAAAAAGTGACTGACAAACGGTCTGGGCAGCCTAAAAACAGTGAGCAATTGAGTATCAGCAGCTCAATGACCCACAGCTGCAGATCGATCAATAATCAAGTCCTTTGGAGGAGTTAATCTGCCTAATCTCGCCCTACTGTCGCAGCCGCAACCTCTCCCTACGCTAATCAGAGCAGAGTGACGGGCGGCGCTATGTGACTCCAGCTTAAATAGAGGCTGGGTCACATGGTGCTCTGGCCAATCACAGCCATGCCAATAGTAGGCATGGCTGTGACGGCCTCTTGGGGCAAGTAGCATGACGCTTGTTGATTGGCTGCTTTGCAGCCTTTCAAAAAGCGCCAAGAAAGCGTCACAAAAGCGCCAAGAAAGCGACGAACACCGAACACGAACCCGGACTTATACGAAAATGTCCGGGTTCGGGTCCGTGTGACGGACACCCCAAAATTCGGTACGAACCCGAACTATACAGTTCGAGTTCGCTCATCCCTAACCATCAGCCATTGATAGGATTTGGAAGACAAGACTGCAAAAGATGAAGTCCAGATCTGGAGTCTTATGCACAACTAATTTAGTATCATTTCAATGATAGATTATTTTGTATTATGTTGTTTATAAAAGCTGATTATTATTATTATTACTATTATTATTATTTGTATTACTATTACTATTATTTCGCCATTCATTCCAAATGAAAAGAGGTTTGCATATATAATACAAACAATTGCAATAAGCATGAACAAGACAAGTTAAAAACTAGTAGAGAAGGAGAGAAGACCCTGCCCGCGAGGGATTACAATGTTTGGGGGAGGGATACAGTAGGTGAGGGTAAAGATGATTATAGGGGTATAGCTGCAGCAGGGTCACTGTAGGTAGTAGGTTTTTCTTTGTTTTCAGATTTCTTTTGAAGGTTTCCTCTGTAGGTGAGAGTCTGATATGTTGGGGTAGAGGGTTCCAGAGTATGGGGGATGCACAGGAGAAATCTTGGAGGTGATTGTGGGAAGAGGTGATAAGAGGAGAGGAGAGAAGGAGATCTTTTGAGGATCGGAGATTAGATGCGAGAAATGTTTGGAGGGGACAGATTGTGGATGGCCTTATATGTATTTGTGTCACGACCATGTTTATGGCTGTGACTCCTTGGGAGCCGCATACAGTTGCCCGCGGTTTGGGTTGTTGTGTCAACCGCAGCTGGAGGCATTTTGCTGTTTGCCTCAGGTGCGGTTGCCGCGGACAACAGGTATGTGTGCGGTTGCATTGGAGTTGTGTGCGTGTATGTATGCACTTTTGTATGTCTGGTGTGCACTCTGTTTTATGTGTGGTGTGCACTGACATCTTCCGTTCACTGTGGTTGCCCGTTGCAACGTTTGGTTGGAGGTGTACATGTGGTGGCAGTGTCCCGGCCTTCGGGCTGACTCCCAGGACATGGTTGCCACCCATGTCGTTGCCTGCGGCAACAGACCTTCGAAAGAGGGTGCAGCATGCAGTGCCATCTGCTTGTGGCCTGCATGCGCGTTCTCCGGAGGGAGATCGTTAAGGGGGATCACCGTTAACGGCACGGTTGGTGGCTTATTCCCCGCCACCTTACCTTCCGTGTCCGTGTTGGTGATCCCTCGTCCCTCTCCATGCTCCCATCTCCGGTCGTTTGCTGGCAGCATTCCGTTAGTGGTCCGGCTGCGTGCTGGTTAGGACTGTCTGCTGGCAGCGACTGAGTGGGGACGTGAGTGGAGAGTCCCCTCGTCCACCTCTCAGTGGTTCTCTCCCCTGTGTTGGTGTGGCTGGCTGCAGGCCTCGTTGGACTGGCTTAGTGTGTGCTGGGAGAGGATGCAGCTGGCAGCGACTTTTTGGGAACCATTTCCTTGGGAGTGGACGTTCCCTTCTCCTATCCCCTTGTGTGAGTCCCTCACTAGTTTTCTTTTTTTTGGTGGGGGGGGGCTTTGAGGGGTGGGAGTGTCACGACCATGTTTATGGCCGTGACTCCTTGGGAGCTGCATACAGTTGCCCGCGGTTTGGGTTGTTGTGTCAACCGCAGCTGGAGGCATTTTGCTGTTTGCCTCAGGTGCGGTTGCCGCGGACAACAGGTATGTGTGCGGTTGCATTGGAGTTGTGTGCGTGTATGTATGCACTTTTGTATGTCTGGTGTGCACTGTTTTATGTGTGGTGTGCACTGACATCTTCCCTTCACTGTGGTTGCCCGTGGCAACGTTTGGTTGGAGGTGTACATGTGGTGGCAGTGTCCCGGCCTTCGGGCTGACTCCCAGGACATGGTTGCCACCCATGTCGTTGCCTGCGGAACCAGCCACCGTGTGTTCTTGGGTTGGACACTTTCCCTTTAAGTTTGTGTTTCCTTCCCTGGTGCTGGAAGGGTTAACTCCCTTCCCAGTGTGTGTGTGCTCTGGTTGTGTTTGTGGGGTGTGACTACTTGGGCCTATAAAGCCTCAGTGTTTAGCACATGTCTGAGGGTTGCTTCAGCCATGCTTAGCTGGAGCAGCCTCCTGTGTTTTCCACCTGCCAGTGGGGGCCACCCTTGTGGTCATAAGATTTATGTCACATTAAATTTATGTCATGTTTATGTGTGATGTCTATGTGATGTTCAGTTGGGATTTTCCTTTTGTTGTTTATTGCAGCTTATGGATCTGGGTTCCTGTGCGTGGAAGTGTGGTTGCTGGGTTCATCTCAGGTTGTGTGGACATCAGCTTGCCAGCACAGGGATCCAGTCAGCAAGGCTGTGGCAGGTAGGTGGAACTAGTACAGTTCACCTGCCATATCCATAAGACTCTTTTCCCTGCAGCTTGGCCAGCGAGACTCCTGTTCCTCCATGTCCAGAAGGAACAGGCCGTCTTACCTTGACTCCTAGTTCAGGGACCGGTCGGAGGGTGAGTTAGGGATCCGAGGTTCCTGATCATGGGTCCTCCTACCTTAAAGGTTGGCCCATGCAGCTAGGAGTTAGGGTCAGGTTAGGGACGCTTTAGGAGGTGACCTACTCCCTAATCCTGTCGTCCTGGTCGAGCAGCGACCATCTTCCGGCATCGCACGGCTGAGGGTTTTCCCCATCCTCAGCCGTGACAATTTGTTAGTATTTTAAATTGAATTATCTTGGTGATGGGGAACCAGTGAAGGAATTGGCATAGGGGAGAGGCAGAGGAGTAACAGGGTGAGAGGTGGATTATTTGGGCAGAAGAGTTGAGGATAGATTGGAGGGGTGTGAGGGTACTAGATGGAAGGATGCATAGAAGTATGTTGCAGTAGTTTTAGGTCGGAAATTTTGAGGGCATGTACAAGCATTTTTGCAGACTCGTGGTTGAGGAATGGGTGGATGCGAGAGATATTCTTGAGTTGGAGGTGGCGGCAATGGCTTGGATTTGCGGTTTGAAGGACAGAGCAGAATCCAAGGTTACTCCAAGGCAGTGGATTTGGTTGACCAGGGAGAGTGTGCTGTCAATGATCATGATAGATAGGACTGTAAGGGGGGTTGATCAAGATGGGGGAAAGATTATAAATTCTGTTTTATCCATGTTAAGTTTTAGAAAGTGAGAAGAGAAGAAGGAGAATATAGAAGATAGACATTGTGAGATTCTGGATAGTAAGGCGGTGATATATGGACCGGAGAGGTAAATTTGTGTATCGTCAGCATAAAGGTGATTTTGAAATCCATGGGACTCTATGAGCTGTCCCAGGCCAAAGGTGTATATTGAGAAGAGCAGGGGTCTTAAGACAGAGCCTTGAAGGACACAAACAGACAGGGGATGAGACAAGGAGGTGGATTTAGAAAGGGAGACACTAAATGTCCACTCTGATTATCTCATGACACACATATCAGGACATGTCCAATGAAGAAGAAATGTACGGAACAGAGAAGATTTGATTTCTCAGACGTCAAATCAGGTCAGATTGAACCGAATTAGCCAGTCAATTTTATTTGGGTCTGAATAAATTCAACAAAAATCGAATGAGCTCAGATTGTAAAAGTCTCTCTCTGTTTTTGATTCTCCTGAAATGAACCACTCAAAATTTGGATTTGATAGAATCAGAACTAATTTGAAAATTCTGGGTGAATTTCAGAATTTTAGAATTGATTCACTCATCCCTAGTAAGGCATTTTGTAGTTATGACATATGTGTAACCTGGGTTTACCTCTTTAACTTACCTTAAAGTTAATTTGCCATAATTACAGTAAATAAATATTACGTAATGTGGTGTTCAAAAACCATAAATGTAATGAATGACTTTGAATGATCCCATCACCAGAGAACATAGCTAATCTATTATGCACTAAAATATGGCTTAATTACATAATGTTTTTCAGCATGGGTGAGGATCATATATCCAGTAATTAATGACATAATTCACAGCTAATGCTTGATTGTTTATTGGGAGCGTGGACTATTTTATTGTATTATTATATTGTTGCCGTTCAATAAAAATGTAATCCTGGTAGACAACACAGGAACTCAAAGATTTTTTTTAAGGGGGGCACAAAAAACATTTTGTGGGTGTGCTAAAAAATTTTTTTAAAATTGTCTTCAGAATTTTAAGGGAATGAAATGCCATTTTTTTATTCCAAACACATTTTTGTAATTTTTTAAATACTGCACTGATATCGAGAGGGAAGGCTCTATAATAATTAGTGTTCAGTGAATCAAAGCATCCAAAGTGGAATTTGATCCGAAGTTTAGGAAAAATTTGATTCGCCCACAAGCCGAATTTCCTCGCTCCTCATTGTAAAGAATAAATTTTTTCTAAAATGGTGGCTGAATATAAAATAATTATACTCACCTCATCCACTTAATCGCGGAGAGGCCGTTGTCCGCTCTGATTGAAGAAAACCCCACAAAGGACCTGCGGCGAGCATACTGATGTCACCACATGGTCATGCTGGCTGCGCGTGGTAGCGTCATCACTAATAACGTCACCATGTGCCACCAGTGTGATCACGTGGTGATGTCTTCAAATTTGCAGCAGGTCCTTTGTGAGGTTTTCTTCAATCAAGACGGGATATTAACCCCCTGAGCACCTGAATGTGAGTCTCAGATGCCGTAATCAGCGTTGAATGCAGCATCTAAGGGGTTAAGTGATTGGGGGGAGGCACAATCGCCTTCTCCATCATTGCGCCCGCTCCATACAATGTAAAGCGATTTTTGACAAAGTAATTCATAACTAATTCAATTTCTTGACGAAGTTCGGTGAAGCTGCCGAATAAAATTTTTCAAATCTTTGCTCATCAATTATAATAATCTATGACATTTATCTAATCATTTATTCCCATTCTTTGTAGCCTCCATAAAGCACACACACTCTGCTGACCAGACTGCTTAGGTAAGGAAGGAAGTGTCTCTTCAATATGGCCACCCCAGGAATTTTTATTTTTTTCATAAATAGTTACAAACTGAAAAGTGATGTAAAATATAGCTCTAAAGTGATTACAAGCTTTATAGATTCCTATTGAAAGCAAAGGATGAGTAGAGCTAGCTACTTCTCTCACAATCCTAATTTTTCAATGTGTGAAGGAAAAATAAATAAATGGAAACCTCATAGGCTATATAAGGGTTGCGGTTGTAGTATGTCTGACACATTCATGATGAAAAAATAAGATCATGTTTCATCTTCTACAGCCAGAGGTTCAAGCATATTCGATAGTGTAGGGACCACAATGGTCGCACTTACAACCAGTTTCCATAGTCCATGGGGAACATAGGCTCCCATGGGACCTGCCTTGATTAATCTATACGTAAATTAAGTTAAAATGGTTGTGCCACCATAAAATTGTCAAGAGTTTACTCACCCAGACTTCTGTTCAAGAATGTGTTGGGAGCGTTGCCATGATGACCAGTCAACCCCCGGCTGGTTGACATATCAGTGAGGTGGGAAGCAAACCAATCAGGCTACTGGCTCAGCATCCAATCCTAGAGCTAAGTGGGGTATTTAAGGTTGTTTTTCAGCCATGGCAGCTTATGGTAATTGTGTATATGTGTCCTCACTCTGTTTGTATCTCTATACTTTGTATGTGAACTCTTCTTTGTTCTGATCATGGCTAATTTCTGGATTAACCCCTCATCCACTGTTATATCTCTATCCATCTCTCCAGGTACTGACCCTGCTTGGCTACCACTCTTTGCACCCTAGTCATTCTGAAAGGTCTGAACAGAGGACGTTAGGCTTTACAGGTCTCATGGAGAAGGACAAAGGTCTGGATTTGGAGGTCTCTGGAGATGAAGGCAGGGAAATATCTGTGCTGATTGCTGTTCAGTGAACATTTAAAAGTTTGGTTGGGGGTTCTTCACGTAGTTGCTACAACATTGGAAGGGATAATTTTTTCATGTGATTGATTGCTGAGAAGAGCTGAAAGAGAAAGGAAATTCTGGGTAACCAGGTGATAAGCAGATGACTTCCACAATAGATAATATGACTGACCAGAACTACATAGTTGTCCTGTAAGAGTTACTCCAGAAGCAGAATACTGACAATGGCTGGAACATGTTATAAATGCTATAGGTTAGTCACCTGGTTATCCAGATTTTATTTCTCTTCGTCTTATATCTACTGTATATTTCTACAAAGTCAAAATGACACTGTTGATATTTAGCCGTGTATTTAAGGCACAGATTTCATGGATTTTCTATCTTGGAAAGCATCTGCTGCAGCAATTCTCGGCTGATGATCACACCGTCTACTGCTGAGCTAATTCTGAAACTGTTTATTTAATGGAAGAAAACAGAAGGGTTTTCTGATTCTCCAAAGTAAGCAAAGTGTTTCAGGAGGATATGTTATTATTCAACCTTCATGGAAGGCCAGTGTAATTGTCATGTTTATAAGAGCTTGTCTTTTTAAAAGCTGCGTCTTCATCTTTTCATCATTTACTTGATTGTCTTGATTTTAACTTTCTAGGAATACTCATAATTGATCCTTTCTGGAGATTAGTGTTGAGCGCAAATATTCTAAAAGCAAATTTTATTGCGAATATCAGCACTTTGAAAATATTTAGAATATAGTGCTATACAGTTGCAAGAAAAAGTCTGTGAACCCTTTGGAATGATATGGATTTCTGCACAAATTGGTCATAAAATGTGATCTGATCTTCATCTAAGTCACAACAATAGACAATCACAGTCTACTTAAACTATTAACACACAAAGAATTAAATGTTACCATGTTTTTATTGAACACACCATGTAAACATTCACAGTGCAGGTGGAAAAAGTATGTGAACGCCTAGACTAATGACATCTCCAAGAGCTAATTGGAGTGAGGTGTCAGCCAACTGGAGTCCAATCAATGAGATGAGATTGGAGGTGTTGGTTACAGCTGTCCTGCCCTATAAAAAACACACACCAGTTCTGGGTTTGTTTTTCACAAGAAGCATTGCCTGATGTGAATGATGCCTTGCACAAAAGAGCTCTCAGATGACCTATGATTAAGAATTGTTGACTGCTCAATGAGGTGAAGAAGAATCCTAGAGTGTCAGCTGAAGACTTACAAAAGTCTCTGGTATATGCTAACATCCCTGTTAGCGAATATACGATACGTAAAACACTAAGCAAGAATGAATTTCATGGGAGGATACCACAGAGGAAGCCACTGTTGTCCAAAAAAACCATTGCTGCACGTTTACAGTTTGCACAAGAGCACCTGGATGTTCCACAGCAGTACCGGCAAAATATTCTGTGGACAGATGAAACCAAAGTTGAGTTGTTTGGAAGAAAAAAACAACACTATGTGTGGAGAAAAAGAGGCACAACACACCAACATAAAAACCTCATCCCAACTGTGAAGTATGGTGGTGGGGGCATCATGGTTTGGGGCTGCTTTGCTGCATCAGGGCCTGGACAGATTGCTATCATCGAAGGAAAAATGAATTCCCAAGTTTATCAAGACATTTTGCAGGAGAACTTAAGGCCATCTGTCCACCAGCTGAAGCTCAACAGAAGATGGATGTTGCAACAGGACAACAACCCAAAGCATAGAAGTAAATCAACAACAGAATGGCTTAAACAGAAGAAAATACACCTTCTGGAGTGGCCCAGTCAGAGTCCTGACCTCAACCCGATTGAGATGCTGTGGCATGACCTCAAGAAAGCGATTCACACCAGACATCCCAAGAATATTGCTGAACTGAAACAGTTCTGTAAAGAGGAATGGTCAAGAATTACTCCTGACCGTTGTGCACGTCTGATCTGCAACTACAGGAAACGTTTGGTTGAAGTTATTGCTGCCAAAGGAGGTTCAACCAGTTATTAAATCCAAGGGTTCACATACTTTTTCCACCTGCACTGTGAATGTTTACATGGTGTGTTCAATAAAAACATGGTAACATGTAATTCTTTGTGTGTTATTAGTTTAAGTAGACTGTGATTGTCTATTGCTGTGACTTAGATGAAGATCAGATTACATTTTATGACCAATTTGTGCAGAAATCCATATCATTCCAAAGGGTTCACATACATTTTCTTGCAACTGTATATTCGTAATGACAAATATTTTTTATTTTTTTATTTTTAACACAGTTCACATCAAGTGATCATCCCTCCCTTCTTCTAGCTTGTGGGGCAATGAGAAGGCTTTGTCACAGCTTAGCAACATCCCTAGCAACCAATAGAAAAGTTGCCTACCCCACGCCGGTATTTTGCTCGCATTACGCAAATAATACATTGCCGATTTTTGCAATCAAGAATGCAATCTAGAATTTACGAATTCACGAATATATGATGAATATTCTACAAAATATTCAGGAAATATCGCAAATTCGAATATTGCCCCTGCCGCTCATCACTAGTGGAGATTAGGCCTGTATGAATAAATACCTGAATTATGTCAGATGGAAGCATTCAATGCACAAAAACTCATGGGCTTGAAGTAAATGTAAATGTAGGCTTTCTTAACTTGGGATAAATAATCAATTTGGCAGATTCTAGAAGGTTAGCCAGAGAATCACAGCATGTCACTTCTTCTGAACTCTAGGCTTGATAAGGGTTAAACAGATTCACTCAGATTCTAGTGTGGACTCCAGTTATGCTCCCTGTCATTGTTATGGATGCAAATTCATGGCTAGATATATAAATTAATTTGTAATTAATCGGCCCAGTCGTTAGACTGCCTTGCTCTGGCTATGCTGCTGCAGATGAAAATAGCAGCCCTTCCATCTTACACCCAACATGTGGGGCATGTGTTATACCCCCTGCTTTACCTTTTTGTCATCAGAAAAACCGTCATGTAGCTGGCTGAGATGAGCGATGTGCTAATGTCAGCAGAACATAACTGTATGACTTATATCTCCCTGCCTGCCGCCGTTCGCGCTACATAATTGCTTTTATAATATACAAATGAGCCTCTAGGTGCTAGTGGGGTGTGGCTGCAGCACCTAGAGGCTCCATCCTCTCACCGTTTGGCACATCCTTGTAAAGGTGATTGACATTCTCGGTCTCCTCCGTGCCCCGCAAATCCCACACCTGCACCGTCCATTTTAATATTTGGTGCAGGCGCAGTGAGTAAAGGACGACGTCCTTCACTCAGTGCGCCTAATACTAAAATGGATGCCGCAGGCGCGGGATTTGAGGTGCACGGAGGAGACCACTGTATTCCCATTCACCCCTTCCACCACTAAAAAGGGTATATGGTTCAATCTCCCTTTTCTCATCCTCCTCAACTCAGCTATAATGGCTGCATAGTCAGTTACTTTAAAAAAATAAATAAATATAAGACTTCTACTGTACTGTACTTCTACTGAGACCTATACAGTAAAAGTCTCATATTTTTTATTTTTTGTGACTGGCTATGCCGCTATATAGTGCAGTGGTCAACGTTCTGGGCTATGATGCAGAAGCTTTTTCAGAAATAAAGGTTCAATTAGACTTATATATTTTATATATTTTTTAGTAATTGTAAAAAAATGTATGGCACAAAATAAATGTGTAATTACTTAAAAAAATAAAAATATATATATATATTTATATATATATATATATATATATGCACACACAGGTATATATATATATATATATATATATATATATATATATATATATACATACACAGTACAGACCAAAAGTTTGGACACACCTTCTCATTCAAAGAGTTTTCTTTATTTTCATGACTATGAAAATTGTAGATTCACACTGAAGGCATCAAAACTATGAATTAACACATGTGGAATTATATACATAACAAAAAAGTGTGAAACAACTGAAAATATGTCATATTCTAGGTTCTTCAAAGTAGCCACCTTTTGCTTTGATTACTGCTTTGCACACTCTTGGCATTCTCTTGATGAGCTTCAAAAGGTAGTCACCTGAAATGGTTTTCACTTCACAGGTGTGCCCTGTCAGGTTTAATAAGTGGTATTTCTTGCCTTATAAATGGGGTTGGGACCATCAGTTGCGTTGTGGAGAAGTCAGGTGGATACACAGCTGATAGTCCTACTGAATAGACTATTAGAATTTGTATTATGGCAAGAAAAAAGCAGCTAAGTAAAGAAAAACGAGTGGCCATCATTACTTTAAGAAATGAAGGTCAGTAAGTCCGAAAAATTGGGAAAACTTTGAAAGTGTCCCCAAGTGCAGTCACAAAAAACATCAAGCGCTACAAAGAAACTGGCTCACATGCGGACCGCCCCATTAAAGGAAGACCAAGAGTCACCTCTGCTGCGGAGGATAAGTTCATCCGAGTCACTAGCCTCAGAAATCGCATGTTAACAGCAGCTCAGATTAGAGACCAGGTCAATGCCACACAGAGTTCTAGCAGCAGACACATCTCTAGAACAACTGTTAAGAGGAGACTGTGTGAATCATGCCTTCATGGTAGAATATCTGCTAGGAAACCACTGCTAAGGACAGGCAACAAGCAGAAGAGACTTGTTTGGGCTGAAGAACACAAGGAATGGACATTAGACCAGTGGAAATCTGTGCTTTGGTCTGATGAGTCCAAATTTGAGATCTTTGGTTCCAACCACCGTGTCTTTGTGCGACGCAGAAAAGGTGAACGGATGGACTCTACATGCCTGGTTCCCACCGTGAAGCATGGAGGAGGAGGTGTGATGGTGTGGGATGCTTTGCTGGTGACACTGTTGGGGATTTATTCAAAATTGAAGGCATACTGAACCAGCATGCTATTCCATCAGGTTTGCGTTTAGTTGGACCATCATTTATTTTTCCACAGGACAATGACCCCAAACATACCTCCAGGCTGTGTAAGGGCTATTTGACCATGAAGGAGAGTGATGGGGTGCTGCGCCAGATGACCTGGCCTCCACAGTCACCGGACCTGAACCCAATCGAGATGGTTTGGGGTGAGCTGGACCGCAGAGTGAAGGCAAAAGGTCCAACAAGTGCTAAGCATCTCTGGGAACTCCTTCAAGACCATGAAGACCATGGAAGACCATTTCAGGTGACCTCTTGAAGCTCATCAAGAGAATGCCAGGAGTGTGCAAAGCAGTAATCAAAGCAAAAGGTGGCTACTTTGAAGAACCTATAATATTACATATTTTCAGTTGTTTCACACTTTTTTGTTATGTATATAATTCCACATGTGTTAATTCATAGTTTTGATGCCTTCAGTGTGAATCTACAATTTTCATAGTCATGAAAATAAAGAAAACTCTTTGAATGAGAAGGTGTGTCCAAACTTTTGGTCTGTACTGTATATATAAAAATATCTATATATATATAAAATCATACTTCTGATAGATATGAATGCATACTATGTGTGAAACTACTACTAAAGTTTTAGCCATAATATATTTACATATATTATAATATATTATATATTCTAAATATATAATAATATGTGTAAATATATTATGGCTGAAAACTTCTATATTTATATATATGTTTAAATTAAGTTTAGCCTCTATTTCTGAAAAAGTTTGTGACAGGATTCAAACTCACAGCTTCTGCATCACAGCCCCAAACTTTAACCACTACACTTTATAGCTGCATAGCCAGTCACTTAAAAAAATATAATAAAATTAGACTTCTACGGTATAGGTCTCAGTAGAAGTACAGTAAAGTAGAAGTTTCATATTTTATTTTATTTTTTTAAGTAACTTGCTTTGCAGCTTTTATAGCTGAGTGGCATTGCCTCTAATACAGAAGGTTGTGAGTTCGAATCCCAACAGAAAAAATTCTGAAATACTGGATAAATTAGATCTAAATACACTAGGGTGTCCCCAAGCACTGACTCCATATATGGACATAGCTATATATGGAGTCAGAGCTGGGACTCCTAAGCCGAACTAGAGTCCCGACACCCCCCCTCTTCAGAGTAGGGGGTGCCTGGAGTTCCCCCATTGACTTCCATTGTGCTCGGGTGCTCAGTAGAAGTGTTCTACTCAAGCACACGAGCACTTTGGTGCTCGATCAACACTAATCCACATACATGGGTCTGCCCACAACACCAGTGGCATGTCGCACTCTGCGGCAAGTTGTTTTTATCTAACAATAAGCAATACTTCTAATACCACTAAATCCACTTAGAGCCCCAACACAATGAGAGTGCCCCTCTAGACAGTAATAATGTCCCTTAGCACCCCTTAGACAGGATAGTGTCCCTGGAATGTCCACCACAGAGTGTGATGCCCTATTAAGGCTCCCTTCATAGTGATGGCCACTTACAGTACGTATCTCCTCAGAGTGATGCCATTTAAGTGTATCCCTCACAGTGATGCCCTGCTAAGTACCCTCTGACTGTGACAATATTATGCCCTCTTGAATGCTCCCTCACATTGATGCCTTCTCAAGTGCCCTCTGACAGTAATGCCCCTTAAGTGGCCACGTACACAATATGATGCCCCCCTAAATGCCACCTCACAGAGCATCCAAGCATCCATCAAATTAGCATGGACATGGAATATGTGTTTCCCTTTGATCCTCCAGTTTTACGGTAGTGAAGAAGGAAAGATCTGGCACATACTCTTTGACATTAGTATCTTCACATGCACAGGTTCTTCCCTTTCACTACAGCAAAACAGAAGGATGGGAGGGACACTTCTGCTCATGCTAATTGGATGGGCATTCTTCACTTTTCTCAAACATACAAAAGAGGAGAAGAACTGACTGATAACAAATGGATGTAACATCAGAGGAAGCTGGAAAGAGAAGAACAGAGGGGACAAGTGAGTGCATTACTGACCGGGAAATAGGGGAAGAAATGTATAAATACAATACATTGTAAAGTGAAAGATGGAGTGACATTAGAGTAAATGACAGCTGTTTGCTGTATTCTGGAAAACCACTTCAACTTTTCTACTGAAGTTAAATTACTTTTGAAATTCAATGGTTTTTTTTGGTGAGAGGACATTTTTTTTAGATATGGGCCAAATAAAACCCTAAAACGGTTGTCCAGTACTTAAAAATATATTTGCTGCAAGTTCCCCCCCTCCCTCCCCTCCATGTACAACGTTTTAGCATACCCCACTAATTGGTTCATGCTTTGGTTTTGGTGAATGGAGTTCAATGAAGGTCTATATCCATGGAGAATTACATCATCTAATAAGAGCCTTCATAGTAGATAATAAAAAAAGAACATCTAGCAATGTCTGCTCTTTTTATAATGGGATTGTACACAAATTACCAACGGCCTAAACTGTTGCTGGATCGCTTCATTACACAGCTCATTGCAGTGCCTCTAGCTTCTGCTTGCCCAAGCGAAAATCCCAAACTAACAAGAGGGAAATGTAAAAGATATGTTAATTTTGTAGTTACTTAATGTGCCTTCGAGCCTCATTGTAAAAAAAAAAAAAGAAACTCTCGAAAAAGTCGAAAAAGTAGTCAAAATTAGGCTCCCATCTCGTCAGACCTTGACACCTACAACCTTGCGGTTCTGATTTTTTTGAGATTGTCTTAGACTTCTGACAACCGTCGTTGTATTATTATTGTCTGTCCTAGTGCGTTCCAGCCAGCGCGTCAATTTTATCTTCCCGAGAATAGAAAAGAGGGACTAAAATTGGTTATTCATGTATTACTCACTTGAGACGATCTAATAAACCACACTTCAATTTATGAGCCTTCAATTGGAAGAGACGAAAATCATTTTGAAACATTTTCATTAGTTTTGATTTCATTCAGGGTCACTAGCTCGCCGGTGAGAGCAGTTTGGTATCATTCCGTAAAATGGAATATTGGAAATCATCTGCTAGAACATTTAATACTTATGCTAATGTATTCTAAGATAACAGCAATAAATAACCATGATGGCTAAAAACCACTGACAGTTATTGGGCCTTATCCATCTTACCATACTTGAGGATGGTTCTCATCTGCTCCCGTCCAGTCGGTCGACGGATTCACTCGCCGGTTAAATTACTGCACTAGAGAACACGATGATGACTGTCATCAGTATCTGGAATAAGAATATACTGGGAGCATCTGTATAAACAGGGAAAGAACAGAAATGAATAAATAAGGCGCAAAGACATTTAGAGATGATTACGGTATGTTTATTTCACAGTTCCAAACATTACCTGTGTCTAAGCATCATTTCTGTCCTCAGGGAGATGGGACTTTATTTCAGAAGCCAAGTGCTTTCTTTATACCTGATTACACATCACTTTAGCTTGTTTCCAGAGGTGAGTTTAAAAATGACCAAGGGGAAAAAGTGCATCATTATGCTAACTACAAATCACTTAATATGTTCTAAGGAATAAAACTAGTAAAATGCATGGAGACAGATGAAAGACATCAATAAGTGTAGTGTTGACAAGGGTGAGGTTATAGATTTTTTGGGAAAAAATATACATGCCCATTGTACTCTACATAGATGTTAATATGAATTGTTAATATGTTAGTATTCAATGCTAGTCTGCTGCATCAAAAGCTAACATTGTCTTGTAAATGGAAAGAAAGTATTATTATGCCCCTTTATAAATCATATTTGAACCTGCTCTAGTGCCACATCAAACTGCAAAAGCAGGCTCAATAATATATTTCTGTGTAATGTATACTTACTGTATGCTGTATTTTCTATATTCACATGGTAACAACAGGTCATATGCTTAGCCAATTCTAGATGTGGCTGATTTCACCGTGTATATAAATAGAGGAGTTAAAACATTCAAGTTCAAGAGTCTGGTCTTAGGACAGCAAAGAGAACATGAAAAGATGTAGAGCTGAGACTTAAGCTCATCCTGGACCCGGTACCAATCAGGACAGGGACAGAACACCTACAGAAAGCAGACTAGATGAAAGAAGAGGTGTAGAGGAAGTCCAGAAAAGAACTGTCTAGAAAGCACTTATAGGATCTATGTCACCTGTGTCCAGGAGAAGCCTCCAGTGCCTGGATACACATTTAAGCAGCTTGGACACTTGTGAGAACCTCCACATCCCAAGGTGGGTATTGTGGATGTGTACTATGAGTACAGCAATCTGTTCAAAAAAAAGGTGCAGAAGAGTTTGCCTGCTGTTGAGGATATTTATTTACCAAATGTCACACAGGCAACATTTCAACTGCTCAATGGCTTGAAAATTACTGCATTGAGCAGTTGAAATGTTACCCGCCTGACATTTGGTGAATAAATCTCCTTTATGCACTGGAGTGCTGCTTCCCTCTATTGATTAATGGAGAGTTTGGGTTTGATCTCTCTGGAGGCTTGTACCCATCATCTTTATCATACAGTGCTGCTTAATTTTATCCTCATCATACTTTGCTTTGTGAAAGTACATTATTTCTACCATCTTGCCAGTCAATCCCTGATAAGAAGCGTTCTGTTTGCCTTTGAATTCTTCAGTAAAGAACTGTTCTGTTGTACTAATTTCTCATCATTGCTTCCTGCATTTGAATTGCACTAAAAAGTGCTGTCATCATGACAACCAGGACCCTGACTTGCACCTCAAAACCTTCATCATCAAGGGCACCTGTCACGGCGGACTGGATCTCAGATACACAGACAACCAAATAAACAAGTATCTTGGCAAAATGCTGGGGAAAGGTCACCTCCTAGCAAATCCCTGTCTTCTCTCCCTACGCTGTTAAGCCCACATTCAGACCTTGAAGGTAGGAATAATGTGTCCTCGTGCCTGGACTGCAAATGCCCTAGAATCCCTGAGATGGTGAAAGGGGAGAAGGGGCAGAAGACACACAAACAGTCTAGACCGCAAATAACAAAAACAGAAACCAAACTTATCTGAGCTGGAACAGAAAATCCTTCCTTCCTTGAATCCAAGGCCAGACTGAATTCTATAACCCGCACGGCCCTCTTGGAGTGAAAGCAATTTAAGCCAATGACCCCACCCAGAGCACCTGAAGGAAGGCAGATCCAGCACGATTCCAAAACAAAACAAATGATTAGACACGTGCTGCCAATCTGACAGACCTCCGCAGACCATCCGAACAGGGCATGACAGTACCCCCCCCCCTTCTACGGGTGACCACCGGGCACCCCAGACCAACCTTATCCGGGTGGGCTCTGTGAAAAGCCCTAACCAGTCGGCTGGCACTGACATCCAGCGCAAGAGGAAGACCAATTCTCTTGATTCTCTGCCACAAAGCACCTCAAGTAGGTCTCCAGGTTCTGATTAGTGTGCTCCGTCTGTCCATCCGAAGGAATACCATGCAATTTCACAATATTATCAACAAAAATTTGCGCAAGAGTCTTGGCATTAGGCAGACTAGTTAACGATATAAAATGAGCCATCTTGCTAAAACGGTCAACTACCACCAAAATCACAGTTTTCCCGGAGGAACTCGGTAGATCCGTAATAAAGTCCATGGACAAGTGCGTCCAAGGACGAGATGGAATAGATAAAGGAAGGAGTGAACCAGCCGGTCGAGTATGAGCAACCTTAGATCGTGCACAGGTTTCACAAGCTGCCACGTAATCCTCAATGCTCCTACGTAACCTGGGCCACCAGAACCTCCGGGACACAAGGTCACAGATGGACTTACCACCAGGATGTCCGGCAAGGACAGTATCGTGATGTTCCTTGAAAAACTTATATCGCAGTTCTTCGGGAACAAACAGCCTCCCTGGGGGACAAGAACCAGGATCACCCTCCCAGGCTCCCAACACCTCCATCTCCAATTCGGGATACAGGGCGGAAACCACAACCCCATCAGCCAAAATCGGAGCAGGATTCTCTGAATCACCTGGAAAACTGTGAGACAACGCATCTGCCTTGATGTTTTTAACCCCCGGATGAAAAGTAACAACAAAATTGAACTTGGTAACAAACAGTTACCACCTGGCCTGTCTAGGGTTCAGACGCTTGGTAGATTGCAGGTAAGCCAAATTCTTATGATCCGTATAAACAGTAATGGGGTGAGAAGCTCCCTCCAACCAGTGACGCTATTCCTCAAAGGCCAACTTTATAGCCAGTAACTCTCTATCTCCCACATAATAGTTCCTCTCGGCGACCGAGAGCTTCTTGGAAAAAAATGCACACGGGACCCACTTGCCAGGAGAAGAACCCTGCGACAGCACCGCTCCCACCCCCACTTCTGATGCATCCACCTCCACCACGAATGGCTGAGACACATCGGGCTGCACCAGAATGGGAGCAGATGCAAAACACTCCTTAATAGTCGAAAAGGCCTGCAATGCCTCCTCTGACCAAACAGAGACGTCGGCGCCCTTCTTTGTCATATCAGTCAGAGGTTTAACAATGGTGGAATAGTTCAGAATAAATTTTCTATAATAATTAGTAAACCCTAAAAACCGCATCAAAGCTTTCTGATTCTCTGGTCGGTCCCATTCCAGAACCGCCCGGACCTTTTCGGGGTCCATACGAAAACCAGAGTCGGAAAGCAGATATCCCAAAAACTGAAGATCCTGCACAGAAAACACATTTTTCCAATTTGGCATATAATTTATTCTCCCAAAGGATAGTTAAAACCTGTCTCACATGATCCTGATGGGTCTTCAGATCAGGGGAGCAAATTAAAATGTCATCTAAGTAAACTACCACGAACCTCCCCACCAAGTGATGAAAAATGAGGAATCGCTGAAATACCTCTGGCGCGTTTGTCAACCCAAAAGGCATCATCAGATTCTCAAAATGACCCTCGTGCGTATTGAAGGCCATCTTCCACTCATCCCCTTCCTTGATTCTGATCAGATTGTAGGCCTCTCTTAAATCCAACTTGGAGAACACCCTGGCACCAACAATCTGATCAAAAAGGTCTGAGATCAAAGGAAGGGGATACGGATCCCGGACCGTAATACGATTCAATTCCCGAAACTCCAAACACGGTCTCAGCGATCCATCCTTTTTCTTAACAAAGAAAAAACCTACTGCCACCGGAGACTTAGATGGCCTAATATGATCTTTTGCCAAACTCTCGGCGATATACCTTCGCATGACCTCTCTTTCAGGTTGGGAAAGATTGTAAAGGCGAGACTTTGGCAACTTAGCCCCTGGGATGAGATTAACTGGACAATCATAGTCACGATGAGGGGGCAATTCCTGGGCCCCACACTCCGAAAAGACATCTGCAAAGTCTGAAAGATACTGAGGTAAAGCCGTAGTAGACACACCAGAGATAGATGTGCCAAGACAATTTTCCGAACAAAATTCTCCCCAACCAATAATTTGTCTTGCCTGCCAATCTATAATTGGATTATGTTTTGTCAACCACGGTAAACCTAAGACTATGGGAGCAGGCAAATCCCTCATGACAAAAAAATACATAAACTCTACATGTGAATCACCCACCCTCAACTGAATACCATGTGCAATATGAGTGAGACTCCTTTGAGAATGAGGTGAAGAATCTATTGCAAACACCGGAATCTCTCTTTCTAAAGTGCTAAGGTGCTCTAAACTATTGTTGCTTCTCTCAAAACCCTGTCCGACTTACCGCGTCTGGAGGGAATCCCATTTCATACGGTCGAAATACAAAACCCAAGTTGAGACAAAAGGTATTACCACTTACTATTGGTACATGGAATGTACGTACGTTTCAAGACGACCCATTAGCAGATCGCCCAGAAAGAAGAACAGCTCTGGTAGCGGCCCTGTGTGAAATTCGCTTAGCAAATGAAGCTCAACTCACAGAAACAGGAGGCGGCTATACATTCTTTTGGTGTGGATGTGGCAGTGACCAACGTCGTGAGTCTGGATTTGACTTTGCAGTTAAAAATCATCTTGTTTGCCAACTTGCAAATCTTCCTAAGGGTGTAATCGGCTCATGTCACTGCAACTTTCATTACTACGTGGAAAACAAGCTACGCTGATTAGTGCCTATGCACCCACAATGACAAATCCAGATAAAGTAAAGGACAAGTTTTATAATGATCTCGATGCCCTACTTTCATCTGTGAAGTGCACTGACGTAATGATTTTACTTGGTGATTTTAACGCGAAAGTGGTATCCGATCACTCCACCTGGGATTATGTAATTTGCAAAAATTTAATCAGCACATGTAACAGCAATGGTCTGATACTATTGAAGACATGTGCTGCTCATGCTCACTTGGTCATTACTAACACCATCTTCCGCCTACCTACTTGCATAAAGACATCCTGGATGCACCCACGCTCCAAGCACTGGCATCTAATTGATTATGTCATAGTGCGGAGGAAAGACATACAGGATGTAAGAGTAACTAAGGCCATGCCGAGTGCTGACTGCTGGACTGACCATAGACTTATCATTTCTAAACTAAATATCCACATCAAACCTTAGAAGCTGCCCCAGGGAAACAGCGTTATGATAAAGAAGATCAATGTCAATACATTGGCAAATCCCAATATTGCAGCCTCATTGGTAAAAGATCTTGAAAATCAACTCACAAACCTGCAAATGCAGGAAAGTGCTGAGAAGGACTGGGAATGCTTCTGGAACATCTTGCATTCGTCTGCACTTAAGGCTCTCGAACCCGCATGCAGGAAACAGTGGGACTTGTTTGATAATAGTGATGAAGAGATGAAGGCCTTTCGAGCCGAAAAACATTGCCTTCACCGTGCTCATCAAAATACCCGTCGTCAACTGCAAAAAAAAAATGCTTTTATCAACACTCGCAGGACTATACAGAGTAAACTCCATAAGATGCAGGACTCATGGCCGAGTGCCAAAGCAGATTAAATTTTGAAGTTTGCTGATAGAAACGATACCAAACGTTTCTATGAAGCCATCAGATCCCTGTATGGACCTCATTCTTCAGGAAGCTCTCCTCTACTGGATTTGAATGGTACAACTCTCATCACTGAGAAAACTCTGATTCTACAGCGTTGGGCTGATCATTTCCACTTTGTGCTGAACCACCCATCTACCATCAGTAATAAGGCAATTGACAGAATACCCCAGTTGGCATTAAACTATAGCCTGGATGTCCCATCATCAGAGGCTGAAACCTTACAGGCCATCAGTCAATTGTTCAGTGGTAAGACGCCAGGATCTGATGGAATTCCAGTGGAAGTCTATAAGGCTGGTGGTGCAGTGCTTGTTGAACAACTCACCCAATTGTTCCAGTCTTTCTGGAATAAAGGTTGCTTACCTCAGGAACTGAAAGATGCGTCCATCGTACACCTTTATAAGAGGAGAGGAAATAGGTAAATCTGCTATAATTTTAGAGGAATATCACTTTTATCAATTGCAGGCAAGATCTTGGCATGAATGTTGCTAAATCATCTGATTGATCATCTGGAACGGGTCTGCTACCTGAGACACAGTGTGGTTTTCACAAAGAGTGTGGCACGACGGACATGATATTTTCGACAGCTTCAGGAGAAATGTCAGGAGCAAAATCATGAACTATACACCACCTTTATAGATCTTACCAAGGCTTTTGACACAGTTAGTCGCAAAGGCTTATGGTGCATTATGTCGAAGTTTGGATGCCCAGACAGATTCATCCTGATGGTACGGCAATTCCATGATGGTATGGCGGCTCGGGTTCTGAGCAATGGTGAATCTTCAGAGGCCTTTCCTGTCACAAATGGCTGGAAACAAGGGTGCGTCTTCGCACCAACCCTGTTCAGTATAATGTTTTCAGCCATGCTGTCAGATGCCTTTCAGAACAGTTCACTGGTAGAGTTGAGAGAACACCTAGATGTTCGGGGAGTTCGGCCGAACTTTAAAAAAAAGTTCAGGTTCGGGACCCGAACTTGATCCGAACCCGAACCCCATTGAAGTCAATGGGGACTCGAACTTCACTTTAATATTTTCCGTTATAACATGGTTATAACGGAAAATAATAGTATTAGCACTTTCAGATCTGAGTTTTCACGATCGTGAAAACTCAGATCCGACAGTATATTCTAACATAGAGGCATTCCCATGGTGATGGGGACGCTTCAAGTTAGAATATACTAAGAACTGTGTACATAACTTCCCCCTGCTGCCTGGCAGCACCCAATCTCTTACAGGGGGCGGTGATCAGCACAATTAACCCCTCAGGTGCCGCACCTGAGGGGTTAATTGTGCTGATCTCAGCCCCCTGTAAGAGATCGGGTTCTGCGAGGCAGCAGGGGCCAGAGCCCCCTCCCTCCCCAGCATTAAAATTATTGGTGGCCAGTGCGGCCCCCCCCTCGCTCCCCAGTATTAAAATCATTGGTGGCCAGTGCAGCCCTCCCTCCCTCCCCAGTATTAAAATCATTGGTGGCCAGTGCTACCCCCCTACCCTATTAAAATTATTGGTGTCCAGTGCGGCCCCCCCTATTAAAATCATTGGTGTCCAGTGTGGCCTCCCCCCCTCATCATTGGTGGCAGCGGAGCGGCAGTTCCGATCAGAGTCCCAGTTTAATCGTTGGGGCTCTGATCGGTTACCATGGCAGCCAGGATGCTACTGCAGTCCTAGCTGCCATGGTTACTTAGCACTTTTAGCAGCATTTTACTTACGTGCACTGTCTGTGGCTGACTGGGCGCTCTTCCTACTGGTAAGTGACAGGTCTGTGCTATAACCAATGCGCCGCACAGACCTTTCACTTACCAGTAGGAGAAGCGCCGGCCGGCCACAGACAAGTTACAGTAGCAGTAGCGTCCTGACTGCCATGGTAACCGATCAGAGCCCCAGCGATTAAACTGGGACTCCGATCGGAACTGCCGCTCCGCTGCCACCAATGATGGGGGGGGGAGGCCGCACTGCACACCAATGATTTTATTAGAGGGGGCCGCACTGGACACCAATGATTTTAATAGGGGGGGTGGGGGTGGGGGGGCCGCACTGGCCACCAATGATTTTAATGCTGGCAGGCAGCAGGGGGCAGTTATGTACACAGTTCTTAGTATATTCTAACTTGAAGCGTCCCCATCACTATGGGAACGCCTCTATGTTAGAATATACTGTCGGATCTGAGTTTTCACGATCTAACTCAAATCCGATGGTATATTCTAACATAGAGGCGTTCCCATGGTGATGGGGACGCTTCAAGTTAGAATATACTGAGAACTGTGGACATAACGGCCCCCTGCTGTCTGGCAGCACCTGATCTCTTACGGCGGGCTGTGATCCGCACAATTAACCCCTCAGATGCCGCACAGTTCGCGTTCGCTCAACCCTATTCACTGGGAATCAATCTGAGGTGTAGAACCGATGGGAAACTGTTCAACTTACGAAGACTCCAGGCTGTCACCAAGGTAAAAGAGACTGTATGTCCACGTGAAAAGAAAAGAAGCTCCAGCACCAGTTGTAGACGTTTTTTTTCGGTCCCGATCTTTATTCACCAAATTTGTTCAGAGTATATACAGAATACAGTGGCACTGATTCCCACTCTTCCCCAGTTGATTTAAGCGTTTGAACAATGATGTTCTTAGTCATTATCAAAGGTATCTGACCTGCTATGATCTTAAATAGGGTCCAACTTTTCTCTCCCAACCCATAAAGGGAGGGGTTTGGGAGAAAAAAAGGGGGGGCCCGATCACCAGCACGTGAAACACCTGTTCAAACAAACACACCCGTGACATATAAAATCCAATTTAGTAATATAGTAAGACAATTCCTGCAATTTAGTGCAGCTAAGCTGACCATGAAAAACAAATATTACTCAGACAAAAAATGAGAGTGAGATTGCAATCTACAATCAGGGTGGATCCCTCCCCCCAGGTTCACACCATGCATTTTTGTCTATAGTGGATTAAATTAGATATAGATGTGGGATTTCTTGTGAGATTTCAGAATCAGAGTATGAATAGCATATTGAATTATTAAATGGCCACATTACAGGGATACCAGTGCGGCATTCAAGAATACTTAATAGGATGCTACACTGGTACATCAAGATATAAAAAATGTGATATGCTCATGCTTGGTTCTCTGAATTAATATATTTGCATTATTTCATGTATATTGTGTGTCTGGTTCTATTCTAATAACAACAATTTTTACACATGATTGTATCGGGTGGAGATTTAAATCCCGCAGGTTTTATTTATTTATTTACACTAAGTATTCCACTTGAAATCATGACTAGGGATGAGCGAACCCGAACTGTATAGTTCGGGTTCATACCGAATTTTGGGGTGTCCGTGACACGGACCCGAACCCGGACATTTTCGTAAAAGTCCGGGTTCGGGTTCGGTGTTCGTCGCTTTCTTGGCGCTTTTTGAAAGGCTGCAAAGCAGCCAATCAACAAGCGTCATACTACTTGCCCCAAGAGGCCGTCACAGCCATGCCTACTATTGGCATGGCTGTGATTGGCCAGAGCACCATGTGACCCAGCCTCTATTTAAGCTGGAGTCACGTAGCGCCGCACGTCACTCTGCTCTGATCAGCATAGGGAGAGGTTGCAGCTGCGACGTTAGGGCGAGATTAGGCAGTGATTAACTCTTCATTCAGAGATCGATCTGCAGCAGTGGATGATTGAACTGCTGCTATTGAATTTATCACTGTTTTTAGGCCCAAAGCGTTTTTCAGTCACTTTTTTCTGGGGTGATCGGCGGCCATTTTGTGTCTTGTGGTGTGCCAGCACAAGCTGCCACCAAGTGCATTTAACCCTCAATGGTGTGGTTGTTTTTTGGCTAAATCCTACATCAGGGTGAAGCTGTCACACCAAGTGCATTTAACCAGCAATAGTCTGGTTATTTTTTGGCCATATACTACATCAGGGGCAAGCTGAGCCTGTCACCAAGTGCATTTAACCCTCAATGGTGTGGTTGTTTTTTGGCTAAATCCTACATCAGGGTGAAGCTGTCACACCAAGTGCATTTAACCAGCAATAGTCTGGTTATTTTTTGGCCATATACTACATCAGGGGCAAGCTGAGCCTGTCACCAAGTGCATTTAACCCTCAATGGTGTGGTTGTTTTTTTGGCTAAATCCTACATCAGGGTGAAGCTGTCACACCAAGTGCATTTAACCAGCAATAGTCTGTTTATTTTTTGGCCATATACTATATCAGGGGCAAGCTGTCACCAAGTGCATTTAACCCTCAATGGTGTGGTTGTTTTTTGGCTAAATCCTACATCAGGGTGAAGCTGTCACACCAAGTGCATTTAACCAGCAATAGTCTGTTTATTTTTTGGCCATATACTACATCAGGGGCAAGCTGCGTCTGTCACCAAGTGCATTTAACCCTCAGTAGTGTGGTTGGTCAAGCTGTCACACCAAGTGCATTTAACCATCAATAGTGTGGTTATTTTTTGGCCATATCCCAGTCTAATTCTGTCAGTAAACGTATACCTGTCACCCAGCGCCTAAATACTAGGCCTCAATTTTATATCCAGCTAAATCTGTTGTTACTGGTGTGGCTGGTCAAGTTATTTAGTGTCCGTCAAAGCACAGTTTTTGTTCTGGGTTGAAATACAATTCCCAATTTAGCAATTTCCTAATTTAGTGGTTTCTGCTGTATCAGAGCTATTTTAAATCTATCCCTAAAAGGGTATATCAGATTCAAGGTGCACATAGGGTCATTCTGAATAACTTCACACACCCGCTACTGTGCATTTCCAAGTCTAATTCTGTCAGTAAACCTATACCTGTTACCCAGAGTCTAAATACTAGGCCTCAAATTTATATCCAGCTAAATCTGTCGTTACTGTTGTGGCTGGTCAAGTTATTTAGTGTCCGTCAAAGCACATTTTTTGTTCTGGGTTGAAATACAATTCCCAATTTATGTTTCAAATGCTTTATTGAAAAGTATTTTCATCAGCATAAAAGCATCTAGATACATTTAATACAAATGTAGCAACAAAGCATTATGGTCAAACAGTAAGTACACAAACAGTACAGAAGAATCAATAACACACGTCAAAGGAGATTTCAGAGGCAATCATCAGCTGGGCATAGGTAGACGTTAAGACAACAAATCACGCGAATGGAAGGTTTGTACCACCCCGTCTAGGGTCAATCCAGTGTGACCGTATGGCTTACTACAATGTTAGACTACGTTGTACATTGGCAGAGTAGGCCGAAGATACCCAAGGGCCCCATAGTTTCTCAAAGGCTTCAAAGGTATCAGCCCGGAGCGCAGAAAGCTTTTCATAGAGTAATATCCTATTAACTCTGTCCAGCACTGCCTGATAGCTCAATGAATTCGATTTCCACTTGAATGCTATATGAATTCTGGCGGCCATCAGGATGTGCTGTGATAACTTGAATTTAGCAAAAGTTAGCTCAGGAGGTTTATCTCCCAGGAGGCACAGAGCAGGCGTAATTTGGTAAGGGGAACCCAGTATTGTTGTGAGTAAGTTACCAATTTTAGACCAAAACAGCTGGACATGTGGGCATGTCCACCAGATATGGTATACAGTACCATCCACATTACATCCTCTAAAACACAACGGTGACACATCTGGGTAAATACGGTGCAGCCGAAATGGCACAAGGTGAGTTCTGTGAAGAACTTTCACAGAGGTCTCCGCTAGCGTAGTTTGCCAAGAGGTCTTGGTCAATGTTTGAGACCTATCAAACCACTCTGACAGCGGGCATTCTACTTGTGTATCTCTGTCCCACTCCGCCATGTACGGGAGTCGAACCCCCTCAGGTGAAAGATCTAGCATACTATACAGTCTAGATAACAACCCCTGTCTATACAAAGAGAAGTTAACAAATCTTTCAAAGGGGGTGAAGTCCAAAGTCTGATTAGCAGTCTGCAGAGACTGAAGAAAGGAGAAAATCTGATTAGCCCTGAACGATTCACAACCAGGTAGGTTAAATTTATCTCTAAAATCATTCAGTGCCATCAGCTTCCCCCCAACTAAAAATCTATGCAGGTTTGTGCAGTTATTATCAATCCACCATTTGAAATTGGAGGTTTTCAAACCCGGCAAAAAGGCAGGGTTGCCCAGCAAGTGTAGGAGCGGAGAAAGTCTCGACTGTAGCGTGAACTTAAATCTAACTGACCTCCATAACAAAAGGGCTTGGTATGAGAGCGGTGAATCAGTACGCACCTTTTTCGGGATAGGTAAGGTGGACCAGAGTAAGGCTCTCCACGACCAAGGAGAGAAGAGGGACTGCTCCATTGAGACCCACAGTGGGTGTGTCTCAGATTTGGTATGAGTCAAAAAAAGCTGGGCCAATCTAGCTGCCTTATAATATTTTAGGAAATCAGGGACTGAGAGGCCACCCTGTGTTTTATGTCGACACATAACTGCCCGAGCTATACGGGCTCGTTTATTCCCCCATATGAACTTTATCACCTCCCTCTGCAGGTCGTGGAGATCCCCACCCGGGACCCGCAACGGTATAGACCTGAACAAATAAAGAAGTTTAGGTAACACTACCATCCTGACAACATGAATTCTACCCACCCATGATATCGGTAACGCGCTCCAGGTCTTAAGATCCTTTTTAATAGCCCGATACAGCGGGATATAGTTCATCTTATACATTAGGTGTAGATGGGTGGGGACTTTAGTGCCTAGATATGGTATATGACCTGGTTGGTAGCAGAATTGGAAATTATCCAGAAGGAGTGACTTCAGGGAATGTGGGGTATTACATAGCATGAGTTCGGATTTCTGATGGTTAACCCGGAGCCCAGACGCCTTAGAAAAGTTATCTAAAATTCGCATGAGGTTTGGTAGGGAAATCAGAGGATTAGTGAGGGAGAGAAGGAGGTCGTCAGCGAACAAGCTCAATTTGTATTCCGTTCCTCCAACCCTGACGCCAGACACATTTTGATCCCCCCTAATAGAAATAGCCAGAGGCTCCATAGCCAATGCAAAGAGTGCCGGAGATAAGGGGCAACCCTGACGCGTACCTCTAAATATCTGGATAGGAGCAGGATTCAGTGACGGAAGCTTGAGATATGCAACTGGAGTCGAGTAGAGAGCTCTAACTGCCTGTATAAATGGGCCTGTAATGCCCATCGACTGTAGGACTGAATGCATGTAATCCCACGTCACTGAATCAAAGGCCTTTTCTATATCGAGAGCCAGGACAGCTAATGGTGTGTTTCCTTTATTAGCTACTTGAATCAGAGTGAGAATTTTACGTATGTTGTCAGGGGCTTCCCTACCCGGAATAAACCCCACCTGATCCCTACTTATGAGATTAGGAAGCAAGGTATTAAGTCTACGTGCAAGTATGGAGGTGAGAATTTTCGTGTCCAGATTTAATAGGGAAATCGGTCTATAATTAGAGGGCGACAGATGATCCTTCTTGGGTTTGGGGATAACCGTTATATTAGCTGCCAAAAAGTCAGGGTGTGGAGTATTACCCTGCATTATATGGTTACAAAATTTAGTGACATGGGGGCTCAGGATAGGGGCAAACTTCTTATAATAAAGGGCTGACAATCCGTCCGGCCCCGGTGCTTTGCCCAATTTCAGAGACTTGATGGAAAATTCTACTTCCTCGCTAGTTACTATTTTGCCTAGATCACTCACCGCCTCGGACGAAACCCGTGGCAATCTAACCGAGGTCAAGAAGTCGCTAAGGCTCTGACTCTGTGCACTGTTCGGTTTAGCACATAACTTTTGGTAGAAATCATGAAAGGTCTGGTATATGGCGTCAGGGTTGGAGGAAACCCGGCCTGTCTTTGTCCTGATCTGGAATACCCGATTAATGGTCTGCTTAGCCTTGAGTTGCCGGGCTAACATTTTATCAGGTTTGTTGGCATATCGATAATAATAAGATTCGGTCCACCTAAGAGCCTTCTCCGTTTGATCTGTGAGAATCATATTGATTTGGAGTTTGGTGTTCTTAATTTCCCTGAGCAGGTAGAACGACGGCACTCTTTGATGCGCATTCACTAATCTACTAAGCTTGGACTCAAGGTTCAGCAAGGACACTTGTCTCTCCTTTTTTAAACGCGAGGCCTCCTTAATGATCTGACCCCTCATAAAGGCTTTGTGAGAAAGCCACATTATCACAGGGTCAATATTGGGGTCAGCGTTATCTAAAAAGAACTGTTTTAACTCATTTTGGATCCTATCCCGTATGGCAGGTCTAGTCAGTAGCGACTCATTGAGCCTCCAAGTAAACAGTCGGCTAGTGGGGACAGAAGGGGTAACGTCTGCAACAACCATATCATGGTCAGACCATGACATCACCTGATGCCGACAGTAAGCCAGGTGTGGTAAAAGGGAAGAGGAAATTAAGATCATATCAATGCGCGTATAAAGATGATGGGCTGGAGAGTAGTAGGTATATCCCCTCTGAGTGCCGTTATACTCCCTCCAAGAGTCTGCCAGGGAAAGAGACTTCATAACATGCACAATCTGACGCCCCAACGTCGCTGAGCGTGGAGTATTTAGTTGGGAGGAGCGATCAACCATGGGGTTCACCGTAAAGTTAAAATCCCCCGCCCAGAGTATCTCGTCATACCGCAATGGTTCTATCAGATGATACATATGAGTAAAGAAAGTGACCGGATTCTCAGTTGGGGCATATATGTTAGCTATGCAAATGACCTTTCCATTATAATCTCCTAATAAAATAACATATCGGCCATCTTGATCTATGAGTTGGTCCGTAACCTGGAACTGGAAGGAGTTATGCAACAAAGTGACCACTCCCCTACTTTTAGTACGGAAGGTAGAGGAAAAGAATCTAGAATATTGGGGGTGAAAGTATTTAGGGTGCGAGGAGGGGGTAAAATGTGATTCCTGTATACATATAACATCTGGCTAATGTCTATGATAGGCCGAAATTGCCATTTTGCGTTTACCCGGGGAATTCAAGCCTCTTACATTATGTGACAGTATCTTACACATTATCCCAGCAATATACAGTATAGCTCAAAATGGCTGATTGCCTCATCCACAATATACAATTAGGCATGGGAGTCAGAATCTCCAATTTGACGTTAAAACTAGACAACATAAACAGAAACAGCACTGATAGCGCCGTCAAACAGCAAAATTGGCTAGGCCTAACATGGCCTGCAATAATATGAGAGCCTCTTGCGGACGTCAGGGGAACAATATCCATCCCTAACTCCACACGATAAGGCCCAAAAATGGAGGACAACATGGACATCCGAATCGCTGGGACCCATGCAAATATCCTGAGTCATATCCATTCAGTATACCACGGGCAGCACGCCCTGGCTTCAGGTGGTGCATGGGCCAAGGAAAGTGGCCCTCCAGATCTAAACAACAGAGCCGCTGCTTCCGTGGCCCTGCGCCTTAGCGCTGGTGGGTATCTGAGTCCAAACTCTGGCCGGGCGTTGCGGCTTCGGGGGCGCCGGTGATCTCTCTAGACTGTCCACTTTTAATCCCGCTTGACGCAGCCTCTCAATCCCTTCATCTGGGGTACGGATCGTGTATGAGCGAGAGTTAAGTTGAAAAGATAGGGCAAAAGGGAATCCCCACCGGTAGCGTATCTGGGCCTGCTGCAACGCCTGCGTGACCGGCTTCATCTCTCTACGTTTCCGGAGCGTAGTGGGAGCCAAATCCGCATAAATATGTACCTCAGGTGGGAGGTCAGGTAAGGCCGCCATATTACGCGCCGCATTAAGAATCATGTCTCTCACCTCTGGGTAGTGTAGTTTCAAGACCACATCCCTTGGGATGTCAGGAGTGCGTGGTTTCCCCAGGGCTCTATGAATTCTGTCCATACGCAGCTGACTCGGCTGGGCCTGAGGGAGCAAAGCTGAGAACAGTGCGCCCACTGTGCACGGTAAATCCTGGAACGATTCCGGTAGGCCCCTGATGCGCAAGTTCCCTCTCCTAGACCTGTTTTCCAGGTCCTCTATTTTGATCTCAAGGGCTTGCAGCTGGAGCGAGTGTGCGTCAATGTCCCCTCTATCGGAGCCCATGGCGTCAGCTAGCTCATCCGTTCGGTTCTCCAGGTCTGAGACCCTACTGCCCAGCTCATTAATCTGGCGGGAAAATTCTGCCACCGCCTGGGACAGTTCGGTCTTAAACAGGGCAGCTATGTTAGCATAAAGTTCCGCCTGACCTGCTTGTGAGGAACCCGCGTCCACCTGTGCTTCATTTTCAATCGAGGAGGCCGGGCTTGCCGGGGAAGCTACGCTGTCGGCCATGATGGAATGCCTCGTGGTCCGGAAAATTTCCGGGATGGTCTGCGATGCAGCTGGAGTTCCCGGTATTTTCGGTCCTCTCTTGCCCCGGGTGGCCTTCTGCGATCCTAGCATACTTGCTCAGGGCTTGTGGAGCCGAATGAACGGCGCTAATTTAGGGTAAATGCCAGCGGTCGGAGCGGAGCTCACAGAGACATGTCTGCTCCGCAAGCCTCGCGCATGCGCCCTCCACAATTCCCAATTTAGCAATTTCCTCATTTAGTGGTTTCTGCTGTATCAGAGCTATTTTAAATCTATCCCTAAAAGGGTATATAATATTCAAGGTGCACATAGGGTCATTCTGAATAACTTCACACACACGCTACTGTGCATTTCCAAGTCTAATTCTGTCAGTAAACCTATACCTGTCACCCAGCGCCTAAATAATAGGCCTCAAATTTATATCCTGCTAAATCTGTGGTTACTGCTGTGTCTGTATTAGTGTAATACGGTACCTAAATAGATAGCCAGATAGTGTTAGGTGTCTGTAAAAAAAGGCCTGAATTTGAATTCAATACATTGGGCCAAATAATATTTTTGTTGTTGTGGTGAACGATAACAATGAGGAAAACATCTAGTAAAGGACGCGGACATGGTCGTGGTGGTGTTAGTGGACCCTCTGGTGCTGGGAGAGGACGTGGCCATTCTGCCACAGCCACACGTCCAAGTGTACCAACTACCTCAGGTCCCAGTAGCCGCCATAATTTACAGCGATATTTGGTAGGGCCCAATGCCGTTCTAAGGATGGTAAGGCCTGAGCAGGTACAGGCATTAGTCAATTGGGTGGCCGACAGTGGATCCAGCACGTTCACATTATCTCCCACCCAGTCTTCTGCAGAAAGCGCACAGATGGCGCCTGAAAACCAAGCCCATCAGTTTGTCACATCACCCCCATGCATACCAGGGAATCTGTCTGAGCCTCAAGTTATGCAGCAGTCTCTTATGCTGTTTGAAGACTCCGCTGGCAGGGTTTCCCAAGGGCATCCACCCAGCCCTTCCCCAGCGGTGGAAGACATAGAATGCACTGACGCACAACCACTTATGTTTCCTGATGATGAGGACATGGGAATACCACCTCAGCATGTCTCTGATGATGACGAAACACAGGTGCCAACTGCTGCGTCTTTCTGCAGTGTGCAGACTGAACAGGAGGTCAGGGATCAAGACTGGGTGGAAGACGATGCAGGGGACGATGAGGTCCTAGACCCCACATGGAATGAAGGTCGTGCCACTGACTTTCACAGTTCGGAGGAAGAGGCAGTGGTGAGACCGAGCCAACAGCGTAGCAAAAGAGGGAGCAGTGGGCAAAAGCAGAACACCCGCCGCCAAGAGACTCTGCCTGCTACTTACCGCCGCCATCTGGGACTGAGCACACCAAAGGCAGCTTCAAGGAGTTCCCTGGCATGGCACTTCTTCAAACAATGTGCTGACGACAAGACCCGAGTGGTTTGCACGCTATGCCATCAGAGCCTGAAGCGAGGCATTAACGTTCTGAACCTTAGCACAACCTTCATGACCAGGCACCTGCATGCAAAGCATGAACTGCAGTGGAGTAAACACCTTAAAACCAAGGAAGTCACTCAGGCTCCCCCTGCTACCTTTTTTGCTGCTGCCGCCCCGGCCTCTTCTGCTGCTGCCGCCTCGGCCTCTTCTGCTGCTGCCGCCTTGGCCTCTTCCTCCGCCTCTGGAGGAACGTTGGCACCTGCCGCCCAGCAAACAGGGGATATACCACCAACACCACCACCACCTCCTCCGTCACCAAGCATCTCAACCATGTCACACGGCAGCGTGCAGCTCTCCATTTCACAAACATTTGAGAGAAAGCGTAAATTCCCACCTAGCCACCCTCGATCCCTGGCCCTGAATGCAAGCATTTCTAAACTACTGGCCTATGAAATGCTGTCATTTAGGCTGGTGGACACAGACAGCTTCAAACAGCTCATGTCGCTTGCTGTCCCACAGTATGTTGTTTCTAGCCGGCACTACTTCTCCAAGAGAGCCGTGCCTTCCCTGCACAACCAAGTATCCGATAAAATCAAGTGTGCACTGCGCAACGCCATCTGTGGCAAGGTCCACCTAACCACAGATACGTGGACCAGTAAGCACGGCCAGGGACGCTATATCTCCCTAACTGCACACTGGGTAAATGTAGTGGCATCTGGCCCCATGAAGCCAGATTCTCTGTTACGGGACCTCTCTCCTCTGCCTGGGTGCTGGGCCTAAATATATGCCAATGGACTGTTGCAGTGGTGGCTGACGTGAAGCCTGATTTCTGCTATGACATGCAGACTGATTCTCTGCTGACATGAAGCCAGATTCTCTGTTACGGGACCTCTCTCCTCTGCCTGGGTGCCGGGGCCTAAATATCTGAGAATGGACTGTTCCAGTGGTGGGTGACGTGAAGCCAGATTCTCTGCTATGGGACCTCTCTCCAATTGATATTGGTTAATTTTTATTTATTTTATTTTTATTTGCAGCCCTCTAGCCCTTTCCTGGGCTGTTTTACAGCCTTTTCAGTGCCGAAAAGTTCGGGTCCCCATTGGCTTCAATGGGGTTGGGGTTCGGGTTCGGGACGAAGTTCGGATCGGGTTCGGATCCCGAACCCGAACATTTCTGGGAAGTTCGGCCGAACTTCTCGAACCCGAACATCCAGGTGTCCGCTCAACTCTAATCATGACCAATTAGATTTACCTACAGGAAACACGGGAACCAGAGTGGGATTATAATATATAAGGCTAGTTTCATCTGCCAGGTTAACCATAGACCCAGAGCTGATTCTTTCCACCCGGTTCACATTATGCGGTTTCACTGACAATGAATAGAATTAGACACACAAGTGTGTTTTTTTAATTAAATTGCTAAACCAAAGTGTGAACCTTGTGCTTCGGTGGACGGATCACATTACAGTGATATTGGTGCGGCATCTATAAATATCCAAATAGGATGCAACTCCAATATATTAGGATTGTGGGATATAATGTGCCTAATTATATCAGTTTTTATTTTTATTTTTTATAATAATATATATACATGGTTCCCTATGTATGGTACATTCATCTTATTCCGTCCCATTTTTTGTCTGAATAATATGTGTTTTTCATGGTCAGCTTAGCTGCACTAAATTGCAGGAATTGTTTTACTATATTACTAAATTGGATTTTATATGTCACGGGTGTGTTTGTTTGAACAGGTGTTTCACGTGCTGGTGATCGGGCCCCCCCCCCCTTTTTTCTCCCAAACCCCTCCCTTTGTGGGTTGGGAGAGAAAAGATGGACCCTATTTAAGATCATAGCAGGTCAGATACCTTTGATAATGACTAAGAACAAAATTGTTCGAAACGCGTAAATCAACTGGGGAAGAGTGGGAATCAGTGCCACTGTATTCTGTATATACTCTGAACAAATTTGATGAATAAAGATCGGGACCGAAAAAAACGTCTACAACTGGTGCTGGAGCTTCTTTTCTTTTCATGTGGACATACATCAGCACTAACTTGGGTCCGCTCCGTGCACCGCTCCACAGGAGTAATGTGGGTGAGCTGGTTTCAATCCTTTCTCTTATCTGTAAAAGAGACTGTACTTTGTGAGTTTCTTTTTTATGACGATTGTGCCCTTAATGCGAAATCAGAGCAGGAAATGCAAGCCAGTATGGATAAATTTGCAGCATCATATGACAACTTTGGTCTCATCATTAACGCAAAGAAAACCGAAGTGATGTACCAGCCACCTCCGAAAGCCTAATATCAAGAACCTACCATTACAGTGAAAGGACAGATGCTGCATGCAGTGGACCAATATACGAATCTTGGCACTACCCTCTCCCGTGCAATGACAATTGACATTGAGGTCAACTGCAGAATTGCAAAGGCAACCATGGGACCGCCGTGGAATAAGCCTTGCTACAATGTCACGACCATGGTCACGGCCGTGACTCCTGGAACCGCATGCAGTTGCCTGCGGTCTTGGCTTGTTGTCAATCACAGGTGAGGGCTGTAGTATGTTGCCTCACCTGTGGTTGCCGCTGGCAACATAATGTATGTGGCAGTATAGCAGCCTAAGCTGGTGCTAGGCAGCTTGCTGTAAAGTGCATGCGGTTGCACCAGGCAACCTGTCTTTGTATGTGTGCATTTTTGTTGTTTTGGTGTGCACAGGATTTATGTATGAGTATGCTTCCCCTTTAAGTGGCTGTCTTCCCTTACCTGGTCTAGGAAGGGTTAATTACCTTCTTTGTGTGAACACGGTGTGTCTGAGTGTTAAGCTTAGAAGTCGGAGGGGTACTCCAGCCTTGTTTGTAAGCTGGAGTCATCCTCCTTGTCTTTTACCATCTGCCAGTGAGGGCCACCCTTGTGGTCATAAATGTTTATATGTGATAGTAAGTTGATGCTGTTTTCCTTTCATGTTTAATGCAGCTATGGATCTGGGTTCCTGTGTGTGTATGTGTGTAGGCTGTGTCCATTTATGTATGGTGTGGACATCAGCTTGTGAGCTCAGGATCCAGTCAGCAAGGCTGTGGCAGGTAGGTTTGAACTAGTGTAGTTCTCCTGCCATATCCATATGTCTGTTTATGTACCCCATCTCCTTGCATCTTGGCCAGTAAGACTCCTGTTCCTCCGTATCCAGGAGGAACAGGTCGTCTTACTCTGCTCCTAGTCCAGGGCCACCCTGAGGGCTAGTAGGAATCTTAGGTTCCAGAGTATGAGCCCTCCTACCATCAGGGTTGGCTCATACGGCTAGGAGACAGGGTCAGAATTAGGGATGTGATAGGAGGTGACCTGCTCCCTAATTCTGTCGTCCTGGTCGAGCAGCGACCATACATCTTCTGGCATCACACGGCTGAGGGTTTCCCCCATCCTCAGCCGTGACATACAAAGCTTAAAGTCCACCAGGGTGTAGTATTAACCACCCTGATCTATGCTAGTGAGACCTGGACAGTATACAGAAGACATGCTAAACAGCTGAACTACTTTCACATGCCTTGCCTCCGTAGAATCATGAGGATTCAGTGGCAGGATAAGTTGCCAGATACAGAAGTCCTCTCGAAAGCAGGCTTACCATCAGTTTATACCTTATTGATGAAAGCCTAGATATGTTGGGCAGGCCACGTTGTAAGGATGCCAGACCATCACATCCCTAGACAGATCTTCTATGGTGAGCTGTCCAAGGGTAAGCCATCGCATGGGGGAGGGCAAAAGAAGCTATACAACGATACACTGAAAGCCTCTCTCAAGTCCCTGGATATCAACATCACCTCGTGTGAATCTCTGGTGCATGATCGTTATACATAGCGTTCCCTGATCAATCAGGGTTGCCAGACATACGAATCCAGGACAATCCTAGCACAGGAGAAGCATATACTTCGTAAACATAAAGCTGCAAATGCAAATGCTGAAACATCCATATTTGTCTGTTCAGTATGTAACAAAACATTTAATGCTAACATAGACTTTATTAGCCATCTAAGGATACATCACTAATGCCCGAAGATCTATCTATCTATCAGATGTCAAGGTCAAACAACAACATGGAGGCCACTGTGCTCTTGGAAGCTTTTAATGCAGCAGAATTGCTAGTCCCCTTCTCCAGATCTGTGCCTCCACACAATACTGTCTCTGAGCTCTACAAGCAGTTATTTCCTCCTCATGGCTTAGTTCTTGCTCTGATATGCATTGTCAGCTGTGAGACCCTACATACATGATTTTGTCTTTCAAAATCATGTCCAGTCAACTGAATTTACCACTGGTGGACACCATAAAACATCTCAAAGAGCCACAGAAATGGAAGGCGCCAGAGCTAAATGTCAAGTGTCATAGCAAAAAGTATTTTATCTATCTATATATCTATCTAGCTGTCTATTTTTTCATTATGACATGTTCCTTTTATGCATGCACTAATATAGTGTCACATTATCAGCCTGGCTGTGAATGCCATGAAAATCAATTTTTGCATAAATAAATATGAATTCAGTTCAGTGTATGGATTTTCATGAGTTATGTACATTTGCGGAATTATGCAGAGATTTGTTCCTGCACTCCGGGTAGCCAACAGCATGTAAAGACCTGATTATTCGCAGAATAACCTTTACAATACATGTCAGCGCTGATTATTTTTTAATAAGATTCCAGGGAAAAGAATCATACAGAAGTTGACATCCATAAAACATAGGTGAGAAAAAACACGGACTTGCATAATGAATGTTGTCACAGTCTGGTAGTATATCTGCAAATAGCATCATTCAGTGCAAAAAAAAAATATTTTTAAAAAATTCTAATGATAAAAAGAAAATGTACTATACTTTTTAGAAATGTTTTCATGATGGGACATTAACAAATATTGTCAGAGTATTGCAAAGTTAAACATACTATTCTGATCCAACAGTTCAGATCAAAATCACAAGTTAAAGCTTCTTTCACACGGCCGTTGTGGTTTGGTTCTGTGCATTGGGGACCGCAATTTGCGGTCCCCAATGCACAGGCAATGTCCGTGCGGCGGCCGGGACGGATCCAGACCCATTCAACTTGAATAGGTTCGTGATCCGACCGTTCCGCAAAAAGATAGAACAAGTTCTATTTTTTTGCGGAACGGAAACACCAATCGGAACCCCATAGAAGCACTCCTTAGTGCTTTCCTGAGGTTCCATTCTGTGCTTCCGTTCCGCACCGCATCTCCAGATTTGCGGACCCATTCAAGTGAATGGGTCCGTATCCGTGATGCGGAATGCACACGGCTGGTGCCCCGTGTATTGCGGAACTGCAATACGGCCATGGGAGCACAACGGCCGTGTGAAAGAGGCCTAAGGGATTGATGGAACATAATCCTTCCCGAAGGAAGCCAGTTTAGCATTATTGTGTCCAAATATAATAATATATTCTCCAATAATTATAAAGGGCAAACATATTTGGCCACACACTGCAGGGATCGAAACAGATACAGATATTTCCTTCCTTAACTTTTCTCTTTGCTCAACATGCTTATTCCACTGGCACGAGATGAACAGCTGTGTAAAAAAGTATGACTTTGCGATACTCTGTCACAAGATGTTTATCCTATAGTTGTCATTGTGTGGACACCTAGTGGTGGTGTTGTGATTTTCAGCCTGTCAAGGGTTTTGCAAACATGTGAAAATATTGTATTGAATTTCTTTAATTAAAGGCTATGTACACCTTTGGGGGTGTTTTTTTTATTATTATTGTATTTTTTAAATTTGTCTTTATTAAAGTATATAACTTTTTATGTGTACAGAGCGGACATGCTCTACTAGCAGCCTCTGGATTTTTTTTGTCATTTCCATCATCTGGGGAGCTGACTGGCTCCTTATCTCTGCTCTCATATGACATTATAAAAACTCATCAAAGCTCAATCCTTATCTTATGACCTCTTTGCAGTTTAGAAATAAGGATTATTAGATGATCAGCACAAAAAAACTGTCACACGGTTAGAAAAACAGTTAACCCTTTGTGACACAGTGGCTACATTTTTTTTAATAAAGGTCAATTAAAAATAGGATTTTTTGCCAAATATGAGTCAAATGCAATCATAAAGAAAAGTGATAATGCTTGCAGGCTCCAGCTGTATTATAAAACTAACTGGCATTTGGCTCTCACTGCCGAGATCGGAGATAATTTTGATCTTGACAGCTTAAAGGCGTTGTTTCACTTCAGAAAATGGCATATATCATGTAGATAAAGTTAATACAAGACACTTACTAATGTGTTATGATTGTCCATATTGCCTCCTTTGCTGGATTGATTGCCTCCTTTGCTGACCATTTCCATGGTTACGGCCACCCTGTAATCCAGCAGGGCTGGGACTGTGGGAGTACTCATAGTCTAGCACTATAGTGTGCAAGCACAACCACCTCTGCAGGATTAATGGTCGTTGTAACCATGGAAATAAGCATTGTATAATGTGATGGAAAAATGTATCTAGCTAGCAAAATTTGTTTACTAAAACTTTAGTTAAAAAAAGTTATATAATTCATTAGAGGTATCCCAAAATGGTGGCATTAAAAAATACAATTGGTCCTAGTCGGCTATGTCAACAAAAAAATTAAAGTTATAGCTCTTGAAATGCGGAGAATTAGTTTTTTAGAATATTCGTCATTTTTTTCCATCTGAAGTCATGATTCCTTCCTACTTAAGTTGCTTGACAAGCAACTTAAGCAGGGAGTAATCATAATTTCAGATGGAAAAAAAATTATGAATATTCTAAAAAACTTATATATAGCACTATATTCTATAGTGCTATATATTCGTTTTTGACCCACACCTGTATTGATCACGTAATATTTGCATATTACGTGATCATTACCTTGACGATTTCCGAGTAAAAAGTAGAATATAACAAATTTTCGAATTTGCGAATATTCAACGAATATTCTACAAAAGATTCACAAAATATTGTGAATTTCAATATGACACCTGCCGCTCATCACTAATAGAGATGAGTTAATTTTTCAAATATTAGATTTGCTGGTTCGAGTAATTTTTAGGGGAAAAATTTGGTTCAAACTAAATTTATTTGTGGTGAATCGCATAAAAAAATGGCTATTTCCTGGCTGCAGAGAGCGTTTATAGTGGTGTAGAACACTATGCCTTGCAGTAACACGGATAGGGAATCTGCTTTGGTAGAGAAATAATACTGTGAGTCCATATGAGAATAAGATGACAGGCGTCGCTCTTAGAATCACTGCACACTTCACTTATTTGGGCAGTCACGGGGCCAAAACTGACCAAATAACCCAAGTGTGAACTTAGCCTTACAGGTCAATGGAACTCTCCACCTCGGCTCGGCACAAGCCATCAGTTCTCTGAAAGGTGCAAAGTCCACCACTTGGAAAGGGAGGGACTGCAACATCAGCAACTTGAGAGCATGTGCAACTTCTGCGTCGTTGAATGAGTTCACACATACTGTTGTCTCTTTGCAATCGCTTCGGTGATTGATTGATTGATGATGGAATTAGTGAAAAGGAGAAGGAGGGTTAGTACCAGGACCATCAGGACCGGTAGATGATGGGAAGGACAGACAGCTCCCTTCAGCTCAGGTGGTGGAGCCTTGACTGGCTGAATTTGGTGATGCGGCAGGCTCGACCACCACATCGGAGCCACGGTTCTCCAGAGCCACTTTATGGTGATGCTGCATATGTTGACGCAGGACACATATGTTGGCACCCTGGCCATGCTTCACCTTCAGCCCACAGATTCTACATATGGCCATGTTCACCTCCTCCAGCGACTTAACAAAAAACTGCCACACTGCTGAGTAGGTGATTTTACCCCCAACACTACACACTGACTGCTACCGCCGCTGCCTCCGTGAACCTGTGCATCACTACTTCCCAGGCAGGTAGGCTCCTTGCGAAGCGGATGGTCTACCCTGGGCATGTTTGGCTGCCGACCTCCCACTTCTGTCACCCTGCTGACTCCTGGCCATGCTAGCAACTTGCTGGCTCTGCCGCTGCCTTACAAGCAAGCTGCCACCCTCTTTTCTCCGATGAATAAGCCCCTTCAACAGAGGGGGTGAAGACGTGATGTAGATTTTCTACGTCGCTCCTCCCTCCGACCGGTTTCCCCGTGCCCTGTGTAATCATTTTCTTGATCTCCCCGCTTCATCTATTTATTTATGAAGGGAATATGGAACAGTAGGTTAAAATTTCTTAACTTTATAAAGTGTTGCTTGAAACACGATTTAATAATACACGTTCTCAGGGACAAAAGGCTTGGCAAATTGATTGTCCAGGAATTTCCCTCAAAGATTGGGATAATATATTGGTGAATTTAAGTTTAGTTTCTTATAATTTTAATCAAGTTTTGGTTCAATTTAATATTTTAAATTTAATTTAACAGATTGAAGAATGGGGACAATTCGATCTGATAATTGATAATTCAATCTGTGGTTAGCCTGCACTGGAAAGGCCTTTATGGGGGCATTGGACAACAGTTTTTTGCCTTTCCACGATTACTCTAAGTGTTTCCTAAGACAGGAGAGAATCGGCAAGCCTTCTGGTTATTCAAGAACGTGGTTGCGATGGAGAAAGCATTCCAAAAAACAATTTCTCTCCCAATCAGCATGGATGGGAAGGAGGACATCCTGTGGTGTACAGAGATGGAGTGGGTCTTCAGATTCCTCCAGCACTATACGGACGTCTCAGAAATGAACTGCTGCTCCCGACATAAGTTCCTTGGAAGGTTATGGAGCGTCCCGCTGAAGCATTATTTTGAAAGTGTGTAGACAGCAGATTTTATAATATTACATTATTATATAAAGAAAAAAATAAATGAAGCCCCTTCGTCACCCAGCTCGCAAGTGTGATAGGCTACATCATCATCATCATCGAGTACTGTCTGCAAGTCACTGATGTCCTCCTCAACTGTCTCTGTGTCAGGAGTCTGACTGTTCGCAACACCAGCTCCCACGCCACTCTCCTTATCACTACTGGCGGATGTCTCCTCCACATCTTGGCTGGCTAGTAGCTGCTGACTGTCCTCTAGTAGCTCGTCCTCACTGTATAGTGGAGCTGAGCCCACAGCAAACAATACTTCTCCGGCTCTGGGAACAGAAAAGGACAAAGACAGGTTGAGGACAGGTGAGGGCACAGGGCCTGCTCCCTGGCCATGCCAACTAAGGGTTGTGTCTGACGAACCCACTGACTCTTGGCGGGGGGTGTCTGAAGTCACTTGTGAGGAAGTCGAAGATCGAGTCAACCTCTCAAGAACCGCAGGGTTGCTGGTCACAACATGACTGCTAGCTGACACTGGGAGCTCAGGCCTCTCGAAGTGACCCCTGCTGCCATGGCCCCTTACTCTGCTACGACCTCTGCCTGCGCCAGAAACATTTACGCCTCTGCCACTCCCCTGTGCAGGGCCTGCCACTTCTCTGTCTGACATACTGGTAGATCAAATAAAAATTTTTTAATGAAATTAAAACACACCCAAAAAGTTTGTATGTTTCTGACTTCACCACACGACGGCTAATAAACCCTTTTTTCCCCACTAATACATGCCACAAAAGGCTTTAGAACAGATAACTGCACAGCTGAGCAGCAAATATATATATATTTTTTTCCACTAATACACACCCCAAAAGGCTTTAAAACAGATAAATGCACCGTAGACCTGCAAGTATATTTTTTGTTTTTCCACCATACACGCCGCAAAAGGCTTTAGTACAGATAACTGCACCGCTGAGCGGCAAAAATACTTTTTCTTTCTTCACTAATACTGGCTACAAAAGGCTTTAGAACAGATAACTGTACCACTGAGCGGCAAATACATTATTTCTTTTTCCGCTAATACACGCCACACAAGGCTTTAGAACAGATAACTGCACCGTTGAGCGGCAAATATATATATATTTTTTCCACTAATACACGCCCCAAAAGGCTTTACAACAGATAAATGCACCGCTGACCTGCAAATATATTTTTTGGTTTTTCCACCAATACACGCCACAAAAGGCTTTAGAACAGATAACTGCACCGCTGAGCGGCAAGTATATTTTTTCTTTTTTTCACTAATACACGCCACACAAGGCTTTAGAACAGATAACTGCACCGCTGAGTGGCAAATTTATTTTTTCTTTCTTCACTAATACACCCCACAAAATGCTTTACAACAGATAACTGCACCGCTGAGCGGCAAATACATTTTTCTTTTTCCACAAATACACGCCACAAAAGGCTTTAGAACAAGTAACTGCTCCACTGAGCGGCAAATATTTTTTTTCTTTTTCTACTAAGGAGGGCAACTAAAGTAATAACTGGAATGGGTGGACTACAGTACCCTGAAAGATTATCAAAATTAGGGTTATTCACTTTAGAAAAAAGACGACTGAGGGGAGATAAAAAACTATTTATATATATTTTAGGGGTCAGTACAGAGATCTCTCCCATCATCTATTCATTCCCAGGACGGTGACTGTGACGAGGGGACATCCTCTGCGTCTGGAGGAAAGAAGGTTTGCACACAAACATAGAAGAGGATTCTTCACGGTAAGAGCAGTGAGACTATGGAGCTCTCTGCCTGAGGAGGTGGTGATGGTGAGTACAATAAAGGAATTCAAGAGGGGCCTGGACATATTTCTGGAGCGTAATAATATTACAGGCTATAGCTACTAGAGAGGGGTCGTTGATCCAGGGAGGTATTCTGATTGCCTGATTGGAGTTGGGAAGGATTTTTTTCTCCTAAAGTGAGAAAAATTGGCTTCTACCTCACAGTTTTTTTTTGCCTTCCTCTGGATCAACTTGCAGGATGACAGGCCAAACTGGATGGACAAATGTCTTTTTTCAGCCTTATAAACTATGTTACTATGAAACTAATACATAGTCAGTTGTCTGGCCTTAGGCACTGTATATATCTGCATCATGACGCAATGGCAGATCAGTCATATAATGGGAATTAACGGTTTCCAACAAAACTCAATGGGCTCTGTCTGGTTCCTCGGCATCCTTTGTCTTGATGGAAAGAATAGTGCAGCTTGCCAAGCTTTTCTTCTCATCAAACATAGTGCAATCTGTGACGAAGGCTCCGGGTCCACATGTGAACATAGACTTATGGGGGGGGGGGGGGGGGGGAATATATGCTTTTCCTGAAGGAAATAAGGAAATTTATGAACCTAGCTTTTTGTGTAACCGGGGTATAAAACTCGATGTAATAATGCAGCTCAAGTTTAGTATGGCAAAACTAAAGCAAATCATTGCTGTAATGAGATTTAAAAGGGACAATTCTGTTTGAGGGTGAACCAGCGCTATAATTATGAGGTCATTCATATTACGGTAGGGGTGAACATCTCCCCTTCTCTCCTTCACCTTGATTTTAATTCATCAAGTTTTTCTTTTTATTTAAACTGCATCTTCAGATCAATTACAGTGTATAAATTTCAAAGCAAAAGTAGCAATTTGCATATAAAACAGTGAACGGGAGCGCTATATTAAGATGAATTTACCTTTGTGGATCAGACGTTCTTTGAAATCTTCGGCATCGCAGATAATTACGATGCCTCCTCGAGAAACAGCAGCCCTGTTCTTAATTGACTAATCATGAAGTTTATTGTCATAACAGTATTACCCATTGTTGATATTACAGAATCACAGCTTGTCGTCTTCCGATCTACGGCGGGCGGAAAGAGCCCCACCTTCCCACCATCTGTGAATATACAAGTGTTTTTTTTTCTGCCTTAAGGTGGAAAGACAACAGACTATTGACAACCTCTTTATTCTGAGTTTACATCTCTCCCTTCCTATTATCCAATCTGTCCCTGCTTTCTTCTCTATCCAGTACTTTATATATTTAATGGAGGCATGAATACCATTTCCATTCTTTTCTTCATTGCTTTAGGCCTCTTTCACACTACCGGGTTTTTTTTTTTCCATTTTGCGTGCCGTTTTTTGCGTTCTGTATAAGGTCCGTATACGGAACCATTTATTTCAATGGGTCCGCAAAAAAAAAAAACGGAATGTACTTCGTATGCATTGCGTTTCCGTGTTTCCATATCTCCGTTCCATGCAAAGATAGAACATGTCCTATATTTGGCCGCAAATCACGTTCCGTGGCTCCATTAAAGTCAATGGATCCGCAAAAACACTGAATGCATATGGAAATGCATCCGTATGTCTTCCGTATTCATTCAGTTTTTTGCGGAAACCATCTAATGAAAATGTTATGCCCAGCCCAATTTGTTCTGTGTAATTACTGCATACTGCATAAGCCATACGGAAAAACGGAACGGAAAAATGGAAACAAAAAACAGAACAACGGATTTGTGAAAAACGGACCGCAAAACACTGAAATAGCCATGCGGTAGTGTGAAAGAGGCCTTAAAGGGACTCTGTCAGCAGTTCTGATCATGGCAAACTGCTGACAGCACTATATAGGGGGTGGGGAGATCAGTATAAACATGCATTTTGAGGAACTTTTCTTATCAGGAATAGTGCAATTATGACGTTTTAGTTTGCCAGATTCTGCTCCTGCCAGAGTACATTAGACAGAACTTTATTGTAAAGTGCTCTTTGCATTGAGCTTCTCTACAGCCCCTCCCCTCAGGGTGACAGCAGTAGTGGTCTCTGTGTTGGATGCTACAGCTGTCACTCAAAGCAGAGGGGAGGGATTATGAAGCACTTCAATGCAGAGGGCAAAAAGCAGTTTACAAAGAAGCCCCATCTGCTGGACACTTGCAAGGACAAAAATTTGTAGAATAATTCTTCAAATTCACAATACTCCTGATGACAAAATGTCCACAATATGCATGTTTGAACTGCTCTTCCAAGCCCCTACTTAGTGTTGTGAGCAGTTTAGCATAGTCAAAAAGGCTGACAGACTTACTTTATGGGGTTGTATAATGTAGAAAAGCAATTTTCATATACTCCATTAGAGTATTTTGGGCTTATAGAAGGGACTTCCTATTCAGGACCCTATATTAGAGTTGCAAGTGGTTACAAAGAAAGTCTCTCTTTTTGGAAGACACTACATAGTTGTATGTTACATGAACATCTCATTAAGTTCAATGAAAATTGTGTAATGCATCTGTAAGGAATTCCTGGAGTCCCCATCCACTGCCAGTGAACTCCAAAACTGCAACCAGTCTTACAACACCACTTCAGTTAGTATAAAACTAAGGCTACCCCAGGGTATTCACAAGAGCCTGCTACAAGGCAAAAAGGGGAACCAGGATACGTCTGCAGAGCTGATAACAGAATATTGGAGTGGGCAAATAGGAGTAAGCTAGCAGGGTGAAAAACCAGTAGAGACAGATATGATGAATGCAGTATACAAGAGGTTAATCCAAAGACAAGCCATGGTCTGTTAGCCGCAGAGTAGGTATAACCAGGAAAACCAGTTGCAAGGATAATACAAGAAAAAGCCAGAAGTCCATTTACCAGAAAAGTCCAAAGTAAATCACACAACATAACTAGAATACAAACACAATAACCAGCAAGTTACACATGAATTAACTGTCTTAAATCTGTAATTATACTCACAGTCACAAGCCTGATTGGCTTGGCTACTAGTCACACTGACAGGTTGACCTTCCCGGACTTGACAGATTGGCATGGCAACCCCAACACATCCCTGCATGGAAATTTGGCTGGGAGAGTTCCTGGCAACTTAATTTCCTACGAGAAGGAACTGCGTGGCAATTTATTCTTGCTGCCTGCCTTCCCATATCATGGACTCTGAACATTTCATAGAACTGATGGCTTGTGCCCACCCAAGGTGGAGAGTCCCAAGCCATCATTAGCTGCACCAGCCTTGCACACGTTTGTTGAGCCGAAGGTGGCCCAGTCCTTGAGCCTGTTGATGTCAAGTACAGTTCATTCCAGCGGTGACTTTTGAAGCTGTAAATCTATGGTAAAGGACAATACTGTATATGTTCTTTAACATATATTGTGGATCTGGCCCAGGCACACCAGCAACTTGGCCAGGTGATGGCAATGCCGCCAAAGCATTGTAATTTTGGGATTTCTTCCTCAATGTCCTCCTCTGCTTCCACTGTATGCATAGTTCAGAGCGGTCCTCCTGCAAACCACCAATGAATGCAAACCACAACATTGTCACGTGATTCTGCACCTGGTCAGCCTGGGCGAACAGAGTCATACTGGGGAGGAACTGTTCCACCACATCAGCCAAGAAATTGAATTCTGGCTGTCTCCCCGCCAACTGAAGATAGGAACCATGGTCACCAATAACAGGAAGAACATTCTGTCTTCGCTGCATTAGGGAGGGCTGACCCATGCATGGCTTCAATATCCTTGTCACATGGTTTCTCAAGTCTTCCACTGAACTGCAAAAAGCTGTTAAAAATGTCTGGGAAACTGCATGCACTTCAACAACCCTTACCGTGCAAAACATGCCCTTTTTAAGCTGAAAAGGCAGAATAGTGTTCAACTATAGCGTCTCATATGCAATGTTTCCACATTTTGGAACTCCACCCTCCACATGTTGGATTGAGTATATAAGCAGAGGAAACCTGTGACCGATTTCTTGATGATGCAGACAGACAGGACTACTCCTCAGTGTAACTTTGATGTTAGACAGTGGCAGCTCATGTGTGACACCTGTCTTTTTGCTCAAGCTCTTTGAGGAGGCCAATTTATTTTTTCAGTCGCCAGAACTACGGGATGAATAATGTCATTCCACTCCTTCACGTCCTGGAGGGGATGCTGATAACTCTGACTGGCGAGGGGACAGAAGTGGAGATGGAGGCAGGGAGTCCCTCTGAGTCCCTTGTGCAAATGGCCAGATGCAGGGCATGGAGCAGAACCTGAACCAGCATGTGGTGACATACTTGGATTGCACCCAGACACCCCAAATCAAAGATCCTGTGGACTACTGGGCAGCCACATGCAAGATTTCCTGCCCGGCCAGTGGAGTAGCATCAGAGCGGGTATTCAGTGCAGCGGGGGGCACAGTTAGCTCAAAGAGAACTCACTTTTCAACACAAAATGTTGAAAGACTAACCTTTATAAGGATGAATTAGGCCTGGATCAACCAGGATTTTTAGACATTGGTGTCTGATACAACAGTCTAGATTATTCTGGCAGTAATGATCTAACTGTGGTATGCTTCCACACCGGAACATTTGGACAAATGGCCCATTACATCTGCTCACGTGCAGTTGTCACTATTCTGATCCTGCCACCTGCCTGATGTCTCTACCGCCATCTGCCTCTTGTGCTGGTACTGCCACTGTTGTTACCCTCCTCCTCCCCACTTTGTTCTGGGGACACTTTTGTGACTTTTCATGCAGTTGCCACACTCCCCTCTCTGTTCCAGGGCCACTATACTATTGTGACTTAATGCTGTTGCCACCCTCACCAGTCTGTTACGGTGACTCTATTGTCCCTTTTTGACCTTGTTGAAATCTCAGTTTATTTTTCAGTTTTTCTGATCCATCAGAAGAACAGAAAGATAACAAAAAAAAGGGTTCTGTCATTTTAGCGTCCATAATGCCTCTATCACACGGTCAGAATTTTGGATCAGGATTTGATCTGCATTTGAAGGCCAAAAGCAAGAGTGGGTTTAAAACACAGAAGACATGCAAACATTTCCATCATAAGCTATCTCTGTTTTGGACCCACTCCTGTTTTTACCTTACCAATACTGATGAAATACTGATGCAAAAAACTGATCAAATACTGACGTGTGTTAGAGGACATTAAAGTCCTGCATGTCGGACTTCTTTTCCCTCTGAATAAAGCCGATTTCAGAGGCAAATGTCCAAAACTGATGCAAATTGAGCATGAGGCCTCTATCACACGGTCAGTATTTTGCATTAGGATGCAATCATGTTTTGGAAGTCAAAAGCATGAATGGGTCCAAAACACAGAAAACATGCAAATATTTCCATCGCGTTATCACTGTTTTTGGACCCACTCCTGTGTTTGACTTACTAATACTAATCAAATGCTGAGCTAATACTGATGGTGTGAAGGCGAATGCTCAAACTACAGGATCCGCTTTTTTTGGGATGTTCTTCTAATGGATCAGAGGAAGGTAAAAATAAACAGTGATGCCTTACTGCTGACACCCTCCCCACTGTCATGGGGCCACTACTTGAATTTTGGGCCACTGCACGGTGAAGTCCATGCTGATAAATTAGAGCTGACGCTAACATTGACCTGTAAGGCTGAGGTCAAACTTCTGTTATTTGGTCAGTTATTTCCATCACTTAGTGTGAGGACAATTCTGGAGCCAAGCCTACTCTCGGATTAGCTATCATAAATAGATCTGCACTTTTTCTGTGGGATTCACCCGCACCTGCTTTGGGCTGACAATTACTGACCTAATAAGTAAAGTGTGAACAAAGCGACGCCCAGTCATTCTATATCTAACATAACTACTACATAGGCACTGCCTCCATGTCCTTATTTTGGGACACACACAGGGTCACGTGTTTTTTTTTTTTTTTTTTGCTTTTTTTGCTGAAGGTAGCTTTATGTTTGTTTTTTGTTTAGCTGGGGGTTAGCTACGAATGTTGGTGGCCTGTACGATAATTTGCACCTCTATATACCGTATTTTTCACCCTATAAGACGCACCGGCCCATAAGACGCACCTAGGTTTTTGGGGAGGAAAATAAGAAAAAAAATATTTTTAACCAAAAGGTGTGCTGTGTGTTTGGTGGGTTTGGAACTAATGGTGGTCTGTGGATGGCACTATTACTGGGGATCTGTGGATGACTGACACTGTTATGGGGGGGATCTGTGGATGACGGACACTGTTATGGGGGGATCTGTGGATGACGGACACTGTTATGGGGGATCTGTGGATGACTGACACTGTTATGGGGGATCTGTGGATGACAGACACTGTTATGGGGGATCTGTGGATGACAGACACTGTTATGGGGGGATCTGTGGATGACGGACACTGTTATGGGGGGATCTGTGGATGACGGACACTGTTATAGGGGGGATCTGTGGATGACGGACACTGTTATAGGGGGGATCTGTGGATGACGGACACTGTTATGGAGGGATCTGTGGATGACGGACAGTGTTATGGGGGGGATCTGTGGATGACTGACACTGTTATGGGGGGGATCTGTGGATGACTGACACTGTTATGGGGGGATCTGTGGCTTGCACTGTTACAGGGGGGGGTTTGTGGCTGACACTGTTACAGGGGGATCTTTGGATGGCACTGTTACAGGGGGGATCTGTGGATGGCACTGTTATGGGCTGGGGGGGATCTGTGGGTGGCACTGTTATATATGTGCCATCCACAGACCCCCCAGCCCATAACAGTGCCATGCACAGACCCCCCCAGCCCATAACAGTGCCATCCACAGATCCCCCCCCCCTGTAACAGTGCCATCCACAGATCACAATCCGAAACCCCCCGCCCCGCCCGCCCGCCCGCCGCCGCCATACAAATATAAGATGATATATTGAATTAATAGTTATTAAACATGCCCCCCAACTCCTATTACTACCTTCCATCCTAATCGCTTCTGTAAAATTCAGGCCGGACGGCCGGCGCGTCTCACTGACGTCACTTGCCTGCGCCGCCTACTTCATTCATAAAGTAGGCGGCGCAGGGTGACACGAGTTACGCTGCCGCCCGCCCGGCCTGCCAGAATTCTACAGCAGCGATTAGGATGTAAGGTAGTAATAGCAGTTGGGGGGGCATGTTTAATAACTATTACTTGAATATGAGATCTTATATTAGTATACCGGAGCGGCGGGGCGGTGCTATACTACACTGACTGCACCGCCCCGCCGCTATTGCCGGCCCCCAGCTCCTCCTCCCAGTCCCTCCCCGAGTCCCCGCTCTGCTCATACATCGCAGCTTGCGATGTAAAACTGGCAGCATTCGCCCTATAAGACGCAGGGGCATTTCTCCGCCATTTTGGGGGAAGAAAAAGTGCGTCTTATGGGGCAAAAAATACGGTATATCAACAGGGACCACAGTGTGTGAGTGTGGTGGCCTGATGGGTGGAGTAGTTGATACTCGCGTTTCTGCAGCACCCTGGGCCGGTGTGCAGTGATGGAAAGAAAGGCACCGGATTCCTTTGGGGCAAACTCTGATGTTGAGGAATCTCCTCCCAGATGTTGGTTGAGGTGTCCTTGGTGGTATAAGGTTTTAGGTGCAGGGAAGACAGGGTCCCTTAGGTTCGTGACGCCAGCACCCATTTTAGGCGCAAATCAGGTGGTGAAATAAAGAGGACTTAATTTGAATAAATAACTGGAACCTTTACTGAGAATCACTTACCTTGAGGTAGATGTATAGATTATTACAAAGCACAGTGGTAGTTGTAATCCATTCAAACAACATCACAAGTTAGTTGTATCTGTAATCCTAATAAAAGGCTCTTGGTGAGGCATTGACTCTGGTCACACTCTGGCTATTGTTACTTCTGGTCAACTATCAGTAAACTATTAGTATACATCAGTAAATCTCTATGTTTCACATGACCGATCTACATATATCTTGCTTTCCTGGCCTAATAACAATTTCCAAAAATACGTCTGCACTGACCATAGAGGAATGCAGCACCAAGTACAGTTTTGCACTTAACTGCAGAACATGAACAGGCACCACATGGGTGCTAATGGAGTCTATAAGCTGAGATTACACTGTCACCTCTACTAGTTTCTCTTTATACTTTCTCAACACTCTGGGTTTCTTGTATTCTTCTCTTGAGGCCTGACCACAACTCAGAGGGGTAGCTACTTGTAAACTTACTTGTCTCCTGGGTTCAGCAGGTCCAGTCCTAGCTTTGCTTGGCAGGCTCTTTATGTATGACTGTACAGTCTGGCTGAGAAAGCTGACTTTTGTGTCTGACTCTGAAGGTAGCTTTCCTTGGCTTAGACTAAACATGTACTGACCTTACTGCACTCAAATGCTGCACTTCACTTCATAACTTCATCTGCACTGTTCTCCCTTTTTCCTGCCTCACCCTTCCTATATCCTCTTCTATGTATATCTTTAGCACCAGCACCACCTAGCGGTGACTGATGTGTAGTGGTGGTTTACCAGCATGTTATAGGAATTACAGCAATTGTACATACCGTATTCTTTGCCCTATAAGACGCACCGGCCCATTAGACGCACCTAGGTTTTAGAGGAGGATAATAAGAAAAAAATATTTTCCATTACACCTCAGGTCAGACCAGCAATCAGACCCCCAATGTTAATCAGACCTCAGCTCACAGCCCCAATCAGACCCCCAATGTTAATCAGACCTCAAATCAGACCCTCAATGCCTCAGACCAACCCCTCGTGTCAGTCATCAGCCCCCCATGTCAGTCATCATGCCCCCATGTCAGCCATCATGCCCCTATGTCAGCCATCATGCCCCCATGTCAGCCATCATGCCCCCATGTCAGCCATCATGCCCCCATGTCACCCATCAGCCCCCCATGTCAGCCATTACCCCCATCCATCAGCCCCCATTGTCAGCCATAATGCCCCCATTGTCAGCCATAATGCCGCCATGTCAGCCATCAGCCCCCCCATGTCAGCCATTACCGCCATCCATCAGCCCCCATTGTCAGCCATAATGCCCCCATTGTCAGCCATAATGCCCCCATGTCAGCCATCATGCCCCCCCCATGTCAGCCATCAGCGCAAAAAAACAAACAAAAAAAAACTTACCTCTCCTGCTCCTGGACGCAGCCGCTCCTCACCACCAGCACTCTCTCTCTCTTCTTCCTGGTTCTCGGCTGTCAGCTGTGAAGGCTGCGCACAGTGAGGTCACATGGTGCGCAGCCCTGCACAGCATACAGCCGAGTGGAGGACCAGGAAGCGGTGAGTACAGATCCTTCACTGCTTCCCGGTTCTCCGGTACTAATGAAGCGCTTCATTAGTATTCGTCCCATAAGACGCAGGGGCATTTTTCCCTTCTTCTCTTATGGGGCATTTTTCCCTTCTTCCCGTCTTATGGAGCGAAAAATTCAGTACATATCATGAAATTAGATACTGCAAATACCCTTATGTGTACAGGGCCCCACTACTGATACGAAGTGGGACACTGCACATATAAGTGACCTGCCTGTCACTGTTTCGCTACCAGAAAGGACAAGCTATGCATGTTGCTGCTCTGCACAGTGATGTACACAGAGATATATTCTCCCTAAAGTTTAACTGCAAGACAGGATAGACCTGATTTAACCAGCTTTGGGATTAAATAATTTAGATTAAAACAAATTTTTTAGAAAAATTTTGCAAAGCTACAAAATCCAATTTTTTTAAACTTTGCTCATCTCTAATTATAATGGTCAGAGTTTTCTCTTTGAATTAAACATTCATTTCTTCCCTTCACACAGCTATACACATGAGTGTGACATTCTGTCTGCAGTCACCACAAGGGACAGATTTGGAGCTGATGGCATACTAATAATTTTGTATTTAGCAGGATATGTATGTACCTGTTTGCAGTAATTTCAGCCCTCTGCAGCGACAAGCAGTTTTCTCTAGAACTGACCAAGTAAATACTCCCTAATTTGTCTCAAATAAATTAATGAAACAAATACAAGCGAACCCAAGCGTCTTCCTTCTCATTAGGTGCTCAGGTGCCAATATCAGTGATCATTATTTTTGAAGGATTATGAACACATCACTTGGCTCATCGCCCTCATCTTGTACTCATTCCCTCACAATGGGAAGGTTTAAAAATAAATGGAGTAGCCAGAGTGAAGTATTGTTTATGGCAATAAAGAGTGAATTTTACTTAGAAATTTTGAAGAGAAGTCCAAGAGAGATTGGTAATTAGCCTAGAAAAATGAAACATTTTCTTCAGTTTATTGTAACGTCATCCACAGCAATAAGCATTACTGTTTTTATAGCAGTTTGAGCAATGCTTTTCTTCTGTGGGCGACCAATAGTAGGGGAGGATGGGGGTGAAAAGGGTTCTACAGAATTTAAAGAAATGTATACTTTCTTCCAAAACATCACCACACCTGTCCCACATATTGTGGATGTTATTGCAGCTTATTCCAATGCATTTTAAAGGGATTCTGTCACCAGGTTTCACCCCTGTCAGCTAAACATATGCTGATGTTCAGGGCCTCATCAGGATTCCTAATGTGGGCTTCTAAATGTGATCCGTAGCCTTATTTTGCTAAAAAAAACAGGTTTTACTAACCTGTTACTCAAAGAAATAAGGTGCCCAAGAGGATGTCAAGGGATGCAAGGTGCTGGCCGCACCCACTGCCGTTCGTGCCCAGCTCCGCCTTTCCAGACTTCTGCACCGCCTCCTAATCCTCTGTGCCGCCTCTCGCTATCCCTCCCTCCCCCCTCCTCCTGCTGTAAGATCTTGCGCGTGCGCACAGGGCTCTGCCTGATGCGCCGGTGCGGACTTCTCGATTTGGCTTCTTAAAGCGAAGTGCGCACGCGCCGGCACTTCGCTCAACCCAGGTATGACCTGCACTCTGGCGCCAGCCTCTCAGAGCCCTGTGCGCACACGCGAGATCTTACAGCAGGAGGAGGGGGGAGGGAGGGAGAGCGAGAGGCGGCACAGAGGATTAGGAGGCGGTGCAGAAGTCTGGAAAGGCGGCGCTGGGCACGAACGGCGGTGGGTGCGGCCGGCACCTTGCATCCCTTGACATCCCCTTGGGCGCCTTATTTCTTTGAGTGACAGGTTAGTAAAACCTGTTTCTTAGCAAAATAAGGCTACAGATCACATTTAGAAGCCCACATTAGGAATCCTAATGAGGCCCTGAACATCAGCATATGTTTAGCTGACAGGGGTGAAACCTGGTGACAGAATCCCTTTAATGGAGCAGAGCTGCTGTGCCAGACACAAACCATTGACTGGTATGGAAGCTGGTCAGGAGCAAAGATGAGCAAACTTCTTTGAATTCATTTTGTATCCGATTCGACTGAATCAGTTGTCAGATTCGATTTGAGTCTAAATAATTTCAACCTGATTTGAAAGTGCCCCAACTGCCTGGAACCAGGCTAAAGCTAAGGGAGTTGTCCTGCCAATACCCTGGTATTCACCCTTTAACCTCTATACAGGGATTTGGTTTTCTCTGCAGTGGAGCCACCAGACCGCTACCTCTTGGAATAGTCCCATGGTACCGTAGTTGGCAACTGACCCACGGAGGTCAGAGGCACTGGTGCGAAGCACAGTTGGTCAGGCAATACCATAAAAAGGAAACAGGCTAGGATCAGGGCAGGGAGTGTTTGCGCGTATCCTTTACACAAATTTGAGGTCTGGGTAGGCAGAGTTTGTACGCAGCAGAAAAATAGAAAAAGCACATCTTCACTAGGAAACACTAGTGATCAGGCAAAGGGAGAAACAAAGTGTCTAGAATAAATAGAAGGGTTGATCTGCACCATAGTCGGCAGCTGAAGAGAGATCAAGTGGGAAGATTAACCTTTGCAGTACCACTGAGAAGTTTCACTGAATAATAACCCCAATACACACAGGGTGAATGGAGAGACACCCACGCCCACCTGGTATATAAGGGCAGTAGCGGACACGGGGAAGCGCTGGACAGTGGTGACATGGGGCAGTGGTGGACATGGGTCATCATCGGACACAGGTCACCAGTGCAACACTGTCTCTAACCATCTGAGTTTATGTGATTCTCCATCTGCTGTCTTTTAATCTGTAAAATGGGGGGCACCATTTTGTGTGATTCATCTGAATTGCAAACGTTTTGGAATTGCTGGGAATCAAATTTTTGAAAATTCAAGACAATTTGGAATAATTAAATTCATTAATCTCTAGTCGTAGCTCGTACGATTGCCTTTATGTCAGCATGGTTACAGACTACAAACAAACCCTGAGTATAGTCTGATTCCATAGTCACTATACTGTATTTTTCATTATGGTGATTACAATAGTTTATTTCCTAAAATATTTTTTTCATTGCAACCATCTTTCTCCGCTCTTTGTTAAGGAAAGCCACCCCATGGTGACACTGCCTAAACATTAGATAAAAAGTAGGGATTTTGCCTAATCAGATTAGAATTTTCACCTGGCCAAGATGGGGCAGTGTAGGCAAACATGAGAGATGCCTGCCCGACTGCTTGTCACCCAATATACATTTTAGGCCCCATTCACACAACCGTATCAATTTTGTGGTCTGCAAAATATAGATGCAATCCATGTTCTGTCCGCATTTTATTTGTGGACCCATTGTCTTCAATGTGTGTGTGGTCCACATTTTGCGGACATAATCTATCTTTCTGCGGAAAGCACACGGATGATACAGTACATGTGGTTTCCTTGATAATCAGTTGATAAACAAATGAAAGAGGGTTGTTAAATGTAAACATTTATTTTAAAAGATGACATTCTGGCTTCCTGTAGACACTACTAGGGGGCGCGTAGGAGCTTTAAATCTTTATTCATTGAGCTCCTCCGAGTGGTCTAATTTTAAGGCATCACATTACTTTGAAAGGAAATTCGGCAGACGAGCCCAGTGACTAGGGTTGGGCGAAACAAAGTATCCAAAATGGACTTCGATCTGAAATTCAGCGAAAATTTGATTTGCCATAAAGCTGAATTTCCTTGTGCTTTGTGGTAATGAATCAGTTTTTCCTGAAATGGCGTTAAAAAATAAAAACACATACTCACCTCATCCATTTGAGTGTGACCGCTTGCCGCGGCAATCTGGATTGAAGATCCCGCGCAAAATCTTGTGCGTAGTGACGTATGATGTCACCATGCCGTCCAGTGTCATGACGCCATCACGCAAGATTTTGCGTGGAATCTTCAGTTAAGATGGCCACAGTGGCCTGTTCACGCTCAAATGGATAATGTAAGTTTTTTTTTTACTGATAGCCCTCATTTTTAATCTCAGATGCTGCGATCAGCGATGAACATGGAATCTGAGGGGTTTAATGACAGGGGGCGGCGTAATTGCCAAAACCGCCATTGCGCTGGCAACTTACAAAGAAATGCGCTTCCTGACGAAGTAATTCTTCACAAAGCGAAATTCTTTGTGAAATTTAGCGAAGCAGCCGAATCGAATTTTAGTAAACTTTGCTAAACGCTACAAGTGAACATCAATTTGATATTTGTAAACTAAATAGATCAACACTTGTCAAAACATGTCAATATTTGTGATTAATTGCATGCTATATCTCTATAGTCGGCATTGACAGGGCAAGCTTTTTTGTTTTTTTGGTGTGCAAGACATAATTTATGCCCGGTCGTTTCTTTTGGTACCTGACGTTAAACATGATGGCTGAATCATTCATTCATTTAATTGCCCCCGATCCCAAGTGTTATTTATAAGAAACGTGAAACTAAAAAGATAACCCATGCTGCTAAATTGATTTTACTGACTTATATAGCGCTGACATATTACATATGTGAGTTACAGATATTATCATTACTTACTGTCCCCAATGGAGCTCACAAACTAAGTTCCCTATCATTATGTCTTTGGAGTGTGGGAGGAAACTAGAGGACCCGGAGGAAACCCACGCAAACACAGGGAGGACCTACAAACTCCAGATGTTGCTCATGCAGATGTTGCCCATGTTCAGTTTTGAACCTAGAAACCCAGCGCTAAAATGCATCAGCACAAACCACGGTTGAATAGGTTAAGCCTCTTATTTAGTAAGGGAATGTTAATAAAGTTTTTGTTACCTGCTGCTACCACTAGGGGGAGCTCACTGCAATTAACAATGTACCCTACATCTCATATTGAAGTTAGCACCAAGCTTGGATGCCGGATATTCCCTCTAGTGGTAATGGCAGCAGTCAGAATGTTCATTATTACTCTATGCAGAGGATTTGGAGCTCCCTTTATTGCAATTCCAACTCCTTTTTTTTTTTTTTTTTTTTTTTAAGTTCAACTCTTATCGTTACATATGATCAGCAAATAAGAAAAGTCAACAGCTACCAGTAGCCTTCAAAGTAGGTTCATCAGACATAGTACAATACTATTATCAGAAGGCTTTACATCAATAAAGGGGGGGAGGTGGGGGAGGGAGAACAAACAACAAATGGTCATTTTTTTTTTTGACAGCTATGACAGCTATATGGGGCAGAGAACAGAAGTAATGGACAATCTATATCAATAAGGACATCCTGTATAGTATTGAGGTTGAGATCCAACCCTGAAGCAGGAAGACAAGCTGTCCCAGCATCTACATAACAGATCTAACACTGAATTCCCGTGAGGGAAGAGAGATAAATGAGAGGAATCAGGGGATATAACCTCTGAAGTGTTTCCAGTCCTTCCACACTTTCTCAAACTTGTGGTGGGAACGTTCCTCCCAGGAAGATATTTCCTCGAATCTATAGATCTGGTCAATCCTGAGGAGCCATTGTTCCCAGGAAGGAAGATCCTGAGAGAGCCACATAGTTGGGATAAGAAGTTTGGCCGCACATAATAGATATCTAAAGAGCTTTATCTGGGGAGTGTGAGGGGCTTTGGGGAAGAGGCTCAGAAGGGCAATTTCTGGAGAGGCAGGGTAGTTGGTTCCGCAAATCAGATTGCTTTGTCTGAAAATATATTCCCACCAAGAGAGAACTTTAGGGCAGTACCACCAAATATGGAGGTATGTGCCCCTTTCTGTCGAACACCTCCAGCACATGTCCAAAGCAGAGGTAGAGAACAAACACGTTTTATCAGGGGTTTTGTACCACCTGGAGATAATTTTAAAACTATTCTCTTGTATCCTCACGCATCTGGAAACAATATGAGGAGAAACATAGATTTTCTGAATTTCATCCTCCTGAAAGGTCCTATTTAGATCTTTCTCCCATAATCGGATATAGGCAAGGACCAGTGAGGCAGGGGGGTCTCTTAATTTTTTATAAAGTTGGGAGATAATTTTAAGTGGGGGTTTTGTCTGGGAAATGAAGCTCTCGAACCACGTAAGGGGTCTAAAGAGATTTTGCAAGCTCCCATGACGGGTCATATAAGATTTAAGATAACCTATCAAGCAATTCCAACTCCTTTAAAGGTATATTAAGAAATTAATCATCAGAAAATATTGAAAATGTCTGGAAAGCTCTAAACAATACTGGAAGTTCTCTTGGTCTGAGATTAAACACGTCTGTGCAATTTCTAGACTTACTTTTCTTAGAGAATAAAATAAAAGCTGTTTTTCACGTGGCACCAAAGCAGAATAGCAGAATAGAAAAAAACAAAAAAACTAAAAGAGCATCTTCCAGTTCTATGTGCATGTAGTAGGTACATTGTCATCATGTCTGGCTGTGCCGTGAAAGTCGGAATATCAAACTGTGCACTCTATTTTTGCTTTCTGAATGCTGAATGTCACTTTCCCATATTCAACGTGATTCGCTCACCTGCTGGGATTTTTATATTAATGTCGATATAGATATTTCACTTTCTTTTTTTTTTTTTTTTTACCTTCGGCACTTAATATCCTGTGCACCAAATAGGATTTGTTTGCATTTTGAATGTGAGTACGTTTCTCGATCTTACAAGAATATAAAATAACGTGAAATTTTGAGGTCAAAATATAGCAAAAATATTAAAATCTTGGTTGGCAAGATTCTGTTTCCTTGGCATGTGGATACATTACAGAATGCTGATAGGCTCAATAGAACTCTACTTAGTAATCTGCCCCGCCATTCGCCATTTTCTGTGTGAAGCAATGATTTTATCATGGTCCCTACATTGTTCCACAGAGGGACAGCCACAGTAAGTGTTCAGTAGAGTTGAGCGGACACCTGGATGTTCGGGTTCAACGAGTTCGGCCGAACTTGAAAAAAAAGTTCGGATTCGGGACCCGAACTTGAACCCGAACCCAATTGAAGTCAATTGGGACCTGAACTTTTGGGCACTAAAATGGCTCTAAAATAGTCCTGTAAAGGGCTAGAGGGCTGCAAAAGGCATCAAAATGTTCTTAAGAGCATGACAACTGTTCTGCAAACAAATGTGGATAGGGAAATGACTTAAAATAACATAAAATACCAAAAAATTAAAAATAACTGTAATGACCGGCGTCACGCAAAGGGAGGGTAAAGGGATGGCCCTGCCCAAGGGAGAGGGAAAGGTGGTGACCCCTGACTCACCTTGCGGCTGGCACCTGACTGCCCTGACGTCCCTAGACGGGTTCCTCACCCGTACGCCGATCACGTGCCTAAACCCTGGCTTTCCCTAAGATGAGCCCTAGATAGTGAACGGGCCGGTGGGATCGCTAGTCCGCACCACTGACACTAAGAGGAAATCACCAAGGAGAGGACAGACAAACATATAATCCCAGGTGGGCGACAACAGCAGACCACGAAGGCCTAACAGGGATCCGGAGGGTAACGTTCTGGAACAACAACCAGGGAACGCAGCAACACAGGTCCAGTGGGTCAGTATAGAAGTCCAGGCAGGAAGCTCTATATCTGGCAACCAGAGAAGTGGGAGAGGGGAATATAAGGAGGTTGGGAGTGCTGGACAAGGAACAGCTGAGGAGAAGGAGCTACGGATCCCTGAGTGAGCCAAAAAGGGTTGCAAAGCAAACCCAGAAAGCTACCATAAAGAAACAGCCCTATCTTTCTACATAGAGCGCGCAGCCACCCGCTGCGACTTCCTGACCCCGGGTATAACGGAGTCAGGTATGGTTCTTGACACCCTCGTGACAATAACAATCTGGATCTAGGAGTAGGAGGTTGAGGAGGCGGTGGATGGGTGGATGTGGCGGTGTAGGTTGACGTGGCGGTGAAGGAGGAATAGGTAGCCAACACTGATTTGTGTTATTTTAGATTTTTTAATTGGGGTATCCTCCAAAATATTGGGACATATAACAAAATAAAACTAAGAATAACTGCACTTGAGTACAAGAATGGATGGTTGAGGCTGGTATAAATGTTTATTCTGCACAAGGTACGGACAAGTCCTGTGGGATCCATGCCTGGTTCATTTTAATAAACGTAAGCTTGTCCACATTGGCTGCGGCCTATAGTGATAATGCTCTCTGCCGTGCTAAACACACGTTCACACTATACACTGGCTGCAGGGCAGGTCAGCACCTCCAAGGCTGACAAAGCTTTTCCACATTTGGGCCATGCTAACCCTGCCTTCTCAGGTGCTGGCGGTGCCCCAGCTGCGTTGGCGACCTCTTTCTCCTCCTCTGCCTTTGCCTTGTGCTTCCACTGTGCCCCCGCTGTCAGGTGGGAATGCCATCAGCAGCGTGCGCTTGTAGTCGCGCATCTTCCGATCACTAACAGATGTTTTCACTAAATTTAGTTCCCTGTCAGCAATGCAGAGCAGGGATTCATTCATGGCAAAAGGGGGTTCCTGTCACCCAGCAATAGAACAGAGGATTTTGAGAGATTTAGGCCCCTGTCACCCAGGCACAGCAGGGGTTCATTTACGGCAAAAGGGGGAAATAAACCTCCCAGGCTGTGAGCTGTGCGCTGCGATTGGCCAGCGCTGCAGCCTAGGAGAAGGAGATGCCCACAGGACAAGGGCAGACACCGCCTACTATAACTTACAGAGCGAAGATACTGGAGGGCATAACGGGAGAACGGAGCGCCGATCTCCATGTCAGCATACTTAGTTCACATTGTTTTTACAGGTGAAAGGTCCTCTTTAAATAAAAGCATCCTACAAAAGATTAAAGATGGAGACAATCAAGTCAAAGGTAAATCTTTTGACTCACGATTGCTACATGGTAACTCTGGATCTCTCCGATGCATACTACCATGTGCCCATATACAGGGACTATCCGAAATTTCTCAGGATTGCAATATTTCTGCGGGGGCAAAAACATCACTTCAATTTCCAGGCCCTTCCCTTTGGGTTGTCCTCAGCCCCCAGAATTTAAAAAAATAATTCTGGCCGAAGTGACTAGTTTTTTACATCTTTAAGGAATATTAATGGTTTCATATCTGGACGATTTTTTGGTGGCAGCCCTGTCCCTACAAGATCTCCAGGTTAATTTACAAATTGTACAAAAGGAAGTTATTGGAATTGGGCTGGTTGACCTAGTTCCCAGCCAGGAAAAAATATCATTGGGTGTCATGTTAGACTCCCACAATCTTATGTCTTTTCTTCCTCAAGAAAAAACACTTTCCTCTCTCAAAAGGTCTCGCTATTTTGCAAATCCAGAATAGTGACCATCAGGGACATCATGACCCTGTTAGGCCATTAACCACCTCAGCCCCCCTAGCTTAAACACCCTTAATGACCAGACCACTTTTTTTTTTTTTTTAAAAGCTTTATTGAATAAGTAAGATCTGTTACATATGAATCTGGTCTTTAGGAAATGAGGAGCAAGCCCCCAATGTACATACATTGTCTGGGTAACAGTAGTAGCTATAGAACAGTCAAAACATAACAACACTAAAGGATGTATGTTAACAGTGTAAATGTTAAATAACATTTAAGTAGTTCTTATCCATGTTCCGAGAGTAAAAGGACATAAATCAGAGGTGGCGAGTGGGGCAAGATGCGCAATTTAATGGAAGCCTCTAAAAGATCTCCATTTTTCCCAAATGGTTGAAAATTTGTGATGGGACCTATTTTCCCAAGCTGCTAACTCTTCGAATCTATATATATATAGAATCGACTTTATTGAACCAATGTTCTAGGGAAGGGAGATCTTTTTTCAGCCAATGTGTCGGGATCAGGAGTCGGGCAGATATAAGTAGGATTTTAAGGAGGGGGGAGGGTTTTGTCACGTGATCCGGAGGTAGACCTAATAGGGCCAACAAAGGTGATGGGGTTAAATTAGAGTTGCAGATCTCATTACTTTTTTTGAAAATCTTTCTCCACCAGTCGGAAATCAGGGGGCAGGTCCACCATATGTGGAACATGGTTCCACGATCCTGCTTGCATCTCCAACAGACGTCGGAGCTACCGTCTCCGTATCAACACGTAATGTCAGGTGTTTTGTACCACCTAGTTAACACTTTATATCCATTCTCTTGGATTCTAGTACATCTTGAAGAAGTATGTGGTATTATGAATAAGGCAGATAGCTCTTCAAGTGAGAAGTGTATATTTAAGTCTCTTTCCCATAAGTTTATAAAAGAGGGTTTAGGGGGTAGAATAGTTGTACTGAGGTACTTATAAAGTGAGGATATTGGTTTCTTCGGGGGGGGGGGGGGGGGGGTTGTGGAGGAGGCTTTCAAACCATGTAAGAGGTCTGAGAAGAGAGGACATGGGGATGTGTTTGTTTATATATGTCATCAAGAAAGAGAGCATATGGGGGTGAGAATCGATCCCGGGTATAGATGAGACAAGGACCTCTGTCTATGACACCTCCCTCGCTTCCTTGTAATAAGGAGAGGATGGGAATTTCTGACGCGCGTAGGGCTTTGGGAACACTTTGTTTAAGTTCTAAGGGAGCTAAGCCGATTACGTCTCTGATCTGTACAAGAGGGGAGGGAGACGGGAAACCCCATTTCGAGTTTTGAAACCACCTCCAAGCCTCGACAGTAGCTGATGTCAAGAGATTGTGTTTAAAGGTTGAGAGTATATTGTTGTGGGGATCTACTAAGAGGACCCTGAGGGTTGTGAGATAAGGGGGGGTTTCCATATCAATCCATGATTTGTGATCGGGTTTTCTGAACCAATCCAAGGCTCTGGAAAGGAGTATGGCTTTGTTATATAGTAGGGGGTTCTGAAGACCAATACCCCCATAAGTTCTAGGCCTATGCAGGTTGTTAATGTTAATTCTTGCTTTTTAACCATTCCATACAAAGGAGTGAATATATTTTCCCAGGGATTGGAAAAAGGAGTTGGGAATGGGTATGGGAAGGACTTGGAGGAGGTAGTTCAATCTAGGCAGGATGAGAGACAAGACCATATTTTTACATCCAAACCAGGACAGTAAGGGGGGGTTTAGGGCTTCTATTTGGCATTTAATCGAGTTCAATAGAGGGACATAGTTTAGTTTATATAAAGTGGTTGTGTCAGAGTGGATCTTGACTCCTAGGTATGTTATAAATGGAGAGTCCCAGTTAAAGGGGGAAGAGAGGATTAAATTGGATCTGAGTTTATGATTGAGCCCTATACTGAGGATATGTGATTTTTTCATGTTTATTTTAAAGTTTGAGAGGTAATTGAATTTTTCCAGAATGGGGTATATGAGCTGGAGAGAGGTTTCAGGGTTGGAGGATATTATCAGGAGGTCATCTGCGAAGGCAGCAATTTTATGTTCCTGATCGCCTAGCTTGAGACCTTTGATAGCCTCCTCTGAGCGTATGAGAAGGGGTTCTATTATCATGACAAATATCAGGGGGGAAAGGGGTCACCCCTGCCTAGTCCCATTTTTTATGATAAAGGGATGGGAGATGGTGTCGTTGATCAGCACCGACGACGAGGCGTTGTTGTACATGGCTTGGACCGAGCGTATAAAGGCACTGGGGATACCAAATTGTTCTAAGGTACTGTACATGAAATTCCAATTAACCCGATCGAATGCTTTTTCGGCATCGGTGCTGACCATGACCAGGGGAAGATGGAATTTTGATGCATGAAGTAAGACGTTTAATACCCTTGCCGTGTTGTCTTTACCCTCCCTTCCCTTAATGAAGCCCATTTGGTCTCTATGAATAAGTTGGGGAAGTATAGGGGGCTAAGCGGTTAGCTAAGAGTTTAGCTAGCAGTTTTAGATCCAAATTTAATAGAGAGATGGGCCGGTAATTGCCACAGTCGGTGGAATCCTTCCCCTCTTTAGGGATGATGGTGATATTGGCTCTGGTCATTTCTTGGGATAGAGGGTCTCCGCGTAGAGATTGATTGCAAACTTTGAGTATGTATGGCAGGAGGATGGAGCTAAAAGAGCGAAAGTACAGAGCAGGGAACCCATCTGGGCCGGGAGCTTTACCTTTCGGGAGCTGTTTGATCGCTAAGAGGAGTTCCTCGCTGGTGAAAGGGGAACTAAGGGAGTTAATCTGATTTGGGGGATTTTTATGGAACGGAGGAAAAGTTTTATTGAGTCTTGATGTGAGACATTCGGGTCATTGTTTCCCTGGGGGGGAAGATTATAAAGGGAGTGGTAAAATTCAGAGAATCTCCGGGCTATATTATGTGTGTCAATGAGCATGTTTCCATCATTATTACTTATTTTGCATATAAAGTTTTGGGTCTTCCTTTTTTTAATACGAGACATCATGAACTTGGTCACTTTGTCTCCATGGGCAAAGTACTTATATTGAGCATGGAGGAAGTATTTGGCGGACTGGGTATTGAGAAGATTTTTTAGGTCAGCTCTGAGGAGTGTTAATTTTGCTAAATGGGTGTCCAGCATGGATCTTTTATGAAGGGCTTCAATATCCCTGATATTCTTTAGGAGGGATTCAATACGGGCAAGCCTATTTTTTATTTTTTTATGTAGGAGCCTAAGCTGATAAGTTGGCCACGGATATAGGCTTTGTGTGTGTCCCACAGGGTATAAGGGTGGATACCTGGGGTATCATTGGAGGAAAAAAAGTCCCTTAGCCATTTAAGGACTTTTTCCTTATTGTCAGGGGATTGAATTAGTTGTTAATTGAGCTTCCATCTAAATGTTCTGGGAGCTCTATCCGGAGTAAATATATTGATCCAGATGGGTGCATGGTCGGAGAGACTAATGGAGCCAATTTGGGCCTTAGAACAAAGCTGAATATGCTGTGAAGAAACTAATAGATAGTGTAGGCATTGGTATGATCTATGGGGGTAGGAGTAGAATGTATATTCTTTAACATCAGGGTTCAGGGTTCTCCATATGTCAACCAGGCGGCAGTCGTGGAAAGATTTCCTCAATTTACTAAGGGCCTTATTAGACGAGATTTTTTGGAGGAAGAGTCCTATAGGGGGGACTAATGTAAGGTTAAGGTCGCCTTCCATAACGGTTACACCTTCACAGAAGTGGTCCAAAGTCTGGAGAATATTATGGAACCAAGCAGCCTGGTTGACATTTGGGGCATATACATTACCAAACGTATAGGTCTGATTAGAAATATCACCTTTTAAAAAGATAAACCTCCCTTCTGGGTCCTGGATGTGGTCCCTGTAGGCGAAAGGGGTAGTTTTGCTAAAGCCCACGCTAACTCCTCTAGAAGCGGAGGATTTTGCGCCGCAATGGTACCAAGTAGGGAAGCAAGAATGGGAAAGGTTCGGGTAGTGATTGAATTTAAAATGTGTCTCCTGAAGGAGCACAACAGAACATCCCATTTTCTTTAATGCAGAGAAAATTTGACAACGTTTGGAAGGTGCGTTGAAACCCTTCACATTGTAAGATGTAATTTGTAGGCTCGCCATGTTGCCTTATAGAGAAAGGAGGGGCAGTTACGTCGCTTTTCACCACCAGGGACTCACACCCAAGACCCATCTTGGGTGTGTAGTACAGATAAGCATATAGCATCTTTCCCAACTGCAGGAAATTAAAGAGTCCGCAAAGCGGCATACATTCTAGAATACAAGAAAAAACTAAAAACAAACAGTACTAGCGTAACTAGCAAGAGAGAAGGCATGTAGATGCCTATGTTGTGTTGGGGGGAAATAAGGAAAGAACATGTTAGAGAGATCACCTGGGTGTTAAAAATCTGGCCGATATAGTAGGCCTCTAAAGGACCTGATTAGTTGTCCATAGGTAGTCTTCTGGACGTAATTCTTCTGGAGTTTCTGGGGCTTTTCTGGCGTTTTGGGGTGCGTTGACGTTCCCAGATGCCTTGGTGTGGTAATTCAGGAAGGTTGGATAAGTCCTGGATAGGGTCCCAATTTTCTATCTGATGGGGCTCAATCTGTAGATGGTCGAAGACTTGATCCAGGTTAGCATAGTTGGAAATAGAGAGTCTGCGACCTTCATACGTGAATGATAGGCCAAAAGGGAAGGACCATCTGTAGGGGATCTTGTGTTCCCTAAGCCAGCTTGTGAGAGGTTTAAGGGACCTTCTTTTGTCTAGGGGGGATTGTGCTAGATCTTGAAAGATTTGTATGTCTTGGCCATCCCAGGAAACTTTGCCAGACTGTCGTGCTTTAAGGATGACTGCTTCTTTAACAGGAAAGCTGAGAAATTTTCAGATAATGTCCCTTGGTGGGGCTGAAGGAGCTGGTTTGGGCCTTAGTGCACGGTGTGCCCTCTCTAAAATGATCTCATGGGCGGATTCTGGGCCCAGAAGGGACATGCAGATTTGCACCACTGTGCTGGCAATATCTCCTGTGTCTACGGTTTCAGGGACGCCACGGAATCGTAGGTTGTTGCGCCTACCTCTGTTTTCTTGGTCTTCCAGGGAATTGCAGAGACAGTTCATCTTCTGTTGAATGGCTTGGAAGCGCTGCGCCACTTCAGATTGGTGACAGATAATGGCTTCCTGGGTGATTTCCAGGGTCTCCACACGTCCTCCTACCTGCGATATATCTTGTTTAATCGCGGCTAAGTCGAAGCTTAATGGCTCTAGGGCGGATGCTAAGGAAGATGATAGCAATTCTTTTAAGAAGGAGCGTGAGATTGGAAGGTCATCCGTGTTATCTTCACCTCCGGTGGCTTGTTCCTGCAGCTCGTTTTGTTTTGAGAGCGGGTAGGGGTCTGCGCCATCTTGGGATCTTTAGAGACGTGAAGAATAGCAGCTTTTTTAATAAATTTATCCATCTCACCGGAGGTAGGGTTTTTTCTGTCTTGCGTAGCTTGATCTCCAGGTCTGGGGCCTCCAATTTTCACCATGATCTGAGCGCCAGTTTGTGCTAACGAAGCTACGGTGGTGATCTCATTAACGGAGCTATAGCCTCAAGTGTTCATGATGTTCAGGCGATAAAATCGCCCCTCTTTTAGTGCTTTTGTAAAATAGGTTACTGTCTCTTTAAATCTGCTGATTAGATCTGGGGTGGTTCCTTGTGTGCAGATTATGACAGAAGTATACCGGTGAGTAGTAAGGAGGAGGAAGCAACTGTAAATCGGTACTATAAGAGGTACCAGGGCCAGAGCTGACACCGAGACACTGGGGCACAGCGCAGTTGCCGCAGCACACAACAGTGTAGCTAATTTGTGCTTGTGCTGTAATCGATTATTAATCCAGCAGTACTTATTTTAACAGGTCTTCCCTTTAATGTTAGATAGTGTGACATAAGCGTCTATGTAACAACACTACTTGCTCTTCTCTGAAGCACTTTGGATTAAATGCACAACGGCTGAAGCAGTATTATGTGGACTTTCGCTTCAGTGCGATTCAAACAGCGCTCCTATCTCAGGGCCGGCGGATTGATATAATCGCAAGTGCGGTAATCGGGTCCCTTCTCCTCAGTGCCGGTGGCATTTAATAGAGCAAACAGTAGACCCACCGAGACCCCTCACTTAGTAGTCGATTTTAAAAGTAACAGTCCACGGCACTTACTGCTCCTTCAAATACTTGGAGGATGGCACCCGAAGCTGAATATCAGTAGATGCGCTTTTTCTAAGTCGGCCGCGGCTCACGGCCAGAACTTCTTTCACCGGGTTCTGGTGAGGTGAGACCCCGGGAGTGAAAGCGCCGATAGTCCACTGAATTTCAAACTTGGTGTCTTTACTCCTCAGTATGGGTCATATAGGCTCCGTAGATTGCTGTTGTTTTCGGCGGTAGAAATTTACAGGTAGCCGCGGGGCGCGGCTCCTAGTATCCGTGAGAGCGCACGAATAAAGTCCGCTGCTTGCAGGGGTACAGCAGGCCGCAACCTCTTATCGTCTCAGTCTTCCAAAAGAAAGATATCCTAATGGTCCAGGTAGTGTCCTGGATCCCAATATGCGATTTTCCGGATTATTATAACCTGTTTTGCTGAGTTATGGCAGCTAAAAACGACACTCTCTCACGAGCTCTTACAGGCTGCATCCTGCCAGTTCAGCAGCAAGCTCCGCCCCCCACATAAAAAAAAAAAAAAACGGCATCCATATATAAATTTTTCGCTAAATTTATTGTTCTACATGTCTTTGATAAAAAAAAAAATGTTTGGGTAAAAAAAATAAAAATGGTTTGGGTAAAAGTTATAGCGTTTACAAACTATGGTACAAAAATGTGAATTTCCGCTTTTTGAAGCAGCTCTGACTTTCTGAGCACCTGTCATGTTTCCTGAGGTTCTACAATGCCCAGACAGTAGAAGAACCCCACAAATGACCTTATTTCGGAAAGTAGACACCCTAAGGTATTTTCTGATGGGCATAGTGAGTTCATAGAGCTTTTTATTTTTTGTCACAAGTTAGCGGAAAATGATGATTTTTTATTGTCATGGAATATGAGACTTTGTAAGGAAAAAAAAAAAAATAAATCATCATCATTTTCCGCTAACTTGTGCCAAAAAATAAAAAATTCTAGGAACTCACCATGCCCCTCACGGAATACCTTCAGCCTCTGGGCTGAAAAAAAAAATTAACGGCACATATTTCTTCATTCACATCAATCAATGTGGATGAAAAAATCTCTGCCAAAAAAAAAAAAAAAAGGAGGGGGAAAGGCGTCTGCCAGGACATAGGAGCTCCGCCCAACATCTATACCCACTTAGCTCGTATGCCCTGGCAAACCCGATTGCTCCATTCACATCAATCGATGTGGATGAATAAATCATTGCCGGGATTACTTTTTTTATATACAAAGTGTTTGCCAAAGCATATGAACACCGCCGCCTCCTCAGCTCATATGCCTCGGCAAACGTATCTTTTACTGCAGAGGAGAAATCTCTTGCAGCGCCGCATACACTGACTTTTGTGTAATCTGACAGCAGCGCAATGCTTCTGTCAGAATGCACATCAGTGCTGCAGCTAGTCGATCGGTTGGTCCACCTGGAAGGTAAAAAAAAACAAAAAAAAAACAGGCCGCAACGCAATAAATTTATTAACTTTATAATAACATTTTAACTGAACATATAAACTTTTTTTAACTTTTTGAACTGAACGTTAACTTTTTTGCTTACTGGTGATTTTTTTTTTAAATTTTTTATTTTTTTTTTACCTTTATAGCACAAACCTCTCCTTCCCCATGGGACAATGTGCAAAGCGCAAAGCGCCCAAAGGGTTGAGGTACCAGCAACGACATTAGGGAAATGTTGCTCGTGTAGACGGCTCACTACACTGGTGGATGGGGCCACGGAACCTCCTGGATACAGGAGGTTCTCGATGATCTCTTCCTGAAATTTGAGGAAGGATCCTGTTCTCCCAGCCTTACTGTAGAGAACAAAACTATTGTACATAGCCAATTGAATTAAATATACAGACACCTTCTTATACCAGCGTCTGGTGCGTCGGGAAACTAAATAAGAAGCCAACATCTGGTCATTGAAGTCGGATGGACTTCAATGACCAGATGTTGGCTCCTTATTTAGTGTGAGCGAATTTAGTGTGAGCGAATTATAGTCGTGGACTGAGAGGGGCTTTTCAATGACACTGGTTGCCCGTTCTATTTGTATTGTCGTGTCTGCGTGAATGGAGGAGAGCATGTAAACGTCACGCTTGTCTCTCCATTTCACTGCGAGCAGTTCTTCGTTACACAAGGCAGCCCTCTCCCCCCTTGCAAGACGGGTGGTAACGAGCCGTTGGGAGAAGCCCCTGCGACTAGGTCGCACGGTGCCACAGCAGCCAATCTGTTCTAGGAACAAATGCCTGAAGAGGGGCACACTTGTGTAGAAATTGTCCACATAAAGATGGTACCCCTTGCCAAATAAGGGTGACACCAAGTCCCAGACTGTCTTCCCACTGCTCCCCAGGTAGTCAGGGCAACCGACCGGCTCAAGGGTCTGATCTTTACCCTCATAGATCCGAAATTTCTGGGTATAGCCTGTGGCCCTTTCACAGAGCTTATACAATTTGACCCCATACCGGGCGCGCTAGCTTGGGATGTATTGTTTGAAGCCAAGGCGCCCGGTAAGATGTATAAGGGACTCGTCTATGCAGATGTTTTGCTCAGGTGTATACAAATCTGCAAATTTGTTGTTGAAATGGTCTATGAGGGGCCGAATTTTGTGGAGCCGGTCAAAAGCTGGGTGGCCTCTGGGATGGGACGTGGTGTTGTCGCTAAAGTGCAGGAAACGCAAATCATGCCCTGGACATGGCAGCAGAGAACATGGGCATGTGATGAATTGGGTTCGTGGACCAATATGACCGCAATTCATGCTTTTTGGTTAGACCCATGTTGAGGAGAAGGCCCAGAAAAAAAATTCATTCGGAAACTTGGACGGGTTTCCACCTGAAAGGCTGGGCATATTAGCTTCCCGGGTTGGCAGGAATAAATTGAGTGGCATACCGATTTGTTTCTGCCACGACTATGTCCAAGAGCTCCGCAGTCAAGAATAGCTAAAAAAATCCCAGGGCCGAACCGATCTGAGCTGTCTCAACCTGAACTCCAGACTGGGCGGTGAAAGGGGGAACTAATGGTGCGGCTGAAGTTGGGGACTGCCAATCAGGGTTTGCCAGCACCTCAGGGACTCTAGGGGCTCTACGGGCCAGTCTGCACGGTGGCTGCGACGGGGTAACTATTGCACGTGCCACCATACCAGCTTCAACTGCCCTTCTGGTGCTCGCCACTTTACCATGTTGTACGGCAGTGCTGGTACTAGGTCCAGGGTGGGCTGCGCTGCTGGTGTATGCCTCACCACGTAATCCGACAGCGCCAGCCCCACTCTGCTGCCCTTGAAGTGGATCCTGCGCAACCTGTGGTGTAGCAACACAGGGCCGGGTACGCCTGTTGGTATCAGGGACCTCAACCTCCTCGTCCGAACTTAGGGTCAGACTGCCACTGCTTTCTACAGGTTCATATTTTGACCCGCTGGATTCGTCAGGTGAGGGTTCCCATTCCTCATCCGACTGGGTCAGAAGCCTGTAAGCCTCTTCAGAAGAATACCCCTTGTTTGACATTTGGACTACTAAATTTAGGGGGTATTCCCTGAGACTACCCAAGAAAAAAAAGCAAGCCTGTCTTACAAATGGAAGGCTAGCGAAGTACCGAAGGCCACTGTGATTGATAAAAAAATATCAAAACAGATTTTTTTATCGCCGCAGCGCTTGGAAAGTAATTGTGCAGTGATCAAAAAATAATAATTTTTGGTCACTCCGGCGGGGCGGGCGTGGGTGAACGCACGTGTGGGCGACCAATCAGGCCTGATCGGGCAAACACTGCGTTTTGGGTGAAGTGCGAGCTAAGGTGACACTAATACTATTATAGATCTGACTGTGATCAGTTTTGATCACTTACAGATACTATAAAAGTACAAATGCTGATTAGCGAATCAGTGACTTCGGTGTGGTGGGCTGGGCGCTAACCGATTGCTAACTACCTAACCAAGGGGCCTAAACTATCCTAAAACCTATCAGTCAATACCAGTGGGAAAAAAAAAAGTGACAGTTTACACTGATCACTTTTTTCCCTTTCACTAGGCGATTGACAGGGGCGATCAAGGGGTTAATTGGGGTGATGGGGGGGTGATCTGGGGGCTAAGTGTGGTGTTTGGTGTACTCACTGTGAACTGTGCTCCTCTGCTGAGACCAACAGATGAAAAGAATCAGCAAAGGAGCACAGCAGCCATTTAACACCTTATATTTATAAATATAAAGTGTTAAATGGCCTGTGATTCGTTTTTAAAAAAATCATCAGCCTGCCAGCCACGATCATTGGCTGGCAGGCTGATGATGTAACCCCCCTCGAACTTTTGCCGGCCCACGATGCGCATGCACGGGCCGTCTCGCGAGATGACGCGTATATGCGTGACTCCGCCTTAGACTGCCGCCTCCGGTCCTCGATCCTGCGTTAGGCGGTCCGGAGGCGGTTAAACAAAGTTTGTGTACAAGTGATGTCTGAGAAAGAAAAGGTTGTAGCATTCTTTTCTTCTTGTATACATTATGAGAATTTGACAAGAGGTCTATATTGTTTGGAAGGAGATTTGAGAGCTATTTCTATGATTTTAGGAAGACTTAATATTTTTTCCATAAATACAAATCAATTGAAAACCCTTCCAATACAATTCAATCTCACTCAAATTGATACCTTTCCGTGGGATAAGTGGACAGAAGAAATTAAAAAAGGATAAAGGTCTTTTAAAAATATTAAACTAACAAGTAAAAGAAGCTGAAATTGCATTTAATCATCCTCAAGGACAATTATCAGAAATAGAACATGAATGGAATACTATATCTGGAACATCTTTGTGGGGAAAATTGAAGAAATCTGTAAATATGTGGACAAAATCTTCTGCAGAAACAGCAGTTGGGAATACTTTGTCCCATCCTATTATTATTATATTTATTGTGATATTTTTTTTATCTATCAAATTATTATTATGTATAGGATTAGGAAAACATATAGGAATATAAAGGAAGAAATTAATAAGGGAGACATTTTAAAATAAATGTTAAAAAGAACTTAGTATTCCAATTCTATATTGAATACTGAATCAAAAATTGATCAATCAACCAAGTGCTATAACATGGTCAATGAATGAATGTGATATGAATGGTGAATAATTGCATTAAATTAGAAGCTTATGATTGAAACTTTAGATTTGAAATCATAATCAGGGGGAAATGTAAAATAACATATTAACACTTTTTAGTAGGATAGGGTATTTTAAGGACCATGAAAGGTCAGCACTTGTGTGAAGTGTCAAATTTTGACAGTTCTTGAGACGACAATAGTATTTGGAAAGGTTAGGAATCCTCCTCCTCAGCATATTATTATTAGCTTTACAAATAAGGAATACTTAGAAAATCATGATGTAAGGGGCTTTACTTGTTAACCATATATGTCTGTTAGAATGGTAAATGTAGGATACAATGTAACTCTATGGAGAGTCAACATATAAAAAAGCTTTGTCTCATGACATTGGCAGAGCATTCTTTGACAAGACACCTGTTGCTCTTTACACACACAGATTCACACATACATGTTACTTTAAGGGAATTACTTTTTTTCACTCATTTTAAATTGGTTTATTGCTTGCTTGTTACTTTTTGAGATTCATCTGCTGTACTTTATATTTTTCTCTTCCTAAACTTTGTAACTGTTTCTTTTTATGCAAATTAAATCCTTTTAACTTTTATCTTTTATCAAGAACTCTCTATATTTTGTTGGCTCCTTCTGAAGCATCTCTTACAAAATTAGGAAATGCTGGACGATATTTAACACCAACCCACACATCAGCCACTACCCAGAACAAAGAATGGTCCTTGTCTTATGTAAATACAGTGGCATAAAAGGCCTTTTCTGTCCTGTAAATGCCTAATGTTGGGGCCCTGTACTCCACTGGCCTACAGTAAAATTGTTATCCACTGACCGTCTAATATACCTTCAGCCACATAATCACTTGATCTTTTCTGTACGGTGAATACATAATTTTTGGGGCTTGTAATCTACCTGGCCAACAATAAAATTGTTGTTATACGGTGACCGCCTAATGTACCTCCATAATCACTTGTTCTTTTCTGTACGGTGAATGCCTAATGTATGGGGCCTGTACTCCACTGGCCTGCAATAAAATTGATATCCATTGACCGTCTAATATACCTCCAGCCACATAATTACTTGTTCTTTTCTGTACGGTGAATACATAATTTTTGAGGCATCTCCTCCACTGGCCTGCAGTAAAATTGTTATCCAATGACCGTCTAATATACCTCCAGCCAAATAATCACTTGATGTTTTCTGTCCGGTGAATGCCTAATGTTTGGGGCCTATACTCCACTGGTCTGAAGTAAAATTGATATCAATTGACTGTGTAATATACCTCCAGCCACATAATCACTTGATCTTTTCTGTATGATGAATGCATAATTTTTGGGGCCTTTAATCTAACTGGCCAACAGTAAAATTGTTATACGGTCACCGCCTATTGTACCTCCAGCCACATAATCACTTGATGTTTTCTGTCGGGTGAATGCCTAATGTTTGGGGTCTTTACTCCACTGGCCTGCAGTAAAATTGATATCCATTGACTGTCTAATATACCTCCAGCCACATTATCACTTGATCTTTTCTGTACATTGAATGCCTAATTGTTGGGGCCACGGAGGAATTCAACACCGGTGACGACCACGTGTTACTGAATTTCTCCTATTATCATTTGGGGTTTATTCAAGAGGGGGGGGGGGGGTATCGTTAGCCATCTTTTTAATCCAATTTTATATTTTTAGTTCTTTTAAACATATGTATTTGACATGTATTTGTAGTGGCCTGCAGTAAAATTGATATCCAATGACCGTCTAATATACCTCTAGCCACATAATCACTTGATCTTTTCTGTGCGGTAAATGTCTAATGTTGGGGGCCTGTACTCCAGTGGGCTACCGTAAAATTGTTATTCATTAGCCACATAATGTACGGATGTAGTAGGGTTAAGACTCATGCTTTATGAGATGTGTTAACTAAACGAAAGTTAAATAAACGCGTTAAGCAATTTCTTTTCAATGGCTTTTGTTTCAAGATAACGCATTGAGATAATGAAATTTGAGTTAAGGGTTTGAGTGTTGTACCTTGAGCCACATAAACACAATTTCTTTTATGTAAGGTGAATGCCTAATTTTTAGTGACCGTACTCCCCTGGCCTAAAATACAAATTTTCTAGGCTCCAGCAGGGCACATTTTTGAGAATTTCCCTTTACGAAGCATAAAAATAGCCCATAATTAAAATACATATTTTTTGTGGGAATTTATGTCATTGATCCCCCTCTAGTATGTCACTGCCCATTTGGTGGCTGCAAATATGACCTGAAGGTTTTTCAGGTTCGCCTGCCATTAAAATAAATGGGGCCCGCCTTGAACTTGCGGTTTGCGAACATTTGATAGTTTTCCCGCAATTGCATTCGCGAATCGTCCCGGCCAATGTTTGCCCAACACTATTGCTAAGTTCTTGCAAAGGTGTGCTGTATTATGGTTATCTATCTGTATACCAACTTGTTTAATGTATTCAGATCCTCCTGTGCCCGACCTGAACTATGCTGCCTGTCCTGATTTTGGATCAGTTCCCGTTTTGTTTTTCAGCCTGTCTCTGAATATGGTTTTGTTTGCTTTACCCGCCTGGTGACCTGCACCAGTGTCTCTAACCCTCGTGGGTCAATTATCAGTTACACAGAGACTTTTCCAGAAGGTAGCAACCTGGTGTTTCCCCTGCACTGAAGTCCAAATCTCTGTATAGGGGTTAAAAGGTGAATACCCCAGGAACTTCCAGGATAATGTCCTTAGGATTAACCCTAAGCCAAATCTATTAGTTGACGCTGTGGTTTCACATCTGATGTTGTGGCAGCAATCCAAAAAGACATTGAGAGTTACAATATGGGAGTAGCACTCCATCTTAGCATGGTGCATGTGGAATGGTTCAGTCGTTCAAATCCAATAAAACATAAATCTCTTGCTCTTACTTGCCATTGCAAAGCAGAAGCTGTGTAATGTATGTAAAATGATGAGGGCAGGTACATTATTTTAAATTGACCCTTAATGGCTGAGACTTTGAGCTTTATTGGCTGTGAACAAGGCCTGGACTCTCACAGTAATGACACGTGCATAACTTATTGCCTGCAAGATTACAAGGACATACCATTACCTTCTATAGCAGTATGGACACTACAATTAGAAATCAATAATAGATTATTTTGAAGGATAAAGTTTAGAGATGAGCAATTTTTTCTAAAATTTGATTCGCCGGTTGGCCGAATTTTTTGGGAAAAATTTGGTTTGATCCGAATTTATTTCCGGCAAATTACGTAAAAATTTCCTGGCTGTAGAGAGCCTTTATAGTGGTGCAGAACACTGTGCCTTGCAGTAACACGCATAGGGAGTCTGCTTTGGTAGTGAAATAATACTGTGAGGCCGTATGATATGCAGATGACAGGCATCGCTCTTAGAATCACTGCTCACTTCACTTATTTGGGCAGTCACGGGGCCAAAACTGACCAAATACCTCAAGTATGAACTAAGCCTTACAGGTCGATGTTAGCACCAAGAAGAAGCACACTCCTTTTACACCATCGTAAGCTGATTCCACATAGATGTCTACAGAACCTGTTCTATTAAAAGCTTTTACAAGTAGTGCCCCCCCCCCCAACAGAGTGGAGAGGGTGTCAGCAGTAAGTTTGTGTTGAGATCACTGATTAAATAGCCCTTCCTCTGATCCGTCAGAACAATAACCCACAAAAAACGTATCCTGTCTGTGGAGCATACGCCTTCACTCGGTCAGCATTTGCTCAATAATCCATCAGTATTGCTAATGCCCCAAAAAAAACTGTAGTGGATCTAAAACAGAGATGACACATGAATGGAATATTTGCGTGTCTTCTGTGTTTTGTACCCACTCCTGCTTTTGGCTACCAAACCATAAGCAAATTCTGATGGGACCATACAGGCCTTACAGCTGCTACTCAGACAGATTTTTTTGTGCGTCTCATTTTTCTTTCCTTCTGACAGATAAGAAGAAAGGTCAAATAAATGATAATGTCAGCCAGGCCGAAATCCAAAATAGTCGACCAGTCGTGGAGTGGGGAGGGTGGGAAAAGCATGACAGGTCCACAGAGTGGACCTACGACATAGTGGTGAGGTGGAAGCAGCATAAGGATACCACAGAGTGGTCCAATGACAGAGTATAGAGGTGGCGGCAGCATCAGGAGGCCACAGAGTGGCACGATGACGAGAGATTGTGGATATGGCAGCAGCCTGAGGAGGTCACAGAGTAGCACAATGACGAGAGATTGTGGAGGTGGCAGCAGCATGAGGAGGCCACAGAGTGGCACGACGACGAGAGATTGTGGAGGTGGCATCAGCATGAGGAAGCCACTGAGTGGCACAACGACAAAGTGTGGAGGTGGCAGCAGCCTGAGGAGGCCATTTCAGCTCAGAGCGATTTAATAATACAATTTCTCCAGCACAAAATGCTTGGCAAATTGATTGTCCGGGAATTTCCATCAAAGATTGGGATAATATATTGGCAAATTTAAGTTTTGTTTCTTATAATTTTAATCAAGTTTTGGTTCCATTAAATAAATTTTATTTAAAAAAGTGTTGCCTAAGACAGGAGAGAATCGGCCAGTCTTCTGGTTATTCGATGATGTGGTTGCGATGGAGAAAGCATTCCAAAAAACAATATCTCTCCACCTGGAGACGAATCCTGTCAAGATTGATGCAAGTACGGTATCGGCTGCTCATCGAGCCAGATACTTATGGGGGAACCTGCCTGGCATGAACAGGCCTCTAGTAGCTACAGACAATGAGAAGACAAAGCTTCAAGATTGCTTGAAGCCCGGAACTTTATCAAGATTCAAACCATAACTACCAGCCCCTGGTCTCTTCATCAGGGAAAATCTCACATGGTCCAAGTCATCATGGAAAAAGCTTAGAATCAACATTGAAAAATATATGGCATCAGAGGTGTATGAGGACACCATCATGATAGGACAGGTACGCCATCAAGGCCAGATTGTAGATGTGGGCGAAATACAGAATATAACCAGGAAACAGATTAAAGAATTGGGACAATTCGATCTGATAATTGGCGGCAGTCCTTGTTCCTTGTAATGAATTATATGTAGTTAACCTGCACCGGAAAGGCCTTTAAGGGGGCGGTGGACAACTGTTTTTATGACTTTCCATGATTACTCAAGAAAGTGTTGCCTAAGACAGGAGAGAATCAACCAGTCTTCTGGTTATTCGAGAACATGTTTGCGATCGAGAAAGCATTCCAAAAAACAATTTGTCTCCACCTGGAGACGAATCCTGTCAAGATTAAAGCAAGTGCGGTATCGGCAGCTCATCGAGCCAGTGTGTATATATTTTTCTTTTTGTACTGAAATAGGCCTCTAAACGCTTTCACCACATATAACTGCAGAGTTAACTGATAATAAATATATTTTTTTGTACTGAAATAGGCCACTAAACGTTTTTTACCACAAATAACTGTAACAGCGAACTGCGTATATATTTTAGTTTTTGCACTGAAATACGCCACTAAACGCTTTCACCACATATAGCTGCAGAAGTAAACTGCGTATATATCTTTATTTTTCCACAGATGTAAGCCACTAAAGGCTTTTCAACATAGCACTTGCACCCCAAGAACAAATTGCTGGAATGGCAGAGCTGTATAATGGCTATTTGGATCCCCAAATAATCTTTCCCTGCACTTGTAAATCGCTTTTCTAGCACTGTTCCTAGCGCCTTCTGACGTCTCTTCCTGCACTAAGATGCTGTGAAATGATTTCTCCCTATCCTTTCCCTGCACATTAAAAACGTTTTCTTGTCACAATGAGGTTTTTCCTATTGCTGTCCCTAGAGCCTTCTCACGTCTGTCCCTGCACTGCAAACACTGGAAAATGAATGAATCCAAGATGGCCGCCATATTTATAGAGCTTGTATAGAAAGGACCGGCACTCACTCTAATTGTAATTTCAAGTAATTTTAATGGTCACATACATGTGGTAAGTGACGCGTTTCGGCTGCTGAGAGCCTTTATCAAACATAATAAGTGCAGGTAACAAACAAATTTAAATAGCCCGCGATGGAGCCGGAAGTGACGTTGGTAACCATAGCAACGTCGTAAACAAAGGACACAACAATGCTGAGATAATGACTTGACAAGTGAATGTCATGACATTGACTTGTTAAGTCATTATCTCAGCATTGTTGTCTCCTTTGTTTACGACGTTGCTATGGTTATCAACGTCACTTCCGGCTCCATCGCGGGCTATTTAAATTTGTTTGTTACCTGCACTTATTATGTTTGATAAAGGCTCTCAGCAGCCGAAACGCGTCACTTACCACATGTATGTGACCAATAAAATTACTTGAAATTACAATTAGAGCGAGTGCCGGTCCTTTCTATACAATTATCTGTGGACCTTCCCGGGACACGCGCACCGCATCACTGACAGCAGAGTGCCGCTTGTATCTTCTTTTGGATATTTATAGGGCTGTGACATCACAGGGCTGGCTGGCTGCTGATTGGCTGCATGCATAGCATTGTGGGTCATCCTGCCTTCACAGAGTTCCTAGCCCCATGTTCTCACACGTGTAGCCGCCATTTTAGGAAAAATTGTGATTCATTACCACAATTCGCTCATTTCTAAAAGGGTTCAAAGGGTTTTCTGACCTTTTCAAAATAAATTGCTACATTCATGTCCACTTTTCATTTCACATGGTCCTTTTGTCACCCACAAGTGCTTTTTGATTTGGTTGAAGCAATAGTCATTTCCAACAAACAGCAATGGCAGCTTTACTAACATCACCACTGTTACCAGTGATTGGCTTCTACAGTCGGGTATCCAATATGCTAGGGTCAAGTGAGGACCTGCATAGGATTTACCAGGTCACTGTATGATACTTTGTCATTCTTGTAATCAGTGGCATGTGGATAGGTCACCCTGGGTAGTAGAGATTAATTTTACCCTGTAATGGTTCTAAATTTAAATGATTGGAAAAACATGGTTGCGTTCGTTCAGAAAAAGCACTATTCCGAAGCTTCTGTCTAATATTGCAGCTCTGCTGCAGAACCATATGCAGTCCATGCTCATCATAGGTTAGCAACCGGTTAAAAATTTGACAATGAGAGAGTCTGCCTCATAGAACTGATGCGTAACAAATATGATCCCTAACAGGGAAAGTTCTTATTATGGTGCCTTAAGAGGGTTTTCCACAAATCGGTCCCTTTTATATGAAGCCCCCCATTGTGTGTGGTAAGTTGGTTACTAATAAAAGAATCATGATCCCGAGCTTGTCTTTTTCCAGATGGACGGGTCATATACAACGTTAAAGGGAACCTGTCACCAGTTTTATGGTGTCCTAACTAAAGGCAACATAAATAAGTGACTGATTCTCTTAGCACAATGCTGGGTCACTTTCTTTAATTGACCCAGTCAATCTGCCAACATCTTGTATTGAAAAGCTCCAGCTGATAAGGATGAGTCATGAATATTCATGAGCTCCTGACTCTCCCCGCCCACCTGCTGCTGAGTGACAGTTATTTTCCATATGAATCAGCAGCAGGTGGGCAGGGGAGTGGCTATAGCTGTCAATTAAATATACGCTGGACTCAATGACATCACGCTGGACTCGAATCAGCTCATTGGCATGCGGCATCTTTGTGTGCATATTATGAGGTAACCCTCTGTCACACCAGTAAGTGAATACATCTAAGGCATGTTTTAATAGTTAATGATTGTATATAATTAGTTAGATTATAATCAAATATCCACATGACAGGTTCCATTTAAGGCTACTTTCACACTCGCGTTTGGTGCGGATCCGTCATGGATCTGCACAGACGGATCCATTCAGATAATACAAATGTCTGCATCCGTTCAGAAAGGATCCGTTTGTATTATCTTTAACATAGCCAAGACGGATCCTTCTTGAACACCATTAAAAGTCAATGGGGGGCGGATCCGTTTACTATTGTGCCAGATTGTGTCAGTGAAAATGGCTCAGTTTCGTCAGACGGACACCAAAACGCTGCAAGCAGCCTCTAAAGCGGAATGGAGGCGGAACTGAGCCAAACTAATGCATTCTGAGCGGATCCTTATTGTGACGGTAACGTACACTACACACAGGGGGGAGGATAGTGACCACTGCTCTCCACCCTCATCCCTGGCCCTGCCTACTTGCCTCGCAAGTCCTAATGACAGGGGACAACTAGACGGCAGTCCCTAACTTAGGATACGTGCTGGGAAGACAGACAAGACAAATAACGGAATGTGAATGAACCGGGTCAATACCTAGAGAGCTACGCAGTACTAAGGAATGAGCAAAGAATAGTCAGGAAAAGCCAAGGTCAAATACCAGGAGAGAACTGAAGTACATCAGGAGTCCGCAAAGAATCGTCAGGTGGAAGCCGGGGTCGGGATACCAGGAGAGATGCGCAGTACAGGAGGAGCAGGCAGAGAATCGTCAGGGAACACAGGATCAGGTAAGTATGCAGGAACAAAACAATCACCAGATACCTAAAATTAACAGGCAACCTGTGGCCAGCAGGCTGCCTGTAATTATAGTGGGGAGTGAGGGTCATGTGACGTGGCCAGCGTTACATGACCGACAGACAGACAAATCGAGCACCGAGTGATCACCTCGGTGCTCAAGGCAGACCTAGGAGCAGGGAGCCTCCCAGCTAGCAAAGCTGCCCTGGGAACGAGGCCAAACACTGTAATGACCGGCGTCACACACAGGGAGGAAAACAGGGAAAGCCCTGACCAAGGGAGAGGGAAAGGTGGTGACCCCTAACTCACCTTGCGTCTGGCACCTGACTGCCCTGACGTCCCTAGACGGGTTCCTCACCCGTGCGGCGATCACGTGCCTAAACCCTGGCTTTCCCTGAAATGAGCCCTGGATAGTGAACGGGCCGGTGGGATCACTAGTCCGCACCACTGCACTAAGAGGGAAACACCAGGGAGAGGACAGACAAATACAAACAAACACAAACACCCAGGTGGGCGACCACAGCAGTCCACAAAGGTCCAACAGGGATCCGGAGGGTAGCGTTCTGAAACAACCATATGAGAACGCAGCAACACAGCTCCAGTGGGTCAGAGTAGATGTCCAGGCAGGAAGCTCTATCTCTGGCAACCAGAGAAGTGTGAGAGAGGAATATAAGGAGGTTTGGGAGTGCTGGACAAGGAACAGCTGAGGAGAAGGACTACGGATCCCTGAGTGAGCCAAAAGGGTTTGCAAAGCAAACCCAGAAAGCTACCATAAGGAAAACAGCCCTATCTTAAATAGAGCGTGCAGCCAACCGCTGCGACTTCCTGACCCCGGGTATAACGGAGTCAGGCGTGGTTCTCGATACCCTCGTGACAGTACCCCCCTCTCTACGAGGGGCCTCCGGACACTCAGGACCAGGTCTCTCAGGATGAGAGGCATGAAAAACCCGAACTAACCTGTCGGCGTTTACCTCAGACGCAGGAACCCACATTCTTTCCTCGGGACCGTAACCTCTCCAATGCACCAGATATTGAAGAGAGCGGCGGACCCGACGAGAATTAACAATTTTGGATATCTGAAATTCTAGATTACCATCCACGACAACAGGAGGGGGTGGCAGCGGTGATGGTTCTAGAGGTGGAACATATTTTTTGAGTAACGACTTATGAAAAACATTATGAATTTTAAAAGTCTGAGGTAACTCCAGGCGAAAAGCCACGGGGTTGATGATGGCTACAATTTTGTAAGGGCCAATAAACCTAGGACCCAGTTTCCAAGAGGGAACCTTCAATTTAATATTCCTAGTAGACAACCACACATAGTCATTCACTCCTAGGTCCGGACCTGGCGACCGTCTCTTATCAGCCATGCATTTGTATTTACCTCCCATATTTTTCAAGTTAGCTTGCACCTTCTGCCATACCGATGAAAGAGATGACGAAAAACGTTCCTCTTCGGGAACCCCAGAAGACCCCCCCTCTTTGAAAGTACAGAATTGGGGATGAAAACCATATGCACCAAGAAATGGTGACTTGCCAGTGGATTCCTGACGGCGATTATTTATGGCAAACTCAGCTAACGGTAAATATGATGACCACAACTCTTGGTTTTCAGATACAAAACATCTTAGATATGTCTCAAGGTTTTGGTTGGTACGCTCAGTCTGTCCATTCGACTGAGGATGGAAAGCTGAGGAAAAGGACAAGTGTACCCCCAAACGGGAACAAAAAGCTTTCCAAAATTTAGAAATAAACTGGGTACCCCGATCCGAAACAACATCGGAGGGGACCCCGTGAAGCTTCACGATTTCCCTGACGAATACCTGAGCAAGAGTCTTAGCATTAGGTAGTGCGGGTAACGCAATTAAGTGTGCCATTTTGCTAAACCTGTCCACTACTACCAAAATAACTGTTTTACCCGCAGACAAAGGTAAGTCAGTGATAAAATCCATTGACAGATGTGTCCACGGTCTATTGGGAATGACGAGTGGTAATAGAGACCCTGCAGGACGTGTATGTGAAACTTTTGCGCAAGCACAGCTAGAACAAGAAGACACAAAATCTAATACATCCTGACGCAACCTTGGCCACCAAAAACGACGAGACAATAGCTCCAAGGTTGCTTTACTACCCGGGTGCCCAGCAAGTGCCGAATTATGATGTTCCTTTAATAATTCGAAACGTAGGTTCAACGGTACAAACAATTTCTCTGAGGGGCAAGAGACCGGGGCGTCCCCCTGGGCCTCTAGCACCTTCCCCTCCAAAACCGAGTGTACCGCAGAGACAACCACTCCTCTTTGTAGAATGGGCACCGGATCACTCACAGTACCCCCTCCAGGGAAACAACGAGATAATGCGTCTGCCTTGGTGTTCTTTGCCCCAGGACGATAGGTAATCACAAAGTTAAACCTGGTAAAAAATAGCGACCACCTAGCCTGTCTAGGGGTGAGACGCTTAGCTGATTCGAGGTACAGGAGATTTTTGTGGTCCGTAATCACAGTGACGGGGTGGACTGCCCCCTCTAAGAAGTGACGCCACTCCTCAAACGCAAGTTTAATAGCTAATAGTTCCCTATTGCCAATATCGTAGTTCTTTTCTGCTGTAGATAGTTTTTTTAGAAAAGAAAGCACAAGGACGCCATTTGCCAGGAGACGGACCCTGAGACAGCACAGCCCCCACTCCCACCTCTGACGCATCGACTTCAACAATAAAAGGCTGAGAGACATCAGGTTGGACTAGTACAGGTGCTGAGGTAAACCTCTCTTTTAGAGAGGAAAAAGCAACTTTAGCGGCGTCAGACCATATAGAAAAATCAGTCCCCTTCCTAGTCATATCAGTAAGCGGTTTTACAATAAGTGAATAATCTTTAATGAATTTCCTATAGAAATTTGCGAAGCCCAAGAACCGTTGTAGTGCTTTGAGGTTCTCAGGAAGATCCCAATCTAAAATTGCCTGGACCTTCCTAGGATCCATACGGAAACCTGACGCAGATAAAAAATAACCCAGGAATTGTATCTCCTGAACGGCGAAGACACATTTTTCAATCTTAGCATATAATTCATTCGTCCGTAGGACCTGCAGTACTTGTCTGACATGCACCTCATGTTTTTTCAGATCAGACGAATAAATTGAAATATCATCTAGGTATATTACCACAAACCTGCCGATTAGATGACTAAAAATGTCATTAACAAAATGTTGGAAGACGGCAGGAGCATTGGTCAGACCGAAAGGCATAACTAGATTTTCATAATGCCCCTCAGGGGTGTTAAACGCTGTCTTCCACTCATCCCCCTCCTTAATACGAATCAGATTGTAGGCCCCCCTAAGATCAAGTTTGGAGAACCACCTAGCACCCGCAATCTGATTAAACAGGTCAGGAATGAGAGGAAGAGGGTATGGGTCTCGGATGGTTATCCGATTTAATTCGCGAAAATCTAAGCAAGGACGCAGACCCCCATCTTTCTTTTTAACGAAGAAAAACCCTGCAGCCACGGGTGAAGAAGAGGGTCTGATGTGTCCCTTAGCCAAGCTCTCGGAGATATAATCTTTCATGGCTTGTCTCTCTGGACCCGAAAGATTATATAACCTGGTCTTGGGTAATTTTGCGCCGGGAATAAGGTTAACCGGGCAATCATAAGGACGATGAGGTGGTAACTTCTGACAACCTTTTTCAGAAAAAACATCCTCAAAATCCGAAATAAATGTAGGTAGGGCAGTTATGGAGGCGACTAAGCAATTGCTATTTAAGCAATTTTCTCTGCACTGCTCACTCCACTCCAATATCTCCCTGGCCTGCCAATCCACCACTGGATTGTGCGCTACCAACCAGGGAAGGCCCAGCACCACCGGAGTGGGAAGCCCCTCCAGAACATAACCTGAAAGCATCTCGTTATGTTGGTCCCCTACCCGAAGGTGTAAATTATGAACGATGTGGGTGAGGTTTCTCTGAGACAGGGGAGCAGAATCAATAGCGAATATGGGAATGGGTCTCTGTAACGTACAGAGAGACAAACCCAAAGAGCGGGCAAAATTGGCATCTATCAAATTTACCCCTGCTCCACTGTCTAGAAAGAAAGAAATAATCTCCGTCTTATCACCAAAAATAATAACCGCTGGCAACACAAATTGCGATGTACGTATGGAGGAGACGTATACCCCCCGGCTGACATCCTCCACACAACCTGGGGTTAGTAGTTTTTCCGACGGTCTTTTGTTTCTGAGGAAAGAAGGACAGACATTAATGAAATGACCCCTCTCCCCACAAAAAAAACAAACCCCACGCCTACGGCGAGCCTCAGGAGGACGGACCTGATGAGTAGTTCCTCCTAGCTGCATAGGCTCGTTTAAGTCCGTACAGACTAACTGCTGCTTGGGAGGGGTTACCAATTTCTCCGGTTCTTTCAACCTGTCCCTAAGGCGTCTCTCTATACGGATAGAAAGGGACATAACCGCATCAAGGGAAACGGGGGTCTCATATAATGCAAGCGCATCCTTAACCCTTTCGGATAACCCAGAGCAGAACTGACTCCTGAGAGCCGGGTCGTTCCATTGGGTATCCGTAGCCCACCTACGGAATTCAGAGCAATACTCCTCTACCGGCCGCTCTCCTTGTAAGAGTCTCCGTAATCTTGATTCAGCCAGTGCTACTCGGTCAGGGTCGTCATATATGAGACCCAAGGCCCCGAAAAACTCATCCACTGACCGAAGAGCCTGGGAATCAGTAGGTAAAGAGAAAGCCCAGGACTGCGGGTCCCCCTGCAGCAGGGAAATAACAACCCCCACCCGCTGATCTTCATTACCAGAGGAGTAAGGGCGCAGTTTAAAGTATAATTTACAGGCCTCACGGAACGTCAAAAACTTGTCCCTTCCCCCAGAAAATCTGTCAGGGAGAGGGACCTTGGGTTCCGCAACAACCTGGTTACCAGTAGCAACCGCTGGGCTTGCGGTCAGTTGTAATTGCTGCTGTTGCTGGAGGACCGACACCTTCAATTCTACCACCTCCAAAGACAGGCCACTAAATTGTTTGGACAGAGCAGCAATTTGATCCATACTGGATTCTAAGTAGGTTAAATTTTTATTTATTTTTTTTACCTACACAAAATAATGGCCAGAGATAATGTAATGACCGGCGTCACACACAGGGAGGAAAACAGGGAAAGCCCTGCCCAAGGGAGAGGGTAAGGTGGTGACCCCTAACTCACCTTGCGTCTGGCACCTGACTGCCCTGACGTCCCTAGACGGGTTCCTCACCCGTGCGGCGATCACGTGCCTAAACCCTGGCTTTCCCTGAAATGAGCCCTGGATAGTGAACGGGCCGGTGGGATCACTAGTCCGCACCACTGCACTAAGAGGGAAACACCAGGGAGAGGACAGACAAATACAAACAAACACAAACACCCAGGTGGGCGACCACAGCAGTCCACAAAGGTCCAACAGGGATCCGGAGGGTAGCGTTCTAAGGCAACACTCGGAGAACGCAGCAACACAGCTCCAGTGGGTCAGAGTAGATGTCCAGGCAGGAAGCTCTATCTCTGGCAACCAGAGAAGTGTGAGAGAGGAATATAAGGAGGTTTGGGAGTGCTGGACAAGGAACAGCTGAGGAGAAGGACTACGGATCCCTGAGTGAGCCAAAAGGGTTTGCAAAGCAAACCCAGAAAGCTACCATAAGGAAAACAGCCCTATCTTAAATAGAGCGTGCAGCCAACCGCTGCGACTTCCTGACCCCGGGTATAACGGAGTCAGGCGTGGTTCTTGATACCCTCGTGACACACAGATCCTCGCTCCCGAAGCTAAGCAGCAGGTCTGCGGCTGATGGGAGACCGAGTGCGCCTTTGGCGCCCCGTGACACTTATCCATTCAGAATGCATTAAGGGCAAAACTGATCAGTTTTGGACCGCTTGTCAGAGCCTTGAACGGATCTCAAAAAACGGAAACCAAAACACCAGTGTGAAATTAGCCTTACTTGCCAATGACTGGCCATAGCGGTGCCGCTTCCTCAAGTGAAGAGAGACTCAACAGTGCTGTACCATTTGGGGGCAGGTTATCACTGAGGCACATGTGACCCCTTTGTACTCCAACCAGAATTAAACGAGCCAGTAACCAGTAGATTGCTGAATGAAGCCTGGAGGCAGGACCCCTATGGTGGAGAGCAGGTGAGTAAGATTCTTTCTTTAGGTACTACAATCTAGAGAACTTACTTCCAATCCTTGTAAATATCTTTGGGTTCAATGAGGGATCAATATTCAAAGTTGTACTTCTACCTTTTTAATAGACATTTAATATTGTTCTACACAAAAGGTTAATTCCTAAAAAGAGAATGTTGGGTCTGGGGGGAAAACTATTCCAATTAGATAAAATAAAACTTAAGCTTTAGAACAGAAAACAGAGGTCGAATATTAATTGGACAATTAGATTTGATTACATGACTAATAGGAACCATAGAGATCAATATTGAGCCGTGTTCATTTCAATGTAACTATTGATCGTCTTGTAAATGAGGCCGTTGAGATCCGAAGAGTGATTAACACAGGATATTCTATACTCTGACTTTACTGGATGATTAAGAGTAAGAATGAGTGAATTTCATAAAATTCATTTCAGTCAGATTAGTCCAAATCAGTAAACAAATTTGATTTGGGTTTGAATAGATTTTTACCTGAAAGACAGAGAGATGGACATACGGTGAGAAAGAGACCCCAATGCAAATTAGCTTTCCTTCCAAAAGGAGAAAAGCTAAGCCCCTCATAGGTAACACTCCTCTGTGTTTCTGGGAGAAATTATGCAAATAAGCATTGCCTGGCATACAATACTGGGCATGCTGATGCCTACTAGGCGCTCTGAAAAAAGGGGCTTTTTTCTTTTTAAAAGGAAAGTTAATTTGCATATCCTTTTCCCCTGTACCCCAGAGGAGCATTGGCTGGCCTACATTACTCATCTTACTCACACCTAGTAGGCGCTCTCTATAAGGAGACATAGTACCCTGAAACCTCATCTAAAGCCCCTTACCTAGCTTACCCTGTCTGCAGTTGAGTATTGACTTAGAGCATAGCTACACAGATGCTTAGAATTTATTTTTTTCCTTTTGTAAGGGAAGCTAATTGCTTGTCTTTCATGTGTTGGGAAGTACAGCATCTCTTTCTAACTGATTTTCCCAAATCAAATTTCTAAAATTCAGAGCAAATTCGGACTAGTGACTTTGGCTAAATCACTTGTCTATTTCTAATGGGACAGTAATAACCTCCTTAGTCATGATAGTTTCTGTGTGTACAATTGCAGTGGCCAGGTACTTGTCGTGACGCCAATTGCAGCGTGCGCAGGATACTACCCTATGGCCCTTCTAAGGTGTTATAACGCACGTCCCAGCTTAGGAATGCCAGAGTGGTGTGATTGACTATAATGTCTCAGTATGGTGATGATAATGGTGTCAACGGTGTCTCCTACCCGGGTACGGCTGGACTCCTGGCTCACTTGCAATAAATTTGAGTGTAGTGATAGTAGGAGTAATAGATGAATTTTGCAGCAGAAATGATGTCCAGACCTTTAGATGAAGTTCAAACTTTTCTTTACTGAAGATAACTTTTATCCAAACAGTATGCAGCTTTGGCCCTTGGTCCCAGCAGGTTTTGGCAATCATTGGCAGGAATAAAGGTTTCTGCTTTGAACTGTACCTTTTGCTTTGTGGGGACAGACTAGCTGAGGAGTAATGGCTTCTCCTAGGTCTCCGGACTTGACTCACAGATATCTTCTCGGAATGCTTTCTTCCTGGAATTCTGGTGGTTGTTTGCAACTTTCTGCTTTTTGTCATCCAGCTGAGCTGCAGAGCTCAGACTGGGAATTTGATCAAGTCTCAGCACAAGACTTGGTCCTTGCTGTCTTCCCTATGCAGAGGAAAACTAGAACTGGTCCTAACAGTTTTTTCCTCCCTTGCTGCAGGAAGATGGAAACCTCCACTTCTCCTCAGCAGGGGGACAGAATAGAACAGGATTGTTCCACTCTGAATGGCCATAACATTAAGACTATCTCTACCAATGATGCTGCCACCTGCTGGTGAACATGGAAAATTACAAGGAAATTTACATTTAACATAGTTTTAATTGCACAGTTGTGCAAAGACATGAGCAAAATCATATCAGATGACAATATAAATGCTCTTAGAAGACAGTAGCAGAGTAGAGGAGTGTAGTAACACAACTCTGGGGTGTTACACAATGAAGACAACAAATATTACAATATCATTGGAAGTTGACGTGCCATATAGACGTAGGGTCCTCCAAGTCACCACCTCTTGTGGGCCAAGGAACCCAAGTCCAAAGCTGTTTTCATTCATATGTGTTTTATAGCTACTGTATGCAATATATAGGGGTATTCCAGTTTTGAAAAGTTATTCTCTTATCCTGTGACTACTCCTCAGAGCCCTACTGAGTGACAAGTTGAACATGCCCACTGCTGCTCAATTCTTTTCTACAGTGCTATTTCTAGAACTCCTATAGGGATGAATGAAGTGACATTTTGCATGCTCTATCTGCTTCTCTGTTAATTTCTAGGGGCTCCGAAGGGTAAGTGGGGGTTCCACCAATCTAATACTTGTTCTAACAATCAGAATACCCCTTAAAATAAAGTAAAACATTATAGCTAAACTCCGATTTCTAAGTGATAAGTTTTCGTTAACACTTTCACATATCGTTACTCTAAACATGTGGCTTTCCATCTGGTGACAAAAAGGCAAGTCCTGCTGTAAAGCTGTGACTGGAAATGTACTGCGGTTGACAGTTTGCTAAAAATCTGCTTTATACAGGAGGAGTATAAAGGCTGAAACAATACAAAATGGTCATTATAGTATTTAATGGGAATCTTAATGCAGAGAACAACTCATAATTTGTTGGCTGACGACCAAATAACTTCTGTTATATCCATTGGTTTTATATCTTCAGAATGGAAGAAGTTCAGCATTTCATTGAGTTTCAGGTCCACTGTATCTCAATGCACGTGGACCCGATGTGCCTACTGAATGATTTGGCTTGGGGCTACTCTTCAAGATGTCATGGTGGATCCCTGATCCCATGGTGGATCCCCTTTTTACACTTTTATACCCGTACAGGGATCTTAACTGCTCTGCAGAGGCCACCAGGCTCCTACCTCTTAGAGTAGTCTCTGCTCTATGGCTGCTGATCCAAGTAGGTCAAGAGACATTGGTGTATGGAACCAAGAAGATGGACAAGAGCTTGTCCAGTGTACAAAACAAGGTCAGGACAGGCAGAGTTCATGCAGAATGGTATTCAGGCAATAGGTCAAGGCAGTAAGCAAGCAGAGGTCAGGCACAGGAGGCCAGAACCATACAAAATAGCACCTTTGCAAGACTAGACAAGCTAGAAACCTATAGACATTTTTCAGTAGGTGAAGGTAGGCTATATACTAGAAATGAGATAATTTCTCAAAAATTCCATTCGGATGGTTCGCCGAATTTCCCAAATAGATTTGATTCGATCCAAATTTATTTGTGACGAATCATGTTAAAAAACAGCTATTTGCTGTCTGCTGAGAGCCTGTATAGTGTTGTAGAACACTGTGCATTGCAGAAACATGCATAGGGAGTCTTCTGTGTTAGTGAAACAGTACTGTGAGTCAGCATGACTCGCAGATGACAAGCGCCACTCACACTCAGGGGCGGACTGACAACTCCTGGGGCCCCTGGGCAATAGGAGATTATGGGGCCCCTGTGTCCCGCCCACCCACAAGCCACACCCACACACAGCCCCACCCACATATTGCGCCGCCCACATCACCTACACTTAGTACAGAATTTCTCTTCACTATGTTCAAAATAAAATTTAATTATAGTTAATGGGGCCAGCGGGCATTCTGTCTGCATCCAGCAGTGCCAGATGCAGTAAATTCCGGCAGGCTGTTCTCAGCTGGAACAGCCTGCAGCCTAATACAGTGCCACATACCTCTTACATCCAGTGACGTCTCCTTTGATGTAGATGTTCTCTATCGCCTCCAGGATCATGCCACAGGGCAGGGCGTTCACTTCCAGGCTGCTCCAGTTGCTGCCTTTGGCTCCTGACCAGGACAGCATTGTCCATCTGGACAGCCATGCTTTGGCAGACTTGGCCATGTGGTCACTGTTCCTGTCCCGGTGGAACGGCATTTCCCTCTTCGTGCCTTCTTGGGGTCCGTCATCCCCCACAGTTTTTTCTGATGCGGCTGCATCCTGCGGGTTTGCAGCAATTTTTGGGTCCCATTGGATGGCTGGTCAGTGTCCCGGTGACGTCCGGTCAGATCCCGAAGGTCTGAGCTCCTCTTCCCTGCTGGAGCTTTACCCTATTGTTGCGGCCGCCCAAGTTTGGGGACATCAGTGGGCCAATGCGCCTGTCATGTTTGTCACAGACAATCAAGCTCTGGTCAACATTATTTTGAAAGGCAGGGCGAAATCCCTTAAGATTATGTCCCTCCTCTGCAAGTTAGTGTGGCTCTCCCTGTCCCATAATTTTCATATCTTTTGTAGCCACATTCCAGGGGCCGAGAACGTAGCTGCAGATGCTCTGTCCCGCTTTAATTTCCCCTCTTTTTTTCCAGGTGATGCCAGAAGCAGACCCCACGGGGTCCCCACCCCCAGCCTTCAATTCCCTGGTGATGGATTAGAATCATTCCTCTCACACGCCAGAAACCTGTCACAACCAGACAGCTGAGAAGCTCTGACAGAAGCCTTTCAGAACCTCCTCCTTGAGTTTTCTTTGTTGTGGTGTTCAGTTCCTCATCTCGTTAGCCTCTCTCAGCTGTCATGTAGTTGGACTGATTGCATCCCTTTAAATTCCTCCCCATAATGCATTACTGGGCGGCTTATACAACTTCCTGGAGTGTGTGTGCATGCTGATTCTATTTCCCAGTCTCCTACAAGTTAAGTGCTGTACATTTATTTGTTATTTTCTGTTTGCTGGATCCCAGGTGACCCTGACTCCCTCCGTGTCTGGTGTAGGGAGCCGGTGGTCGTGTCCCCTCACTATTGTAGGGTGTTGAGGTGTTATATAGTCGAGGTACGTGGATATGCGATCATCCACCTTTGGGATTTTTGCATAGGCTGAGCAGTCAGGGAGAGTGCCAGGTCTTATGCAGGGGTCTCCCTTTTGTTCCTTAGCTTTGGATCCAGTGAGTCATATATTCTTGTTGCATTGTCTTGTTTCCTGTACACCTTCCGTGACAGAACCTAGTTCAACATTCCCTCTCCTCCAACACCGCCAGGAATTACCAAGCCGGCCTCAAAATTTATAAGGAATTCTGCAGGTCTCACTCGCCAGGTACTCTGGATGATATCTCCTACATATTGGCATTCATCGCCCATTGTCATCTCCACCGCAAGCTTTCTTATAATACCATTAAACTATATTTAGCCGGGATCCAGAACTGCTTCATGCTCCACAGACCATGCAGAGGTTACATTTTTTCAATACAGGCCGTCAAAGCTGCACTCTGGGGAATACAGAAAAGCGGGAATGCCTCCCCTGCCCGTAGACAGCCTGTCTCCGGTGAAATTTTTAGGAGACTTTCTTCTGCTTTGGATGGTCATCCTTTTGGGCCCTCTCGCAGCTTAGTTATCAAGGCAGCAATGTATCTTGGATTCTACGGTTTCCTCAGGCCAGGCGAATTCACCCGCGCCACCTCCAGGCATCAGGGGCTGCAGAGACAGCAACTGACCTTGGCCCAGGACCAAGGCCTTTAGCCTCTATCACAAATATATATACTAGTTACATACAGATAGCGCCACCTTTGATAATTATTGGAACACAATGCCCTAAAAAAGAACTGCACCCAGCAAATAGTGCCCCTAACCCTAATAGTGTAACCATAATGTCCCCCAAAAATAACTGTGCTAAGCTGATACTGTGCCAGGGTTCCCCCACAGTAATAGCGCTACCCAAAATCCCATAAATAGTAATAATTCTGTTCCAGAGTGCACTTAGTAGTAATAGTGCTCATACAGTGCCCCCAACAGTAATTGTGTCCCAGAAGTAATAATTCTCCCATAGTCCCCAGTTTTAATATAGTTGCCCTGTTGTGTGGCAGTAAAATAAAATAAAAATTTCTCTTAGTGCCCCCAGTAGAGCCAATGTCCCCAGAGTGCCCTCATGTGATCAAATGACCCGTACTGTGTGCCACTACAAAAAAACACTTAGTGCCCCCAGTTGAGCTAAGGTGCCCATAGTGCCCCTATAATTTGTGTCAGTATAAAATACTCCTATATAGTGCCCCCAGAAGATGGGTGCCAGTATTAAATGCCCCTATATAGTTCCCCCATAGTGCTCTTCTCCCCCACTTCTCCATAGTGCCCCCCAAAATGCATGCCAGTATATAGGGCCCCCAGTAGATGCCCCCATAGTGCTCCTTTCCCCCACACTTCTCCATAGTGGCCCCCATAATGTGTGCCAGTATATAGGGTCCCCAGTAGAAGCCCCCATAGTGCCCCCCATAATATTTGCCAGTACATAGGGCTCCCAGTAAATGCCCCCATTGTGATCCCCCCCTTGTCCATAGTGCCCCCCATAATGTGATAGTTTATAGAACCTGCAGTAGATGCCCTGATAGTGCTCCCCCCTTCTCCATAGTGCCCCCCATAATGTGCCAGTATATAGGACCCTCATTAGATGCCCCTTAGTGCTTCTTCCCCACTTCTCCATAGTGCCCCCATAAGGTGCCAGTATATAGGGGGCCCCTATAGATGCCCTAACAGTGCTCTTTCTCCCCCTTCTCCATAGTGCCCCCCATATTGTGCCAGTATATAGGGGACCCCAATATATGCCCCCATAGTGCCCCCCATAATGTGCCAGTATATAGGGGCCCTCAATATATGCCCCCATAGTGCCCCCCCATAATGTGCCAGTATATAGGGCCCTCAATAGATCTCCCTATAGTGCTCCTCCCCCCTTCTCCATAGTGCCCCCCATAATGTTCCAGTATATAGGGGCCCCCATAGTGCTCCTCCCCCCCCTTCTCCATAGTGCCCCCCTATAATGTGCCAGTATATAGGGGTCCCCATAGTACTTCTTCCCCCCTTCTCCATAGGGCCCCCACCCCCCTTCTTGCCATAATATACTAAAAATAATTAAAACAATAAACACTTATACTTATCTCCATGACACTCTTAGTGATGCGATGCAGGCTTCTTCCGGCCTGTATCCCACTCTGATAGGCTGCAGGCGTAGTGCCTGTAGCCTATCAGAGGAACGGGCAAGGGAGACGCCTCTCCCCTACCCCCCACCGTTCATCTATATCATGAGAGCTTCCACAATGGAAGCGCTCATCTCTAGTGATGGACGAACATCTGCCGGAACGGTTCTCGAACTCGAACGCGTGAACGCGATCAAATGGTCACGAATAGCAAGTTTGCGGCGGGTCCCATTCATTTTAATGGCATACCAGATGTATTATTCTAATTTGCAATCTCCATTCATTATTTTTTTCAATGCAAAATATCGGCAATATAATTTTTGCGTACGCGCAAATGCACTATATAGTACCCAAATGCACTATAAAGAAAGTATATTGGTATATAACACCCCCCTTCAATCAGTTTTTTTTGGGGGGCGACTGGTATATCACACCAGTAGAATTTATTTGTGCCAATTACGCTTGTCCCTCTATATACCTGCAGTATCGCAGCAGAACCGCACACAACTGCCGCACAATACAAATGCACTATAATATACTTTCTAACATAGAAATTATATTATAACATTGTACACGGAAGGCAATCCATTAGAATATACATAAAGATAAAACGTAACCTTTAATAATGTCCATTCACACGTCCGTAAGTGTTTTGCGGATCCGCAAAACATGGACACCGGCAATGTGCATTCCGCAATTTGCAGACCGCACATTGCCGGCACTATAATAGAAAATGCCTAATCTTGTCTGCAATTGTGGACAAGAATAGGACATGTTCTATTTTTTTTCAGAAACGGAAGCACGGATGCGGAAGTGCGGATCCGCAATTGCGGATGTGGACAGCACATTCCGGCCCATTGAAAATGAATGGGTTTGCACCCGTTCAGCAAAAATGCGGAACGGATGCGGACCTATTTTGCGGACGTTTGAATGGAAAAGATATCCCTCAAAATGAAAATAAATTAAATTATAAAAAGTTAAGCAAAAAGCATAGATGTGGTCGGCAATAACAGGTGCTCGACGGCACCAAATGAGAAACCATATGTCCTACCACAATCCGAAGGGTTCCAGTGCACATCCATGAATCCCTGGGCTAGATGATGATGTGGTATTGAACGAGATGGTGGGCAAAGAACTGTCCCTGATATTGCCCTACAGAGGGTGCTATTCTGGCTGTGATAGCCTAACCACAGACCACCCGCCCTAATAAGAGCGACCCCGTCCAGAACCTTACCCTATATCAAAATGGCCCTTGTAAGCCCCTAGCCCCTAGGCCCCTGACTTCCAGATGATCACTATATAGATCTATGTGTTTTTTACTTATTATAAAAGTATATTATAAGTATATCGCACCCCTCTGTGTATCACACCTATCGATAGCACACCTATACCAGTCCTTAAAAGGACTTTTGTGGCACTATTAGCTAGCGCCTGTCCCTACTCCACACAACAACCTCTCCCTACACTGGAAAAACACTGAATGTAAAATGGCAGCCAGGTCAGGTTTATTTATAAGGCCTCCTGCACACGACCGTTGTGTGCACCCGTGGCCGTTGGCCCGTGTAACGTTTTTTTCTGCGGTCCCATTGACTTTCAATGGGTCCGTTGAAAACTCGGCTACTGCACCGTTTTGTCACCCGCGTCCGTGACCCGTGTTTCTTGCCCGTCAAAAAATATAACCTGTCCTATTTTTTTCACGGCTAACGGGTCGCGGCCCCATTCAAGTGAATGGGGCCGTGAAAAACACGGTTGCACACCCGTTTGTCATCCGCGTCCACGCCCGCTCCGCGCCCGTTTTATTTCTTCTTATGGCATGGGCAAATTGTCTGGCCAAACTTGTGGCAATAAATTGAAAAAAAAAAGACAGGAAGTTTTAGGTGACAGGATATGCAAATTTCTAGACATCTGTGGTAAACAGCTTGTATGAGGAGAAGCAGCCATTTCAGGAGGATTATTAATCTCATCCACCATGCCTCGTCCAGGAGAGGCCCGAGCTGTGGGATACCCGGCAAAATGCCTATAGCGACAGACTGAAAAAAGATGCTTCGTGGGAGAAAGTGGCACGGAGCATGCGGCGAAGTGAATGGGCCAAGGCTGATAGCCGAGGCCGGGCCGAATTAGGTAAGTGTTATCACTGTAGTTGTGCTGTCCTTGCCCTCTGTGTGGCCCTAATATATAGTTTGAATGTCCCAGAGGTGACAATAGTGTTTTCAGGGTGGTCCAGCCTCCTTTTGCCTAAAGGCCTGTACATGGTTTATTAATGTGGCATCTATTTTTCCCCTTTCTTAATTTTTTACCTCACAATTGTCTTCTATGTCATTTTTAAACAGTGAAACAAACGAAAACCCGCTGGGCGAGCTGCCGGGACCAGTTCCGGCGGGAGCTGACCAGCAAAGGCCGGAGTGGGGAGGGAACATCGGGGAAACGTGCTTATATATATACGGCCCAGTTACAGTTTCTGCGGCCAGTAATGGAACTGAGGCCGTAAGTATTTTTTACGTTCTTTTCAAACGGTGTCATATTTTCACACTTACGTTTTTTTAAGGCAAGCTAAAGTGTTTCTGAAACTAATGGATACAGTTTTGTTGTTCTATTGAAGACCTATACTTTCTGTAGGGCAGCCATGTGAAAACTGACTACATCCAGCTCTTTAACAACTGAAACTCCCAGCATGATAGAATAGCTGAAAGCTACTCGGTCCTGCTTGGAGTTGTAGTTGGGCATCAGCTGGAGGGCAACAGTTTGTCCATGCCTTGTGTTGGTTGCCTACATCATTTTAGTGGTGTAGTCAAACCAGGGGCAACCGCTTATGAGATGAATGAAGAGACGACACGTGAAGTGTGCAGATGGCGGCTCCTTTCTCAGTTTTGTTTGTGTTGAAGCAATTTTTGTTCCCTTCTGGAACATAGATGATTCCACTTTGAACCAGAAAAGCAAATACAGATGACACTTGCGCACTGCACGAATTATTTCCTCATACAGTAGATCATCGTGTATGTCGGCTCCTAGTCACACCCCAATGGTTAAAAAAGCATTCCAAAACCCACCCGTTTTAATGGGAGCCCGGAGTAGGGTTTTTTTGGAAAAATATTTTTGGCCGACATGAGATTTGTCCCATAACGACATATTATCACATTTTGGAATGTTAGGGAAATGTGTACCCTTTATGTACTGGCATAGTAATTTATATTGCTGAAATGGTTTTGCACCAAACCCCACATGGTTTCCTTACATTGCTCCTATGAACTGTCAATCACCACATCCTAGGCTAAAGTGTGAAGCTGAGGTTGCAACTACGCAAGAGCAGCACGATTACAACTAGTACTCTCACCATGGTCAAGTGTGGCCTGGTACATGTTGTTTCTCTGAAAATGAGGTTCTACTAGGTTCAAATTACAATTTGTATCTTTACATGTTGGTAGCGGGGCACATACAGATGATTTGGCCTCATTTTCAGCACTGGTTTTGGTCCTTGAATGAGGACTCCTCTTCAGAGGCTGGACAGCTCCAAGCAGCAAACAATGTTTGCCCATTTCCAAAACAATAGGCCTTTACAAGACTTATCCCATTAATAGATCCAAATGCCATTCAAAAGGGATTTCCACATTTCACATTGAAGCAGTTAGTCGTTGTGTAATTTCAAATCTCTGATGGTATGCTGCCACTCCGTATATATATATTGTATTTGCACGGTTGCTTTGCACAGAATGAAATCTATGTGCTTTTGTAATGTTGAAATAAAATGACCTAATGTGTTTTTTTTTTTTGTTTTTTTTTAAATACAGTACTGTGGGGGGCGTGGCTTGGCTGCCGAGTCTGATGGACGCTTAGCTTCACAGCTCCTGCACCATAGCGACTCTAAACCAGCATTTCTCCCGCAATTTCCACCTGAAACACGCAACAAAGAGGACGACTCGAATCAGCACACAATGGGGAAGAATAAGAGACTACTCCCGAGGCTGAATAGCGAAAATCTGGAGAGATATTTCGAAAGAGGAAAAATCCAAGATGGCGCCCGGAGCCCTGATGCCGCTTCTGCTCCAGCCTCACCACCGCTGAGTGCTCCGTCTCCATCGCAGGCGCCAGACAACTTCTCCGCTGCATCTCCTCCTACCCTGCCGGACCCATCTTACCTTATCACTCCTCAGTTTCCCGCTACGCCTGAAGACGTGAGGGCGGCGGGACCGGGACACAGGGACACTCAAGATGGCGACGCAGGCTCTCCCTCATCAACCCCACAGAAGAGGCGACCGAGGGTAGAAACACCGGACGATTTGCAGGTTGGTCCGGTTCCCTCTCCTCAGGAGACTGAACCCTTTATTAACTATCCGGTCTCTGATAAACCGATATCGGAGGACTCACTGAAACAAATGCTGCTAGCTTTGAAATCTGCAATGCAGCAAGATCTAGCAGCTTTAATTGCTCCCATGTCTGCTACTTTACATAGCGTTGAGCAGAGGGTGTCGCATATTGAATCAAAGATGTCGGACTTTGCTGCTTCCCAGAATGAGGTGATAGATGCGCATAACGAAATGGCGGACGAAATGGAAAGCATTAAACTGAAAATGGCAGACTTAGAAGACCGCTCGCGACGGAACAACATTAAGTTCCGCGGCATTCCAGAAGAAATATCCAACGCAGAGCTGCCTTCCTACATTCAGAAGCTTTTTGTGTCCATTGTCCCCAAGCTCTCCTCCCATGATTTGATTGTGGATCGGGCCCACAGGGTCCCCAAACCGAAACACTTGGGTCCAGATATCCCCAGAGACGCTCTAGCACGCATTCATTTTTTCACAACAAAAGAGGCAGTAATGTTTGCAGCCAGGAAAATGGGCACCCTACCAGCTCCTTTCCAATCAGTTCGATTATACACGGATCTTTCAGCAGCCACTTTGAAACTGCGCCGTGAGCTTTTACCCATTACACTGTCTCTGCGCAAGCATGAAATTAATTATAAGTGGGGGTACCCGAAGAAACTGCTTATTTCTAAAGATGGACGCTCGCACCTGGTCCGTTCTCTTGAGGAGGGGAAAACCCTACTGAAAGGGTGGCAAATTACCATTACTACCCCAATTCACAACAACCCAATTGGTCCTCAATATCAGAAATAACGAACTCTGTTGCTTCCTCGAAGACATTTCCTCAAGTGACTGTCACTTACCCTACCCGTTTGATGAAAAGTTATCCACTGACTCATCGTGGGCAAGCCGAGAAGATTCCTAAAGGGCAGTTACAGACTCTTCCATCTCTTTTGTCAAGAGACTTGTTACCTGTTGGCTCTCCGCCAAGTGATTGTTCTGTGTTCTATTTCTACACCACAGGTGGTATGTTGCGTTCTGCAGCCACATACGTCCACATACTTTCCATAGGTGCATCCTAGGTCATGATATACGTCTCCTAGGCTGAATAGATACCTATTCTCTGGTTCAACATGGAACTTTTGCCCCTACTTGTAGACACATTGTTAGGTCTACTTCTGTTTTTTCCGTTATTTTTATTTAATTTAATCAGTAATCTTGCTTTAGTGCTTTTCCTTCCATTGTTTATGATTTTACTTATGTCTTCTCCAGGTCCTTTTGAGCAGTGTGGTGGTCATCCTAAGCGTAGTGGTTTTTCTTCATGGGTCTGACGATTCTTTCCCTCAACTCCAGGGGACTTAACTGTCCACAGAAAAGAGCTTATCTTTGGAAAGAAGCGATGTCTGGTAAAGCTGATATACTGTGTGTTCAGGAATCTCACCTTCTGCAGAAGGACGCTTGCAGGATTAGGCACCGCTTGTTTCCAATCATAATCCACTCTCATAACACACAGAAAAATAGAGGTGTATTTATTGCTGTTAAAAATTCAGTGTCCTTTTCTCTACTCTCACAGGTGATAGACCCTCGGGGTAGGTACGTTGTGTTGGTGTGTATGGTGAACAATATCAAATATACATTGGTGAACATTTATGCGCCAAACGAGCACCAAATTTCCTTCCTCCATAGAGTTATGAAGAAAGTCCACAAAATTAAACAAGGTAAACTAATTATCTGCGGTGATTTCAACTCAATTGTAGATCCTTCTCTTGACTCCACTAATCCTTCTAGACGTTCTCCTACGGGCTTAGCAGCTTTCCTTCACTCCGAAGGCCTTATAGACGTCTGGAGGGCTCAGCATGGCCAAGAAAGGGATTACACCTTTATGTCTTCCTCGCACCTTTCCTATTCCAGGATAGATATGTTTTTAGTGGACCAAACATCTCTTTTCCATACCTTAAACTCATCCATAGGTATTATTAAATGGTCAGACCATGCCCCTATCTCACTCCGACTAGCGGAACAGTATCAATCATCTACACCTCCGGTATGGAGGAATAATTCATTCATTTTCTCTCATCCCAAGCACAAACTCGAGATTACAAAATCCATTCAGGAGTACTTTAGTCTGAATGCGAACTCAGTTCCTGACCCCTATACAGTATGGCAAGCACACAAAGCTTTTATAAGAGGCATTTTGATACAAATAAACCACATTGACAGGAAAAAGAGGAAAAAAGAATTAATGGACACCCTAGCGCGGATCTCGGTTTTGGAAGCAAGAAATAAACAACTTCCAACAACAGACTTAGCAGCTGCCTTACGTGTTGAAAGAGACAAATTAATGTGCCTCCTTAATAAGGACTTTACTAAGTCCCTCTCGCGCACTAAAGCCAGGTACTATGCCCAGGGAAACAAAGCGGGAAAACTTCTGGCCTCTAAACTCAAACACCAGCAAATAAAGTCTAGAATCCCCTTCCTGTTGCACCCCACAACTACATCAAAACTTATTGACCCTAGAGACATAGCAGAGCAGTTTCGCCTTTACTACAAAGACTTATATAACCTTAAGGATACCTTATCCCTTCCTACTGACTATGAATCGCTTGTTCAAGACTTTTTAGAGAAGGCCAAATTGCCTAAACTGTCCCAAACTCACCTTTCACAGCTAAATGTCCCAATTACGGACTCTGAATTAAGCACGCTAGTCTCTTCCCTCCCTCTGGGTAAATCTCCGGGCCCAGACGGGCTATCAAATGAATATTATAAACATTTTTACCCTACTCTAGCCCCTTTTCTTCTACCTTTGTTTCATAAAACGATGTCTGGCTCCCCCTTCCCCGCTGACATGCTGATGGCATTAATTGTTACTTTACCTAAACCTGGTAAATCCCCAGACTCTCCCCAAAACTTTAGGCCCATATCCCTCCTGAACTCGGATATAAAAATTTTCGCTAAACTAATAGCCGCCAGGCTTGCAGCAATTCTTCCTAACCTTATAGGCGATGACCAATCCGGCTTTGTAAAAGGCAGACAGGCATCTGACAACACCAGACGTTTGTTTAACATCATTAATGTCTCAGAATCACGTAAAGTTCCAATGGTTGCAGTCACTCTGGACGCAGAAAAGGCGTTTGACCGCCTCCATTGGAATTATGCTTTTTCTGTTCTTGACTTTATGGGTTTTACGGGCCCCATTATTCACGCAATCCGAGGCCTATACTCTGACCCTATAGCAAAGATTTTAGTTAATGGAGTTCTCTCGCAAAGTTTTCATACTACTAATGGTTCCCGTCAGGGCTGTCCCCTCACTCCCCTATTATTTATTTTAGCATTAGAACCCCTAGCCCAACACATTCGACTCTCGCCTGATGTACACGGTCTGAAAATAGGTTTAAAATCCCATGTGATATCACTGTACGCGGATGATATTATCTTAACGATGACGAACCCTTCCCAATCATTAACACATGCATTCTCCATTATCTCTCATTTTGGACGCCTTTCATACTATAAAATTTATAATTCTAAGTCCCAGATACTACCGATTAACATTCCTTTACCGGAACTGAGAATTCTGAAAAACATGTTCCCGTTGGACTGGCAAACTTCATATCTTCCATATCTTGGAGTTAAATTGTCGTATCCCTGTTCGCTTGCATACCAACACAACTACGTTCCAATACTTTCCACACTGTCTAAGGATTTCGCTTCATTCAACATGCAAGAGATTTCTTGGGTGGGCAGGATTGCGGCTTTTCAAATGATGACTTTACCCAAACTTATTTACATTTTTAGAGCTCTACCCGTTCCAATTCCTGAATCTTTCTTTAAGGATGCCCAAAGGATAGTGGATAGTTATATATGGAAGTCTAGTCGTCCCAGAGTGGCTCAATCTATTATGTTCAGAAGGAGACAGGCAGGCGGACTTGGTCTACCTTCTATTAAGGACTATTTTCTGGCTATTAATCTGTCATTTACTAGAGAGTGGTGGAATCCTCTTTCAACTAAACCGTGGGTTGAGATTGAATCATCTCTCACTCCTAATGCATCGTTGAGGGATATACTCTACCTATCTCTACTAAAACCCAGACAGATAGAGCACCCCCTGATTATAGTAAAACAAGCTGTTACAATATGGTCCAAGTTCCATCTATCGCAAGGTTCACCTAATCTCAGCACTCTAGCACAAGTATCGATGGGATCCTTAAGTGTATGCATAGATAATATTGATCTTTCCTCCTGGAAAGCGGCTGGCATTCTATTTGTAGCTCAGTTGGTGGAGGACTCTGCCATGATCTCCTTTGACAAATTACGCCAATTGTATTGCTTACCTCCCTCCCAATTTCTCTCCTATATGAGAGTGGATCACTGCATTAGCAATTACCTCCGCTCCCCGCCTAAATCACACACGGAAGTGATGAGGATTTTTAAGGCACCTTCTTTGTTTAGATATCATACCACTCATCACTTATATAATATATTAAACGATAAAGCTAATTTTAGTAAATCTCCTCCCATTTTGAAATGGGAAAGAGAACTGCAGTTATCTTTCTCAGAGGAGAAATGGGCAGCGGCTATCCGCTTTATTGGTTCCACGTTTAAATGTGTTACGCATTATGAAGCCGGGATAAAGACCCTCTTACGGTGGTACTACACGCCCCATCGCCTCAGCATTATTTACCCTGGTACCTCGGCTTGCTGCTGGCGTGAATGTGGTAGCACTGGTTCTCTCCTACACATCCTTTGGGCATGTCCGAAATTAACTCCCTTTTGGAACGCGACATTTGCTCTAATAGCTCAGGTCACAGGTATACGTTTGACCCCTTCCCCGACGCTAGCTCTTCTTTTTATTAACATTGAGGATCTTCCATTTGATAACAGACGTATTATTGGGCATATTATGCTTAGCGCCAAATTGGTCATCACTAGGCATTGGAAAGCAGTAACCCCCCCAACTATATCTGAAGTAATTCAAACGGTTAACAATACATGCAGACTCGAGAGTCTTCTCCCAGAATCGATGACGAAACAGAATACAAGGATGAAGACCTGGTCCCTCTGGAGGTTGAGCTCCCACTACTCACTTTGACTTATGGAATTATCTCTAAATGGCTGCCGCACTGCTCAGAAGGCCTTCATTGTTATATTTTCTTCCTTTTTATGTTAGATATTCTGAATTTATTTTAACCCCAATTTTACTTTATTTTTATTTTCTTGCTAATATGGAGCTCATTGCACTGGGTTCCCTTGTTAATAGATCTGATACCGGTGATAATTTGCTTTTGCAATGTTTTTGATTCTCTGCAATACTAAGAGGCAATTAGAGGGTTTGTGCCTCGCCCTCAACTGTAATGATTCACTTTGTTATTGGTGATACACCAATTGTTCATTGAATGTTACTTTGCACTATATACATTGTCGTATACGTATGCTATGCGAAACCAATAAAAACGATAAATCATAAATACAGTACTGTGGACAGTCTGGATCCCTCACAAGATTCCGACACGTCGGCCAGTGAACCCCCTGCCGGATTTTCTCCCCAGGCAACTCCTTCGCCAACGCCGGCTGAGGACCCTGAGGACTCCACGCTGGCCGAGGACCCCCTACCACCTTGCAGTCCACCACGGATTGTCCAGCCCCAGCCCAGACGGCGCCGCCAACTCCCTCCCTCTACCTCTGGGCCAGAGAGTCGGGAGGCTATTGATGCCCGCCTCATAGAATTTCTGGCCCAGAGGAGGAGTGAAATAGTGGAGGAGAAGACATTACGGGGCTTAGGACAGCTATTGAGGCATGTCACTCCTTTAGAGCACCATGAGTGCCTTGCGTCCTTAGCTGTCGTACTTAAAATGTTTGCTATTCCTAACCATGGGGACATTCTCGGCAAGCTAAATGCCATGAAAGTGGACCTTGAGAATGCCGCACAGCAGCAAAGTGCCGGCCCATTTGAAGGTGCGCCACAAGCATCACAAGGTCCAGCATACCACCCACAACCCCACTATGGACTCCCCCAGGGCCCAATGCATCAAGTGGGTCAGCCCCTTTACCCGGGCAGTTTCGCATCTGGGGGACCTCAACAGGCCAATGTCAGGCCACGGTCCACGTTTCCTCCTGGATCATTTACTCAGGACCTTCTGAATTTGTAAGCCAGTTTAATGTTTTGTTTACAAGCACTTTATATGTTTTTCCTTAAAATGTTGGGGCCATTGGCTTCCAGTTTATTAAGTTTGGCTCAATCTTAAACATAAATGTTGTTTGGGCCAAAAAGTAGTCGACTGTTTTTTTAGTGTGCACGCTACAGAAAACATTTACTTTGACCCATTTCAATTGAAAAAAGAAACACCACACACTTTTCCGCACTAAGCAACACTTTATTTGGGTGAGCAACATCTTTATTTGGGGATATGGTCATGATGAGGTATTAGAAAAAATTTTGGACTACACAAAAAAAAAAGGAAAAGATGTTAAAGTCTATTTATATTTAGACCAAAACATCAATTCTATCACGTTAGATGCATATTTAAATGTGTGCGGTCCAAAAAATCTCAACCCGCAAGCCCACGTCAAGGGTCCTCATTATCTTGCGAGTCCCTACACTCAACTACAATCCTAAATTTCAGGAATCTATCTAGAAAATAACAAAAAACTAAAGAGCCCAGAAGATTTCAAAAACTGCCACGAATAGCATCCCTCTGCCACGGCACGGACCCCTCTGGACTTGAAAAGTAGTCTGCATAGAGTTCCCGAACTGCAATGCCTGCAGTCCCAGGTCGTCTATGCAGGGTCCTTTCCAAATCCAAATCTGAAGTCGTAGGAAGATCTTCCATGTCAACAGAAGAGGAAGCCTCGTGAATCCTGGTGAAGTTGTGGAGAACAACACAAGCTTGAATCACCAGGGTAGCATTCTCCGGAGCCATCTGTATGGATGACAAAAACACCCTCCACTTGCTAGAGAGTATTCCGAAAGCGCACTCCACATACCGACGGGCACGAGTCAACCGGTAGTTGAAGATACGCCTCCTGACATCCAAACCACGCTTTGGAAAGGGCCGCATAACATGTGGAGTCAATGCAAACCCTTCATCCGCCACGATGACAAATGGCGCCGGCGGACCTGCATATCCGGGCAGTCTTCTGGACTCGGGCAGGGCAAGCTGGTTGGCACGAAGCCGCTCACCCATTCTAGAAGCACTAAAGATGCGAGCATCCGCAGTACTTCCATAGGCCCCGATATCTACCATTATAATCCGGTAGTTACTGTCAGCAACAGCCATCAGCACTACCGAGAAAAACTGTTTATAATTAAAGAAACGGCTCCCTGAGTGTGGCGGCTTCTTCACATGGATGTGCTTGCCATCCATTGCCCCGATGCAGTTAGGAAACTGCGCGGAATCTTGGAAACCCTCTGCGATCGGAAGCCAATCCTCCACCTTGGGCTGCGGCATCACCGTCTCTCGGAGTTGCTGCCACATGACATGGCAAGTGTGTCGTACAATACTCGAGATTGTCGAGGCTCCTAACAGAAACTCAAAATGCAGTGATGCAAATGAGTTCCCAGTTGCAAGGAATCTGTGGAGACAAAAAAAAAAAAAAACAGTAAATTGCGAATATAAGTGAAAACAGATACAAGATTCAAGCATAATGTTGTATACACACCATGATTGTAAACACCCTATGTCTAGTGGTGGGGAACCTATGGGACGGGTGCCAGAGGCGGTACTCAAGGCCCACTGTGTGGGCACCCACACCCATTATAAAGACTATATGGTTTACAAAGATCCCCCCTTGATTTTACAAACCATTCATCAGAACAGGGCACACTATGCTTATTGCCGGCAGCACTGATTGGAAGCCTGAATTTAATAAAAAATGCAAAACTGTGCGAAAATATTCAGATAATTTGGAACATTATTCATGCAAATTTGCTGATTTGAAATTACTAAAAACAACGCCACAGATCAGGCTATAACATTGCCAACTCAGTCTGAAAATGCCTCGACAACACTGCCCTATGTCCTTGGTTTCTTAAAACAAAATTAAAAAGGAGTATCTGAGCAAAACACTAACAGCTATTGGTCTGTGGCCAGTACTACCAGAACTAAGTAACATAAACTGTGTTTTGCCCCTTTCTAATTGCAGAGAGTGTAGTGGCGGGTCCAAATATTGGGAACATTAGGCATGCTGAAAAGGTTAGCTGGACATCTCAGGGGTTCACAGCAGCACAATCCTACGAAATAAGGGAACTGATCGGTATATTGACTTTGCTCCGGGTGGGGCACGCAGATAGAGATCCAGACTGAGGGACCTAATTATTTAAGTTGAAAAAGCCTTATTAAAAAAATGCCCGTAATTCAAGATAAAGTTGACAATAATCACTCAGACAGGCAGGTCACAGCTTGCTGTAACATGGCTGACTGACTGAATCAAACGACATTTAAAACAAACTACTGGCGAATGCAGAGGATTCATGGATTGTCTGGAGGCCGATAGCTAAACACACGTTTGAAACGTGCACAAACGCTAACCAACGGCCAAAATATTGGCATGTTAGGTGCCAGGGATTAACGGGATAACAAAACAGCCACAAACAAATGAAAGGCAAAAAAAAATGGAGAAAGAAACATAGGTTTGCCAAACATTAGCACATGTCTAACAGCAGCCATTTTGGAGCACATGGTCCTCCAGACACAAGCAGTGCACATTACTGGTGAAACTTTACAAGTACTATACTGCTTACCTCAACGTGACGATGAGCCTTTCCTCTGGAGTAATGCTGCGCCTCATATTGGTGTCCATAAAGGTAAGGACAGTACGTAGAGACGACAGCAAGCGATCAAATGTACCCACTGACATCCGACAGAAGGAATAGAACTTCGCAGGATGCAGGCGCAGATCTTCATAGAGGGTATGGAAGTGTCCTTTCCGGGACCGTTGGGAAACTATCGGATGGACCCAAAATCGTCGCCTTCTACGCGGTTCCTCAGTCAACAAAGGAGGGCGCGGACCACATTGCCGACCAATGAGCCAATCCACAACGAACTCTTCCTCTGTATCAGACATGATGAAACAGCAAAGAGAAGCAGACAAAATAACCTCTGTACTCTGCAAAGACTACAGAAAATGGCCACAAATGCATACTCAGGTGCCCTTGATTTATACCAGTATCCTGGGTGGAGTTATTAAAAATCCTTTTTTTTTCAAAATGCGAAGTTTTCGAACGGTCCGCAAAAAAAACAGCCACACGGACACACGGAAGCACAACGGAAGAAAAAACGGGCACGGATCACGGAACAACGGAACCACTTTTTGCGGCCCGTTAAAAAATACTGTCGTGTGCAGGAGGCCTTAGGTAGGGGGTATGTCCATGTGCTGAAACGTTCAATTGGCGGTCCTGTACCACCTGATGGATGTGTCATGGGTCAAAGTTCTTCACAATGTAAAATAATATGGCGGGCGCGAATATCTCCATATGTTCGCATGTTCGGCGAATCGTGAACACGCAAAGTTCGCTGCAAAACGACCTCCGGGCGAACCTCATCTCTCCCTGACGCTACCACTGCCGCCGGGCCCCCTAGTGGCCGTGGGCCCCCGGTCCATAACCGAGAGCCCAAATGGTCAGTCCCCCCTGCTCACACTTCACTTATTTGGTCAGTTACAGGGCAAAAACTGACCAAATAGCTCAAGTGTGAACTCAGCCTTACAGGTCAATGTTACTGTCAAGAAGAAGCGCACTACTTTTACACTGTCATCAGCTGATTCCACATAGATTTCTACAGAACCTGTTATGTTGCATGCTAAAACAAGAAGTGTCCCCATAACCGAGTGGTTAGGTGGCAACAGCATGAAGAGTCAACACAGTAGTCCAGTCACAGAGTGGTAAGAGGGGAAATCGCATGTGGAATCGCATGAGTCATCAATACAGTAGCCCAGTCACAGAGTGGTGAGGGTGGGAATCGCATGATTTGTCAACACAGTGGCCCAGTCACAGAGTGGGCCATGCTGATAGTCTTGCGGCGGCTTGATGAAAAATTCCCACACCGCCGAGTATGGCATTTTCCACCATCACTCAGTGCTGACTGCCTGCAACCGCTGCCTCCATGAACCCATGCACCGCTACTTCTGTCCGGACAGGTAGGCTCCTGCGTAGCAGGTGGTCTACCCTGGACACGTTTGGCTACATATCTAACACTGCTGCCACCCTGCTGACTCACGGCAACGCTACCACCATGCCTCACTCGCACGCTGACAAGCTCTTCTCCTGATGATGATGAAACCCCTTGTCACCCGGCTCCCACATGCGATCGGCCACTTCCTCGTCTGCCACTGTCTGCACATCACTAATGTCACCCTCACCAGTCTCGTGCCTGAATGCTCACAACACCAGCTCCCACGCGACTATCATTGTCGCTACTTGCCCGCCTACTGGAGAAAGCAGCGGATATCTCCTCCTCACCTGTCTGTCGGACATACTGTACTGTAACATTAACTGCAAGGGTAAAAAAAGCATCAAATTAAGTGTAAAAGAATTTTAACACCCTAAAATGTGTAATATCGAACAAGAACAGGTGCAGATCTTTCCATTATACCTTATCTCTGAGTAGGCATCACTACTGGTTTTGGCTCACAAAAAATGATAGTAATAACTAATCAAATAACTGAAGTGTGAACTCACTTTAAAGTGTGTAGTATCAGGCCACTATTACACACCAACTACTGATTAAGGCATTGAATTAAGTGTAAAAGAATTTGACCACCCGAAAAGTGTGTAGAGGAGTGTTCTGCTTCTGGGCGGCCTCGACGGCTAACCCTTTTCGCGTTATCTGTTCTCATCTTTTATGGTGTAATTACTTCTGGTATCTTTTTTTCCTAAGCCCGAGGAGCGTGCTTTCTTAACCCATGCAGCAAGCCAGACCGCAAGTACTTATATATAAACTAAATACACCCCAAAACTGTTTGTATTAGGCAGCAAATTCACCCCAAAAGCAAGAATGAATGGACATACTTTTATATATGAAATAAACACACCTCAAAACTGGTTGTATCAGACTGCAAATTCACCCCAAAAGCAAGGTTCCTTAGTTCTTATTAAGTGTAGAGGTGTGATTCTTGTTCACTATATTGGGATTTACCCAGCCTTTTATCTGACATTGATTTCTGATTGCTACCTGCCCTGATCTGTGAATTTGTTCTGGTGTTGTTTGAACTCTGCCTGTACTGACCTTGAATTTACTGCCTTAAAAAACTGTTGTAAAGACTGACTGCTTAGGAGACATGACCCTTAATTTGATACTCCCTTGCGGAACCTTTTAAAAGTGGAAAACCAATACAGTATTATTAGTGATGAGAGAAACTTCTTGAAATTCGATTTGAGTTTGATTTGTCCAAACTGGGGAGTTTGATTTGATTTGAATCCAAATTAATTCTACCTAGGTCAGGGGGGAACAAGTGAACCCTAAATTCCATCCACACCTCAGACCTGCTTGCTTGTGTGACCACCCTTAGTGGCAGACCACAACTGGTTGACGATCCCTGCTTATTTACATACTAGTGCTTTCCAGGGAAAAGCAGAGGGAAAAACAAGAAACAAATCAACAGGCAGGCACACCAATACTGAGAAAAACCCAGAACCAAAGTGCCAGAATCAAAACCAAGAGAAAACAACGATGCCATATCGAAAAACAAATTGCTAAACGATGCCAAGCCAAGGTCACACACTAGCGGTCAAGTCCAAGTCCAAATACATCAGAGAGAAAAGAGTCCAAGAACCAAGCCAGGGTCAAACCATACGATGCAGAAAAGCCAAATCAGAACCCAAGAATCAGGGTCAAATGGAGTAGCCAGTCAGAAGTAAGGATGCCACAACAATCTACAATCCAAGGCACTGGTGAGGTATATGGAACCATTCACAGGCAATTTGTGACCAGCAGATTGCCTGTAGGATTACCATGTACTTCCTGGTCCAGTGATGCACTGCCTGGTCACATGATACCCCAGTCATCATGTGATATAATGTCAGAATAACTGACGTGGGAGATCAGACTGTCTCCCTGTCAAACGGACGCTGGCAGATACAGGGAGAATCGTGTTTGCCAGTGTTGGGAGTAACAAACTGACTCGAAAATGCTCTCTTTTTCTCTGTCTGTCTCTCTCTCTATATAAAAAAAAAAATGATCCCAAATCGAATTCCATTAATTCTGATTCTACAGAATATTAATTTTTGGAAAAATTTGGCTAGAATTTTGATTCTATAGAATCGATTCGTTCATCTCTAGCTATTAGGCTCCACTGCCCAGTTTAGCTACAAGCCAAATCTGATATCAATATTGAACAAAAAAATAAAAAATATGGTTGTATGGTCTTTTAGCCTTTTTTTTTTCTTTACAGGATTAAGAAATATACAGTAACCCAATTACAATATGTCTTGTTTATTACCACTTCTTGTTCCAGTATTTCTGTAGAAAATCAATTTATATATATATTTTTTTGCAGTTTTGTACTTGTTATTCATTAATATCAGCTTCCAGCACAAGTCATTCCAAACATAATATTATAGCACTTTGTATGCGATGGTGATTCTCTGCTCCGATGGATGATAGATAATTGATAATAAAGATGTAATTATTTCAAACCAACTATGTGAATACATTTGAACTGAAAGTGAATTACACCAAACAATGGACTGAATCAATAAATAACAATTTCATCAATTTTCTCCGCCTGGGCTCTCAGTAAATATGTCAGTCATGCCTCAATCCATATTAGTAGTGCATCATTTGCTTGTCATTTTGCCCAGAATAACGATGTTTTTTTATTTACCTAGTGCTTACATGAAAAAAAAAAAAAAAAAAAAAAAGATTAAATATTGATTTTGTCAGACTTTTTGAAATTAGTCAGTCATTATTAATCGATCTTGCTAATCCCTGGAAAATGACACAGTACATTAAGATTTTTTGACAGGATCCTCCAAGGTGCATAGGCTGTATGGACCTCTGCTTGGCAAAGATTTTTTACAAAAGTATTAAAGAAAAAAAAAATCTGAAAAAAAGAAAAACACTATATAAGGATAAGCTGCCAAGATATAATTTAACATTTTGCTGAATTTTTGTTAGTGTCAATTTTTGGCAGGTAACTTAATTCTCCAAAGACTCTTGTTATTACAGTTTCAATCACAGAGCTGGATTTGAGCAAGTTGAAGACTTGACTTCATGCTTGGAATTGAAAAAAACATGCACCAGAAGCAGATAGGTCACTCTCTTCAACTGATGACAGAGTAATTGCCTTTCAAAGGGAGCCTAAAATTTGTTGGCAGACCTTGCAGGAACCCTGTAGGTTCTGCTTATCGTTTTGATTATTCTTAGATTCAAAAGGGCTTTGTTAGGTAACCTAGAGAACCTTTATCCTCTCATTGTGCTCGGAGTTAAAAAATGGCAATTAAATTAAAGAAAACTGTTTTACTTTTCCCCTTTTTTGTTTAACATAGAAATGTCCATCGATTCTTCCGCACTGGCAAAGTCCTTTGTAAAGAAGGCTTGAAAAGAATAATGTACTGAGGGTTTAATGGCGGGCGACAAAAAAGATTCAATAATTCCTGCATTTCATTTTATAATGTTTTATTGTGGATTTTTAAGAGAAGTTTAAGTAAGTTATAAAATATTTTCACTATTTTATTTTATTAGTATTTTAGTATTCTGTCAATATGGATATTTAATAACTATTTTTCCAATTTAAATTTAACTTTTTTAAAATCTCAATTTCTGCTTTTATTTTACACATTTTTACCTGTAGTTCATAAGAGATAAGAAAATATTCAAATTTTTAAGTTGAAGAGACCTAACACAAAATCTGATAAACAGATAAGGGAATCGGATTTGACTCAAATTTTGTAAAAAATTTAATTGTATCCGAATTACAATTTTTGGTGACTTGATTTAGACGTTTGGAGAGAGGAAAGAAAAAAATATATATATTATTTTTTAAGATGGTGGGAAACAAAAAGTTAAAAATATCTTAGAGACCTCAAAGTGTCAATAACCAGGCCAAGCGCATTTGATAAGAATAGAAGATTCAGACCAAATCAAATTAGTTGACCAATTCAGCCATATCAATTTCTTTCTCTAATTTCTAATCATATATGATATTCAATGCCTTGAACAAACATTTTGGGGGTCATTTACAAACAGATATATGCCATTTTTTGGCGGTTATTTGTGCCGCAATCTGCAACTTTCCCCCTCTCGCGCCAGGTCTGAAAAAGGGGGCGTGGTGTGGGCGTGGAAGGGGGCAGCCCCCTCTCATTTAACATTTTTTATGCCTGTTTTAGGCATCAAAAATGGTCTAAATCTACAGCAAGGGAGTTGGCGTCGATTTATACAGGCAATAGCTACAGCAAAGTTATGTAGAGGCCGGCGCCTCTACATAAATTCAGTGAATCCACCACCAGCTGATGGGGTATTAAGACCGGTGTCTAAAATGCCAATCTTAATAAATGACCTCCTTTGTTTTTAAAAAGAAAAACTCACTTACTTGTTCCAAGTGAAGAAATCAAATTCTCAATGTCCCATAATTAACAATGACTATTGTAATGTATGTGTAGTAACTGTCGAGGGGGTTATAAATTTATGGTGCCCAAACAAGAGGACATCCACTAGGTTTAGAGGAAGGAAAGTTTGCCTGTTACCATAGTTTTTTTATTTATCCCAGTCACGGTATGAAATTTTCTTCCACAGGAAGCCATGATGGGGGATTTGTTGATAGTAGTGGTACCTGAATATCTTTATTATAATTTTTATTTAAATGTGTAATGGAATCACATTGTATTTACAGTCAGGAAATACTTTTTTTTTTTAACCCATGAGGATAATAGTTTTTTTCTTGACTTAGCCAAAAGTATTGTTTGTGACAACATAAGATATGCATGTTTTTTTTTAACTATTATTATTTTACACAATTATAAGATTTTTCATTCCTATAGCTTTTTATATTTTTCTGCTTCATGAGCATTTTTTTTCCAGGATAAGAGACATTTTTCTCCTATACAGATAGGGAGCATTAATAAATCTTATGTCAGTGGGTGTGGAACCACTGTGTCAACCAACCGGATTCACTTTTGGCTAAACCTAAGGATATTATTTGGGCATCCGCCTGGTATTCACCCTTTCATTCCTGTACAGGGATCTAGACTTTGCTGCAGGGAACCACCAGGTCTCTAACTCCTTGAGTAGTCCCATTGTGGTTTACAACTGATCCATGGAGGTCAGCACAACAGTCTTATAGACTGAATCAGAGGCAGCCGTGCAACTGCACGCAACAAGAATATGATGGCAGCAAAAAGAGGAGTAGTAGTGTTTACTGAGTAATGTTCTTAGTAGAAGAAGCAGAGCTGACAAAGACCCGGACTGCTGAGTTAACAGAAACATGTGAATATGCCAGTGGATTTTTCTAGATCACTCACTGTGTAGTATAAATAACATTTTAACTTTATTAAATTGGGACATGTTTGGAGTTTTGTTCACTTTCAACCTTTTATACTTTAAAATACACAAGTCACTATGGGATTTGACTTTGCAATGCCAAGAGTGTGCAAAGCAGTAATCAAAGCAAAAGGTGTCTACTTCGAAGAACCTAGAATATGACATATTTTCAGTTGTTTCACACTTTTTTGTTATGTATATAATTCCACATGTGTTAATTCATAGTTTTGATGCCTTCAGTGTGAATCTACAATTTTCATAGTCATGAAAATAAAGAAAACTCTTTGAATGAGAACGTGTGTCCAAACTTTTAGTCTGTACTGTACATATGTTAAACCTGGAGGTCCTTATCAGAAAATAGGTGCCATGACAATAGTGTTTGGAATTGAGGGATGAGAATCCATTTTGTATAAGTATTTCCTCCATCTTGTACATATGTGGAAAATTACTCAGCCAGCTGTGAGAACATGATAGTTTCTGTGTATAGTCCAAGTGTTCTAGCTACAAGGCCAAGGTAGTCGCTCCCTTATTAGCATTTGGCGTGCAATAAAGTTGTCTGTTCTTTCTGTGTTTCATGATGTGCCGCTAAAGAATGCTAACCTTGAGATAAGATGCTGCAGAAGTTTTTAATTTGTTCTAGCTGCAAGGCCAAGGTAGTCACTCCCTTATTAGCATTTGGCATGCAAGAAAGTTGTCTGTTCTTTCTGTGTTTCATGATGTGCTGCTAAAGAATAACCTTGAGATAAGATGCTGCAGAAGTTTTTAACCATTAAAAATTCTGTTAGTATAGTGCGGAAGTATTGCCTTATATGAATAACTAATCAAATCACTAGTTTTGATTCCCCCTCCCTTGGCGGTGCACCTCCTTTGTCTATGTTAGTCTTTAGTGTTATAAAGATGTATGCCTGTGTGAAATAAATCAGAACCTGATTCAGCTGCTATTTGTGTCTGTGTCAGTTCTCCGAGCGGTCCTACATGCACATCAATTGAGACCCCGACAATCATAGAAGTAGGGGGCTTTCTCCAACAAAACTTGGCGCCCAACGTGGAGCTTGACTAAAGGACACTTCATAGATCCCACGACAACTTGGATAGTCAACTTGATTTGTATAATAAATCTCAGAGACAGAGTACACAAGGTGAATATACACTCACCTAAAGAATTATTAGGAACACCTGTTCTATTTCTCATTAATGCGATTATCTAGTCAACCAATCACATGGCAGTTGCTTCAATGCATGTAGGGTTGTGGTCCTGGTCAAAACAATCTCCTGAACTCCAAACTGAATTTCAGAATGGGAAAGAACGGTGATTTAAGCAATTTTGAGCGTGGCATAGTTGTGAGCGTGGCATGGTTGTTGGTGCCAGACGGGCCGGTCTGAGTATTTCACAATCTGCTCAGTTACTGGGATTTTCACGCACAACCATTTCTAGGGTTTACAAAGAATGGTGTGAAAAGGGAAAAACATCCAGTATGCGGCAGTCCTGTGGGCGAAAATGCCTTGTTGATTCTAGAGGTCAGAGGAGAATGGGCCGACTGATTCAAGCTGATAGAAGAGCAACGTTGACTGAAATAACCACTCGTTATGCAGGAGAGCATTATGCAGCAAAGCATTTGTGAAGCCACAACATGCACAACCTTGAAGCAGATGGGCTACAACAGCAGAAGACCCCACCGGGTACCACTCATCTCCACTACAAATAGGAAAAAGAGGCTACAATTTGCACGAGCTCACCAAAATTGGACTGTTGAAGACTGGAAAAATGTTGCCTGGTCTGATGAGTCTCGATTTCTGTTGAGACATTCAAATGGTAGAGTCCGAATTTGGCGTAAACAGAATGAGAACATGTATCCATCATGCCTTGTTACCACTGTGCAGGCTGATGGTGGTGGTGTAATGGTGTGGGGGATGTTTTCTGGGCACACTTTAAGCCCCTTAGTGCCAATTGGCCATCGTTTAAATGCCACGGGCTACCTGAGCATTGTTTCTGACCATGTCCATCCCTTCATGACCACCATGTACCCATCCTCTGATTCAGAAGGACTCATTGTGGTTGTATAAAGGATCATGGATGTAAAGAAGTGGTTTATGCATAGATAAAGGTAGCTCGTGAAGTTGAAACTGAGGGATGGAGAGGAGAAGTTGTACGAGGTAGATTGTTGTATACTCATAAACAGAAATGTGAGAAAACTGGAGATACGCCACCTTCTTACCCCCTGGCCAGTGCCCCTACTAGGAGTGTCCAGGAGTGGACCAGAGGCATGGATCGCCTATGGAAATCAAACATAGACTGGACCAATGGGTGAGAAATTGCTGACATCAGCATTTATGGAAGGCTTGAGACCTGCTCTGCAAGCCAAGTTAAAAGCTTGTAAGCCTAAATGGTGGGTTACTCCGCTATTGCAATTAATTGCTGTTGCAAAAGGTTTTGAACTGGACATTAAAAATAATTCAGGGGCTAGAGTCAAATATGTCAATCAGGTCCACGGATAGCAACAAAGACCCCATAGAGAATTTAGATGTTATATCTGTGGGAAATCTGGTCACATAAAACAAGATTTATATGGGGGAGAAAAAAGAACTGGGTCGCACATCCACAGTGCTTGGCTTTGACCTAAAAAGTGTACAGCCCCCCGTATTGCATGCTGTACAAGAGGCATTAGTGTACATTTTGATCAAAAGGCATAAGCCCACTCACCACGTCAAGGAAGCCTCTATTGAGTGGGACCTACTCTGACAAAAGGGCACAGCACGGTGCGATGACAAAGCGGTGATGTCCTGGTAGGCGGCGGGACCCAGGAGTCAAAGCAGCAACCATGCTGTCTGACAATGCCACCCATGGCACTGGGTCCCACCAACCCACCAGAACAGCACCACAGAAACAAAGGCCACCGCACAGTACTGCACCATGTGAACAGCTGTCTAACACGGCATGTCCATTACTATCAGGAGCTACAGGTCAATGACCACTATATGCAAACCTGTGTGATTAAAACCACCTGTGCCGAATGGGAGGAGTGCTGACACCAGTAATAAAGAAGAAAGATTCAAATAACAATTATATGGGGGAGAAAAAAGAACTGGGTCGCACATCCACAGTGCTTGGCTTTGACCTAAAAAGTGTACAGCCCCCCGTATTGCATGCTGTACAAGAGGCATTAGTGTACATTTTGATCAAAAGGCATAAGCCCACTCACCACGTCAAGGAAGCCTCTATTGAGTGGGACCTACTCTGACAAAAGGGCGCAGCACGGTGCGATGACAAAGCGGTGATGTCCTGGTAGGCGGCGGGACCCAGGAGTCAAAGCAGCAACCATGCTGTCTGACAATGCCACCCATGTCACTGGGTCCCACCAACCCACCAGAACAGCACCACAGAAACAAAGGCCACCGCACAGTACTGCACCATGTGAACAGCTGTCTAACACGGCATGTCCATTACTATCAGGAGCTACAGGTCAATGACCACTATATGCAAACCTGTGTGATTAAAACCACCTGTGCCGAATGGGAGGAGTGCTGACACCAGTAATAAAGAAGAAAGATTCAAATAACAATTATATGGGGGAGAAAAAAGAACTGGGTCGCACATCCACAGTGCTTGGCTTTGACCTAAAAAGTGTACAGCCCCCCGTATTGCATGCTGTACAAGAGGCATTAGTGTACATTTTGATCAAAAGGCATAAGCCCACTCACCACGTCAAGGAAGCCTCTATTGAGTGGGACCTACTCTGACAAAAGGGCGCAGCACGGTGCGATGACAAAGCGGTGATGTCCTGGTAGGCGGCGGGACCCAGGAGTCAAAGCAGCAACCATGCTGTCTGACAATGCCACCCATGGCACTGGGTCCCACCAACCCACCAGAACAGCACCACAGAAACAAAGGCCACCACGCAGTACTGCACCATGTGAACAGCTGTCTAACACGGCATGTCCATTACTATCAGGAGCTACAGGTCAATGACCACTATATGCAAACCTGTGTGATTAAAACCACCTGTGCCGAATGGGAGGAGTGCTGACACCAGTAATAAAGAAGAAAGATTCAAATAACAATTATATGGGGGAGAAAAAATGGTTTTCTCCCCCATGCTGCTTTGACTCCTGGGTCCCACCGCCTACCAGGATATCGCCGCTTTGTCATCGCACCGTGCTGCGCCCTTTTGTCAGAGTAGGTCCCACTCAATAGAGGCTTCCTTGACGTGGTGAGTGGGCTTATGCCTTTTGATCAAAATGTACACTAATGCCTCTTGTACAGCATGCAATACGGGGGGCTGTACACTTTTTAGGTCAAAGCCAAGCACTGTGGATGTGCGACCCAGTTCTTTTTTCTCCCCCATATAATTGTTATTTGAATCTTTCTTCTTTATTACTGGTGTCAGCACTCCTCCCATTCGGCACAGGTGGTTTTAATCACACAGGATTGCATATAGTGGTCATTGACCTGTAGCTCCTGATAGTAATGGACATGCTGTGTTAGACAGCTGTTCACATGGTGCAGTACTGTGCGGTGGCCTTTGTTTCTGTGGTGCTGTTCTGGTGGGTTGGTGGGACCCAGTGCCATGGGTGGCATCGTCAGACAGCATGGTTGCTGCTTTGACTCCTGGGTCCCACCGCCTACCAGGATATCGCCGCTTTGTCATCGCACCGTGCTGCGCCCTTTTGTCAGAGTAGGTCCCACTCAATAGAGGCTTCCTTGACGTGGTGAGTGGGCTTATGCCTTTTGATCAAAATGTACACTAATGCCTCTTGTACAGCATGCAATACGGGGGGCTGTACACTTTTTAGGTCAAAGCCAAGCACTGTGGATGTGCGACCCAGTTCTTTTTTCTCCCCCATATAACATAAAACAAGATTGCCGCGCTCCATGTTGACATCTGGAAACGCCCAATGATACTGACAGTGGGGATCAACAGACTTTCACTGCCATTTTTACCCCCTGCTAGGAGGAAATTGGCAACCCCGTGCAGGTACTGCTTGCAAAAACTGAAGAAAAGGCCCCTCAACTTCATATACCTGCATCCATAGGTAAAAGAAGGGCAGTACCATTCCTGTTTGACATGGGGCAGCTAAAACAGTAGTAGACCAGAATTTCTTGCGGCCACATCATTTAACCCTGTGCCATTTACTGGCTGCGGGAAACAGTTTTTGTCCGTAAATCTGAGCCAGTTAAACTAAAGATAAAAGACAGTACGATTGCTACCCAATTGTTAGTTAAAGAAAACCTACCAGAATCTCTTTTAGGGACTGATGTTTTTGCAAGCACTGGGAGCCCACATACACTTTGACCCTGATGGCACTACATGTGTATATTTTGGGGCCCCAGAAGAAGTACTATGTCCTTTAATAGCGACACTGGCCCTGCCTGAGACTGAACCGTCAGAATTAACTCTTGTAGAACAGGCTGCTCTTGAGGTACCGAAGGATTTGTGGCCAACATCTAAAACAGACATTGGAAGACTCCCTGTTTCTCTGGCTATGGTGTATCTCAGGCCAGGATGTCAGCCCTCTCAAGTCAAGCAATACCCCCTTAGTCATACACAAGAGATAGCAGTGGCCAGTCAAATTGATGCTTTTCTCCAACTGGTGTATTGATAAAAACAGTATCTCCTGCTAATACACCACTGTTCCCAATAACAAAGAAACCAGTTAAGAGACAACCTCTCAGTTACAGGATGGTTCATGGTCTCAGAGAAGTTAACAAGGTGACCGTATTACAAACTCCAATAGTGCCAAATCCTCATACCTTGTTGTCACAAGTTCCATCCACTGCTAAGTGTTTTATAGTAATAGATTTGGCAAATGCCTTCTTTACTATCCCGCTGCACCAAGACTCTCAGTATCTGTTTGCCTTTACACTTAAGGGTAACCAGTATACCTGGACTGTCTTACCTCAAGGTGCACAAAACTCCCCAACCATGTACAGGTACCATATACACAGGCTCTGCAATCTGTCCTTACAAACTGGGTCTGGCTGACCTAGTGGTCATGTTACAATATGTGGATGGTTTGCTCCCTTCCCAGTGTCCTATGCGGGTTATAGCTTATATCTTTCTCAGTGGAAGGAAGGAAGGATTTGCTGTATCTGCTCTGTGACGAGATAAGTTGGTTTTGTTTACTTGTGTGTGTTCTGTCTAGGCTGTTAGAGAGACGCCTGCCTCCTCACGGTCTGAGGAAGCAAGCTGTCTCTTTCCCCCTGTCACCATCTTAGGAATTTTAGGAAATCTTCATCCTTAGGCATGGGGGACACGTTTATTCCCACCTCTAGGGTCTGAACGTGGGCACAGAAGTCTAGGGAGAGCTGGTAGGGATTTGTAATGAGGTGACCTTTATCCCCAGCTTCTGGCCTAGACACTTGTTTGTGGATTTCTGTTGTATCTTGTATCCTGTCCAGCGTGACATTATAACTAGAGTTGAGCGAACACCTGGATGTTCGGGTTCGAGAAGTTCGGCCGAACATCCCGGAAATGTTCGGGTTCGGGATCCGAACCCGATCCGAACTTCGTCCCGAACCCGAACCCCATTGAAGTCAATGGGGACCCGAACTTTTCGGCACTAAAACGGCTGTAAAACAGCCCAGGAAAGGGCTAGAGGGCTGCAAAAGGCAGCAACATGTAGGTAAATCCCCTGCAAACAAATGTGGATAGGGAAATTAATTAAAATAAAAATTAAATAAATAAAAATTAACCAAAATCAATAGGAGAGAGGTTCCATAGCAGAGAATCTGGCTTCCCGTCACCCACCACTGGAACAGTCCATTCTCAGATATTTAGGCCCCGGCACCCAGGCAGAGGAGAGAGGTCCCGTAACAGACAATCTGGCTTCATGTCAGCAGAGAATCAGTCTTCATGTCATAGCAGAGAATTAGGCTTCACGTCACCCACCACTGTAAGAGTCCATTTTCATAAATTTAGGCCCAGCACCCAGGCAGAGGAGAGAGGTCCCGTAACAGAGGATCTGGCTTCATGTCAGCAGAGAATCAGTCTGCATGTCATAGCAGAGAATCAGGCTTCACGTCAGCCACCACTGCACCAGTCCATTGTCATAAATTTAGGCCCAGCACCCAGGCAGAGGAGAGAGGTCCCGTAACAGACGATCTGGCTTCATGTCAGCAGAGAATCAGTCTGCATGTCATAGCAGAGAATGAGGCTTCACGTCACCCACCACTGCAACAGTCCATTGGCATATATTTAGGCCTAGCACACAGGCAGAGCAGAGAGGTCCCGTAACAGACAATCTGGCTTCATGACAGCAGAGAATCAGTCTGCATGTCATAGCAGAGAATGAGGCTTCACGTCACCCACCACTGCAACAGTCCATTGGCATATATTTAGGCCTAGCACACAGGCAGAGCAGAGAGGTCCCGTAACAGACGATCTGGCTTCATGTCAGCAGAGAATCAGTCTGCATGTCATAGCAGAGAATGAGGCTTCACGTCACCCACCACTGCAACAGTCCATTGGCATATATTTAGGCCTAGCACACAGGCAGAGCAGAGAGGTCCCGTAACAGACGATCTGGCTTCATGTCAGCAGAGAATCAGTCTGCATGTCATAGCAGAGAATGAGGCTTCACGTCACCCACCACTGCAACAGTCCATTGGCATATATTTAGGCCTAGCACACAGGCAGAGCAGAGAGGTCCCGTAACAGACAATCTGGCTTCATGACAGCAGAGAATCAGTCTGCATGTCATAGCAGAGAATGAGGCTTCACGTCACCCACCACTGCAACAGTCCATTGGCATATATTTAGGCCTAGCACACAGGCAGAGCAGAGAGGTCCCGTAACAGACAATCTGGCTTCATGTCAGCAGAGAATCAGTCTGCATGTCATAGCAGAGAATGAGGCTTCACGTCACCCACCACTGCAACAGTCCATTGGCATATATTTAGGCCTAGCACACAGGCAGAGCAGAGAGGTCCCGTAACAGACAATCTGGCTTCATGTCAGCAGAGAATTAGTCTGCATGTCATAGCAGAGAATCAGGCTTCATGTCAGCCACCACTGCAACAGTCCATTGGCATATATTTAGGCCTAGCACACAGGCAGAGGAGAGGTTCATTCAACTTTGGGTAGCCTCGCAATATAATGGTAAAATGAAAATAAAAATAGGATTGAATGAGGAAGTGCCCTGGAGTCCAATAATATATGGTTATGGGGAGGTAGTTAATGTCTAATCTGGACAAGGGACGGACAGGTCCTGTGGGATCCATGCCTGGTTCATTTTTATGAACGTCAGCTTGTCCACATTGGCTGTAGACAGGCGGCTGCGTTTGTCTGTAATGACGCCCCCTGCCGTGCTGAATACACGTTCAGACAAAACGCTGGCTGCCGGGCAGGCCAGCACCTCCAAGGCATAAAAGGCTAGCTCTGGCCACGTGGACAATTTAGAGACCCAGAAGTTGAATGGGGCCGAACCATCAGTCAGTACGTGGAGGGGTGTGCACACGTACTGTTCCACCATGTTAGTGAAATGTTGCCTCCTGCTAACACGTTGCGTATCAGGTGGTGGTGCAGTTAGCTGTGGCGTGTTGACAAAAGTTTTCCACATCTCTGCCATGCTAACCCTGCCCTCAGAGGAGCTGGCCGTGACACAGCTGCCTTGGCGACCTCTTGCTCCTCCTCTGCCTTGGCCTTGGGCTTCCACTTGTTCCCCTGTGACATTTGGGAATGCTCTCAGTAGCGCGTCTACCAACGTGCGCTTGTACTCGCGCATCTTCCTATCACGCTCCAGTGCAGGAAGTAAGGTGGGCACATTGTCTTTGTAGCGTGGATCCAGCAGGGTGGCAACCCAGTAGTCCGCACAGGTTAAAATGTGGGCAACTCTGCTGTCGTTGCGCAGGCACTGCAGCATGTAGTCGCTCATGTGTGCCAGGCTGCCCAGGGGTAAGGACAAGCTGTCCTCTGTGGGAGGCGTATCGTCATCGTCCTGCCTTTCCCCCCAGCCACGCACCAGTGATGGACCCGAGCTGCGTTGGGTGCCACCCCGCTGTGACCATGCTTCATCCTCATCCTCCTCCACCTCCTCCTCATCCTCGTCCTCCTCGTCCTCCAGTAGTGGGCCCTGGCTGGCCACATTTGTACCTGGCCTCTGCTGTTGCCAAAAACCTCCCTCTGAGTCACTTCGAAGAGACTGGCCTGAAAGTGCTAAAAATGACCCCTCTTCCTCCTCCTCCTCCTCCTCCTCCTGGGCCACCTCCTCTTCCATCATCGCCCTAAGTGTTTTCTCAAGGAGACATAGAAGTGGTATTGTAACGCTGATAACGGTGTCATCGCCACTGGCCATGTTGGTGGAGTACTCGAAACAGCGCAACAGGGCACACAGGTCTCGCATGGAGGCCCAGTCATTGGTGGTGAAGTGGTGCTGTTCTGTAGTGCGACTGACCCGTGCGTGCTCCAGCTGAAACTCCACTATGGCCTGCTGCTGCTCGCACAGTCTGTCCAGCATGTGCAAGGTGGAGTTCCACCTGGTGGGCACGTCGCATATGAGGCGGTGAGCGGGAAGGCCGAAGTTACGCTGTAGCGCAGACAGGCGAGCAGCAGCAGGATGTGAACGCCGGAAGCGCGAACAGACGGCCCGCACTTTATGCAGCAGCTCTGACATGTCGGGGTAGTTGTGAATGAACTTCTGCACCACCAAATTCAGCACATGCGCCAAGCAAGGGATGTGCGTCAAATTGGCTAGTCCCAGAGCTGCAACGAGATTTCGCCCATTATCACACACCACCAGGCCGGGCTTGAGGCTCACCGGCAGCAACCACTCGTCGGTCTGTTGTTCAATACCCCGCCACAACTCCTGTGCGGTGTGGGGCCTGTCCCCCAAACATATGAGTTTCAGAATGGCCTGCTGACGTTTACCCCGGGCTGTGCTGAAGTTGGTGGTGAAGGTGTGTGGCTGACTGGATGAGCAGGTGGAAGAAGAGGAGGAGGAAGCCGAGAAGGAGGAGGTGGCAACAGGAGGCAAAGAATGTTGCCCTGCGATCCTTGGCGGCGGAAGGACGTGCGCCAAACAGCTCTCCGCCTGGGGCCCAGCTGCCACTACATTTACCCAGTGTGCAGTTAGGGAGATATAGCGTCCCTGGCCGTGCTTACTGGTCCACGTATCTGTGGTTAGGTGGACCTTGCCACAGATGGCGTTGCGCAGTGCACACTTGATTTTATCGGATACTTGGTTGTGCAGGGAAGGCACGGCTCTCTTGGAGAAGTAGTGCCGGCTGGGAACAACATACTGTGGGACAGCAAGCGACATGAGCTGTTTGAAGCTGTCTGTGTCCACCAGCCTAAATGACAGCATTTCATAGGCCAGTAGTTTAGAAATGCTGGCATTCAGGGCCAGGGATCGAGGGTGGCTAGGTGGGAATTTACGCTTTCTATCAAATGTTTGTGAGATGGAGAGCTGAACGCTGGCGTGTGACATGGTTGAGACGCTTGGTGACGGAGGTGGTGGTGGTGGTGTTGGTGGTACATCCCCTGTTTGCTGGGCGGCAGGTGCCAACGTTCCTCCAGAGGCGGAGGAAGAGGCCGAGGCGGCAGCAGCAGAATAGGCCGAGGCGGCAGCAGCAGAAGAGGTAGCAGGGGGAGCCTGAGTGACTTCCTTGGTTTTAAGGTGTTTACTCCACTGCAGTTCATGCTTTGCATGCAGGTGCCTGGTCATGCAGGTTGTGCTCAGGTTCAGAACGTTAATGCCTCGCTTCAGGCTCTGATGGCACAGCGTGCAAACCACTCGGGTCTTGTCGTCAGCACATTGTTTGAAGAAGTGCCATGCCAGGGAACTCCTTGAAGCTGCCTTTGGGGTGCTCGGTCCCAGATGGCGGCGGTCAGTAGCAGGCGGAGTCTCTTGGCGGCGGGTGTTCTGCTTTTGCCCACTGCTCCCTCTTTTGCTACGCTGTTGGCTCGGTCTCACCACTGCCTCTTCCTCCGAACTGTAAAAATCAGTGGCACGACCTTCATTCTATGTGGGGTCTAGGACCTCATCGTCCCCTGCATCGTCTTCCACCCAGTCTTGATCCCTGACCTCCTGTTCAGTCTGCACACTGCAGAAAGACGCAGCAGTTGGCACCTGTGTTTCGTCATCATCAGAGACATGCTGAGGTGGTATTCCCATGTCCTCATCATCAGGAAACATAAGTGGTTGTGCGTCAGTGCATTCTATGTCTTTCACCGCTGGGGAAGGGCTAGGTGGATGCCCTTGGGAAACCCTGCCAGCGGAGTCTTCAAACAGCATAAGAGACTGCTGCATAACTTGAGGCTGAGACAGTTTCCCTGGTATGCATGGGGGTGATGTGACAGACTGATGGGGTTGGTTTTCAGGCGCCATCTGTGCGCTTTCTGCAGAAGACTGGGTGGGAGATAATGTGAACGTGCTGGATCCACTGTCGGCCACCCAATTGACTAATGCCTGTACCTGCTCAGGCCTTACCATCCTTAGAACGGCATTGGGCCCCACCATATATCGCTGTAAATTCTGGCGGCTACTGGGACCTGAGGTAGTTGGTACACTAGGACGTGTGGATGTGGCAGAACGGCCACGTCCTCTCCCAGCACCAGAGGGTCCACTAACACCACCACGACCATGTCCACGTCCGCGTCCCTTACTAAATGTTTTTCTCATTGTTATGGTTCACCACAACAACAAATATATTATTTGGCCCAATGTATTGTATTCAAATTCAGCGGGATATAAATTTGAGGCCTAGTATTTAGGCGCTGGGTGACCGGTATGGATTTAGTGACAGAATTAGACTTGGAAATGCACAGAAGCGTGTGTGTGTGAAGTTATTCTGAATGACCCAATGTGCACCTTGAATATTATATACCCTTTTAGGGATAGATTTCAAATAGCTCTGATATAGCAGAAACCACTAAATTATGAAATTGTTAAATTGGGAATTGTATTTCAACCCAGAACAAAAAATGTGCTTTGACGGACACTAAATAACTTTCCCAGCCACAACAGGACAGCGTTAACGAGAGATTTAGCAGGATATAAATTTGAGGCCTAGTATTTAGGCGCTGGGTGACAGGTATGGGTTTAGTGACAGAATTAGACTTGGAAATACACAGTAGCGGGTGTGTGTGAAGTTATTCTGAATGACCCAATGTGCACCTTGAATATTATATACCCTTTTAGGGATAGATTTCAAATAGCTCTGATATAGCAGAAACCACTAAATTATGAAATTGCTAAATTGGGAATTGTATTTCAACCCAGAACAAAAAATGTGCTTTGACGGACACTAAATAACTTTCCCAGCCACAACAGGACAGCGTTAACGAGAGATTTAGCAGGATATAAATTTGAGGCCTAGTATTTAGGCGCTGGGTGACAGGTATGGGTTTAGTGACAGAATTAGACTTGGAAATACACAGTAGCGGGTGTGTGTGAAGTTATTCTGAATGACCCAATGTGCACCTTGAATATTATATACCCTTTTAGGGATAGATTTCAAATAGCTCTGATATAGCAGAAACCACTAAATTATGAAATTGTTAAATTGGGAATTGTATTTAAACCCAGAACAAAAAATGTGCTTTGACGGACACTAAATAACTTTCCCAGCCACAACAGGACAGCGTTAACGAGAGATTTAGCAGGATATAAATTTGAGGCCTAGTATTTAGGCGCTGGGTGACAGGTATGGGTTTAGTGACAGAATTAGACTTGGAAATACACAGTAGCGGGTGTGTGTGAAGTTATTCTGAATGACCCAATGTGCACCTTGAATATTATATACCCTTTTAGGGATAGATTTCAAATAGCTCTGATATAGCAGGAACCACTAAATTATGAAATTGCTAAATTGGGAATTGTACTTCAACCCAGAACAAAAAATGTGCTTTGACGGACACTAAATAACTTTCCCAGCCACAACAGGACAGCGGTAACGAGAGATTTAGCGGGATATAAATTTGAGGCCTAGTATTTAGGCGCTGGGTGACCGGTATGGATTTAGTGACAGAATTAGACTGGGATATGGCCAAAAAATAACCACACTATTGCTGGTTAAATGCACTTGGTGACGGGCGCAGCTTGCCCCTGATTTAGTATATGGCCAAAAAATGAACAGACTATTGCTGGTTAAATGCACTTGGTGTCACAGCTTGACGCACCACACTACTGAGGGTTAAATGCACTTGGTGACGGGCGCAGCTTGCCCCTGATGTAGTATATGGCCAAAAAATGAACAGACTATTGCTGGTTAAATGCACTTGGTGTGACAGCTTCACCCTGATGTAGGCTTTAGCCAAAAAACAACCACACCATTGAGGGTTAAATGCACTTGGTGACAGGCGCAGCTTGCCCCTGATTTAGTATATGGCCAAAAAAATGAACAGACTATTGCTGGTTAAATGCACTTGGTGTGACAGCTTCACCCTGATGTAGGCTTTAGCCAAAAAACAACCACACCATTGAGGGTTAAATGCACTTGGTCGCAGCTTGGATGCACTTGGTCGCAGCACCGCACAAGACACAAAATGGCCGCCGATCACCCCAGAAAAAAGTGACTGACAAACGGTCTGGGCAGCCTAAAAACAGTGAGTGAGCATTTGAATTTCAGCAGCTCAATGATGCACAGCTGCAGATCGATCGATTAATCAAGTGAAGTCCTTTGGAGGAGTTAATCTGCCTAATCTCGCCCTACTGTCGCATCCGCAACCTCTCCCTACGCTAATCAGAGCAGAGTGACGGGCGGCGCTATGTGACTCCAGCTTAAATAGAGGCTGGGTCACATGGTGCTCTGGCCAATCACAGCCATGCCAATAGTAGGCATGGCTGTGACGGCCTCTTGGGGCAAGTAGTATGACGCTTGTTGATTGGCTGCTTTGCAGCCTTTCAAAAAGCGCCAAGAAAGCGTCACAAAAGCGCCAAGAAAGCGACGAACACCGAACCCGAACCCGGACTTTTACGAAAATGTCCGGGTTCGGGTCCGTGTCACGGACACCCCAAAATTCGGTACGAACCCGAACTATACAGTTCGAGTTCGCTCATCCCTAATTATAACCCGCCCAAAACCTAGACTGCCATTTCTCAGCAGCTTTGAGATGGAGTCAATTGATTCGTTGGTTGATCGAATGCAGGAGTTAACTTGGGAGGTAGCTGACCTCCGTAATGCAGTTTGCCTTTGTCAGAATTTTCTGCTTTATGGCTCCGCTGTCGGGAGTCAGTCCAGCCTTGAACCTAAGGTTGCTCTCCCTGATCGGTTTTCTGGGTGTGTGGATGATTTTATCCACTTTAGAGAGTCATGCAAGTTGTATTTTCAGCTGCGGCCGTCTTCATCTGGTGATGAGAGTCAGAGAGTAGGGATAATCATTTCCCTGCTAAAAGGGGACTCACAGTTCTGGGCCTTTTCTCTGCCGACCGGTTCTCTGGCCCTCCAGTCGGTGGATGAATTTTTTAAAGCCTTGGGATTAATCTATGATGACTCAGATCGGGTTTCGATGGCAGAATCTAAGTTGCATACTTTATGACAAGGAGAACATTCTGCAGAGGTGTATTGTGTTGAGTTTAGGAGATGGGCTACGGAGTCTGGGTGGAATGACCCAGCGCTTCGTAGTCAGTTTTGTCAGGGGTTGTCTGAGAGATTAAAAGATGCCCTCGCTTTTCATGAGTATCCGGATACATTGGAGAATGCTATGTCTTTGGCAGTACGGTTAGATAGACGCATTAGAGAGAGGTGTAAGGTCCCCTCCACGCAAGGGATCCCTTCTGTGAGGGGTTTTGTCCCACCAGTTCCCCAGAATATTATGACATGTAATTTTGGGGTAGGGGAGGAACCCATGCAGCTGGGTCAGGTGTTGTTCCGTTCTGGTAATAGGAACTTTAGGAGGTTGCATAAGCTATGTTATTACTGTGGAGAAAGTGGTCATTTTGTTTATGCTTGTCCCTTTGTTAAATCGCGTGTTGATGATAAAGAACCACAAAGAGGTTTACATAAAGAGAAAAAAAAAACATCCTTGACTCTTGGTAGTGTGACTGGGCTGCCGGAGCAAGCAAGTATGAAATCTCCCTGCAATACTAATTTTCTCCTTCCAGCTATGGTGGCGCTAGACTCAAGAAAATGTAATTTTGAAATATTCCTTGATTGTGGTGCTGGGGTAAACCTTATTGATTATCTTTTTCTTCAAAATCTGGGCCTAAGTACTTGCACCTTAGAAAGAGAGATTCCGGTGTTCGCAATCGATTCTTCCTCTCTTTCTCAAAGGAGTCTCACTCATATTGCTCATGGTATTCAGTTAAGGGTAGGTGATTCACATGTTGAGATCATCTTTTGTTTTGTCATGAAGGACTTGCCTGCTCCTATGGTCTTAGGGTTACCGTGGTTGATAAACCATAACCCTACTATAGATTGGCAGGCAAGGCAGATCATTTGTTGAAGTGAATTTTGTTCGGACAATTGTTTTAGTACCTCTATCTCTGGGGTGTCTACTACGGTTTTACACCAGTATTTCTCAGATTTTGCGGATGTATTTTCGGAAGGTGGGGCTCAGGAATTGCCTCCTCATCGTGAATATGATTGCCCTGTTAATCTCATCCCAGGGGCTAAGTTGCCAAAGTCTCAGCTATACAATCTTTCTCAACCCGAAAGAGAGGTAATGCGGAAGTATATTGCCGAGAGTTTGGCAAAGGGTCATATTAGGCCATCTAAATCTCCGGTCGCAGTTGGATTATTCTTTGTTAAGAAAAAGGATGGATCGCTTAGATCCTGTTTGGATTTCCGGGAATTGAACCGCATTACAGTCCGTGATCCGTATCCCCTTCCCTTGATCTCTGATCTTTTTGATCAAATTGTTGGAGCCAAGGTGTTCTCCAAGTTAGATTTAAGAGGGGCCTACAATCTGATCAGAATCAAGGAGGGGGATGAGTGGAAAACGGCCTTCAACACACACAAGGGTCACTTTGAGAATCTGGTTATGCCTTTTGGGTTAACTAACGCGCCAGCAGTGTTTCAGCGATTTGTCAATGACATTTTCCATCATTTTGTGGGAAGGTTCGTTGTAATTTACTTGGATGACATTCTAATTTACTCTCCTGATCTGAAGACTCATCAGGATCACGTGAGACAGGTTTTGTCGATCCTTCGGGAGAATAAATTGTATGCTTAATTGGAGAAATGTGTGTTTACTGTTCAGGAGCTTCCATTTCTGGGTTACCTGCTTTCTGACTCTAGTTTTGGTATGGACCCCGAATAGGTCCGGGCAGTTATGGAATGAGACCGACGGGAGAATCAGAAAGCTTTGATGCGGTTTTTGGTGTTTGTTTACCAATTATAATAGAATTTTTTTTCCCAAGAAGCTCTCGGTCGCCGAGAGGAATTATGATGTAGGAGATAGGGAATTGCTGGCCATCAAATTGGCCTTTGAGGAATGGCGTCACTGGTTGGAGGGGTCTCATCCCGTTACGGTATATACTGATCATAAGAACTTGGCTTACCTGCAAACTGCCAAGCGTCTGAATCCTAGACAGGCTAGATGGTCACTGTTCTTTACTAGGTTCAACTTTGTGGTTACTTTTCGCCCGGGGGTAGGGATGAGCGAACTCGAACTGTATAGTTCGGGTTCGTACCGAATTTTGGCGTGTCCGTGACACGGACCCAAACCCGGACATTTTCGTAAAAGTCCGGGTTCGGGTTCGGTGTTCGTCGCTTTCTTGGCGCTTTTGTGACGCTTTCTTGGCGCTTTTTGAAAGGCTGCAAAGCAGCCAATCAACAAGCGTCATACTACTTGCCCCAAGAGGCCATCACAGCCATGCCTACTATTGGCATGGCTGTGATTGGCCAGAGCACCATGTGACCCAGCCTCTATTTAAGCTGGAGTCACATAGCGCCGCCCGTCACTCTGCTCTGATTAGCGTAGGGAGAGGTTGCGGCTGCGACAGTAGGGCGAGATTAGGCAGATTAACTCCTCCAAAGGACTTGATTAACTGATCGATCTGCAGCTGTGGATCATTGAGCTGCTGATCCTCAATTGCTCACTGTTTTTAGGCTGCCCAGACCGTTTGTCAGTCACATTTTTCTGGGGTGATCGGCGGCCATTTTGTGTCTTGTGGTGCGCCAGCACAAGCTGCGACCAAGTGCATTTAACCCTCAATGGTGTGGTTGTTTTTGGCTAAAGCCTACATCAGGGTGAAGCTGTCACACCAAGTGCATTTAACCAGCAATAGTCTGTTTATTTTTTGGCCATATACTACATCAGGGGCAAGCTGCGCCTGTCACCAAGTGCATTTAACCCTCAATGGTGCGTTTGTTTTTTGGCTAAAGCCTACATCAGGGTGAAGCTGTCACACCAAGTGCATTTAACCAGCAATAGTCTGTTTATTTTTTGGCCATATACTACATCAGGGGCAAGCTGCGCCTGTCACCAAGTGCATTTAACCCTCAATGGTGCGTTTGTTTTTTGGCTAAAGCCTACATCAGGGTGAAGCTGTCACACCAAGTGCATTTAACCAGCAATAGTCTGTTTATTTTTTGGCCATAAACTAAATCAGGGGCAAGCTGCGCCTGTCACCAAGTGCATTTAACCAGCAATAGTCTGTTTATTTTTTGGCCATATACTACATCAGGGGCAAGCTGCGCCCGTCACCAAGTGCATTTAACCCTCAGTAGTGTGGTTGGTCAAGCTGTCACACCAAGTGCATTTAACCAGCAATAGTCTGTTCATTTTTTGGCCATATACTAAATCAGGGGCAAGCTGCGCCCGTCACCAAGTGCATTTAACCAGCAATAGTCTGTTCATTTTTTGGCCATATACTACATCAGGGGCAAGCTGCGCCCGTCACCAAGTGCATTTAACCAGCAATAGTCTGTTTATTTTTTGGCCATATACTAAATCAGGGGCAAGCTGCGCCCGTCACCAAGTGCATTTAACCAGCAATAGTCTGTTTATTTTTTGGCCATATACTACATCAGGGGCAAGCTGCGCCCGTCACCAAGTGCATTTAACCCTCAGTAGTGTGGTTGGTCAAGCTATCACACCAAGTGCATTTAACCAGCAATAGTCTGTTCATTTTTTGGCCATATACTAAATCAGGGGCAAGCTGCGCCCGTCACCAAGTGCATTTAACCAGCAATAGTCTGTTCATTTTTTGGCCATATACTACATCAGGGGCAAGCTGCGCCCGTCACCAAGTGCATTTAACCCTCAGTAGTGTGGTTGGTCAAGCTGTGACACCAAGTGCATTTAACCAGCAATAGTCTGTTCATTTTTTGGCCATATACTACATCAGGGGCAAGCTGCGCCCGTCACCAAGTGCATTTAACCAGCAATAGTCTGTTCATTTTTTGGCCATATACTACATCAGGGGCAAGCTGCGCCCGTCACCAAGTGCATTTAACCCTCAGTAGTGTGGTTGGTCAAGCTGTGACACCAAGTGCATTTAACCAGCAATAGTCTGTTCATTTTTTGGCCATATACTACATCAGGGGCAAGCTGCGCCTGTCACCAAGTGCATTTAACCCTCAGTAGTGTGGTTGGTCAAGCTATCACACCAAGTGCATTTAACCAGCAATAGTCTGTTCATTTTTTGGCCATATACTACATCAGGGGCAAGCTGCACCCGTCACCAAGTGCATTTAACCAGCAATAGTGTAGTTATTTTTTGCCCATATCCTAGTCTAATTCTGTCACTAAATCCATACCGGTCACCCAGCGCCTAAATACTAGGCCTCAAATTTATATCCCGCTAAATCTCTCGTTACCGCTGTCCTGTTGTGGCTGGGAAAGTTATTTAGTGTCCGTCAAAGCACATTTTTTGTTCTGGGTTGAAATACAATTCCCAATTTAGCAATTTCATAATTTAGTGGTTTCTGCTATATCAGAGCTATTTGAAATCTATCCCTAAAAGGGTATAAAATATTCAAGGTGCACATTGGGTCATTTAGAATAACTTCACACACACCCGCTACTGTGGATATCCCAGTCTAATTCTGTCACTAAATCCATACCGGTCACCCAGCGCCTAAATACTAGGCCTCAAATTTATATCCCGCTAAATCTCTCGTTACCGCTGTACTGTTCTAGCTGGGCAAGTTATTTAGTGTCCGTCAAAGCACATTTTTTGTTCTGGGTTGAAATACAATTCCCAATTTAGCAATTTAAAAATTTAGTGGTTTCTGCTGTATCAGAGCTATTTGAAATCTATCCCTAAAAGGGTATATAATATTGAAGGTGCACATAGGGTCATTCAGAATAACTTCACACACACCCGCTACTGTGCATTTCCAAGTCTAATTCTGTCACTAAACCCATACCTGTCACCCAGCGCCTAAATACTAGGCCTCAAATTTATATCCCGCTAAATCTCTCGTTACCGCTGTCCTGTTGTGGCTGGGAAAGTTATTTAGTGTCTGTCAAAGCACATTTTTTGTTCTGGGTTGAAATACAATTCCCAATTTAGCAATTTAAAAATTTAGTGGTTTCTGCTATATCAGAGCTATTTGAAATCTATCCCTAAAAGGGTATATAATATTCAAGGTGCACATAGGGTCATTCAGAATAACTTCACACACACACGCTACTGTGCATTTCCAAGTCTAATTCTGTCACTAAATCCATACCGGTCACCCAGCGCCTAAATACTAGGCCTCAAATTTATATCCCGCTAAATCTCTCGTTACCGCTGTACTGTTCTGGCTGGGCAAGTTATTTAGTGTCCGTCAAAGCACATTTTTTGTTCTGGGTTGAAATACAATTCCCAATTTAGCAATTAAAAAATTTTGTGGTTTCTGCTGTATCAGAGCTATTTGAAATCTATCCCTAAAAGGGTAGATCATATTGAAGGTGCACATAGGGTCATTCAGAATAACTTCACACACCCGCTACTGTGCATTTCCAAGTCTAATTCTGTCACTAAACCCTTACCTGTCACCCAGCGCCTAAATACTAGGCCTCAAATTTATATCCAGCTGAATTTGAATACAATACATTGGGCCAAATAATATTTTTGTTGTTGTGGTGAACGATAACAATGAGGAAAACATCTAGTAAGGGACGCGGACATGGTCGTGGTGGTGTTAGTGGACCCTCTGGTGCTGGGAGAGGACGTGGCCGTTCTGCCACATCCACACGTCCTAGTGTACCAACTACCTCAGGTCCCAGTAGCCGCCAGAATTTACAGCGATATATGGTGGGGCCCAATGCCGTTCTAAGGATGGTAAGGCCTGAGCAGGTACAGGCATTAGTCAATTGGGTGGCCGACAGTGGATCCAGCACGTTCACATTATCTCCCACCCAGTCTTCTGCAGAAAGCGCACAGATGGCGCCTGAAAACCAACCCCATCAGTCTGTCACATCACCCCCATGCATACCAGGGAAACTGTCTCAGCCTCAAGTTATGCAGCAGTCTCTTATGCTGTTTGAAGACTCCGCTGGCAGGGTTTCCCAAGGGCATCCACCTAGCCCTTCCCCAGCGGTGAAAGACATAGAATGCACTGACGCACAACCACTTATGTTTCCTGATGATGAGGACATGGGAATACCACCTCAGCATGTCTCTGATGATGACGAAACACAGGTGCCAACTGCTGCGTCTTTCTGCAGTGTGCAGACCGAACAGGAGGTCAGGGATCAAGACTGGGTGGAAGACGATGCAGGGGACGATGAGGTCCTAGACCCCACATGGAATGAAGGTCGTGCCACTGACTTTCACAGTTCGGAGGAAGAGGCAGTGGTGAGACCGAGCCAACAGCGTAGCAAAAGAGGGAGCAGTGGGCAAAAGCAGAACACCCGCCGCCAAGAGACTCCGCCTGCTACTGACCGCCGCCATCTGGGACCGAGCACCCCAAAGGCAGCTTCAAGGAGTTCCCTGGCATGGCACTTCTTCAAACAATGTGCTGACGACAAGACCCGAGTGGTTTGCACGCTGTGCCATCAGAGCCTGAAGCGAGGCATTAACGTTCTGAACCTGAGCACAACCTGCATGACCAGGCACCTGCATGCAAAGCATGAACTGCAGTGGAGTAAACACCTTAAAACCAAGGAAGTCACTCAGGCTCCCCCTGCTCCCTCTTCTGCTGCTGCCGCCTCGGCCTCTTCTGCTGCTGCCGCCTCGGCCTCTTCCTCCGCCTCTGGAGGAACGTTGGCACCTGCCGCCCAGCAAACAGGGGATGTACCACCACCACCACCACCACCACCTCCGTCACCAAGCGTCTCAACCATGTCACACGCCAGCGTTCAGCTCTCCATCTCACAAACATTTGAGAGAAAGCGTAAATTCCCACCTAGCCACCCTCGATCCCTGGCCCTGAATGCCAGCATTTTTAAACTACTGGCCTATGAAATGCTGTCATTTAGGCTGGTGGACACAGACAGCTTCAAACAGCTCATGTCGCTTGCTGTCCCACAGTATGTTGTTCCCAGCCGCCACTACTTCTCCAAGAGAGCCGTGCCTTCCCTGCACAACCAAGTATCCGATAAAATCAAGTGTGCACTGCGCAACGCCATCTGTAGCAAGGTCCACCTAACCACAGATACGTGGACCAGTAAGCACGGCCAGGGACGCTATATCTCCCTAACTGCACACTGGGTAAATGTAGTGGCAGCTGGGCCCCAGGCGGAGAGCTGTTTGGCGCACGTCCTTCCGCCGCCAAGGATCGCAGGGCAACATTCTTTGCCTCCTGTTGCCACCTCCTCCTTCTCGGCTTCCTCCTCCTCTTCTTCCACCTGCTCATCCAGTCAGCCACACACCTTCACCACCAACTTCAGCACAGCCCGGGGTAAACGTCAGCAGGCCATTCTGAAACTCATATGTTTGGGGGACAGGCCCCACACCGCACAGGAGTTGTGGCGGGGTATAGAACAACAGACCGACGAGTGGTTGCTGCCGGTGAGCCTCAAGCCCGGCCTGGTGGTGTGCGATAATGGGCGAAATCTCGTTGCAGCTCTGGGACTAGCCAATTTGACGCACATCCCTTGCTTGGCGCATGTGCTGAATTTGGTGGTGCAGAAGTTCATTCACAACTACCCCGACATGTCAGAGCTGCTGCATAAAGTGCGGGCCGTCTGTTCGCGCTTCCGGCGTTCACATCCTGCTGCTGCTCGCCTGTCTGCGCTACAGCGTAACTTCGGCCTTCCCGCTCACCGCCTCATATGCGACGTGCCCACCAGGTGGAACTCCACCTTGCACATGCTGGACAGACTGTGCGAGCAGCAGCAGGCCATAGTGGAGTTTCAGCTGCAGCACGCACGGGTCAGTCGCACTACAGAACAGCACCACTTCACCACCAATGACTGGGCCTCCATGCGAGACCTGTGTGCCCTGTTGCGCTTTTTCGAGTACTCCACCAACATGGCCAGTGGCGATGACGCCGTTATCAGCATTACAATACCACTTCTATGTCGCCTTGAGAAAACACTTAGGGCGATGATGCAAGAGGAGTTGGCCCTGGCGGAGGAGGAGGAGGAGGAGGAGGAAGAGGGGTCATTTTTAGCACTTTCAGGCCAGTCTCTTCGAAGTGACTCAGAGGGAGGTTTTTGGCAACAGCAGAGGCCAGGTACAAATGTGGCCAGACAGGGCCCACTACTGGAGGACGAGGAGGACGAGGATGAGGAGGAGGTGGAGGAGGATGAGGATGAAGCATGGTCACAGCGGGGTGGCACCCAACGCAGCTCGGGTCCATCACTGGTGCGAGGCTGGGGGGAAAGGCAGGACGATGACGATACGCCTCCCACAGAGGACAGCTTGTCCTTACCCCATGGCAGCCTGGCACACATGAGCGACTACATGCTGCAGTGCCTGCGCAACGACAGCAGAGTTGCCCACATTTTAACCTGTGCGGACTACTGGGTTGCCAACCTGCTGGATCCACGCTACAAAGACAATGTGCCCACCTTACTTCCTGCACTGGAGCGTGATAGGAAGATGCGCGAGTACAAGCGCACGTTGGTAGACGCGCTACTGAGAGCATTCCCAAATGTCACAGGGGAACAAGTGGAAGCCCAAGGCCAAGGCAGAGGAGGAGCAAGAGGTCGCCAAGGCAGCTGTGTCAATGCCAGCTCCTTTGAGGGCAGGGTTAGCATGGCAGAGATGTGGAAAACTTTTGTCAACACGCCACAGCTAACTGCACCCCCACCTGATACGCAACGTGTTAGCAGGAGGCAACATTTCACTAACATGGTGGAACAGTACGTGTGCACACCCCTCCACGTACTGACTGATGGTTCGGCCCCATTCAACTTCTGGGTCTCTAAATTGTCCACGTGGCCAGAGCTAGCCTTTTATGCCTTGGAGGTGCTGGCCTGCCCGGCGGCCAGCGTTTTGTCTGAACGTGTATTCAGCACGGCAGGGGGCGTCATTACAGACAAACGCAGCCGCCTGTCTACAGCCAATGTGGACAAGCTGACGTTCATAAAAATGAACCAGGCATGGATCCCACAGGATCTGTCCGTCCCTTGTCCAGATTAGACATTAACTACCTCCCCTTAACCATATATTATTGGACTCCAGGGCACTTCCTCATTCAATCCTATTTTTATTTTCATTTTACCATTATATTGCGAGGCTACCCAAAGTTGAATGAACCTCTCCTCTGTCTGGGTGCCGGGGCCTAAATATATGCCAATGGACTGTTCCAATGTTGGGTGACGTGAAGCCTGATTCTCTGCTATGACATGCAGAATGATTCTCTGCTGACATGAAGCCAGATTGTCTGTTACGGGACCTCTCTCCTCTGCCTGTGTGCTGGGCCTAAATATATGCCAATGGACTGTTGCAGTGGTGGCTGACGTGAAGCCTCATTCTCTGCTATGACATGCAGACTAATTCTCTGCTGACATGAAGCCAGATTCTCTGTTACGGGACCTCTCTCCTCTGCCTGTGTGTGTGCTGGGCCTAAATATATGCCAATGGACTGTTGCAGTGGTGGCTGACGTGAAGCCTGATTCTCTGCTATGACATGCAGTCTGATTCTCTGCTGACATGAAGCCAGATTCTCTGTTACGGGACCTCCCTCCTCTGCCTGTGTGCTGGGCCTAAATATCTGACAATGGACTGTTGCAGTGGTGGCTGACGTGAAGCCTGATTCTCTGCTATGACATGCAGACTGATTCTCTGCTGACATGAAGACAGATTCTCTGTTACGGGACCTCCCTCCTCTGCCTGGGTGCTGGGCCTAAATATATGCCAATGGACTGTTGCAGTGGTGGCTGACGTGAAGCCTCATTCTCTGCTATGACATGCAGACTGATTCTCTGCTGACATGAAGACAGATTCTCTGTTACGGGACCTCTCTCCTCTGCCTGGGTGCTGGGCCTAAATATATGCCAATGGACTGTTGCAGTGGTGGCTGACGTGAAGCCTGATTCTCTGCTATGACATGCAGACTGATTCTCTGCTGACATGAAGACAGATTCTCTGTTACGGGACCTCCCTCCTCTGCCTGGGTGCTGGGCCTAAATATCTGACAATGGACTGTTGCAGTGGTGGCTGACGTGAAGCCTGATTCTCTGCTATGACATGCAGACTGATTCTCTGCTGACATGAAGACAGATTCTCTGTTACGGGACCTCCCTCCTCTGCCTGGTTGCTGGGCCTAAATATATGCCAATGGACTGTTGCAGTGGTGGCTGACGTGAAGCCTCATTCTCTGCTATGACATGCAGACTAATTCTCTGCTGACATGAAGACAGATTCTCTGTTACGGGACCTCTCTCCTCTGCCTGGGTGCCGGGGCCTAAATATCTGAGAATGGACTGTTCCAGTGGTGGGTGACGTGAAGCCAGATTCTCTGCTATGGGACCTCTCTCCAATTGATTTTGGTTAATTTTTATTTATTGAATTTTTATTTTAATTCATTTCCCTATCCACATTTGCAGGGGATTTACCTACATGTTGCTGCCTTTTGCAGCCCTCTAGCTCTTTCCTGGGCTGTTTTACAGCCTTTTTAGTGCCGAAAAGTTATGGTCCCCATTGACTTCAATGGGGTTCGGGTTCGGGACGAAGTTCGGATCGGGTTCGGATCCCGAACCCAAACATTTCCGGGATGTTCGGCCGAACTTCTCGAACCCGAACATCCAGGTGTTCGCTCAACTCTACCCGGGGGTTAAAAACGTCAAGGCGGATGCATTGTCTCGTAGTTTTCCTGGGGGAGGTGATTCAGAGGATCCTGCTCCGATTTTGCCTGATGGGGTGGTTGTTTCCGCTCTGTACCCCGAGTTTGTAGATGGAGGTATTGGGAGCCCAGGAGGAGACTCCGGATTCTTGTCCCCCAAATAGGTTATTTGTTCCTGCTGGATTGCGATACAAGGTATTCAAGAAACATCACGATACTGTCCTTGCGGGACATTCTGATGGCAAGTCCATCTTTGATCTGATTTCCCGGAGGTTCTGGTGGCCCGTAAGAGTGTTGAGGATTACGTAGCAGCTTGTGAGACCTATGCACGGGCAAAGGTTGCTCACACTTGACCTTCTGGTTCACTTCTTCCTTTGTCTATTCAATCTCGTCCTTGGACACACTTGTCTATGGACTTTATTACTGATCTGCCGAGTTCCTCTGGGAAAACTGTGATTTTGGTGGTTGTTGACCGTTTCAGTAAAATGGCTCACTTTGTATCGTTAGCTAGTCTGCCCAATGCTAAGACTCTTGCTCAGGTTTTTGTGGATAACATCGTGAAATTACATGGCATTCCCTCGGAAGTGGTTTCTGATAGGGGCACTTTTTTTTTCCAGATTTCGTTCTGCTCTCGTCTTGGTATCCAACTTTTGTTCTCTTCGGCTTTTCATCCGCAGTCGAATGGACAGACAGAGCATACTAATCAAACCCTGGAGACCTACTTGAGGTGCTTTGTGGCTGAAGACCAGGAGGATTGGTCCTCATTCTTATTACTAGCAGAGTTTGCTTTGAATAACCGTAGGCAGGAGTACACAGGTAAGTCGACATTTTTTGGCGCATACTGTTTTCATCCTCAGTTTGGTACCTTTTCTGAGACTAGTTCCTCTGGGATGCCAGAGGAGGAGAGATTTTCTTCTGCCTTGTCCTCTATCTGGCAGAAGATTCAAATAAATTTAGAGAGGATGGGTGAGAGGTACAAGCGAATGGCTGACAAGAGACGTATGACTGGTCCGGACCTGTGTGTGGGTGATCTGGTGTGGTTAGCTACAAAAAATATTTAACTGAAAGTACCATCTTGGAAACTGGGTTCACAATTTATTGGACCTTACAAAATATCTGCGGTGATCAATCCAGTAGCGTTTCGTCTGGATCTTCCACAGATCTGGAGGATCCACAATGTGTTCCACAGGTCTTTACTTAAGAAATATGTGAAACCGGTGGAACCATCGCCATTGCCTCCTCTCCCTGTCCTAGTTGAAAGAAATTTAGAGTTCGAGATCTCTAGGGTTCTCAACTCACGGGTTCTTCGGGGTTCCTTTCAGTACCTGGTACACTGGAGAGGATACGGCCCTGAGGAGAGGATGTGGGTTCCGGCTGTGGATGTTAGTGCCAGCCGACTGGTGAGGGCTTTTCACAGATCCCACCCGGATAAAGTTGGGCCGGGTTGTCCGGAGGTCACCCGTAGAAGGGGGGGGGGGTACTGTCATGCCCTGCTCAGGTTATGTGCGGAGGTCTGCCAGGTTAGTAGCACGTGTAGTTTTTTGTTTTTGTTTTGGAGTTGAGCTGTATCCGCCTCCCTTCAGGTGCACTTGGTGGGGTCGTTTGTATGAGTTTAAATTACTCCCCTTCCCAGTGTCCTGTGCGGGTTATAGCTTCTATCTTGCTCAGTGGAAGGAAGGAAGGAAGGAAGGAAGGAAAGAAGGATTTGCTTTATCTGCTCTGTGACAAGATAAGTTGGTTTTGTTTTCGTGTGTGTGTTCTGTCTAGGCTGTTAGAGAGACGCCTGCCTCCTCCAGGTCTGAGAAGCAAGCTGTCTCTTTCCCCCTGTCACCATCTTAGGGATTTTAGGGAATCTTCAGCCTTAGGCATGGGGGCACGTTTATTCCCACCTCTAGGGTCTGAACGTGGGCACGGAAGTCTAGGGAGAGCTGGTAGAGATTTGTAAGGAGGTGACCTTTATCCCCAGCTTCTGGCCTAGACACTTGTTTGTGGATTTCTGTTGTATCTTGTATTCTGTCCAGCGTGATAGTGACACACAGACATCTTAGCTTACTCACATTTCTATCATCATCCCCCAACCTGGAGTCCCCACAGTGTTATCCTGCTGCTCTCTGTGCCCCTAGTACCCCCAAATACTATCCTGAAGATAAAGGAGTGCCCCCCATAGTAATAGTGCTCCGCATAGTCCTGCCAATAGTAATTCCCTTTTAGAATGCCCTCATTAGTAATAATGCCCCCTACAGTGCCCCCAACCGTGAGAACACTCCCCAAGAGTGCCTACATTAGCAGAAGAGCCCTCCAGCATTAATAATACCCTCACTGAACCCCCAGTATAAATAAAAACCCCTATTGTCCCTTCAGTAGTAATAAAGCTATCTACAGACCCCTCAGTAGTAATAAGGACCCCAAAGTGCTCTTAGTAGAAATAAGGCAGATCTATAAGTCACTTCTATAGAGCCCCCAGTAGTAATTGGAATACCTAATGCCCCCTGTATTTATAATACCCCTACAGTGCCCCCAGTATTTATAATGCTCTCTGCAGTGCCCCCCGTAGTTATTTTACTCCCTCCACCATACAGTCCCATGTAAATAACATCACACCATCTCTCCAGCCCCCTCCAATATACAGTCCCATGTAAATAACATCTCTCTCTATCTACAGTCCCCTCCAAAATACAGTCCCATGTCACCTCCTCCCTAGCCACCTTCAACATACAGTCCCATGTAAATAACATCACTCTCTCCCACAGTCGCCATCAACATACAGTCCCATGTAAATAACATTACTCTCTCCCACAGCCGCTTCCAACATACAGTCCTATGTAAATAACATAATCCCCTACCACAGCCGCCTTCAACATACAGTCCCATGTAAATAACATCACCCTGCCACCTCCAACATACAGTCCCATGTAAATAATATTATCCCCTTACACAAACGCCTTAAACATACAGTCCTATGTAAATAACATCACTCTCTCCCCAGCCACCTCCAACACACAGCTCCATGTTAATAACATCCCTCCATTCAGTCCTAACATACATTCACAATTAAATAACCACAACTCCCAGTATTCCTCTGCCTCTCCCTTCACTTACCTCTCCTTATGTAGCAGACATCACCACAGCTTCTTCTCCTCTTCACTGCCGTCCTCTCCTTTACTGGTCACATGACTGTGACATCATGGCAGGTCCTTCTCAACCACTGCATGTTTAATTGGTCACATGACCCGTGATGTCATCACAAGTCCCTCAGCTCTTCCAATGCATTAGATTCAATTGTATTGCCATCCCGAGGACTTACAGTTTTATCTAGCTGGCAGGCAGGACATTCGGGGCCTGGAAAAAAACATCAGGGGCCCAGGCCCTGAATCTTTTAACTAGCAACGCCCCTGCCTATAAGACTGAGTTCACATTTTAGTTAGTTGGTCAGTTTTGTATCAGTAATTGACCAAATAAGTGAATTGTGAACTGATTCTAAGAGTAACTCCTGTCACCTGCCTGTCATACTGATGCACAGTAACTGAGAGGAGCGAGAGTGCTGGATGAGAGGCCATACAGGATGATGGTTTGGCTCCAGCAGACATCAGTATTTAAGGAAAAAGGAAATAAAAATAAAAATAATCAATTTATCAATTCATGTTAAAAAAAATATATATATAAAGAGCACATCCAAAAAAATTACACAAATCAGTGGATCATTGAAATGCTGCATGACACGATGTTCATGCTGTCCTTATATGAATAAGACCTCATTCATACAACTGCATTTTTAATCCTCGTTCGATCTGCATTTTTTGCAGATCACTTGTGACCCATTAATTTCTATGTTTCTGCAAAAAAATGCAGACAGCACAGCACACCGATGTCATCCATGAGCTAGCTGCATCCGTGATGCAGAACAACTTAAGGAGAATGTTGCAGTAGTGCAGACGGGAGATGATGAGAGAATGCACTAGTATTTTAGTTCACTCAGGAGTGAGGAAGGCACAAATGAGAGAGATGTCCTGAAGTTGTTCTGCATCACGGATGCAGACAGCACACAGATTACATCAATGTGCTGTCTGCTTTTTTTTGCAGAAATATAGAAATTAATGGGTCGCGTGTGATCTACAAAAAATGCGGAGTGAACACGGACCAAAAATGCAGTTGTATGAATGAGGCCTTATTCATATAAGGACAGCATGAACATTGTGTCATGCCGCATTTCACTAATCCACTGATTTGTGTGGCTTTAGGATGTGCTCATCATGGTTTTCTTTTTTAACATGATTTAATCATTGTTTTTTTATTTTATTTTTTCCCTTTTTCCTTCGATACTACTGACGTTTGCTGGAGCCAAACCTTGGTCATCATAAATGACCCTCAGAATTATCTCTGACCCCGGCCCTGTGCCTGCACCATAACTGTGACGTAATAGCATGAGAGCTTGCAGGAACGACCCTCTCACTAGTGTTGAGCATGAATATTCGAATAGCGAATATTATTTGCAAATATCGCAACTTCAAGAATTCGGCTTTACCAACAGACACCTGTTATATCAAAAAAACTTACCTCAACTGTTTCACTGGGCATGCTCCGAGCTCAGTGACATTTTTGGTGCATGCCCAGTGAAACAGTTGAGGCTAATGCCCTCAGTTTAACTGGAAGAGCGCAGGCGCCGGCAGTATTCAGTCCTGTGCCTGTTGTCGAAGCTGAAGGGAAAGGGTAGGCGGGGTTATCAGCTACTAGCGATGTAACCGGGATGGGGCGGGGGCAGGACAACAATGGCAAGGCTGGGGGCGTAGTGTATGAGAGGGGAGAGAGGCATGCTTGGACTCTGTAGGGTGGGCGGACCTGGGCACTCAAGGGCGTTCCTGGGCACCTTTCAATGAAAATAACGCCCCTCTAGGAAATGGTAGGCAGGGTTATCGGCTACTAGCGACGTAACCGGGATGGGGCGGGGGCATGACAGCAATGACAAGGCTGGGGGCGTAGTGTATGAGAGGGGAGAGAGGCGTGCTTGGGCTCTGTAGGGTGGGCGGACCTGGGCACTCAAGGGCATTCCTGGGCACCTTTCAATGAAAATAACGCCCCTCTAGGAACCTTACTGCCTCATTATAATCCATCGGAATGGAATATACCATCGGATCTGAGTTTTCACGATCTCACTGGGATCGTGAAAACTCAGATCCGATGGTATATTCTAACCACCAGCCGTTCCCATGGGGACGGGAACGCTTGTCGAGGAGGAGTATGCAGAAGTGGAACAACTGTACAGGTAGGAAAAAAAAGGCGAATATTCTAAAAAACTAATATATAGCACTAAATCGAATCTAGTGCTATATATTAGTTTTTTTAGAATATTCGCGAATATAACGAATATTCTACAAAAAAATTGCAAAATATCGCGAATACGAATATGGCCCCTGCTGCTCATCACTACCTCTCACCGCATTGTATTATGACTTCATGGAGCAGGGACGGAGTTTAGGATTTATTAATTTATTCTGTATAAAATAAATGAGTTTCATTGTTAAAAAACTAAATTACCAGTAATTATTTGTACACATTAATGATTACATAATGTATCATCAGCGTTACATCAATATATGAGAAGATATTTTATGCTTTGGGCCATGTGGAATTTAGAAAATGTCCGCTGTTGGGTTTAATTACTTTTTTATTATTTAAGTGCATAAACTGCATCGAAAATGAAATGAAATACCAGCACGGGGCGATGTGTGAGCTTTGTTTTTTCCACGTCATGTGTTATATGCTCAGTAGGACTGAAAAAGCAGACAATGCAAATGATCCTATCACCGCTAAGTAAAAAGTGTATTTTAATTTTCCGCTTTCAGTGATGTGCTTAGTAAGTTCTCGTCTCTTCGTTCATTTGCATTGGACAATTTGCTGGGATAACGGGAGCTGGTACCAATGTTTCAGAAATGTTCTTCCGAAACTATTGATTAGCGCTTAGAGCTATTTGTGTAGTGAAGCGTTCTCTCTAACGTGGTCCTCTGCCTAATTTTATGTTAGGCATCGAATAATTATACTCAATCACTGAGCTCTATGTAATGAATTACACAATCACGTGAACAAGATAACGACAAGTTAATGATACAGTCAGTTATGAACAAGAGAAAACTTTTTGTACTTCGTTCTACAGAAGTAAACCTAGAGAGGCCAGCATTTCCTGCTTTAACACTTAAAGGGGTTATCCCATGATTTATGTAAAAAATGGAAATCAGACACCATATAAATCATGACAAACTCTTCCAAACAAAGCTAGAACTGGTCCTATACCTCACATGGATCCAGAGATATCCACATTTATTGCTCTACTTGTTATACTAGATTTATCTCCGGTTGGTAGCTCAGGGGGCTTTCCTTTCTGCTGCAGATCTCTCCCTATAACAGCTCAGGGTGCGTGTCCTTTTTGCTGCAGCTCTCTCACTATCACTTTTTTTTTTCCAATCACAGCTCAAGGGCAATGTCCCTTCTGCTGAAGCACTCACCCTATCACAGCTCTGGGGACATGTCTTTTCCGCTGCAGTTTTCTCCCTATCAAAGCTCAGGGGCCATGTCCATTCTGTTGCAATTCTTTCCCTATCACAGCTCAGAAGGACTGTCCTTTCTGCTGCAGCTCTTTCCCTGTAACTGCCTCAATTTAGTTGAAGAGCAGAAGTGAGCATGTGCGACCACTTCAGTGAAGTGGACAAGAAATAAGGAAAATAATAAACAGTACGTGGCACTATACAGATATATATCTTATGGAATAGCTCACTAGCTATGCTTAATTTGCAATTACATGCAATTACAAAAGTATCCAAATCCAAGTTCTATTTTGAAAAACTTATAATTTGTATTTATGAATGTATTTATTTATTTTTTGTGGCAGAACCCCTTACAAGGTAATTAAACTATTAAAAAATTAGTGACATATGAAAGGTTTTGATTGGTGGAGGTCTGAGTGCTGAGAACTAGGAGAGAGAAGCATTTGAATAACATGCTCTCTATCCTCGCTTCAGGAGACGGTCTCAATAGAAAATCCATGGACCTGCAGCGATGAAAGAGAACAACATTATGTGAACACTTGTCTCTCCTGGTACTAGCGATTGGCAGGAGTCTAGACACTGTGGCAATGTGAATAGTGATGGGTACAGTAAAGTCCCGGTGAAGCATGAAAAAGGGGTGTTTGCACCAGAAGCGTGTCACCAAGGGGGCCGGCCTTGGTGGAGTAAAGGCCCTAGATATAGGTGACCACTAAGCTAGTTGGTGGCCACCAAGCTACTTAGCTTAGCTGGCTCCAGCTAGTCCGGGGCAGGCTTTTACTGGGAACAGGCAATGTGTTGGGTGGGTGCCTGTTCCCCATGCTCCAGTCTGGGATTTTGAAATATGCCCATGTCCAGGAATGGTATTTAAACCTGTTGCTAGACTTGAGTGTGGCTCCCAGTCTGGGGAAGGAGAGTGTGTTTTCCAGAAACAGAGGCCTGTTGAGGCTCTGTGTGTGTGGTCTAAGCCGGGATAGGCTGAGGGACCATGAGGCTAAGTGACAGCCTGGAATTTGGGGGATGCAGTGACGCCTGCGGCAGAAGGGCCACAAGGTCAGAGTCGGGAGGACTGCTGGACCACAATCCCCCAAAGGGACTTGCATTTGCTACAGCCTAGAGGCTGCTGGACTATTGGGCTGAGAAAGCCGCATGTTATGACCGTGTGTCAGGTTATAAGGGGAGTCAGGTTATTATATATTTAGTTAGAGCCCAGCCAGGCAGGTGTTTATTTTGTATAATTTATGTTTGGTTTGCTGAGGAGCCAAATAAAGCAATGCTTGGACCTGAAACTTGGTGTCTGGCGATGATACTTGTGTGAATGACCCCCGGAGAAGAGCTAACCCCGCCACAATACTCAGACCTCCACCAACTAAAATCTTTCTTATGTTGTTGTTAGGTTTGACCCGAACCCGAACATTTCAGTAAAAGTTTGGGTTCGGTGTACGGCGATTTCTCTGCGCTTTTTGAAAGGCTGCAGAGCAGCCAATCAACAAGTGTTTAACTGTGTGACCTTAGAAGCCATCACAGCCATGCCTACTAATGGCATGGCTGTGATTGGCCAGTGCAGCATGTGACCCAGCCCCTTTTTAAGCTGGAGTCACATAGCGCTGCACGTCACTCTGCTGTTACTAGTGTAGGGAGAGGATGCAGCTGGTGATTTAAGGGAGAGAATAGGAGAGAATCTGTGATCAGAACTCAAATATAACTCAGCGATCTACATAGATTTAATTGTGTGGGTGCAGGGCACAATCTTTTTACCCTGCCTCGAGCCCAGTGACAGTAAAAAAATAACTTTTCTGTCTGTTAGTTAGGTCGGCGGCGGCCATTTTATGCAAGCTCAGTGCACCAGCACTGCATCTGAGCTTTTGTGACATTCAAATCCAAACTTGAAATACTTCAATAATAATCTGTTTTTAAAAAAACACCCTTTTTTGGCAATACAACATCTGGTCCATTTGCAGGATTAGTCAGTGTGCAATTTAAGCTAGAAATACAGCCATAATTGTCTGGGTTCTTACAAACACCCTTTTATTGCAAAATACACTATTTTACAGATCTGCACGTGTGAAATTCAAGCATTATATACAGCTTTCATATTCTGTTACTAAAAAAACACACTTTTTTGGGGCAATATCCAACATCGGGATTAGTCAGTGTGCAATTTAAGCTAGAAATACAGCCATCATTTTCTGGGTTTTTAAAAACACCCTTTTTGTGCAAAATACACTATTTTTACTGCCCTAGCTGCATCTGCACATGTGAAATTCAATAGTTTTATACATATTCTGTTTAAAAAAAAAAAACTTTTTAAAATGTAAATAATTTTCTGGCTTTGAAAAAACACAAATTTTTGGCATTATCCAACATCTGGATTATTCAGTGTGCAATTTAAGCTAGAAATACAGCCATAATGGGCAAAAAAGTTAATTTTGCAGCCTTTGCTGCATATGTCATTGTGAGATACCCACTTTAGATACTGTGGTTCTATTCAGTTATTTGAAAAACAGATATTTTGTGCAAAAAAACTTAAATTCTGGCCTAGTCTGGATCAGTACGTGTGAGATACACCCATTAGATACTGTGGTTCTTTTGAATAATTTCAAATACAGCCAATTTGGGCAAAAATAGTTTACTGCGGCCTAGTCTGGATCAGGACGTGTGATATACACCCTTTAGATAGTGTGGTTATATTCAGTTATTTGAAAAACAACCATTTTGGGCCACAAACTTAATTTTGCAGCCTTTGCTGCATATGTCATTGTGAGATACACCCTTTGGAAATTCTGGTTCTATACAGATATTTGCAAAACAGCCATGTTGTTCCAAAAACTAAAAATTGCGGCCTAGTCTGGATCAGTCTGTGTGAGATACACCCTTTAGATACTGTGGTTATATTCTTCTATTAATAAAACACCCTTTTTGGGCAAAATACACAATTTTACAGCCCTAGCTGCATCAGCACGTGTGAAATTCAAGGGTTATATACTGCTGTCATATTCAGTTATTAAACAAACACCCGTTTTGGGCAAAAAAACTTTTATAGCGGCCTAGTCTGCATCTGTACATGTGAGATACACCCTTTACATACTGTAGTTCTATTTAGTTATTTGAAAAACAGCCATTTTGGTCAAAAATCTTAAATTCCGGCCTAGTCTGCATCTGTACGTGTGAGATACACCCATTAGATACTGTGGTTCTATTCAGTTATTTGAAATACAGCCATTTTGGGCAAAAAACTTTAATTGCGGCTTAGTCTGGATCTGTACGTCTGAGATACACACTATAGATACTGTGGGTATATTGTTCTATTAATAAAACACCCTTTTTGGGGCAAAATACACAATTTTACAGCCCTAGCTGCAGCAGCACGTGTGAAATTCAAGGGTTATATACTGCTGTCAAATTCAGTTATTAAACGAACACACGTTTTAAGCAAAAAAGTTAATTTTGCAGCCTTTGCTGCATATGTCATTTGTGAGATACACATTTTAAATACTGTGGTTATATTAAGTTATTTGAAAAACAGCGATTTAGGGCACAAATCTTTAATTGTGGCCTAGTCTGGATCAGGGCGTGTGAGATACACCCTTTACATACTGTGGTTCTATTCAGTTATTTGAAATACAGCCATTTAGGGCAAGATCCTAAATTAAAAAAATATGAGGAGAGCGTCAAATAAGGGACGTGGCCCAGGTCGTGGTGCTGCTGGTGGAGTTCCAGTTGCAGGGTGAGGACGTGGTCGATCTGTGCCAGCTACACGCACAAGTGAAACCCCTTCCTCAGGTGTGAGTAGGCGACAGAAACTGCAGCGGTATTTGGTCGGGCCTAATGCGGTTCTACAAATGGTGAGACCAGAACAAGTACAGGCGATAGTAGATTTGGTTGCTGACAGTACCACCAGTTCCTTCACATTGTCTCCCACCCAGTCTCCTGCTGAAAGATTAGAGTTGGCACCTGCAGCCGATATCCATCAGTCTTTCACCTCACCCCCTTGCAAATCAGTCAAGTAGTCTGAGCCCCAAGTCATGCAGCAGTCTCTTCTGCTTTTTGATGACTCTGTTAGCAGGGTTTCCCAGGGCCATCCACCTATCCCTGCCCCAGAAGTGGAAGAGATTGAGTGTACTGATGCCCAACCACTTATCTTTCAAGATGGGTACATGGGAGGACCATCACAGCACGTCTCGGATGATGATGAAACACAGGTGCCAACTGCTAGGGGTTTCAAAAGTGTGCAGACTGACAAGGAGGGCAGGGGTGAAGACTGGGTGGAAGATGATGTGGAGGACGATTAGGTCCTCGACCCCACATGGAATCAAGGTTATGCGAGTGACCTACGGAGGAAGAGGCGGTGGTCGCACAGAGCCACCAGCACAGCAGAAGAGGGAGTAGGGTGAAAAAGCGGAGCGTCCGTCCCCTAGACAGTACGCCTGCTACTGCCCAATGCAGTAAGGGACTGAGCACACCAAAGCCAGCTCCAAGGAGTTCCCTGGCGTGGCAGTTCTTCAAACAATGTGCTGACGACAAGACACAAGTGGTTTGCATGCTGTGCAATCAGAGCCTGATGCGAGGCATAAACGTTCTCAACCTGAGCACAACCTGCAAGACCAGGCATTTAAGTGCAAAGCACGAGCTGCAGTTGAGTAGACACCTCAAAAACCAAGAAATGTCTCTGGCTCCTCCTACTTCCTTTTCTGCTGCAGTCTCGGCCTCTTCATCCACCTCTGGAGTGACAGTGCCACCTGCCACCCCGCAAACAGAGGATCTGCCAGCAACACCACCACCTGGGTCACCAAGCATCTCCACAATGTCCCACGGAAGTGTTCAGCTCTCCATCTCCCAAACACTGGAGAGGAAGAGGAAATACCCCCCTACCCACCCACGATCCCTAGCCCTGAATGCCAGCATTTCTAAATTATTGGCCTTTGAAATGCTGTCATTCCGTCTGGTGGAAACTTAAAGTATTAAATGCTTTATGGCGGTGGCTGTCCCACAGTACGTCGTGCCCAGCCGCCACTACTTTTTCAGGCGAGCCATCCCTTCCCTGTACAACCAAGTGGGGGACAAAATAAGGTGTGCACTGCGCAACGTCATCTGTGGAAAGGTGCACCTCACTACAGATACGTGGACCAGTAAGCATGGTCAGGGACATTATATATCCATAACAGCACACTAGGTAAATGCAGTGGCCGCTGGGCCTGAGGCGGATAGCAGTTTGGTGCAAGTCTTTCCACCACCAAAGATTGCAGGGCGCTTCTCTTTGCCTCCTTTTGCTTCCTCCTCCTACTTCGCTTCCTCATCCTCTACCAGCTCCTCATCCGGTCAGCGTAGCACCTTCACCACCAACTTCAGCAAAGCCAGGGGTAAACAACAGCAGGCAGTTTTAAAACTTATCTGTCTGGGGGACAAACCCCACACCGCGCAGGAGTTATGGATGGGCCTTGAATAACCGATGAGTGGTTGGTGCCAGTGAGCCTCAAGCCCGGCCTGGTGGTGTGCGATAATGGGCGAAATCTCGTAGCAGCTCTGGGACTAGCCGGTCTGACGCACATCCCTTGCCTACCACATTTGCTGAAATTGGTGGTGCAGAGATTCCTTAAAAATTACCCCGATATGTCAAAGCTGCTGCATAAAGTGCGGCGTTCTCACCCTGCTGCTGCTCGCCTGTCAGCGCTACAGCGTAACTTCGGCCTTCCCGCTCACCGCCTCATATGTGACGTGACCACAAGGTAGAACTTTAGCTTGCACATGCTGGCCAGACTGTGCGAGCAGCAGCAGGCAATAGTGGAGTTTCAGCTGCAGCACGCACAGGTGAGTCGCTCTGCGGAACAGCACCACTTGACTGGGCCTCCATGCGAGACCTGTGTTCCTTGTTGCGCTGTTTCGAGTACTCCACCAACGCAGTTATCAGCGTTACTATACCACTTCTATGCCTTCTTGAAAAAACGCTGCTGGCGATGATGGAAGAGGATGTGGTACAGGAGGAGGAGGAAGAGGGATCATTTCATAGGGTTTCCGGCCAGTCATTCACAAGTGGCTCCGAGGGTGGGTCCCTGCACCCACAAACGCCAGGTACACAATTGTCCAGCCAGGGCACAGTTCTGGAGGATGACGAGGTGGAGGATGAGGAGGAGGAGATGAAGGAGGAGGAGGAACCTAGTTCACAGCAGGGTGTCACCCAGACCAGCTCATGGCCATCACTGGTGCGTGGCTGGGGGGATACAGAGGACACAGACAATACACCTCTCACAGAGGACATGAGCGATTACATGCTGCAGTGTCTTCGCAACGACCTCCGAGTTGCCCACATTTTAACTTGTGCTGATTACTGGGTGGCCACGCCGCTGGATCCCCGTTAGAAGGACAACGTACCGTCCTTAATTCCGTCACTGGAGCGTGATCGTAAGATGCGTGAGTAGTAGCGCACGCTGGTAGATGCGCTGCTAGTGCTATTCCCACCTGACAGCCGGGGCACAGTGGAAGCACAAGGCGAAGGCAGAGGAAGAGGTCGCCAACGCAGCTGGGGCACCGCCAGCACTTCAGAAGGCAGGGTTATCATGGCCGAAATGTGGAAAAGCTTTGTCAGCACGCCACAACAACCAGCACCCCCAGCTGATATGGAATGTCTTAGCAGGAGGCAGCATTTCACCAACATGGTGGAGCAGTATGTGTGCACACGCCTACACATACTGAAAGACGGGTCTGCCTCCTTCAACTTCTGGGTTTCCAAATTGGGCACATGGCTTGAGCTTGCCCTTTACGCCTTGGAGGTGCTGGCCTGCCCTGCAGCCAGTGTATTATCTGAGCGTGTGTTTAGCACGGCAGGGGGGGTCATCACAGACAAGCGCAGCCGCCTGTCCACAGCCAATGTGGACAAGCTCACGTTCATTAAAATGAACCAGGCATGGATCCCACAGGACTTGTCCGTACCATGTGCAGAATAGACATGTATACCGGCTTTAACCAGCCATTTTTGATATTTCACACTCTTTTGGAGTGTACACTAATTAAAAAAAATATATAAAAATTCAAACCAAAAAACAGTGTTGGCTACCTTGTCCTCCTCCACCGCCGCGTCCACCTACACTGCTACGTCCACTGCCTCCTCAAACTCTTACTCCATATGGAACTCTACCTAATCAATATTTTTATTTTATTTTATGTTATTTCACTACTTTGTCTGTTACATTTTCGGGTGAGATTCACCAATTTTATTTCACTACTTTGTCTGTTACATTTTCGGGTGAGATTCACCATTTTTTGGGTGTGATGTACCACTGCTATACCTAGTAGACAGGTAAAAAAAAATTGTTACATTTTCGGGTGAAATTCACCAATTTTTGGGTGTGATGTACCACTGCTTTACCAAGTAGACAGGTAAAAAATAAAAATAAAACATTTGTCTGTTACATTTTCGGGTGAAATTCAACAATTTTTGGGTGTGATGTACCACTGCCAGGGCGGGGCCAACACAGAGGCTGGGGAGGCTCCAGCCTCAGGGCGCAGGCCAGCTCCCAGCCTCTGGGCGGCAGGCAGGCCACTGACCACGTCGCTGCTGCTGCCGCGTCTGCTGGGATGCCGGCCGCGCTGGAGGACGGATGGAGTAGTGAGCACTTGGCACTGACTTACGTGCTCCCTCCCGACTCCGCCTCCTGGCTCGGCCACTCCGCTGCTCTGGTGTCTGCTCAGTCACTTGCCTCAGGGCCGGCGTCAGAACCCGGCATACCTGGGCAAGTGCCGGGGCCCACTGTAAATTAGGGGGCCCACTCGTTTTTACATACAAGTTCATTCATGCTGCGCAGTGCCCGCCGCCCGGCCCCTCTCTCACATGATCTTCTGACTTGTCTCCAGGCAGAGCGTCTGTGTGCCGTGCGGCACGAGTACTGGTTTCCACAGCAGCGCCGCACGCCGCACAGGCACAGTTCTGAGTCTGACTGTAAGCCCGCCCTCAGCCAGCAGCAGGACTCGTCTGGGCGCAGCTGCAGAAGATTCAGAAGAGGACGCATAGCCAAGCCCAGAGGAAACCTGGAGCTGAATGCTGCTGCTGGACTCGTTTTAAATTTAGAATTAAGGTGAACTAGTAACAGTCACATACCAAGACCAGTTCATGAATTTTTGCCAATAAACTGTATAATTGATTTTATGTGTTCTGGTATTTTCTTATAGGAGTTTATACTGTGTTTTAGGCCGAATGCACATGGCCGTGTTCCATGGCTGTGAGCGGTCCGTGGTATCCCGGCCTGGCATCCTGCTGAGAGCAGGAGCGCACGGCGTCATTGGTTTCTGCTATGACGCCGTGCGCTTCATGCCACCACTGCACTACAGTAATACACTGGTATGATCTATACGAGTGTATACGGCAGGTCCGCAACGCAATACACGGGCACCGGCCCATGTGCACTCCGCATCACAGATGCGGACCCATTCACTTGAATGGGTCCCCAATCACAGAGATGCAGAACGAACGCATGGATCGAAACCCCATGGAAGCACTATGGAGTGCTTCCGTGGTATTTCTGGCCGTGCCTCCGCACCCCAATAAAATAGAACCTATTCAATTTTTCTGCGGGGGGCGGATGGTTAACGGACCAATTCAAGTTGAATGGGTCCGGATTCATCCCGGCCACTGCATGGACGTTGCCCGTGCATTGGGGACCGCAACGGATGCACAACGGCCGTGTGCATGAGGCCTAAGGGCTCTTTCATACGAGTGGATGCCGTGCGGGTAATCCGCTGTGTGAAAGACAGCCAAGCCTCGCTCCGGACAGCAGAGACACAGAGCATTAAAATGACTGATAATGCTCTTTGCCTCTCTCTGACATTTTTACTACAAAATCACAGTGAGATACAGTTGTCAGAAAATAGAAATAGAGGGGCACTCCATATAAGGGAACGGAGGACGGTAGTAAAGATTAATATTTAATCTATTATAGACATAGCATCAAACAGAATAAAAGACATCCATATAAAATAACATAAAATGACAAATCATAAAATCTATATATAAACACAAGTCCAAGGATCAGGGTCCTAGAGAAACACTGGATGGTGATAGAAGTTCAAAAGTTCATAGATGTGAACACTCTCCACAGTAGGATCAGTCCCGGCAGGTGCAAATCCACCTTAATACGGCTCCAAATAGCAGTGTCTGCAGAATCAAATAGCAGGTATAACACACTCTCCAACTGCAGCTTTCAGTATAGGAGGGCAAAATTGCTTCCAATCCTAGGGAGAGTCTCTTTTCGTGTGTTTGTAACAAATGTATCAAAGCGTCTCTTACCCTCTGCCTGGATTCAATGCGATGAGTCAGAGACAGCCGATCACAACTCAACGCGGCGTCCCACGTGGTATGGAGTCTGAACGTGACGTCTCACGTGACTCCACGGCTGAAGCAGAGGTTGACGTACTTGTTTAATCCTGGTAAGCGCCACCTCAATAGGAAATTCGCTATGCAGATCACCCCGACCGACGATGTTTCTTCTCGGTCACTTGTAATTACTTTGGGGAAAGTTTACTCACTGTCCTAACAAGCCCAAACGCGTTTCAGGGAATACACCCCTTCCTCAGTGGTAGAGACAGTGAGCATTTGGCAGCATTTTATATCCTCCCAGGAGACCAGCCGTGGGTAGGGCTGTTCTAATTGGGACATCCTAAAAGTCCGGTATGGAATTCCAATCATTAATCTCTCAGGCCATATCATGGATCTGATCATATAGAACTCCCATCAAGGATAGAAAAAACATAACAATATGAATGTCATAAACCATATAAACTGACAAAAGACGCATATGTGGTCACATGCGTCTAATATATCATCCATGTCCTTTCTCAGTTAAAAAACACAATATTTAATAGAAAATTCATACATAGACACTAAAATCATTGTAAAACCAGTAAATAACCTTGTGGATGTTATGATCAATATCAAAAAATAAAAAACGCCCAAAAACGCACATGTGGTCATATGCGTTTTTGATGCGTTTTTGATGCGTTTTTCTTAAAAAACGATAAAAAAGCGATTTCAGGGATCCAGAGGCATACACAGATATAAATTTTCTCAAATATAGATATATAGAGACATAAATCACTGTCCGACAATTGCAGGGGGTCTGTCTACGTCGGAAAAAGGGAGGGGAGCAGGGCAGGGAGGAAGGAACAGAGTGCTGAGGAACAGCCAGACTCTGAATCTGCATCACCACCCGGCTCACCTCCCATCCCTCAGAGGAATCCAAACAATTCCCATTCAGCATTCAGACCCCTGGGAATCAAGGATTCAAATTCGAAAATACGGCGGGATTCCTGCCTGGACATAGCGGCCACATGATTACCGCCTCTCCACGGTTTTTTAACCCTCTCTAGTGCTATAAATGTCAAGGATGAGGGATCACAATTGTGTATGTCCTTGAAATGTTTCGAGAGGGAGTGCAATAAATAGCCCTTTCTAATGTTGTCCAGATGTTCTGCCACTCTCTTCTTCAGTGTCCTCTTAGTTCTTCCTATATATTGTTTTCGACACCCACACTGTAACAGGTAGATCACATCTGTTGAATCACAGGTCAGACATTCATTAATATCTTACCTGAAAGAATTCTGAGTGGAGGTAACACTGGTAGTTTTCCTCGCAAAGTTAGTCACTTTGCAATTCCCACACCGTCCACACCGATGGAAGCCACCAGTTGTTAACCAACTGTGGCCTTCAGTTGGGCCTTTCTTAGTAGTTTTCAGTGTGGGTGCTACCTTTGCTGCCAACGTCATGGCCCTCGTATAGGTAATCCTAGGATCTCTTGTAAGAGATGACCCTATAATCTTATCATCTAAGAGGAGGTGCCAGTGTTTCCTAATGATTTTTTCTACCTGTCGGTGTTGTGAATGGTAGGGTAAGATTATCCTCAATACTTCATCTATTGGAGAAGTACATTTCGGGACAAAAAAGTCCTGTCTATTCATGTTCCTGACTTTTTCTAGAGCTTTTTTCACTGTCTGGTCTGGGTATTCCCTCACCAGAAACTGTTGGCTGAGATCAATGGCTGGTTTCTGGTCGGTACAATTACGCTTCAGTCGCCTGAATTGGCTAACTGGTATATTAAGTAACCATTTGGGTAGGTGGCAGCTGGAAAAGCGGATATAGCTATTCCTAGCTACCTCCTTAATAAAGGTACTACATTTAATCATACTTCCCTCTATTTTTACCTTAATATCCAGAAACTCAATTTCTTCGTAACTAATCTTCGGGGTAAATCTTAGATTTCTTTCATTCCTATTAACCTCCACCAGAAAATCGTCTAGAGTTTCTTTTGTACCTTTCCAGATGAGCAGAAAATCGTCGATGTACCTACGCCATAGCACCAGATCCCCCCCCAACCTAGGACCAATGACCTCATCCTCCCATTGGGCCAAGAAAAGGTTGGCATAGCTGGGGGCGAACCTGGTGCCCATGGCGGTCCCAGTCAACTGGAGATAAAAATCCCGCTCAAATGCAAAATAATTGTGTGAGAGGATGTATTCCACTCCCTCCAAGATGAACATTTGTTGTTCACTTTTCAAAGTGTTGTCCCTTTGAAATTGTTTCATTAGGGCATCTATCCCCATTTTGTGTTCGATGACAGTATAGAGGGAACTAACGTCGAGCGTACCCAACAGCCAGCCCTCCTTCCATTCCAAAGATTCAAGTGATTTGATAATATCCGTGGTGTCTTTAATATAAGAGGCAGTAGTCTTGACCAAAGGCTGAAGCCAGCGGTCAATATACCGCGACAAATTTGATGAAATAGAGTCAATGCCCGATACTATTGGTCTTCCAGGGGGACATTTTAAATCTTTATGAATCTTAGGAAGACAATAGAATATGGGAATTCTTTTTTGTGTCTCTGTAATGTATCTTGCCTCATGGTCCTGCAGGAATCCTGCCGTCATTCCCTTCTCACAAAGCTTTTTTAATTCCCTGTGGTATTCCTCTGTAGGGTCTCCTTTAAGTTTTTGGTATGTATTTCCATCTCTCAATTGTCTAAGACACTCTTCCCTATACGCTTCTGTATCTAAAATTACTACAGCTCCGCCCTTATCCAAAGGTCTAATAGTAATCTCCTTAGTATCTTGCAATTCCTGGATCGCATCTCGTTCCATTCTTGTCAGATTTGGATTCCGGGTGCGACCCTTTAATGATCTTAGCTCTTTTTCTATATTTGTCTTAAAGGTGACCATTTCCCCACTCATTTCCTGTCTTGGATATTTTTTAGATCTTACTCTTAAATCAGTATGGGAATAACTCCTGACTAGAGTTGAGCGAACACCTGGATGTTCGGGTTCGAGAAGTTCGGCCGAACTTCCCGGAAATGTTCGGGTTCGGGATCCGAACCCGATCTGAACTTCGTCCCGAACCCGAACCCCATTGAAGTCAATGGGGACCCGAACTTTTCGGTACTAAAAAGGCTGTAAAACAGCCCAGGAAAGGGCTAGAGGGCTGCAAAAGGCAGCAACATGTAGGTAAATCCCCTGCAAACAAATGTGGATAGGGAAATGAATTAAAATAAAAATTAAATAAATAAAAATTAACCAAAATCAATTGGAGAGAGGTCCCATAGCAGAGAATCTGGCTTCACGTCACCCACCACTGTAAGAGTCCATTTTCATAAATTTAGGCCCTGCACCCAGGCAGAGGAGAGAGGTCCCGTAACAGACAATCTGGCTTCATGTCAGCAGAGAATCAGTCTTCATATCATAGCAGAGAATCAGGCTTCACGTCAGCCACCAATGCAACAGTCCATTGTCAGATATTTAGGCCCAGCACCCAGGCAGAGGAGAGAGGTCCTGTAACAGACAATCTGGCTTCACGTCAGCCACCAGTGCAACAGTCCATTGGCATATATTTAGGCCCAGCACCCAGGCAGAGGAGAGAGGTCCCGTAACAGAGAATCTGGCTTCATGTCAGCAGAGAATTAGTCTGCATGTCATAGCAGAGAATCAGGCTTCACGTCACCCAACATTGGAACAGTCCATTGGCATATATTTAGGCCCCGGCACCCAGACAGAGGAGAGGTTCATTCAAATTTGGGTAGCCTCGCAATATAATGGTAAAATGAAAATAAAAATAGGATTGAATGAGGAAGTGCCCTGGAGTACAATAATATATGGTTAAGGGGAGGTAGTTAATGTCTAATCTGAACAAGGGACGGACAGGTCCTGTGGGATCCATGCCTGGTTCATTTTTATGAACGTCAGCTTGTCCACATTGGCTGTAGACAGGCGGCTGCGTTTGTCTGTAATGACACCCCCTGCCGTGCTGAATACACGTTCAGACAAAACGCTGGCCGCCGGGCAGGCCAGCACCTCCAAGGCATAAAAGGCTAGCTCTGGCCACGTGGACAATTTAGAGACCCAGTAGTTGAATGGGGCCGAACTATCAGTCAGTACGTGGAGGGGTGTGCACACGTACTGTTCCACCATGTTAGTGAAATGTTGCCTCCTGCTAACACGTTGCGTATCAGGTGGTGGTGCAGTTAGCTGTGGCGTGTTGACAAAACTTTTCCACATCTCTGCCATGCTAACCCTGCCCTCAGAGGAGCTGGCCGTGACACAGCTGCCTTGGCGACCTCTTGCTCCTCCTCTGCCTTGGCCTTGGGCTTCCACTTGTTCCCCTGTGACATTTGGGAATTCTCTCAGTAGCGCGTCTACCAACGTGCGCTTGTACTCGCGCATCTTCCTATCACGCTCCAGTGCAGGAAGTAAGGTGGGCACATTGTCTTTGTAGCGTGGATCCAGCAGGGTGGCAACCCAGTAGTCCGCACACGTTAAAATGTGGGCAACTCTGCTGTCGTTGCGCAGGCACTGCAGCATGTAGTCGCTCATGTGTGCCAGGCTGCCCAGGGGTAAGGACAAGCTGTCCTCTGTGGGAGGCGTATCGTCATCGTCCTGCCTTTCCCCCCAGCCACGCACCAGTGATGGACCCGAGCTGCGTTGGGTGCCACCCCGCTGTGACCATGCTTCATCCTCATCCTCCTCCACCTCCTCCTCATCCTCGTCCTCCTCGTCCTCCAGTAGTGGGCCCTGGCTGGCCACATTTGTACCTGGCCTCTGCTGTTGCCTAAAACCTCCCTCTGAGTCACTTCGAAGAGACTGGCCTGAAAGTGCTAAAAATTACCCCTCCTCCTCCTCCTCCTCCTCCTCCTGGGCCACCTCCTCTTCCATCATCGCCCTAAGTTTTTTCTCAAGGAGACATAGAAGTGGTATTGTAACGCTGATAACGGCGTCATCGCCACTGGCCATGTTGGTGGAGTACTCGAAACAGAGCAACAGGGCACACAGGTCTCGCATGGAGGCCCAGTCATTGGTGGTGAAGTGGTGCTGTTCTGTAGTGCGACTGACCCTTGCGTGCTGCAACTGAAACTCCACTATGGCCTGCTGCTGCTCGCACAGTCTGTCCAGCATGTGCAAGGTGGAGTTCCACCTGGTGGGCACGTCGCATATGAGGCGGTGAGCGGGAAGGCCGAAGTTACGCTGTAGCGCAGACAGGCGAGCAGCAGCAGGATGTGAACGCCGGAAGCGCGAACAGACGGCCCGCTTTTTATGCAGCAGCTCTGACATGTCGGGGTAGTTGTGAATGAACTTCTGCACCACCAAATTCAGCACATGCGCCAAGCAAGTGTTGTGCGTCAAACTGGCTAGTCCCAGAGCTGCAACGAGATTTCGCCCATTATCACACACCACCAGGCCGGGCTTGAGGCTCACCGGCAGCAACCACTCGTCGGTCTGTTGTTCTATACCCTGCCACAACTCCTGTGCGGTGTGGGGCCTGTCCCCCAAACATATGAGTTTCAGAATGGCCTGCTGACGTTTACCCCGGGCTGTGCTGAAGTTGGTGGTAAAGGTGTGTGGCTGACTAGATGAGCAGGTGGAAGAAGAGGAGGAGGAAGTCTAGTAGGAGGAGGTGGCAACAGGAGGCAAAGAATGTTGCCCTGTGATCCTTGGTGGCGGAAGGACGTGCGCCAAACAGCTCTCCGCCTGGTGCCCAGCTGCCACTACATTTACCCAGTGTGCAGTTAGGGAGATATAGCGTCCCTGGCCGTGCTTACTGGTCCACGTATCTGTGGTTAGGTGGACCTTGCCACAGATGGCGTTGCGCAGTGCACACTTGATTTTATCGGATACTTGGTTGTGCAGGGAAGGCACGGCTCTCTTGGAGAAGTAGTGGCGGCTGGGAACAACATACTGTGGGACAGCAAGCGACATGAGCTGTTTGAAGCTGTCTGTGTCCACCAGCCTAAATGACAGCATTTCATAGGCCAGTAGTTTAGAAATGCTGACATTCAGGGCCAGGGATCGAGGGTGGCTAGGTGGGAATTTACGCTTTCTCTCAAATGTTTGTGAGACGGAGAGCTGAACGCTGCCGTGTGACATGGTTGAGATGCTTGGTGACGGAGGTGGTGGTGGTGTTGGTGGTACATCCCCTGTTTGCTGGGCGGCAGGTGCCAACGTTCCTCCAGAGGCGGAGGAAGAGGCCGAGGCGGCGGCAGCAGAAGAGGCCGAGGCGGCAGCAGCAAAAGAGGTAGCAGGGGGAGCCTGAGTGACTTCCTTGGTTTTAAGGTGTTTTTATTCTGTCTTGTTGACAGGATTATGTATATTTATATTAAGATTATGTGGTTATTGTCTTATATGACTTGTTTTTGCACTTTATTTCTATCTTTATATAGATCTAAAGAGGTTGTGCATTTGTTTACAGCTATAGTTAATTGGTACATTAAACTGTGCATATTTATGTGTGATTACAACAGTAAGTATTTAATAAAAACTCCACAAGTTTGGGGGGGGGGGGCACACTTGGGCAGCTCAACCTCTGTTGGTGCTGGACCTTGTCCCAGCCCTGACCACTGCTATACCTAGAAGACAGGTTAAAAAAATTAATTGTTACATTTTCCGGTGAAATTTACAAATTTTTGGGTGTGAGGTAAAAAAAAATTGTCTGTTACATTTTTGGGTGAAATTCACCAATTTTTTATGTGTGATGTACCATTGCTATACCTAGTAGACAGGTAAAAAAATAAACAAATTTGTCAGTTACATTTTCTGGTGAAATTCACCAATTTTTGGGTGTGATGTACCACTGCTATACCGAGTAGACAGGTAAAAAAAAAAAAAATACTAATCCTCTGTTACATTTTTGGGTGAAATTCACAATTTTTTGGGTGTGAGGTACCACTTCTATACCTAGTAGACAGTTTAAAAATAAAAAAATAAAAATTGTCTGTTATATTTTCGAGTGAAATTCACCAATTTTTGGGTGTGATGTACCTTTGCTATACCTAGTAGACAGGTAAAAAAAATAACAAATTTGTCTGTTACATTTTCGGGTGAAATTCACCAATTTTTGGGCGTGATGTACCACTGCTATACCTAGTAGACAGGTAAAAAAATAAAAAAAATAAATGTCAGTTACATTTTCCGGTGAAATTCACAAATTTTTGGTTGTGATGTACCACTGCTATACCTAGTAGACAGGTAAAAAAAATATCTGTTACATTTTCAGGTGAAATTTACCAATTTGTGGGTGTAATATACCCCTCCTCTACCTAGTTGACAGCTTAAAAAAATTCAATAATTTTTCTTTTACATTTTTGGGTGACAATAAACAATTTTATTCTGTCATACACCCCTGCTCTACCAAGTAGACAGGTTCATAAATTTCAGTAATTTTTCTGTTACATTCTTGGGTTGACATTTTACAATTTTGGACATGAATAAACCCCTGCTCTGCATAGGTGACAGGGAATACAATTTTTGAAATTCTTCTTTATTTGATGTGCGCCACCTCCTTTCATTCAATGCCTAAACTTTAACAAGTTGTCCCACATTTGCGCTTTAATAATTTGTCCCACATTTGCGCTTCAATAATTTTGTTCAAATTTTGATTGCAAATAATAGTGATGAGAGAATGTTTCAAAAATTCGATTTGGACAGTGTGCCGAATTTCCCAACAAGATTCCAATCGATCCAAATTTATTTGTGACAAATCACATAAAAAAAAACAGCTATTTCCTGGCTGTAGAGAGCCTGTATAGTTGTGAAGAGCACTTTGCCTTGCAGTTACACAAATAGGGAGTCTGCTGTGGAAGTGAAAAAATACTGTGAGTCAGTATAACACGCAGATGACAGTCGTCGCTCTTAGAATCACTGCACACTTTACTTATTTGGGCAGTTAAGGGGCCAAAACTGACCAAATAACTTGTGTGAACTCAGCCTAACAGGTCAATGTTAGCTCCAGGTATGAAGAACCGTGCAGAGGCCCAAGATTCTACTTTAGAGTGAAAGAGCGCACTCCTTTTACACCGTCGTCAGCCGATTCCACATAGATTTCTACAGAACCTGTTCTGTTACACACTGATACAAGTAGAGGCCCCCCCCCCCCACCAGAGTGGAGAGGGTGTAAGCAGTTAACCCAGCTTTCCCCAAATCTAACTGTGCAGCTTCCATCTTCCCGGGTATATAACCCTGCATATTCATCCGTGTATACTATTTTCTGCAAATGCGATATCACTGTGCTTAATCCTATAGATGTTTTCCTAATTAAACTGACTTGATTTGTGTAACTGTTGTAATGCTTGTGATCTGTATTGATTTTTTGGCTCATCCAGGTCCTTAGCTCTATCTGCTTACCTACATATAGAATCTCTTCTCATGTGCCTTGTTTAAGTGATTGATTAATGATCTAAATTACCCCTAGTTCTATGATCACACTCCCTATAAATATAGACACGTTATAAGGGGAAGCACTCTCAGGGGTCAGCACGAGCCAAAAATCACCATCTATGCCAATGCACCATATTGCCTAAGCATTTGGCAGTTAATCATAGCAGTTAGACAGGGCAGGAGACGGATGTGCTATGTGAGCTACTCAAAGTTAAACACAGCACAGGTATGTTACAGTATTGTTTCACACAGGTTCGTGCTACGGTTCATATTGCGCCTTGTCTCTATGTCCGTTTTCTTATGTTCATTTTACCTCCACATTCACCGCCCTCTTCCTCCACCATTACCTTCTTTCCAGATCTGCCCCTCTCTCCTTTACTCTCCCATCACTGAAACCAGGGTTCAGGAATCCGACACAGCTTCCCCCACTACTCTTTCCTACAGCGGCCTACACTTCTCACATACCCCCAGAAATGAGAACAGACATGGTGGCGGAGTTGGCATTCTCCTGTCCCCACAATGCACTTTCTTGTTCATCCCCCCAGTTCCATCACTCTAATTCCCTTCTTTTGAGGTTCACACCCTCAGGCTTTTCCTTCCCTTCCCCCTCAGAGTAGCGGTTGTATACCATCCCCCTGGCTCACCCACCCAGTTCCTGGAACACTTTATAGCCTGGCTGCCACACTTCCTGTCCTCTGAAATACCAACCCTTATCTTGGGAGACTTCAATAGCCCCATAAACAGCCTCATCTCCCCGTCTGCCTCCCAGCTTCTCTCTCTAACCTCCTCTCTTGGCCTCTCACAACTTTTTAACTCTCATACACATAAAGATGGTAACTCACTTGACTTGGTCTTCGTCAGGCTTTGATCAATCTCGAACTATAATAACTCACCTCTCCCTCTCTCTGACCACAACATCCTCTCCATCACTCTAACAATTCTACACCCATCCCAGCACACTCGTACTTATTACACATACCAAAATGTAAACGCCTCCTACTCTTTGATCCTCCAAACACAGATCAAAGCAGCCTTGGCTTACGCAGCAAACTCAATTCCTCCAGCATTGCTCCAGGAGTGCTAAACGCCTATGGAAAAAAAAACTCATACACCAGAGAACTTCCTCCATTACAAATTCATGCTAAGAACCTATAACTCTGCCCCCACCTCACCAAAGATACATACTTCACCACCCTAATATGGATGACATAGTATCTTCGTATCTTAATAGGAAGCGCTGAGTGACAACAGCTATAGCTAATCATTATGGTCCATGTATGGTTGTCATCTTTGAAAAGCTATTTAAAACTGTAAAATTCTGCTCCTTCTTTCCTATCCTCCCAGTTTCTGAGCACACACTGTCCATCATCCTTCAGTCATGATTCCTTGGATATTTCAGTGGAACTAAGACAAAAAGCTTAGAAGAGAACTAATGCTTCCTGAAAAAACATATCCATGGAGTTTAGGGCCTCAGACAGTAGGTGATAATATAGCAGATGGAAGGTTTTACTCTGTTCTCCTGTTACAAACTTATTTTTTTTAATCACAGCCATTCTATCTTGAGTTAAAGTGTTTCAGCATTTAAATCACTAAAACAGGAGGGTGGCGATGAAGCATTGTAAACCTATAAGGAAAAAAATTGATTATGTAAAAGACAAATAAAAACAGCCAAACTAGAGACAAAGAGATTAATTGCCAAAGAGACTAAAACTAACCCTAAAATGTTCTTCAATTACAGGTATATAAATGGTAAAAAGTATAAATCTGAAGGTGTAGGCCCTTTACAGAGTAATGAGGGGGGAGTTGCAGACAGCGATAAGGAGAAAGCAACGCTATTCAATATTTTTTTCTCCACTGTATTCATTGGGGAAAATAAACTGAAAGATAAAATGCAGAATGTAAAAGTAAATTCCCCATTTAAAGTGCCCTGTCTGACCAAGAAAGAAGTACAGCAGTGTCTTAAAAATAATTAAAATAGACAAATAGCCGGAACCAGATGGCATACACCCCCGTATATTAAGAGATTTAAGTAATGTCATAAGTATTCACCCCCCTTGACTTGTTTAAAATTTTGGTGCCTCACAGCCTGGAATTAACATGGATTATTTGAGGATTTGCATCATTTCATTTACAGAACATGCCCACAACTTTGAAGATGTTTTTTTTTTTATTATTATTATTATTATTGTAAAGCAAACAACAATTAGGACAAAATAACAGAAAAAGTCAATGTACATAACTATTCACCCCCCTAAAGTCAATACTTTGTAGAGCCACCTTTTGCGGCAATCACAGCTCCAAGTCGCTTTGGATAACTCTCTATGAGCTTGACACATCTTACCACTGGGAGTTTTGCCCATTCCTCCTTGCAAAACATTTACTTTTTTACCCTTAAACCAGTCAAGTGTTGCTTTAGCAGTGTGTTTGAGTTCATTGTCCTGCTGGAAGATGAACCTCCGTCCTAGCCTCAAATCACGCACAGGGTAGTACAGGTTTTGCTCAAGAATGTCCCTGTATTTAGCACCATCCATCTTTCCCTAAATTCTGACCAGTTTCGCAGTCCCGGCTGCTGAAAAACATCCCCACAGCATGATACTGCCACCACCATGTTTCACTGTGGGGATAATGTTCTTTGGGTGATGTGATATGTTGGGTTTGCGCCAGATATAGCGTTTTCTTTGTCTGCCGAAAAGTTAAATTTTAGTCTCATCAGACGAGCGCACCTTCCTCCATACATTTTGGGAGTCTCCCACATGCCTTTTCGCAAACTCACAACGTTTTTATACTTGAAAGTAATGGCTTTCTTCTGGTCACTCTGCCATAAATCCCAACTCTATGGAGCGTATGGCTTATTGTCGTTCTATGTACAGATACTTCAGTCTTTGCTGTGGAGATCTGCTGCTCCTCCAGGGTTACTTTAGAAACCTGTGCTTCCTTTTGGATTAATGCCCTCCTTGCCCGGTCCGTGAGTCTTGGTGGGCAGCCGTCTCTTGGCAGATTTGCTGTTGTGCCATGTTCTGCCCATTTGGCTATGATAGATTTGATGGTGCTCCTGGGGATCATCAAAGATTATATATTTTTTTAACCTAATCCTGACTTGTACTTCTCAACATCATTGTTTCTTACTTGTTTGGAGAGTTCCTTGGTCTTCATGGCAGTGTTTGGTCAGTGATGCCACTTGCTAAGGCCTTTCAAAAAAGGTGTATATATGTAATGAGAGATCATGTGACACTTAGATTGCACACAGGTGGACATCATTTCACTAAATATGTGACTTCTGAAGGTAATTGGTTGCACCAGAGCTTTTTATGGGCTTTCTAACAAAGGGGGTAAATACATACGCACATGCCAATTTTCTAGATCTAAAAAATAGTTTTATTTATATATTTCAACTTTTTTTATTTTTTTCATTTTACTCCACCAACTTAGACTATTGTGTTCTGATCCATCACATAAAATTCAGATTAACAAAACATTGAATTTAAGGCTGTAATGTAACAAAATAGGAAAAAAAGGGGGGTGAATACTTTTGCAAGGCACTGTGTGTGTATATATATATATATATATATACTACAGAAGACAGTATATTTTATATATATATACTACAGAGGACAGTATACTTTATATATACTGCAGAGGACAGTACACGGCTACAGATGAATCTGGATAGATTAGAGGCTTGGGCAGAGAAGTGACAGATGAGGTTTAACACTGACAAATGTAAGGTTATGCACATGGGAAGGAATAATGCACGTCACCAGTACATACTAAATGGTAAAACACTCGGTAACACTGACATGGAAAAGGATCTAGGAATTTTAGTGAACAGCAAACTAAGCTGTAAAAAACAGTGTCAGGCAGCTGCTGCCAAGGCCAATAAGATAATGGGTTGCATTAAAAGGGGCATAGATGCCCGTGATGAGAGCATAGTCCTACTACTTTACAAATCACTAGTCAGGCCACACATAGAGTACTGTGTACAGTTCTGGGCTTCTGTGAACAAGGCAGACATAGCAGAGCTGGAGAGGGTTCAGAGGAGGGAAACTAAAGTAATAACTGGAATGGGGAGACTACAGGACCCAGAAAGATTATCAAAATTAGGGTTATACACTTTAGAAAAAAGACGACTGAGGGGAGATCTAATTACTATGTATAAATATATATACACTCACCTAAAGAATTATTAGAAACACCTGTTCTATTTCTCATTAATGCGATTATCTAGTCAACCAATCACATGGCAGTTGCTCCAATGCATGTAGGGTTGTGGTCCTGGTCAAGACAATCTCCTGAACTCCAAACTGAATGTCAGAATGGGAAAGAAAGGTGATTTAAGCAATTTTGAACGTGGCATGGTTGTTGGTGCCAGACGGGCCGGTCTGAGTATTTCACAATCTGCTCAGTTACTGATATTTTCACGCACAACCATTTCTAGGGTTTACAAAGAATGGTGTGAAAAGGGAAAAACATCCAGTATGCGGCAGTCCTGTGGGCGAAAATGCCTTGTTGATGCTAGAGGTCAGAGGAGAATGGGCCGACTTATTCAAGCTGATAGAAGAGCAACGTTGACTGAAATAACCACTCGTTACAACCGAGCAGAAGACCCCACCGGGTACCACTTATCTCCACTACAAATAGGAAAAAGAGGCTACAATTTGCACGAGCTCACCAAAATTGGACTGTTGAAGACTAGAAGAATGTTGCCTGGTCTAATGAGTCTCGATGTCTGTTGAGACATTCAAATGGTAGAGTCCGAATTTGGCGTAAACAGAATGAGAACATGTATCCATCATGCCTTGTTACCACTGTGCAGGCTGGTGGTGGTGGTGTAATGGTGTGGGGGATGTTTTCTGGGGACACTTTAGGCCCCTTAGTGTCCATTGACCATCGTTTAAATGCCACGGGCTACCTGAGCATTGTTTCTGACCATGTCCATCCCTTCATGACCACCATGTACCCATCCTCTGATGGCTACTTCCAGCAGGATAATGCACCATGTCACAAAGCTCGAATCATTTCAAATTGGTTTCTTGAACATGACAATGAGTTCACTGTACTAAAATGGCCCCCACAGTCACCAGATCTCAACCCAATAGAGCATCTTTGGGATGTGGTGGAACGGGAGCTTCGTGCCCTGGATGTGCATCCCTCAAATCTCCATCAACTGCAAGATGCTATCCTATCAATATGGGCCAACATTTCTAAAGAATGCTATCAGCACCTTGTTGAATCAATGCCACGTAGAATTAAGGCAGTTCTGAAGGCAAAAGGGGGTCCAACACCGTATTAGTATGGTGTTCCTAATAATTCTTTAGCTGTGTGTATATATATATATATATATATATACACACTCCGGAAAAAAAAGTTGCCACCTGGATGTAACTAAGCAAATAGTTATGAGCCTCCTATTGGATAATTACTGCATGGGTGATTATCTTTCAGCTGGCAGTAAGTTATTTAACACCAACTGGTGCAATGAGTTGCTTCTCATTTCTTAAACAACCATGTCAAAAGACACATATCGTGGTCGTGCAAACGATGTTAGTCTGTTTGAGAAGGGTCAAATCATTGGCATGCATCAAGCAGAGAAAACATCTATTGCAGAAACTATTAAAATTGGGTTAAGAATAGGGATGAGCGAACCCGAACTGTATAGTTCGGGTTCGTACCGAATTTTGGGGTGTCCGTGACACGGACACGAACCCGGACATTTTCGTAAAAGTCCGGGTTCGGTGTTCGTCGCTTTCTTGGCGCTTTTTGAAAGGCTGCAAAGCAGCCAATCAACAAGCGTCATACTACTTGCCCCAAGAGGCCGTCACAGCCATGCCTACTATTGGCATGGCTGTGATTGGCCAGAGCACCATGTGACCCAGCCTCTATTTAAGCTGGAGTCACGTAGCGCCGCACGTCACTCTGCTCTGATCAGCATAGGGAGAGGTTGCAGCCGCGACGTTAGGGCGAGATTAGGCAGTGATTAACTCCTCCAAAGGACTTCATTCAGAGATCGATCTGCAGCTGTGCATGATTGAACTGCTGCTATTGAATTGCTCACTGTCTTTAGGCTGCCCAGAGCGTTTTTCAGTCACTTTTTTCTGGGGTGATCGGCGGCCATTTTGTGTCTTGTGTTGCGCCAGCACAAGCTGCCACCAAGTGCATTTAACCCTCAATTGTGTGGTTGTTTTTTGGCTAAATCCTACATCAGGGTGAAGCTGTCACACCAAGTGCATTTAACCAGCAATAGTCTGGTTATTTTTTGGCCCTATACTACATCAGGGGCAAGCTGAGCCTGTCACCAAGTGCATTTAACCCTCAATGGTGTGGTTGTTTTTTGGCTAAGTCCTACATCAGGGTGAAGCTGACACACCAAGTGCATTTAACCAGCAATAGTCTGTTTATTTTTTGGCCATATACTACATCAGGGGCAAGCTGTCACCAAGTGCATTTAACCCTCAATGGTGTGGTTGTTTTTTGGCTAAATCCTACATCAGGGTGAAGCTGTCACACCAAGTGCATTTAACCAGCAATAGTCTGTTTATTTTTTGGCCATATACTACATCAGGGGCAAACTGCGCCTGTCACCAAGTGCATTTAACCCTCAGTAGTGTGGTTGGTCAAGCTGTCACACCAAGTGCATTTAACCATCAATAGTGTGGTTATTTTTTGGCCATATCCCAGTCTAATTCTGTCAGTAAACGTATACCTGTCACCCAGCGCCTAAATACTAGTCCTCAAGTTTATATCCAGCTAAATCTGTCGTTACTGGTGTGGCTGGTCAAGTTATTTAGTGTCCGTCAAAGCACAGTTTTTGTTCTGGGTTGAAATACAATTCCCAATTTAGCAATTTCATAATTTAGTGGTTTCTGCTGTATCAGGCCTACTTTAAATTTATCCCTAAAAGGGTATATCAGATTCAAGGTGCACATAGGGTCATTCTGAATAACTTCACACACACGCTACTGTGCATTTCCAAGTCTAATTCTGTCAGTAAACCTATACCTGTCACCCAGCGCCTAAATACTAGGCCTCAAATTTATATTCAGCTAAATCTGTCGTTACTGCTGTACTGTTGTGGCTGGTCAAGTTATTTAGTGTCCGTCAAAGCACAGTTTTTGTTCTGGGTTGAAATACAATTCCCAATTTAGCAATTTCCTAATTTAGTGGTTTCTGCTGTATCAGAGCTATTTTAAATCTATTCCTAAAAGGGTATATCAGATTCAAGGTGCACATAGGGTCATTCTGAATAACTTCACACACACGCTACTGTGCATTTCCAAGTCTAATTCTGTCAGTAAACCTATAACTGTCACCCAGCGCCTAAAAACTAGGCCTCAAATTTATATCCAGCTAAATCTGTCGTTACTGGTGTGGCTGGTCAAGTTATTTAGTGTCCGTCAAAGCACAGTTTTTGTTCTGGGTTGAAATACAATTCCCAATTTAGCAATTTCCTAATTTAGTGGTTTCTGCTGTATCAGAGCTATTTTAAATCTATCCCTAAAAGGCTATATCAGATTCAAGGTGCACATAGGGTCATTCTGAATAACTTCACACACACGCTACTGTGCATTTCCAAGTCTAATTCTGTCAGTAAACCTATACCTGTCATCCAGCGCCTAAATACTAGGCCTCAAATTTATATTCAGCTAAATCTGTGGTTACTGCTGTGCCTGTATTAGTGTAATACGGTACCTAAATAGATAGCCAGATAGTGTTAGGTGTCTGTAAAAAAGGCCTGAATTTGAATTCAATACATTGGGTCAAATAATATTTTTGTTGTTGTGGTGAACGATAACAATGAGGAAAACATCTAGTAAAGGACGCGGACGCGGACATGGTCGTGGTGGTGTTAGTGGACCCTCTGGTGCTGGGAGAGGACGTGGCCGTTCTGCCACAGCCACACGTTCTAGTGTACCAATTACCTCAGGTCCCAGTAGCCGCCATAATTTACAGCGATATTTGGTGGGGCCCAATGCCGTTCTAAGGATGGTAAGGCCTGAGCAGGTACAGGCATTAGTCAATTGGGTGGCTGACAGTGGATCCAGCACGTTCACATTATCTCCCACCCAGTCTTCTGCAGAAAGCGCACAGATGGCGCCTGAAAACCAAGCCCATCAGTCTGTCACATCACCCCCATGCATACCAGGGAAACTGTCTGAGCCTCAAGTTATGCAGCAGTCTCTTATGCTGTTTGAAGACTCCGCTGGCAGGGTTTCCCAAGGGCATCCACCCAGCCCTTCCCCAGCAGTGGAAGACATAGAATGCACTGACGCACAACCACTTATGTTTCCTGATGATGAGGACATGGGAATACCACCTCAGCATGTCTCTGATGATGACGAAACACAGGTGCCAACTGCTGCGTCTTTCTGCAGTGTGCAGACTGAACAGGAGGTCAGGGATCAAGACTGGGTGGAAGACGATGCAGGGGACGATGAGGTCCTAGACCCCACATGGAATGAAGGTCGTGCCACTGACTTTCACAGTTCGGAGGAAGAGGCAGTGGTGAGACCGAGCCAACAGCGTAGCAAAAGAGGGAGCAGTGGGCAAAAGCAGAACACCCGCCGCCAAGAGACTCCGCCTGCTACTGACCGCCGCCATCTGGGACCGAGCACCCCAAAGGCAGCTTCAAGGAGTTCCCTGGCATGGCACTTCTTCAAACAATGTGCTGACGACAAGACCCGAGTGGTTTGCACGCTGTGCCATCAGAGCCTGAAGCGAGGCATTAACGTTCTGAACCTTAGCACAACCTGCATGACCAGGCACCTGCATGCAAAGCATGAACTGCAGTGGAGTAAACACCTTAAAACCAAGGAAGTCACTCAGGCTCCCCCTGCTACCTCTTCTGCTGCTGCCGCCTCGGCCTCTTCTGCTGCTGCCGCCTCGGCCTCTTCCTCCGCCTCTGGAGGAACGTTGGCACCTGCCGCCCAGCAAACAGGGGATGTACCACCAACACCACCACTACCTCCGTCACCAAGCATCTCAACCATGTCACACGGCAGCGTTCAGCTCTCCATCTCACAAACATTTGAGAGAAAGCGTAAATTCCCACCTAGCCACCCTCGATCCCTGGCCCTGAATGCCAGCATTTCTAAACTACTGGCCTATGAAATGCTGTCATTTAGGCTGGTGGACACAGACAGCTTCAAACAGCTCATGTCGCTTGCTGTCCCACAGCCGTGCCTTCCCTGCACAACCAAGTATCCGATAAAATCAAGTGTGCACTGCGCAACGCCATCTGTGGCAAGGTCCACCTAACCACAGATACGTGGACCAGTAAGCACGGCCAGGGACGCTATATCTCCCTAACTGCACACTGGGTAAATGTAGTGGCAGCTGGGCCCCAGGCGGAGAGCTGTTTGGCGCACATCCTTCCGCCGCCAAGGATCGCAGGGCAACATTCTTTGCCTCCTGTTGCCACCTCCTCCTTCTCGGCTTCCTCCTCCTCTTCTTCCACCTGCTCATACAGTCAGCCACACACCTTCACCACCAACTTCAGCACAGCCCGGGGTAAACGTCAGCAGGCCATTCTGAAACTCATATGTTTGGGGGACAGGCCCCACACCGCACAGGAGTTGTGGCGGGGTATAGAACAACAGACCGACGAGTGGTTGCTGCCGGTGAGCCTCAAGCCCGGCCTGGTGGTGTGTGATAATGGGCGAAATCTCGTTGCAGCTCTGGGACTAGCCGGTTTGACGCACATCCCTTGCTTGGCGCATGTGCTGAATTTGGTGGTGCAGAAGTTCATTCACAACTACCCCGACATGTCAGAGCTGCTGCATAAAGTGCGGGCCGTCTGTTCGCGCTTCCGGCGTTCACATCCTGCCGCTGCTCGCCTGTCTGCGCTACAGCGTAACTTCGGCCTTCCCGCTCACCGCCTCATATGCGACGTGCCCACCAGGTGGAACTCCACCTTGCACATGCTGGACAGACTGTGCGAGCAGCAGCAGGCCATAGTGGAGTTTCAGCTGCAGCACGCACGGGTCAGTCGCACTACGGAACAGCACCACTTCACCACCAATGACTGGGCCTCCATGCGAGACCTGTGTGCCCTGTTGCGCTGTTTCGAGTACTCCACCAACATGGCCAGTGGCGATGACGCCGTTATCAGCGTTACAATACCACTTCTATGTCTCCTTGAGAAAACACTTAGGGCGATGATGGAAGAGGAGGTGGCCCAGGAGGAGGAGGAGGAGGAAGAGGGGTCATTTTTAGCACTTTCAGGCCAGTCTCTTCGAAGTGACTCAGAGGGAGGTTTTTTGCAACAGCAGAGGCCAGGTACAAATGTGGCCAGCCAGGGCCCACTACTGGAGGACGAGGAGGACGAGGATGAGGAGGAGGTTGAGGAGGATGAGGATGAAGCATGGTCACAGCAGGGTGGCACCCAACGCAGCTCGGGCCCATCACTGGTGCGTGGCTGGGGGGAAAGGCAGGACGATGACGATACGCCTCCCACAGAGGACTGCTTGTCCTTACCCCTGGGCAGCCTGGCACACATGAGCGACTACATGCTGCAGTGCCTGCGCAACGACAGCAGAGTTGCCCACATTTTAACGTGTGCGGACTACTGGGTTGCCACCCTGCTAGATCCACGGTACAAAGACAATGTGCCCACCTTACTTCCTGCACTGGAGCGTGATAGGAAGATGCGCGAGTACAAGCGCACGTTGGTAGACGCGCTACTGAGAGCATTCCCAAATGTCACAGGGGAACAAGTGGAAGCCCAAGGCCAAGGCAGAGGAGAAGCAAGAGGTTGCCAAGGCAGCTGTGTCACAGCCAGCTCCTCTGAGGGCAGGGTTAGCATGGCAAAGATGTGGAAAAGTTTTGTCAACACGCCACAGCTAACTGCACCACCACCTGATACGCAACGTGTTAGCAGGAGGCAACATTTCACTAACATGGTGGAACAGTACGTGTGCACACCCCTCCACGTACTGACTGATGGTTCGGCCCCATTCAACTTCTGGGTCTCTAAATTGTCCACGTGGCCAGAGCTAGCCTTTTATGCCTTGGAGGTGCTGGCCTGCCCGGCGGCCAGCGTTTTGTCTGAACGTGCATTCAGCACAGCAGGGGGCGTCATTACAGACAAACGCAGCCGCCTGTCTACAGCCAATGTGGACAAGCTGACGTTCATAAAAATGAACCAGGCATGGATCCCACAGGACCTGTCTATCCCTTGTGCAGATTAGACATTAACTACCTCCCCTTAAACATATATTATTGTACTCCAGGGCACTTCCTCATTCAATCCAATTTTTATTTTCATTTTACCATTATATTGCGAGGCTACCCAAAGTTGAATGAACCTCTCCTCTGTCTGGGTGCCGGGGCCTAAATATATGCCAATGGACTGTTCCAATGTTGGGTGACGTGAAGCCTGATTCTCTGCTATGACATGCAGACTAATTCTCTGCTGACATGAAGACAGATTCTCTGTTATGGGACCTCTCTCCTCTGCCTGTGTGCTGGGCCTAAATATATGACAATGGACTGTTGCAGTGGTGGCTGACGTGAAGCCTGATTCTCTGCTATGACATGCAGACTAATTCTCTGCTGACATGAAGCCAGATTCTCTGTTACGGGACCTCTCTCCTCTGCCTGTGTGCTGGGCCTAAATATATGACAATGGACTGTTGCAGTGGTGGCTGACATGAAGCCTGATTCTCTGCTATGACATGCAGACTAATTCTCTGCTGACATGAAGCCAGATTCTCTGTTACGGGACCTCTCTCCTCTGCCTGGATGCTGGGCCTAAATATATGACAATGGACTGTTACAGTGGTGGCTGCCGTGAAGCCTGATTCTCTGCTATGACATGCAGACTGATTCTCTGCTGACATGAAGCCAGATTCTCTGTTACGGGACCTCTCTCCTCTGCCTGGGTGCTGGGCCTAAATATCTGACAATGGACTGTTAGCAGTGGTGGCTGACGTGAAGCCTGATTCTCTGCTATGACATGCAGACTGATTCTCTGCTGACATGAAGACAGATTCTCTGTTATGGGACCTCTCTCCTCTGCCTGGGTGCCTGGGCCTAAATATATGCCAATGGACTGTTACAGTGGTGGCTGACGTGAAGCCTGATTCTCTGCTATGACATGCAGACTGATTCTCTGCTGACATGAAGCCAGATTCTCTGTTACAGGACCTCTCTCCTCTGCCTGGGTGCTGGGCCTAAATATATGCCAATGGACTGTTCCAATGTTGGGTGACGTGAAGCCTGATTCTCTGCTATGACATGCAGACTGATTCTCTGCTGACATGAAGCCAGATTCTCTGTTACGGGACCTCTCTCCTCTGCCTGGGTGCTGGGCCTAAATATATGACAATGGACTGTTGCACTGGTGGCTGACGTGAAGCCTGATTCTTTGCTATAACATGCAGACTGATTCTCTGCTGACATGAAGACAGATTCTCTGTTACGGGACCTCTCTCCTCTGCCTGGGTGCCTGGGCCTAAATATATGCCAATGGACTGTTCCAATGTAAGGTGACGTGAAGCCGGATTGTCTGCTATGACATGCAGACTGATTCTCTGCTGACATGAAGCCAGATTCTCTGTTACGGGACCTCTCTCCTCTGCCTGGGTGCTGGGCCTAAATATATGACAATGGACTGTTGCACTGGTGGCTGACGTGAAGCCTGATTCTCTGCTATGACATGCAGACTGATTCTCTGCTGACATGAAGACAGATTCTCTGTTACGGGACCTCTCTCCTCTGCCTGGGTGCTGGGCCTAAATATATGACAATGGACTGTTGCACTGGTGGCTGACGTGAAGCCTGATTCTCTGCTATGACATGCAGACTGATTCTCTGCTGACATGAAGACAGATTCTCTGTTACGGGACCTCTCTCCTCTGCCTGGGTGCTGGGCCTAAATATATGACAATGGACTGTTGCACTGGTGGCTGACGTGAAGCCTGATTCTTTGCTATAACATGCAGACTGATTCTCTGCTGACATGAAGACAGATTCTCTGTTACGGGACCTCTCTCCTCTGCCTGGGTGCCTGGGCCTAAATATATGCCAATGGACTGTTCCAATGTAAGGTGACGTGAAGCCTGATTGTCTGCTGTGACATGCAGACTGATTCTCTGCTGACATGAAGCCAGATTCTCTGTTACGGGACCTCTCTCCTCTGCCTGGGTGCTGGGCCTAAATATATGACAATGGACTGTTGCACTGGTGGCTGACGTGAAGCCTAATTCTCTGCTATGACATGCAGACTAATTCTTTGCTGACATGAAGCCAGATTCTCTGTTACGGGACCTCTCTCCTCTGCCTGGGTGCTGGGCCTAAATATATGACAATGGACTGTTCCAATGTTGTGTGACGTGAAGCCTGATTCTCTGCTATGACATGCAGACTGATTCTCTGCTGACATGAAGCCAGATTCTCTGTTACGGGATCTCTCTCCTCTGCCTGGGTGCCGGGGCCTAAATATCTGAGAATGGACTGTTCCAGTGGTGGGTGACGTGAAGCCATATTCTCTGCTATGGGACCTCTCTCCAATTGATATTGGTTAATTTTTATTTATTTTATTTTTATTTTTATTCATTTCCCTATCCACATTTGTTTGCAGGGGATTTACCTACATGTTGCTGCCTTTTGCAGCCCTCTAGCCCTTTCCTGGGCTGTTTTGCAGCCTTTTTAGTGCCGAAAAGTTCGGGTCCCCATTGACTTCAATGGGGTTCGGGTTCGGGACGAAGTTCGGGTTGGGTTCGGATCCCGAACCCGAACATTTCCGGGAAGTTTGGCCGAACTTCTCGAACCCGAACATCCAGGTGTCCGCTCAACTCTAGTTAAGAACTGTCCAAGGGATTATTAAAAACTGGAAGGTTAGTTGGGACCCATCGTATTCGAGGAAGAAATGTGGTTGGAAAAAATCCTGAATGACCGTGATCAGCGATCACTTAAAATGTTTGGTAAAATCAAATCGAAGAAAAACAACAGTAGAACTCAGGGCTATGTTTAATAGTGAAAGTAAGAGCATTTCCACACGCACAATGCAAAGGGAACTCAAGGGATTGGGACTGAACAGCTTTGTAGCCATAAGAAAACCTCTAATCAGTGAGGCAAACGAGAAATAAAGACTTCAATTTGTTAGGGAGCAAAAAGATTGGACTCTGGAGCAATGGAAGAAGGTCATATGATCTGATGAGTCAAGATTTAGCCTGTTCTAGAGTGATGGGCGCATCAGGGTAAGAAGAGAGGCAGATGAAGTGATGCACCTATCATGCCTAGTGCCTACTGTACAAGCCTGTGGGGGCAGTGCTATGATCTGGGGTTGCTGCAGCTGGTTAGGTCTAGGTTCAGCAACAGTATGTGCTCCAAGAATGAGGTCAGCTGACTACCTGAACATACTGAATGACCAGGTTATTCCATCAATGCATTTTTTTCTTCCCTAATGGCACGTGCATATTCCAATATGACAATGCCAGGATTCACCTGGCTCAAATTGTGAAAGAGTAGTTCAGGGAGCATGAGACATAATTTTCACACATGGATTGAGAATCTTTGGGATGTGCAGGAGAAGGCTTTGCACAGCAGTCAGACTCTACCATCATCAATCTTGGTGAAATATTAATGCAACACTGGATGGAAATAAATCTTGTGACATTGCAGAAGCTTATCAAAACAATGCCACAGCGAATGCATGACGTAATCAAAGCGAAAGGCTTTTTTTTGGTGGCAACTTTTTTTGGGGACACACAGTGTATATATATATATATATATATATATATATACAGTACAGAGATCACTACCATCATCTATTAATCCCCAGGACTGTGACGAGGGGACATCCTCTGCGTCTGGAGGAAAGAAGGTTTGTACACAAGCATAGAAGAGGATTCTTTACGGTAAGAGCAGTGAGACTATGGAACTCTCTGCCTGAGGAGGTGGTGATGGTGAGTACAATAAAGGAATTCAAGAGGGGCCTGGATGTATTTCTGGAGTGTAATAATATTACAGGCTATTGCTACTAGAGAGGGGTCGTTGATCCAGGGAGTTATTCTGATTGCCTAATTGGAGTCGGGAAGGAATTTTTTATTCCCCTAAAGTGGGGAAAATTGGCTTCTACCTCACATTTTTTTATATTTTTTTGCCTTCCTCTGGATCAGTGATGGCCATTTCGCCGTGTTCGCCAAGTCCTTACCTGTGCCTGCGGCGCGAGCCAGTCTGAAACAAATGCGGTCACCGGGAGCAGGCTGTTGCGAGAACAGACGTCGGGGGCCTTCAGCGGGCAAACACAGCGAACTGGCAATCACTGCTCTGGAACAACTTGCAGGATAACAGGCCGAAATGGATGGACAGTTGTCTTTTTTCAGCCTTATAAACTACGTTACTATGTTAATATGTATAGCTGTGTAGGGGTCATCTGTACACATTTGGTTGAGACTTGGGCTACTTTCACACTAGCGTTTTTGCTGGATCCAGCAGGGCTCAGCAAAAACGCTTCCGTTACTGATAATACAACCGTCTGCATGAACGGATCCGGTTGTATTATCTTTAACATTGCCAAGACAAATCCGTCATGAATTCCATTGAAACTCATTGGGGGACGGATCCGTTTTCTATTGAGTCAGATTGTGTCAGAGAAAACAGATCCGTCCCCATTGACTTGCATTGTGGGTCATGCCGGATCCGTTTTGCTCTGCATCCCAGGATGGAAAGCAAACCACAGCATGCTATGGTTTGCTCTCCAGTATGAGAATGGAACAGAATGTATTTTGGAGCACTCCGTTCTGTTCAGTTAGGTTCGGCACCTATTGACAATGAATGGGGATAAAACGGAAGTAATTTTTTCCGGTATTGAGACCCTATGACGGATCAACCCTGTTACAAATCTTTGTGTCATCAGCAAAAAGACACACCTTACCATTGAGGCCTTCTGCAATTTTGCTGATAAAGATATTAAACAATATGGGTCCCAGAACAGATCCCTGAGGTGCCCCACTGGTAACAAGACCTTGGTCTGAATATACTCCATGACTACAACCCTCTGTTGCCTGTCCCTCAGCCACTGCCTAATCCATTCAACAATATGGGAGTCCAAGCCCAAAGACTGCACTTTATTGATAAGCCTTCTATGTGGGACATTATCGAAAGCCTTACTAAAGTCCAGATAAGCGATGTCTACTGCACCTCCTCCATCTATTATTTTAGTCACCTAATCAAAAAAATCAATAAGATTAGTTTGACATGATTTCCCTGAAGTAAACCCATGCTGGTTTTCATCTTTCAATCCATGGGATTTTAGATGTTCCCCAATCCTCTCCTTAAAGGGGTTATACGAGTTAATAATAAAATAAAAAAAACTCTTAAAATCCATCAGGATATACATATAATTTGGTTAAGCTAGATTTCATGGTTCTGTTATTGCTGTGTTTACATGCTGAGGGGGCGTATAACAACAAAGCCTGAGCTCTGCCTCATGAATATTTCTGGGCGTGAACAACCTGACCTTTCCTTCACCCTGCTCTGCACTTTGCAAAAAAAGAAATGCATTGCAAGAACGGATCCGTCTATCCGCTTGTCATGCGGATGGACGGATCCCTCTGGCAGTCTTTTTCACAGTTTTCCCGTTCTGTGCATGCGCAGACCAGAAGAACGGATCCATCCTTCAGTTGTTTTGCAATGCCGAATCCGGCAGGCAGTTCCGTCGTTGGAGCTGCCTGCCGGATCCGCCAATCAGTGTGACAACTGATAGCATTTGTAGACAGATCCAGGTGCGTATCCGTCTAGAAATGCATTGCGAGAACGGATCCGTCTATCCGCTTGTCATGCGGATGGACGGATCCCTCTGGCAGTCTTTTTCACAGTTTTCCCGGTCTGTGCATGCGCAGACTGGAAGGACGGATCCATCCTTCATTTGTTTTGCAATGCCGGATCCGGCAGGCAGTTCCATTGTCTGAACTGCTCGCCAGATCACTATGCTGCAAGTGTGAAAGTAGACTTAGTCCTGCAACCTCTCGCCGTGCTGCGCCGGAGCTCCGCCCCCGTCCCCATTATAGTCAATGGGGACAGAGCGGCAGTCCAGCGGCACGGCCAAATAGCGACAGGGCGGATCCGACAGGGTGAACAGCCTGTCGGATAGGTCCTGCCGCTAGTGTGAAAATACACTTACGCTAGTGTGAAAGTACCATTAGCAGTATCTGTATCTAAGCAATATCTATATTATTCAAATATATATTCAATATGGCTATTGCTTAGATAAATTAGTGATGAGCGGCAGGGGCAATATTCGAATTTGCGATATTTCGCGAATATTTGGGCGAATATTCGCCATATATTCGAGAATTCGCGAATTCATGATCTCCAGGCATTATTTTCTTGATTGCGAAAATTCGCAAAAAATTTGCATGAACTGGTATTTTCCCAAAAATCGAATATTCGCAATTACGAATATATTTTGCAATATTCTAAATATTCGCGAATTCTCAAAGTGCCGATATTCGCGATTAAAATTTGCAATTCGAATATTCGTGATCAACACTAAGATAAATACATATATTGGTGGCAGATATGGATTTTATATAGCTGATTCAAATAAAATGATGGCCAATTATTTATTTATTTTTCACTGGGGGTGGTAACTGTGTAATGTGTACTAGTGGGGGGGGGGGGGGGGCAGGGCTGTAATAACGATCCCCAGATGCAGAGGGGAACGTTTACAAACTGGCACCTCTAGCCCCAGTGTGTGCAGGAGGGAGAAACATACCCTGCTGCCGGAGAAGAGATCGCCTCGGCTCTGGTATGTACTGCGCATGAGCGATCGCATACCAGAGCCGAGGCAGTGTTAGAAGAGCTGGAGAGGGGCGGGCACCAGAGGCTCTGACGTTTCGTTTACAGAGCCTGGCCACTCCCTCAAGCAGGGAGAAGCCTGTAAACAAAACGTCAGTGCCAGAGCCGGCTTGCTGACGTCGGGGGTCACATGACCCATAAGTGAACTGGCCAAACAGGGAAAGATAGGTTATGAAACTTTCACTGGACTACAATAAGAGTAATTAGAATACATTTATTTAAGTCGGATAACCCCTTTAAGTATGGTTTCCATTAATTTCCCCACTATTGATGTCAGGCTTACTGGCCTATAGTTGCCCGATTCCTCCCTACTACCTTTCTTGTGAATGGGCTCAACATTTGCCAATTTCCAATCTTCTGGGACGACTCCTGTTGCCAGTGATTGGTTAAATAAATCTGTTAATGGTTTTGCTAGTTCACCGCTGAGCTCTTTTAATAGCTTTGGGTGTATCCCATCAGGCCCCTGTGACTTATTTGTATTAATTTTAGACAGCTGACTTAGAACCTCTTCCTCTGTAAAGACACATGCATCAAAAGATTCATTAGTCTTCTTTCCTAACTGAGGTCCTTCTCCTTCATTTTCCTTTGTAAAAACTGAACAGAAGTATTCATTGAGGCAGTCAGCTGGAAAGTTTTGGGTTTTTAGAAGGTGACATTCTTTTGGCAACTGTCGACGTGACATCACTGTATACAGTAATCCCAATTGAAAAAGGGATTGCTGCAGTAGATTGTGTGCTGGAAAAAGATGTGGAAATGTCAGAGGAGCAAAGGAAGTTTTTATTACAGTGTCTGAAGTTCTGTTTAATGCCTAATTATTTTGGTTTGACTGCAGCTATTATTTACAATGCATCGGGACGGCTATGAGGGCGAAATTCGCCCCCAGTTTTGCCAACCTGTATATGGCCATATGGGAGGAGTCTTTTATTGCCCCTAAAATACAGAAAAATACAACAGAGGATGGCCTTTTGTCATGAAAAAGATATATAGACTATTGCTTGCTTGTATGGAGAGGAAATGCACATGATTTGGATTTTTTTTTGCTTTATTTAAATGACAACAGCTGGAATCTCCAGTTTACCAGCAATGTAAGTGCAACCTCTGTTGACTTTTTAGACCTCACGATCTCCCTAGAGGGGGGTAGTTTAAAGACCACTACCTATTTCAAGCCCACATATGTTAACACCTATATTAAGACCACAAGTTGCCACTATAAACCTTGGCTGACCAATATTCCTAAAAGGCAGTTTAAAAGAGTACATCGTAATTGTACAAAAATTGATGTGTATTCAGTGTATTCAGTGTATTCAGAGCAGCCCCTGACGAAGCAAGCGAAGGCGAAACCCGGGTCGGGCATGCGATTCTGAGCATCATTTTATACTTTTATATGCATGATACTTTTTATCTATGTTAGTATAATAAAACAAATTGTTTAATGAAGTGTTGCGGCACCACGCTATGTTCAGTCCTCTAATTTAACATTGAATAGATGAGAGATCTGAATGTGAAGGGAACCTTAAATCCAGTGATTGAGTACATCTAAAGATACCATCCACCTACTTTATTCATCCACGCTCCTATGGAAAGAGTTTGAGCTGCGCTGTATTTTCTTGTACAAAGGACTGAGTGTGAATTGGAACCTACTTCACTACAGACCTGCTGCGCTCCAAGGGAATTTGTGGTTTGGGACAAATTTTATATACAAATTTTGTATATTTGTGTTAGGATTTTTTTTTATTGCAGGTAACTGTACTAAGGAAACAGATGAGCGTAGAGGTGACCACGCATGTTCGATGGTCTCACTATTGACTATATATAGTGTTATCTAAGCTTGTTTGTTTCCAAAACTGACCACTGGCAACTGGATGCAATGACCAGTGGTCACCTCAAAAAAGAGGACAGTTTTTCAGATAGGCGCAGGTCTAAGAGGTATGACCTGCACCTATCAGGTGGAACCAGAGTTAGGCACAGGTCCAAGAGGTAGGACCTGCATTTATCAGGTGCAACTAGAGATTGGTGTGGTCCAAGAGGTAGGGCCTGCATCTTTCAGTTGGAACCAGAGAAAATAGTGGGTCCAAGAGGTAGGACCAATATCTATCAGATTGAACCAGAGATAGGAGGGGGTACAAGAGGTAGGACCTGCATCTACAGGTGGAACAAGAGATAGGTGCGGGTCCAAGAGGTAGGACCTGCATCCACCAACTGAATCCAGGTATAGGCGCGGGACCAAGAGGTAGGAGTTGCATCTGCAGGTGGGATCAGAAATAGGTGTGGGTCTTGGATGTAGGACTGGCATCTATCAAATGAAACCAGAGAGAGGAGCATGTCCAAGTGGTAGGACCTGCATCTATCAGGTGGGAATAGAGATAGGTATGGGTTCAAGAGATAGATGGACCCAGCATCTATCCAGCAGCCATAAAAAAATTGCAAAACAAAAGAATAATTATATGGCTGATCTTTTGCTTCTGTTTTCCATCACTAGTCTAAGCTTCTATTTGTTGAATAAAACAATCACATAGGCAAATAAATGCGGAATAAAAACCTGGACAATAATATAGGACTATGCTGCAGTTACATCACATTTAAAACATAATGTGATATTTAGTTTGTCTACCTTATAAATAAAAAGTTCAGCTGTATATATATATATTGGGTTTATTAATTTTTAATGAACCGGTTACATAAACTCTTCTCTCTTAAAACTTCCATTTGTAAAAAAAAAATAATGCTAAAACCGAGTCCTAATAATTTATTCCCCAAGGACTTTTCTCAGTCGAGACGGAAAATGATATCACTAAAAATTCTGGTAACGTCAGTGTGCAATTCACCTTAACTGTGCTGGATGTTCCTAAATATCGGGCTATCATGTAATCAGCTGCTCACTTCTTCCTTTACCTCGTTCATTTTTATCCTTAATAAACTCCACAGGGAGCCTTAAGTCACGCAGTCTACCATCCAAGGGACTAGCGCTACGACTTCCTATCCCATCTCAGTTCATAATTCTTATCAGTACTCCACTTGCCAAGAGATTTACGGATACTGAAAACAGACTCAATTAGATGAAATATCTGTTACGGGAGATGGTCAGCCATTTTCTTATTAAGAAAATATGTTAATATGATAGCTTGCTCATTAATTATCAAATTTATGTGATAGAGTATCAGTCATAGTCCTTATTTACACGACGGCTCGTTCACTATGTTGTAGTTACACGTGTGTGCTCATTAAAATCCAAGTAATTTATCAAAATTTCAAATAGTGATTAAACAATGTAGTTACGTGAATATTACGTGCATGCTCCTCCAAGCAGAAGATAAAATGGCAGGACTTGCCTGCAGGCTCATATTGCAGTCCCGAAGTCTTAATTGGTTTCCGCCAATTGAAGAATAAAGCCTCATTCACACGTCCGTGTCTGTGCTCAAATCCGTGAGCAGGTGGTCAGTGATGCATCCGTGAAGCTGTCTATGAAGGATCCGTGTTGGGTCTGTGTGTCCGTTTTTTGCTGTCCGTGTTGCATCCATGTTTCACTGACACTGAACAGCTGAGAAATCATTTTCAAAGCATCTCTTCTTAATAATCCGTATTTTTTACGGACGCATAGACTATAATGGACGTGATAAAATAGAGCATGCTTCCGTGCTAAAAACTGAATTTGAATTGATTCTTCCCTAGTACTTTTTTAGCCTATAAAAAGTTGCTTCAAAAATAAAACTGATAACAATTAAACTAAACTTCATACATACATTAAAAAAGAACAAAATAAGTAACTAAATAAATACAAAATAAATAAATAACTAATTAAATATTAAACAATAACATTAAAAATACATACAATAGAACAATAGACAAAAGAACAATAAGTAATTATTAAAATAAAAAATAAAAATTTGAATCAATCCCCTAATGACTACCCACGTGTTCCTCTTTAAACTAATCTCTGCTCACTGTAGAAGATAAAGAAATCTTGATTAAGATTATTTCAGACAATTAGTGTTGCAGTTTATTACCCTTATGACCCGGCCAAGAGGATTCATCCTTATCAACTCAGATAAAAAATTATGGCTTAATAACTTCATTTTGTGTTCCAATCAAGCTATGGGCAAAAAGGAAGGCGTTAATACAGGAAATGGAGCAGAACTATCTCCTTTTAAGGGCTAATTATTTCAATTATTTTAGCATCTTACAATTGATTGAAATTCTACAATGCAGACATATTATGGTCATTTTAACAGCCGGGAAAGTCTGCCAGTACTTATAGGCTTGACTTTGTGTGAACAGAAGAACATGATTATGGCAAGTCAAGGGCAGGCTGCGGGTCAGGAACAGGGGGGGAATCACTCATGTTGAACTGAACACAGAAGAGAGAACAGAGTTTAAGCATTTGTCTTTGTATGGGAAGATTAATGCAAATGCAGGCAGCATTTATCATGAGTTCAATGTGTGATGTGAGGGAAAACGCAAAGTTAAATTAAATGCTGGCAAGTCATATATAATGCAAGCAGGAGGACCCGGCTTCGCACGGGTATATTTCATCTATTTCATTTAATGTTTGTGTGTGTCGTTAAAAGATATTGACAGTTTCCCCCATAACAGTGACCTCTACAGCACCTCGCCCCTTTAACAGTTATCTCCACAGTTTCACTCCCCTTAACACTGACCTCCCAACAGTGCCGCACCACTTTAAAATGGGACCTCCACAGCAGCTCATCCCCTTAACTTTGACCTTCACAGCAGCTCGTCCTTATAACAGTGAGTTTCACAGCACCCCACTCCCTTGACAGTGACCTCCACAGTATCCCGCTGCCTTAACAGTGACCTCCACAGCGGCCTGCCTCCTTAACAGTGACATCCACAGTAAACACCTCTTTAACAGTGACCTCCACAGTTCCCTTTAATGCTAGGGCTACATGGCGACATGTGTCGTGCAACATTTTGTCTCAACAATTTTTATAATGATAGGCTATGGTGTCACACTGCAACATGTGACATGCTGCGACAGCGACACGACTATCATTATAAAAATTGTCGCATGACATTGGTGCAACCTCAATGTTGCGCTACCCATGTAGCAGTGCAGTTGTGCCATATGTGTTGTGCGACTTATTGTCACGCCACACATGCCGTCATGTAGCCCTAGCTTAAAGCTGACCTACAGCAGTGAAGAAAAATGGCTGGGTTGTTATGGAAACCTGGAGTAAAACTGTGTGTATGTGGAGACTAAGGGCCTGCAAGCTTCTATTGGCTGATAAGGGACATGTGACCGTGTGTCTGGCAGTTGGGATATGAAGAGAAAGATTTGCAGGCTTATATTGGCTAATGCAGGTCATTGTTGGGGAATATCTCAGAAACAGTACGTCCTAGAGAGCTGAGACCCCCACAAGATTTCTTTCCATGTAAGGGATGTGTAAATCAAGTTTTGTTGAAATCGATCGTTGCATTTTTGAGTGATCGCGGAACATACATACATACGTCCTTCTTTATATATATAGAAGAAGAAGAAGAAGAAGACAGCTCTTTTGAAAATCCAGTTCTATTTTACACCAGTTTGATAAATGACCCCAATCATGTCTATTAGTGTCACTATTTTTTTCAGCAGTATAGTACCTGGGGCATTGGAGAGCACAACGGGCACAGTATTGGGAGTGGCAGCAGGATGACACTGTGGGGACACTAGGATGGGGAGGTTGCTGGAAAAATTTATAAATCTAACGTGTCTGTGTTACAAACTCTGTAGAGACAAGATGCGGCTGAAAGAATTTGTCATGGCGGTCTGGGTCAAATGGAGGAGAAGAGGTAAGAGAAGATCTACATCAAGCATACTCAACCTTCAGTTGTTGTAAAACTACAACTCCCACAATGCCCTGCTGTAGGCTGATAGCTGTAGACTGTTCGGGCAGGCTGGCAGTTGTAGTTTTGCAACAGCTGGAGGGCCGGCAGGTTGAGCATGCCTGGTCTACATGACAGGAGATGTCCCTGGATGTGAGAGGTATGTGGTCACTATGACATGTAGAAAGTGTGTTTAAAACAGAGTTACACTTTAAAGGTTATATTTGTTTGTCTTTCCAACCTGCTTCTTGTTTTTTATAGTTAAAAGGTTTACCTGGAAATTTTATATGGATGGTCTATCCTCAGGATAAGCCATCAGTATCAGATCAGTGGGGATCCAACTCCTGACACTCCTGCTGATCAGCTGTTTGAAGAGGTCACGGCGCTCACCAGAGCTCTGTAGTCTCTTTATAGTTTACCAAGCCCAGCGCCGTGCATTAGACAGCAGCGATGCTTGGTATTGCAACTCATCTCCTTTCACTTAAATGGGACTGAACTGCAACTAGGTCATGTGACCGATATACAGTGACATCACTGGCCTCCCAACAGTTGATCGGCAGGTGTCCCGAGAGAAGGACTCCAGCCGATCTGATATTGATGACCTATCCTAAAGATAATGTTATATACCTTGCTGGTAATGTGTTACACTGCAGTTTCAGTGCAGACAGGCTATGTGTGAATGTGTTGTCTGTGCAATATTTCTTTTAAGGCCCCACCCAATTTTTCCCAGGCCCACACTTTGTCTAAAACTGGACCTGGTGACACATGTGACCCATCCGTACCCCAGCCAGAAGTAAATAAGACCAGGACCAGTAGATCACCAAAAGGAGCTAGTGGGATTCTTTAAATAGGTATCATACATCAGTATATGATCGGTCGGGGTCCAACACCTGAGACCCCCGCCGATCAGTTTAAGAAGGCTCTGGCTCTCCTGTGAGCTACATGGCCTTCTCACAGCTTACAAAACACAATGCAGCATATTGTACAGTGGCTGTGCTTGGTATCTTAGCTCAGCCCCATTCACTTGAAAAGTACTGAGCTGCGCCCAGGCCAAGTGACCATTGAATGTGACGTCATTGGCAGGTACCTTCTCAAACAGCTGATTGTTGGAGGTCCGTTGTGTGAGACCCCCACCAATCAGATACTGATGACCTATCCAGAGCATAGATATTCAAGAGGTTTACAGCAACATTTTCATCCAAAGGTTCTTTATTAATAGTTAATCCATGAAAACATGTACAAAAGGTGCACAAACAGCAGCAACGTTTTGACTAACACCTATAATATGCAGAGCGTTCAACGGTGGACTCCTCACCTCATGCACTTTCCTCTTGCTTGGTGTCTCATGATGTTCATTGCCCATGCGCAAATGCGCTCATTACATCCACATGGTGTTTCCTCAAATCACGTGATCAACCTCTGGTCACATGACCAGTAAACACTACCTCCATTGGTTGATCTAATTCAATACTTCTAACCTGTCCATGACTACTCCCCTTTTCATGATGTCAGACATCATGTAATCAGCTCCCGATCACATGATCGCAACCCGCAGTTCCTGCTGAAATCCTCAGCTACCAATTCAGGTGACCTCACATTGTCATGGGGATTATCAACAATAATGACTCTAATCATATAGGTCACGGACTCTCCACTATGCAGCGCTCTAAGTTCTCAAACAAATATAGAAAAATATAATTATGAAGATAACTGTAGCCTATAAAATATGCTGATTTTGCAGATCGCCAACAATATATCTTCATGCATGATAAGGATCCAGCGCTGAACACTCTCCATCTATATGAACAAAACACATGGGAAATTATTAAAAATCAATTTAAAAACTGTTTTCATACTAATCACTAGTGTTGATCGAGCACCATAGTGCTCGGGTGCTCGGAGGCTCGAGCTGAACACATCGGGATGCTCGGTGGCTCTACCGAGCACCCAAGTATAATGGAAGTCAATGGGAGAACCCGAACATTAAACCAGGCGCCCCCTGCTCTGAAGAGGGGAGGGTGCCTGGTTCATAAGAAAAGGTAGGAAATTGATTGAAACACCATCAAAATGGTTCAGGGACAGCATGGGGAGGATGTCTGGATGCATCTTGGACTCCCAGGTCGCTGCTGGGAATGATGTTGTCCGAGTAGTACGCCACTTTTACAGACTGACAATATTACGCACAAAACTGAAGATAAAATCGATTTTAGAGGAAACGTTGTTAGGAGACATTCTTTCCTGTATTTTTACTTCTATATAAAGTGCGAGTGCTGCCAAAAATTTCAAGGAAGAGGCACTCCGATACAACCTGTATATCACATAAAGGAGGGCCTCATTTACACTGTGGTACAATTGTTCAGGTAGTGGGACTCCTACACTCATAAAGCCTATGCACTAAGTGATAGGACTGCCAAAAATTACAAGGAACCGGCACTCCAATACACCCTTTATTACACATAAAGGAGGGCATCATACACAGCCTTGAAAAATTATAATTGATGGCCTGCTGGTGACCTTCAAAAACATTTGACGCAAGAACCTGCTGATCTGACAATCTAAAATATTATGGGCGAGGGCCTGCTGACGCTTTGGTGACTCAAGATAACCTGGGGCCGATCGCACGTCCCCGTGATGGCGACGATCCATTCGGATGTCTGCCCTATCAACTTTTGATGTTATTTTTAGCGCAAACCATGGTGACCACAGGTAACGGGGGAATCATGGTTTGATTCCGGGGAGGGAGCCTGAGAAACAGCTACGGCTAACACATCCAAGCAAGGCAGAATGTGCCCAAATTACCTATTACTGTAGGTATAATTAGGTGAGGGCCTGCAGGTGAGCTGACCTTCTAAAATATTGTAGGTGAGGGGCTGCTGGTGAGCTGACCGTCTAAAAAATTATATGCAAGGGCCTGCAGGAGAGCTGACCCTCTAAAAAATTATTTGCGAGGGCCTGCTGCTGAGCTGACCCTCTAAAACATTATGGTTGAGGGCCTGCTGCTTAGCTGACCATTGAAAAAAAATACAGTGTTCAAAGCAGGACATTAATCAAAAACGAAAGTTGGAGATTCGAAGACGATCAGATACCGTCGTAGTTCCGACCATAAACGATGATGACCAGCGATCCGGCGCGTGATTCTCATGACCCACCTAGCTGCTTCCGGGAAACCAAAGTCTTTGGGCTCCAGGGGGAGTATGGTTTGAAAGCAGACAAAGTACACTGTATGTCACAGATACATTTTGGAAGCGCACACGTTACATGGCAGATGTAGCCCTGGTAATGTCATTCTCAGAAGCGGACACCGTCTACAGAAAAAGTACAATGTATGTAACAGAAATTTTTTGGAAGCGCACACGTTACACTGCAGATGTGGCCCTGGTAATGTCACTGTCAGAAGCAAACAATGTCTAGGGAAAAAGTACACTGGATGTCACTGATATTTTAGGGATGCGCACACTTTACACAGGAGATGTGCCGAGGATAATTTAACTGTCCGCAGGGGACACCGTCTACGGAAAAAGTGCACTGGATATCACTGATATTTTAGGGATGCACACACTTTACACTGGAGATGTGGCGCGGATAATTTAACTGTCCGCAGCGGACACCATCTATGGAAAAAGTACACTGGATGTCACTGATATTTTAGTGATGCGCACAGTGCTTTCCCTCTTCTCCATAGTGCCCCCTCCATATTGTGCCAGTATATATAGAGCCCCCATAGTGCTTCCCCTCTTCTCCATAGCGCCCCCCCATATTGTGCCAGTATATAGGGCCCCCAGTAGATGTGTCCCCTCTTCTCCATAGTTCCCCCATATTGTGTCAGTATATAGGGCCCCCATAGTGCTTCCCCTCTTCTCTATAGTTCCCCCATATTGTGCCAGTATATAGGGCCCCCAGTAGATGTGTCCCCTCTTCTCCATAGTGCCCCCCATATTGTGCCAGTATATAGGGCCCCCATAGTGCTTTCCCTCTTCTCCATAGTACCCCTTCCATATTGTGTCAGTATATAGGGCCCCCATAGTGCTTTCCCTCTTCTCCATAGTGCCCACCATATTGTGTCAGTATATAGGGCCCCCATAGTGCCCCTCCGGCGCTGGGCCCTGCTGACAGTTCCTCCTTCTTCTGTCCTGAGGTATGCGCCCCGTGCGGTCGCACACCTCGCCCGCCTCTAGAAACGACCCTGGCAACTGTCTATGAAATGTTTGGCTACCGGTTTATCCAGCATTTTCTTCCTAATTGTGCTTTTATGTTTATTGATTATTTCCCTAATCTCCATAGTGGTCTCACCTATGTAGATTAAGCTGCAAGGACACTGGATCATGTATATTACATCCCTCGTTCTACATGTATAATATCCATTAATCTTGTACTTATGTCCTGTGTCAGGATGTACAAATGTGTCTCCATTTATCATATCGCCACAACTGCAACAACCTAGACACAGGAAATTGCCTTTTTTTACGTGGAGCAAGGTATCTCCGTCGATCAACCTGTATACCGCCTACATCAGTTTTAACCAATTTTAACTAATTTATGAGGATAACCCCTATTGGAAAACCTTATGCATATCTCCTCAATTCTCATGCCAAACCTTTATTCATCAGATACCACTCTACGAACCCTGAGCAATTGACTCCATGGAAGTGACTCAATCGTTCTATGAGGATAATTGCTATCAAACCTCAACAGATTGTTTCTATCTGTGAGTTTTTTTATATAAATAAGTTTTTATATGTCCATCCTCTACATAAACCTTCACATCCAAGAACTGAAGTTCCTTTTCTGACACAGTTTTAGTAAACTGCAATCCAAGAATGCCATCCTCTCCATAAATATTGATTGGTACACTAGTCCGTCCTCTACATATGCCATGTAGATGTTTGCATATGTTGGGGCCAAATTGGACCCCATTGCCGTACCCTGCTTCTGTTGGTAAAAGGTGTTCCCGAAGAGTAAATAATTCCTCCTCAGGAGCACCTCAAACAGCTTGACGACAAACTGTGTACCAATAGGAGAGAAAACCACACTGATATACTCCAAACCATTTTCATGTTCAATTGAAGTATATAACGAGACCACATCGAATTAAACAAGGATAAAATTATATGGTATTTTAATATCACGTAACTTCAAAAGAAAGTGACTGGTATCCCTAATATAGGAGGGGGCATTAATTGCATAAGTGCAGAGTATTTTATTCCAAAAAATTGCTATATTACTGAATATGGATCCTCTCGATGAGACTATAGGTCTACCGGGAGGGTCTATAAGGCTTTTGTGAATTTTGGGGAGTAATTGGGTGTGTTATCTTGAGATACTCTTCCAAATCCCTATCAATAATTCCTTTAATTACCGCTCCATCTATAATCTCCCCAAAAATCATCATTATTTCAAATTTAAAACCTCATACACTTTACCATCCTCTAGGTGTCTTCATATCTAGCCTACATACTTTTCAGTGTCCATAACGACCACTGCACCCCCTTTATCTGCTGCTTTAATTGTTATATCCTTATTTGATTCAAGGGCCTTTAATGCTTCCTTTTTTTTTGTCATGATATATTATGTACAGTCGTGGCCAAAAGTTTTGAGAATGACACAAATATTAGTTTTCACAAAGTTTGCTGCTAAACTGCTTTTAGATCTTTGTTTCAGTTGTTTCTGTGATGTAGTGAAATGTAATTACACGCACTTCATATGTTTCAAAGGCTTTTATCGACAATTACATGACATTTATGCAAAGAGTCAGTATTTGCAGAGTTGGCCATTCTTTTTCAGGACCTCTGCAATTCGACTAGGCATGCTCTCAATCAACTTCTGGGCCAATTCCTGACTGATAGCAACCCATTCTTTTATAATAACTTCTTGGAGTTTGTCAGAATTAGTGGGTTTTTGTTTGTCCACCCGCCTCTTGAGGATTACCCACAAGTTCTCAATGGGATTAAGATCTGGGGAGTTTCCAGGCCATGGACCCAAAATGTCAACGTTTTGGTCCCTGAGCCACTTAGTTATCACTTTTGCCTTATGGCATGTGCTCCATCGTGCTGGAAAATGCATTGTTCCTCACCAAACTGTTGTTGGATTGTTGGAAGAAGTTGCTGTTGGAGGGTGTTTTGGTACCATTCTTTATTCATGGCTGTGTTTTTGGGCAAAATTGTAAGTGAGCCCACTCCCTTGGATGAGAAGCATCCCCACACATGAATGGTCTCAAGATGCTTTACTGTTGGCATGACACAGGACTGATGGTAGTGCTCACCTTTTCTTCTCCGGACAAGCCTTTTTCCTGATGCCCCAAACAATCGGAAAGAGGCTTCATCGGAGAATATGACTTTGCCCCAGTCCTCAGCAGTCCATTCACAATATTTTCTACAGAAGATCAATCTGTCCCTGATGTTTTTTTTTGAGAGAAGTGGCTTCTTTGCTGCCCTTCTTGACAACAGGCCATCTTCCAAAAGTCTTCACCTCACTGTGCGTGCAGATGCGCTCACACCTGCCTGCTGCCATTCCTGAGCCAGCTCTGCACTGGTGGCACACCGATCCCACAGCTGAATCCTCTTTAGAAGACGATCCTGGCACTTGCTGGACTTTCTTGGACGCCCTGAAGCCTTCTTAACAAGAATTGAACCTCTTACCTTGAAGTTTATTGATGATCCTATAAATTGTTGATTGAGGTGCAATCTTAGTAGCCACAATATCCTTGCCTGTGAAGCCATTTTTATGCAACGCAATGATGGCTGCACACGTTTCTTTGCAGGTCACCATGGTTAACAATGGAAGAACAATGATTTCAAGCATCACCCTCCTTTTAACAGGTCAAGTCTGCCATTTTAACCTAATCAGCCTGACATAATGATCTCCAGTCTTGTGCTCGTCAACAGTCCTACCTGAGTTAACAAGACGATTACTGAAATGATCTCAGCAGGTCCTTTAATGACAGCAATGAAATGCAGTGCAAAGTTTTTTTGGGGATTAAGTTAATTTTCATGGCAAAGAAGGACTATGCAATTCATCTGATCACTCTTCATAACATTCTGGAGTATATGCAAAAGCGCTGGCTCGGCTATTTCCGTCGGCCCCATAGAAATGAATGGGAGCGGTGGCCGCGCATGCGAGGTGCGCTCCCATTCACTTCAATGGGAGAGGCGGGGAGCTGCGCCTGGTGGTGGACGGACCCCGGGAAACCCGGGGTCCTCCAGCCACAACTGTCTGCGGCTCAGTTCTCCTTGTAGGTGCGGGTCCCAGAGGTGGGACCCGCACCTATCAGACAATGGGGGCATATCCTAGCGATAGGCCCCCATTGTCTATGATGGGATAACCCCTTTAAGCAGCAACTATTCCAATTTTTAATATTTATGTAATTCTCAAAACTTTGGGCCACGACTGTATATATTGGGTCCTATTTTGTTCTCTAAGCTCCCCAATCTGTTTAGTTACTACAGTTGCAAGAAAAGGTATGTGAACTCTTTGGAATGATATGGATTTCTGCACAAATTGGTCATAAAATGTGATCTGATCTTCATCTAAGTCAGAACAATAGACAATCACAGTCTGCTTAAACTAAGAATTAAATGTTACCATGTTTTTATTGAACACACCATGTAAACAATCACAGTGCAGGTGGAAAAAGTATGTGAACCCTTGGATTTAATAATTGGTTGAACCTCTTTTGGCAGCAATAACTTCAACCAAACGTTTCCTGTAGTTGCAGATCAGACGTGCACAACGGTCAGGAGTAATTCTTGACCATTCCTCTTTACAGAACTGTTTCAGTTCAGCAATATTCTTGGGATGTCTGGTGTGAATCACTTTCCTGAGGTCATGCCACAGCATCTCAATTGGGTTGAGGTCAGGACTCTGACTGGGCCACTCCAGAAGGCGTATTTTCTTCTGTTTAAGTCATTCTGTTGATGATTTACTTCTATGCTTTGGGTCGTTGTCCTGTTGCAAAACCCATCTTCTTTTGAGCTTCAGCTGGTGGACAAATGGCCTTAAGTTCTCCTGCAAAATGTCTTGCTAAACTTGGAAATTTATTTTTCCTTCGATGATAGCAATCCGCCCAGGCCCTGACGCAGCAAAGCAGCCCCAAACCATGATGCCCCCGACACCATACTTCATAGTTGGGATGAGGTTTTGATGTTGGTGTGCTGTGCCTCTTTTTCTCCACACAAAATGTTGTGTGTTTCTTCCAAACAACTCATCTTTGGTTTCATCTGTCCACAGAATATATTGCCAGTACTGCTGTGGAACATCCAGGTGCTCTTGTGCAAACTGTATACGTGCAGCAATGATTTTTTTAGACAGCAGTGGCTTCCTCTGTGGTATACTCCCATGAAATCCATTCTTGTAGTGTTTTACGTATCGTAGATTCTCTAACAGGGTGTTAGCATATGCCAGAGACTTTTGTAAGTCTTTAGCTGACACTATTGGATTCTTCTTCACCTCATTGAGCATTCTGCGCTGTGCTCTTGCAGTAATCTTTACAGGACGGCCACTCCTAGGGCTGAACTTTCTCCATTTATAGACAATTTGTCTTACCGTGGACTGATGAACAGCAAGGCTTTTGGAGATACTTTTATAACCCTTTCCAGCTTTATGCAAGTCAACAATTCTTGATCGTAGGTCTTCTGAGAGCTCTTTTGTACAAGGCATCATTCACATCAGGCAATGCTTCTTGTGAAAAGCAAACCCAGGTGTGTGTTTTTATAGGGCAGGGCAGCTGTAACCAACACCTCCAATCTCATCTCTTTGATTGGACTCCAGTTGGCTGACACCTCACTCCAATTAGCTCTTGGAGATGTCATTAGTCTAGAGGTTCACATACTTTTTCCACCTGCACTGTGAATGTTTACATGGTATGTTCAATAAAAACAAGGTAACATTAAATTCTTTGTGTGTTATTAGTTTAAGCAGACTGTGATTGTCTATTGTTGCGACTTAGATGAAGATCAGATCCCATTTTATGACTGATTTGTGCAGAAATCCATATCATTTCAAAGGGTTCACATACTTTTTCTTGCAATTGTATTTCAATGTATGTTTCTATGTTTTTAAGGACAGAAGGCTCTCATTTTTAACAGTAGTGACCTAAGTGTTTCCTCAATTTTTGTATCAAAATATCCCTTCAACCGCAGTCTCCTAAAAAACCTATAGATGGAGAGTGTTCAGCACTGGATCCTTATCATGCATGAAGATATATTGTTGGTGATCTGCAAAATCAGCATATTATATAGGCTACAGTTATCTTCATGATTATATTCGCTGCATAGTGGAGAGTCTATGACCTATATGATTAGAGTAATTATTGTTGATAATCCCCATGACAACGTGAGGTCACCTGAGTTGGTAGCTAAGGATTTCAGCAGGAACTGCGGGTTGTGATCATGTGATCGGGAGCTAATCACATGATGTATGGCATCATGAAAAGGGGAGGAGACATGGACAGGCTACAAGTATTGAATTAGATTAACCAATGGAGGTAGTGTTTACTGGTCATGTGACCGGAGGTTGATCACGTGATTTGAGGAAACACCATGTGGATGTATTGAGCGCATTTGTTCATAGGCAATGAACATCATGAGACGCCAAGCAAGACGAAAGTGCATGAGGTGAGGAGTCCAACGCTGAACGCTCTGCATATTATAATTGATTTTATGTAAATCACTACAAGCAATGCAATTTGGTGATGTTATATTGGTGGATTTTCAAGCCTGGGCTGGGTTATTGATAATCACTTGATGCGATTGGTGTAATGTGATTGTGGGTGGCATTAGAGGCCCTATAAATATTTTGGGATAACACTTGAGACTAGGCTTGAAAAAGACTACAGTGTTAGTCGAAACGTTGCTGCTGTTTCTTCACCTTTTGTACATGTTTTCATGGATTAACTAATAATAAAGAACCTTTGGACAAAAAAGCTGCCGTAAACTACTACTTGAATATCAATCTATGGATAGCCGTGGATCTGAAGTCATGAATGGGCTGTTGCATGTCTAGAGGAGTCTGGAAGATACAGGAGTGCTGCTCTACACAATATTTGTTTGACTATACAGAGGATAGATTACTAGTTAAATAGTGCTTGAAATCTCCTTTAAAGGGGTATTCCCATCACAGACAATAGGAGCATATCGCCCTTGGATCAAATTCAACTAGACAGCATCTGCAGAGTCTGAATTTGTGTGCTAGGCATATCAGATATCTACATTATAAGCTCCATTGGGGACAGCAAGAGATGATGTCTATAAGTGCTCATTCAAATAGCAGTAGTGTTTTGCAAAACACAGATACCGGCCGTGTGTTTGGTACTATGATAGAAATGATTATTCTTGTCCATGATTGCAGACAAGCCCTATATTTCTTGTGAGGCGGCGGAACGGAACTACAGATGTGGACAGCACCTAGTGTACTGTCCTCATCTTTTGCGACCCCATAAAAATCAATCGGTCTGCACCTGTTCCACAAAATTGTAAAACGGATGCGGACCCATTCATACCAATATGCAGAATATGTGGGTCCTATATAAGTAAACAAAATGAATAAACGTTCTTTTGAGCCCCTACCAGGCATTGTGCTTATTGACATAGGCAATATCTTAAAGATAAATAGCCGTTAGTACGTTGCCTTTTTATGGTGCGTCGCGAGTTCCAATTGAGAAGTGGGTACTGTTCACTAGTGTTGATCACGAATATTCGAATTGCAAATTTTTATTGCGAATATCGGCACTTTGAGAATTCGCGAATATTTAGAATATAGTAATATATATTCGTAATTTCGAATATTCGAGATTTTTTTTTAAATCAGTACACATGATCGCTCCCTGCTTCTAGCTTGTGGGCCAATGAGAAGGCTGCAATATCTTTGACTTTAGGAGTAGTGTTGATTGCGAATTTTCATAATGCGAATCAAAAAGATCGTGAAAACTCAGATCCAATGGTATATTCTAACCCCCAGGCGTTCCCATGGTGATGAGGACGCTTGTCGGGGAGGAGTATGTCAAAGTGGAACAACTGTACAGATAAAAAAAAAAAGACCAAAATTCTAAAAAACCAAATATATTCGTTTTTAGAATATTCGTAATATTCTAAAACAAGAATATATAGCAATATAGCGAATATTTGAAAAATACGAATGCAGAGCAATTTAACTACTATAGTGCTATAATCTTTTTTTTAATAGTTGTATTTTTTTCCCAATCTGAACTTCAGATGAGAAAAAAATTACAACTATTAGACAAAGAAGATTATAGCACTATATTAGCTAAATTGATCTATATTATTTTTTTTCAAATATTCGCTATATTGCTATATATTCGTTAATTAGAATATTCGTAATATTCTAAAACAAGAATATATAGCAATATAGCGAATATTTGAGATTTTTTTTAAATGAGTATACATGATCCCTCCCTGCTTCTAGCTTATGGGCCAATAAGAAGGCTGCAATATCTGACTTTAGGAGTAGTTTTGATTGCAAATTTTCATAATGCTAATTTTTGTATTGCGAATTTTCGTAATATAATAATTCTCTATATTGCTATATATTCTTGTTTTAGAATATTATGAATATTTTAAAAAATGAATATATAGCAATATAGCGAATATTTGAAAAAAACAAACAAAACCAAATAGAGCAATTTAGCTAATATAGTGCTATAATCTTCTTTGTCTAATAGTTGTAATTTTTTTCTCATCAGAAGTTCAGATTAGAAAAAAATGCAACTATATAAAAAAAAGATTATAGCACTATATTAGCTAAATTGCTCTACATTCGTTTTTTTCCAAATATTTGCTATATATTCTTGTTTTAGAATATTACGAATATTCTATAAAACTAATATATTTGTTTTTTAGAATATTTGTCTTTTTTTTTAATCTGTACAGTTGTTCCACTTTGGCATACTCCTCCCATGGGAACGCCTGGGGGTTAGAATATACCATCGGATTAGAGTTTTCACAATCTCATTGATTTTCATTCCGAAAATTCTCATTACAAAAATTTGCATTATGAAAATTCGCAATCAACACTACTCCTAATAAATATTCGAATTTGCGAATATTCCACGAATATTCTACAAAATATTCGTGAAATATTGCGAATTCAAATATGACCCCTGCCGCTCATCACTACTGTGTTCACATGTACAGGTGCTTTTATTCAAATGGACCACGCTGCTCCAGAGCAAACAAAAAGATCCTCCCTTCCAAATCACACAGACTTCCTTGGATATGGGAAAGTATTCAGGTCATTCAGATTTTCTTTCCCCTCTCCTTTGTGAACCTCTGTGAAAAAACAAGGCTGCCACAAATAGTGAAGCACAGTCACATGGGTTGAACTGCGAAAGTTTTATTGTACTTACAGGATAAAAGAAGGTAACATGCAAAGTCTAAAAATTAATCACCCGACCCGGATTTCGCTTCAGAAAGCTACTGAGATACCCCTGACAAAGCTTTCTGAAGTGAAACCCGGGTCGGGTGATTGATTTTTATACTCTGCTTGTTACCTTCTTTTATCCTGTAAGTACAATAAAACCTTCGCAGTTCAACCCATGTGGGTTCACTATTTGTGGCAACCTTGATCTTTCACAGAGGTTCACAAAGGAGAGGGGATAGAGAATCCAAGTGACCCGAATGCTTTCCCATATCCAAGAAAGTCTGTGTGATTTGGAAGGGAGGATCTTTCTGTTTGCTCTGGAGCAGCGCGGTCCATTTGAACAAACGCACAGGCAATATCTTGATGACAGTTTCCCTTTAACATATTGGGATCAATATCGATATTGAGCTGTGGACGTCTGATGTAGCTAGAGCAGTAAGTTCCTGTAGGACACCTCAGCCGGGGCTGATATCATCCATGTATCCATCGATGTGATACTGAGCTGATTCTTGTCATTCCATCTACACTGTGCGAATCACCTCCGCCTGACTCTTTTCAAGTGTAGCGTAATTTATTCCATCTCCCTCGGATCTTCAGATAAGTTTTCTAAAATAAACATTGCTTTCTGTTGTTTTGCGCTGGAAATAATTGGAAGAAGATAGGAGAAATGACATTTTGCCGTTCTTTCATGGAGTGTTTGAATAAATAATAATTTCAATTAATTCCCCGCCCCCCCATGCAGTGACAAAATACCAAAAAAAAACAAAAAAACTAACATCATCTTATTCGAAAAATTGCTTCTGCAGGAGTGTAGGATACAGCATGTATCCAGGCGTAGAAATTGCGCATTTTACTCATCACTTTTCTTGAAAAATCTCACAAAGAAACTGAAAAGGAGAGAACTCTACGAAGTCCTGACTAATACTCGGAATAAAGCCTAATTGTTTTCCTGTCTGAGTTATGGCTGCGCTTCGGCATGGAGTCCTAATTAAATGACTTGCAATTGTAATTAGAAATCACGGGGAAGCCATAAGATTCAACATGACTGATCCTCGCTTATAGGCAAACAGAAAAGTTTCAATGAATTCTCATTTTTGCGCCGGCATAAAATCTATTCATGCAGTTCATAAGTTGCTTTTTAAAAGCCATATTATATTGCATTTACTTCAAGTGCGCTGAGCCTTTAATAAATCACCTGAGGTTGGAATAAACTGGAAAAGAACGGCGCTTGGCTCTTTTCGTGTTCCCATAATGCAGTTTGCAGCATTATTTGTGCCAGGACCCGATCATGAGGGGCAAATTTTCACGGCTTCATAATATAATGTACATCTACATACTTCAGGCGGTGTCTAGGATTAGAAAAACATGGCTGCTTTCTTCCAACAACAGCGCCACTTCTGTCCATGGGTTGTGTTGCAGTGAATAAGACTGTGCTGCAATACCAATAGAGATGAGCAAAGTTTACAAAACTTTGATTCAAAAGTATTAACAGGCACTCTAGCATCTGGGACTACATCAAGATTCAACACTTTAATAGCATACCTTCCATATCAATATGTACATACAATATTAACACCAATGACAATCATAAATGATCCCTTATAAGTAAAAAATAATGTAAAAAATTATAAAAAATATAAGAAGTAAAAAATGAATAATTATCAATAAATTATATATAAAGTGCAGACCAAAAGTTTGGACACACCTTCTCATTCAAAGACTTTTTATTTTATTTTCATGACTATGAAAATTGTAGATTCACACTGAAGGCATCAAAACTATGAATTAACACATGTGGAATTATATACATAACAAAAAAGTGTGAAACAACAGAAATTATGTCATATTCTAGGTTCTTCAAAGTAGCCACCTTTTGCTTTGATTACTGCTTTGCGCACTCTTGGCATTCTCTTGATGAGCTTCAAGAGGTAGTCACCTGAAATGGTTTTTACTTCACAGGTGTGCCCTGTCAGGTTTAATAAGTGGGATTTCTTGCCTTATAAATGGGGTTGGGACCATCAGTTGCGTTGTGGAGAAGACAGGTGGATATACAGCTGATAGTCCTACTGAATAGACTGTTAGAATTTGTATTATGGCAAGAAAAAAGCAGCTAAGTAAAGAAAAACGAGTGGCCATCATTACTTAAAGAAATGAAGGTCAGTCAGTCCGAAAAATTGGGAAAACTTTGAAAGTGCAGTCACAAAAACCATCAAGCGCTACAAAGAAACTGGCTCACATGCGGACCGCCCCAGGAAAGGAAGACGAAGAGTCACCTCTGCTGCGTAGGATAAGTTCATCCGAGTCACCAGCCTCAGTAATCGCAAGTTAACAGCAGCTCAGATTAGAGACCAGGTCAATGCCACACAGAGTTCTAGCAGCAGACACATCTCTAGAACAACTGTTAAGAGGAGACTGTGTGAATCAGGCCTTCATGGTAGAATATCTGCTAGGAAACCACTGCTACGGACAGGCAACAAGCAGAAGAGACTTGTTTGGGCTAAATAACACAAGGAATGGACATTAGACCAGTGGAAATCTGTGCTTTGGTCTGATGAGTCCAAATTTGAGATCTTTGGTTCCAACCACCGTGTCTTTGTGCGACGCAGAAAAGGTGAACGGATGGACTCTACATGCCTGGTTCCCACCATGAAGCATGGAGGAGGAGGTGTGATGGTGTGGGGGTGCTTTGCTGGTGACACTGTTGGGGATTTATTCAAAATTGAAGGCATACTGAACCAGCATGGCTACCACAGCATCTTGCAGCGGCATGCTATTCCATCCGGTTTGCGTTTAGTTGGACCATCATTTATTTTTCAACAGGAAAATTACCCCAAACACACCTCCAGGCTGTGTAAGGGCTATTCGACCATGAAGGAGAGTGATGGGGTGCTGCGCCAGATGACCTGGCCTCCACAGTCACCGGACCTGAACCCAATCGAGATGGTTTGGGGTGAGCTGGACCGCAGAGTGAAGGCAAAAGGGCCAACAAGTGCTAAGCATCTCTGGGAACTCCTTCAAGACTGTTGGAAGACCATTTCAGGTGACTACCTCTTGAAGTTCATAAAGAGAATGCCAAGAGTGTGCAAAGCAGTAATCAAAGCAAAAGGTGACTACTTTGAAGAACCTAGAATATGACATATTTTCAGTTGTTTCACACTTTTTTGTTATGTATATAATTCCACATGTGTTAATTCATAGTTTTGATGCCTTCAGTGTGAATCTACAATTTTCATAGTCATGAAAATAAAGAAAACTCTTTGAATGAGAAGGTGTGTCCAAACTTTTGGTCTGTACTGTATGTATATTAAATAAGTAGATACTTAAATGCAAAGGGGAGAGTCAACATTAAGGCTAGGGCTACACGACGACATTTGTCGCACATTTTGTAGCAACTGCGACATGCTTCGACACAACAGTTGCAAAAAAATCCATCCAAGATTAATTTTTCTCTGTCACGTTGCAATCACGGCATGTCGCATGTCGCAGTGCAACACCATAGACAAGGGATGCCCAACCAGCGGCCCTCCTGATGTTGCAAAACTACAAGTCCCAGCATGCCCTAATAGCTGTAGGCTGTCCAGGCATGCTGGGAGTTGTCGTTTTTCAACAGTTGGAGGGCCGCAAGTTTAGCATTCCTGCCATATACTATCATTATAAAAATTGTCGCGCGACAGATGTTGCAGTGTAGTTGTACCCTGCTTGACTTATTGTCGCGCGACACATGTCATTGTGTAGCCCTAGCCTATTACTATTGCGCTGCATTGACAAGGGGCCCCCACAGAAATAAATGCATGGACAAAAATTGCAATACAGAATATACCATAAGTATCAATTCAATAAATCATATAGATACCCATATTGGCGGTGGTCACAATTATGCCCGATGTGGCAGAAAGTTTGTAATTAGTCAGTGACTTTCTAATGTTTGTTTCATCACATGCTTATTGTCACTTTAATCTATTGGTGATGGCTCAATTATTCTAATAGAGTTTAACTTTGCCCTTATAGATCTTCTAATATGTCATTTCTACTAGCTCTATACCCGGTAATATGTTTCCACCTGGAATTGAGTGCAACCCGTTGATGCGTCCACGTCACACGTGTGTTTAGGGAGGTGCCTTTGAGCGCCATGGTGTTGCTTTTCTCTACATCATCACAGGTGTGCGCTCTTTATTTCCAGGTGTGAACTGTTTTGAGACCTATTTATTATCCCACTTTTTTAGTTCTATTACCTCCTGACGAAGCTGTATAGCGAAGCGCGCGTCGAGGGTTTCTGCCACACAGAGCATAACTGGGAGGGTCCACCTCCAATATGGGTATCTATATGATTGATTGAATTGAAACTTATGGTATATTCTTTATTGTGATTTTTGTCCACGCATTTATTTCTGTGGGGGCCTCTTGTCAATGCAGCTCAATATTATTAATGGTGACTCACCCCTTTGCATTTAAGTATCTACTTATTTAATATATGTGGATAATGTGGATCTATTACTATAGCGCTGCATTTTTCAGTGACCCCCACAGAGTGTCCATATGATATATTTGGGATATTTCTGATTAATATAATATTGAGTGGTTATACAGATATACCTTTTGAAATTTGTTTATCTTTATTGGCTCCCCTATTTGACTTAGCCTCTCCACAGGAGCACAGACTCATGGGCATGGACATCTTCATGGACTCATGGGCACAGCCAGCTCTCCACAGGCGCACAGACTACCACTAGCACCAGGCTAAAACTTTACTTTATTTCAAAGCCTTTAAAAGTCCATACACCATGAACAATGTCATGTAAAGTGCATTCAGTGAAAACCGATCCACGGCGGCGCATTTCTGGTAACTTGAACCATTTTTCCCAGCCGTGGCCGTGTGAGTGGTAGCGATATAGGGCGACCGCTCAACACACTCAGGTGGAGCTATTACATACACATGATTTTAAAACCTCGAAAATGTATATAAAACAACATCAAGGTGAACTGAATATAATAGAAGAGAGAGGAACTTGACTGCTAGTAATGGAGTATGAGGTAGCTTCTATTATTTAGGCCGTATGAGGTGAAGGCATTAAGCAGAAAGATCCAATGTGTCTCACATTGCCGCATTGAAAGAGTTAATATCCGGGACCAGGGAGGAGATCTTCGGCGTCTGCTATTGAATCTTGAGACACACTGATTATTTCTAGTGGGGCACCTTGTCTTCTTGTTAGAGACAACACCCTGGGTGTTGAGGAAGATATTCCAGAGTCAATGTTTGGACTTCCCTGAGGAAGGATTTCAGAAGGAGAATAATGACATGATGACTGAAATGTATAGCTGTGTTGGTTGTGGTAGCAATGGCAAATATTAAGGTGGAAATAATGCAGGGAGCAAGGAACCCATAACATATTACAGCCTGAGAAAAGTGGTGGGGTTGATGATGATAATTGTGTGCTAGACAGAGCCTGCAAAGAGGTCCCCAAGGAAGTAAAGCCATCTTGCTAGCTCCACCTTAAGGAAATATCTTCCCATGAGTCAAAATCTGACCATTTTAATCAGCCTTGGGACATGACAAGGGAAAATAGCCAGGACAGATATCCATCAGTAGACAGCTGTTTTGAAGTACATGCCCCTCATCAGTATGGAATAGGATTTTGGTTGGCTGAGTGTGATGCCTTGGACGCAGCTTAGTCACTTCCACAAGGTGACACTAGCGAGGTGGTACTCTTTCCTTGGGAGATACCTCTTTGCATATTATTTTCTCATGGAGCATTTCCTTATAAGTGTCCATACCAAGGAGCACTTCTACTAAGTCTCCAAACACAGATGATCTCTTTAAAGAGACCTAGCACACTGCCTAAGCTGCATCCAAGGCTCAGCCAGCCAGCCAGAAACCTACTCCATACTAAGGGCAACCCCCCGAAACACCTATCTACAGATGGCCATTTGGCTTTGCTGTTTTCCCTTGTCATGTACCAAGTCCAAAAGTTTGATTTTGACTCATAAGGAGCCACTTCCACAAGGTGGTGCTAGCGAGATGGTTCTCTTTACTCATGATGAGCGGCAGGGGCAATATTTAAATTTTCGTTATTTCATGAATATTTGGGCGAATACTCGTCATATATTCGAGATTATTTTCTTGATTGCAAAAAATCGGCAATGCAATATTTGCATAATGCGCGCAAAATACAGGCGTGGGTCACTTTTGCTACATTTTCCAAGCTGCTAGAAGTTTCCTGAGACTGGAGAAAATGGTTGGCACGGCAGAACATTACAATGGCTTTATATGCAGTTAGAGTGCTCCAATATATTCGTGATTGCGCTAATCGGCACCAATGATTCAAATATTTTGTCGCAATACGTGAAACTTCACATTTTAGCAGGTCTGCATGTATGGATGGAGAGCAGAACCTATCACACTACCTAACACCCTGCACTGCAACATCTACACTATATCAGGATATAACCTACACTGACTATCTCCCACTAACTATCTGTATTATAAATATAAGCTATCTAACTATCTGTCTAATGTAATGAGTGGAAAGCACAGAGCACAGCAATGACACTGCTGTCTCTCTCAGAACTGTAAGAAAACTGTAAAGAATGGCTGCTGGGGAGGTTCTTATATAGTAAGGGGGAGGCAACTTTCCTATTGGTTGCTAGAATGTTGCTAGGCTCAGATAAAGACATTGCAGCCTTCTCATTGGCTCACAAGCAAAAAGAGAGGTTACTGATGAAAACAAAATCTAGAATATTCAAATTTACGAATATATATCACTATATTCTAAATATTTTCAAATTCTCGAAGTGCTGATATTCGCAATAAATATTTGCGTTTCGAATATTCGCGCCCAACACTACTCTTTACTTGGTAGAGAGTGGAGACTTCTTTGCATATTGTTTTTCCATGAAGCATTGCCAATAAGTTTCCATACATAACTGGTCTGTTTAAGGAGACCTAGCACACTGCCTAAACCAAAAACATTGCCAAAAATTTTAGGATGGAAGAAATGCGATTTTGAAAGCAAATTGTTAATTCTTTATCTGAATATAAAACATTCGCAACAGTGGTTCTTCCTTTGTACTGCCGTCTGATCCTACTGACAATTAGCAATGCAAGCAGGTGAATAAAACAGATAAGGATGTTGTATAATTGAATGCATGTTATCATCCCTTTCCAAACAAAATTTCTACATTGGACCAGAAAAATCCTGCAGAAACTTCATATTTTTTAATAATTTGCTCATTGAGGAGCAACTAGAAACAAAACCCATGAGGTTTAAATATAATATAACAGATGATTTAGGCCACTTTCATATGTCAGTAAGTCATGGACATAGAGAACGCGGACAGAACATGTATCCATATTTATTAATTTGTTTATTCAAACATCCACTGACCAAGTCCAAGCCTCTCTGTGCACCCTCGCTCCTTCTGCTTCCTCTGCCAGCTCTTCCCTCTCTTTCTTGATTGAAAGGTCCAGGTGGGATGACTATGTAGAAACCTAACCCTGTCAATCAAAAAGGAGAAAGAGTAGCTAGCAGAAGAAGCAGGAGGACCAAGGGTGCACAGAGTCACTGGGGCCCACCCTCAGTGCACTTAGTAGCTGATTTGCATATGGATTAAAATTACTTTTTCTCCAGAATTAAGCAATGGATCTCCAAGTGAAAGGTATCATTATATTCAGCTGAGCTAGACCTACAAGGAACTGGGCCGGGTTTATCGGTGAATTTCCTGTGTGGCCAGACTTATCTGCACTTGAATTTTCTTAAAGTATTTCAATGCAAGTCTATTCGTTCCAAAACTTTGTTTTATTGCTGTACAGAGACCTGTCTCTGTGCATCATTAAAATGTATGTGCTTTTGCGAGGCAAAATTATTTAAGTCCGAAGTCACGCAAAAGTTTGTGCTTCAATTTTACGACTTTAAAAACATTTTAAAACAGGAATCTGAAGTTGGCTTCGGCACCAAGGTAGAATCGAAGCCCAATGTTATTCACCAAAGTCTCACACGACTTCGGACTTGCCTTGTCAAAGCATATGCATTTTAATGCTGTACGGAGACAGGTCTTCATACGGCATTAAAACAAAGTTTTGGAACAAACCGACTTTGGTTCTTGTATTCAAAGCTTGATTTGCTCACCCCTAGCCATAACAGTAAAAAAATACTAACATCAAACTGCACTTCACAACACAACCACTGGGTGGCCACAGATATGGAATAGATACAGTATTTCAGGGCATAGTATCGTCAAATAATGTTGTTATTTTTATTTATTTTTAACAAAACTGGTGATCTCACATCACTCATCTCAGGATCTCGTGAACAGAGAAAAAAGGTAATAAATAACACATTGTGACCAAAAAGAAGACCATGTACAGTACAGTAGATTCATCGGGGCCTTGGAGTTGGAGCTCAGGCGTGGTTGGTCCCATCATCTTTTGTAGGTTTATTGGGATGTTCAAGTTGGAGCCCAGCTTCAGTTCCTTCTCTAGAGGAACTGTAGTATTAAAGGGCTTCTGTCACCCCACTAAAGTCATTTTTTTTTTTTGGGGGGGGGGGGCTAGTTAAATTCCTTATACTGCGATATATGAATATATAATGCGAACTTTTATAATATGTAAATGAGCTCTTTACCAGCAAGTAGGGCGTCTACTTGCTGGTAGCCGCCACAAAAAAACGCCCACTCTTTTTGTTGATTGACAGGGCCAGCAGCGATCTCCTCCTCCGGCTGGCCCTGTCTGCATTTCAAAAATCGCACGCCTGTCTTGATTTGGCGCAGGCGCTCTGAGATAAGGAGGCTCGCCTCCTCAGCACTCCCTCAGTGCGCCTGCGCCGATGACGTCTTCTCTTTCGGCAAAAAAGGGATCCGCAAAAAATACAGATGACGCAAAAAATACAGATGACGTTTTTTGCACAACGTAACAGCTTGCCCCTGATATAACAGTACTATCCTTGTCCGTTATGCAGAGTTTTTACACCTCCAAACAATTCTATATATAAACTGCAAATTGGCGTGGTAATGAAAAGCAGGAAGTGCTCAACCCAATATACAGTGGTGCATCTATACCGGGGGGGCAGATCCTGCACTTGTGATCCGCTGCTAATCCCCAGCAAAAATGCATACAATTGAGGATGCCCGCAGCGGACCACAAGTACCACAATAGACATCCTACACAGGATAGCAAATGTGTGGATGTGATAAACAATCAAACAAAATAACAATAACTTATAAAGACAGGTGCACTCTGCAGTCTTACTAAACCCTCATACTGATGTAAAATTGAGAGATTAGCCAACATATCCTACTGTAGAGGAAATGTCTGAGCCCGAGCACCACACCAAGGTTCCTCAAGTAGGCCTTAGGCCTCATGCACACGGCCGTTGTTTTGGTCCGCATCCAAGCCGGCATTTTGGCGGCTCGGATGCGGACCCATTCACTTCAATGGGGCCACAAAAGATCCGTGCCTTTCCGCAAATTGCGGAATGCGCACAGACGCCATCCGTGTTTTGCGGATCCACGATTTTCGGATTGCAAAACACACCACGGTCGTGTGCATGAGGCCTTATTGTCCGCATAACGACAAGGATAGTACTGTTCTATCAGGGGCCAGCTGTTCTGTTCCACAAAAAACAGAATGCACACGGACGTCATCTGTACTTTTTGCGGATCCGTTTTTTGCCGACCGCAAAATACTGAAAAAGCCAAGTTGGTGGAGGTAGATATAAAGTCTAGGATATCTATCCTGACAGGAAAAAGCAGGTTATGACATGAGAGCACTGAGGTCAGTGATTGGCTGCAGTGGTCACGTGGGATATGCAGTATGTACCTTAATCGCTGGAGCCAAGTAAGCAATATAAAGTTGTGAGTAAAGCTATTTTTAATTTTTGGGATGCATATTAAATAACAAAAATACATACAAAGGTCAAGAAATGCTAATATATACAAATAAAGGAAGAAAAACACAACACCTACGGTAACACAAGCTGGTGCCATGGCTCCCCCACTCACCAGAGACTAGACATATTATATAAAAAAATAAAATAAAACTAGCAAATAAAATAAGGAATCCATTGTAATGCGTTGTCAAATTTTGAATATAGAAAAATGCAAAATTTCAAATGCCTTATCATTTTTTTTTTACCTTTTTCTTTTATTTATTTTTTCCACAAATGCAAATATAAAAAAATATTTCTCTAAAAAAATATTGTAAAAAGCAGCCTTACATGTCTCAAAACAATTGCTACATTTTCTTACATAGTTGATTAAATCAAACAGCTTAAAGGGGTTGTCCAGGATTTTTCCTGGACAACCTTAGGATAGGCGCTCACTAGAGATCAGGGAATCAAATCCCACAAAGTGAAATTTGATCCAAATTTCAGGATAAATTCGATTTGCCTTGAAGCCAAATTTCCACGTGCTTCGTGTTATCGAATCAATTCAACCTGACATAGTGTAAAAAACAAAAAAAAATCATACTTACCTCCTCCATTTGCTCGTGACGAGCCGCCAGCCGCCATCTTGATTGAAGATCTTGTCCGAAATCCCGTGCACATTGACGCATTGACGTAGCTTGATATTTCACGCCAGATATTCAAGCAAGATGGCAACAACCGGCCCGTCGCGAGCAAATGGAAGAGGTAAGTTTGATTTAAAAAAATATAATAATTATGCTAATTTTACACTGTTTTTCCACTCATCATGTATGAACGTGGCATCTGAGGGGTACAATGACGGGGGGCGGCGCTATCGCTGCTCCCTGTCATTCCACACAATACTTACAAAATTGCGCTTCGTAATTAAGTAATTCATTACCTTTTTTTGTAAAATTCACAAATAAGCCAAATCAAACTTTTCAAAAATGTGCTCATCTCTAGCCATCACTATCTGATTGGTGGGGGTCCAACATGCCACTCCCCCACCCCTAGTAGCACTGGTGCTGGAAGTTTGGGACTGCCAGGACATCCTCATCCACTGTGTAGTGTACGGAGCTGGTTACTGCTTCCAATAAGGTGAGTGATGTCAATATAGCTCTGACTTCCATTACGGAAATACACTGAAACACTGGCGCTGGACCTGCACAGCTCTGTCCACTGGTGCATGGTGGATGGAGCTGGTAACTGCAGAGCTGCTTACTACACTGTGGATTGAGCTGTGGCATTCTGGCACCAGAGATACTGCAGAACAATTGATCAAGAGTCAGAATCTGCAGATTAGATAGTGATGGCCTATCCTGAGGAAAGGCCATCAGTTGTAAAATCATGGACAATCCCTTTAAACCACCATATCGTACAAAATTGCTGAAAAGTTTTTGGTCATTCACGATCAAAACAATCTAGACTCTTTATGGGGTTGAAAATTCTTTCCTTAAAATTGTCAGTGTGATCTATTTTGAGCTTCAACCGAGCAACTTAAGTGTGTCGTAACTAATGTATCATTAGCATCCAGTGTCCGCCATGGTCCTGCTTTCCGCCTCCCTATTTAGCTGGGCTGTGGTTCCACCTTCTTGCTTGAGCTTTGTGTTTTCTAGTGTCTAGTAAACAGCGAAGGTTTGATCTCTTGTCTGTCTATCCGGTTTTTGTACCTAGCCTGACTACCAATTCTGTTCCTTGCTGCCTACCACGAGCTAGGAATTGCTCTCTGGAATATGCACATACTAAGCCTGCCCTGACCTTGGACTGTGTTTAGACTATGCTTTTTGACTGACCCCAGTGAGTCAGCAGCCAACTACTTCAGGACTAGTCCAAGAGGTAGTGACTTGTTGGTTACCTGCAGCAAAGTCCAGATCCCTGTACAGGTGTTAAAGGGTGAATACCAAGGGGACTGTCAGGAGAACGCCCTTAGGTTTAGCTCAAAGTCAAACTGGTTAATTGGCAGAGTGGGTCCACACCTACTATCCGTTACATCTACCAAAATGTTATGACCCAATTATTGAAACTATACAATGTATCAATCTCCATTCACCAAATTCCATACATCTGGCACTAACGATCTCCAGGATCATGCCACATCTGCAAAAACATAGTTTTTTCTTGAATTTTGCTTTGCCTCCACTTGCGGATTTTTAATAAAACGCCTTGGCTCTTATTAATCTCAGATAATGACCAGCCGGGTGCGACAGCTTTGTGACTGTTAATGAATTATGCTGCGAAATAGCTTTCCTTAGTAATTTTCTTGCCATTTCTGAAAAGTATGATTTATTGCCTAAAACTTTTCATAGGAGATGTTTTTAAATATTACATGAATTAGATGAGAATTCTTAATTGCTACATCATTAACACTGCGCGAGTCAGTGATTTAGTGCATCCGATGAAAGCAGTGTGTCCTAGAAAATATTTATTACCCAGTGGGAGGTGGCAGCATCAGGTATTTCCTTTGCAACATGAACTACAAGCTCATAACCTGCTTGCGTGTGAATATTTTGCCTCTTAAAGGGATTCTCTATCTACAGTAAATTTATTTTTTATAAAACTTGAAGGGCTTTTAAGTAAGAGCAAATAGGTTTTCCTAATGGTCTTGTCTAATTTAGAAACCCCATTTTCAAATACTCTTTTAGCATTTGCAAGCGCTACAGTGGATCAGTGGCCAGCTGTTACTCACCTATCCCAGATCCCAGATCCAGTGTTACCTCACTCCCCATTTCCAGCTGGTCTTCTGCGTATTAGGATTCCACGGCAAGCCAGTGCACACCTATAATGTGATTGCACTGGATTTTTAAAGCCTAGCTCAGGCTGTGTCATCCAGGGTAGTAGCCTATATCACATTACAATTGCTCCACAATTCAGTACTCTGCTACATCAACTCTGACACATCAGCTCTGCTGTACAGCACTCTGCTACATGACTCTTGACATTGATCTCCAGTATGCTGCTACAACACTGCTACATCAATCTTCTACACCAGCCTCAAGTACATAGTTACCACCCAGCTACATAGCTCTGCTATATTGGTCTCAAGTAGTGTTGAGCAAATCGAAGTTCACAAAGTAGACTTCGATCCGAATTTCAGGGAAAATTCGATTTGCCGCAAAGCCGAATTTCCTTGTGCTTCATGGTAATTAATCAATTTCAATTTTCACCGACCAGCGTGACGATGCCTTCACTTACTGCGCAAGAGTTAGAAGATTCATGTTGATTCTTCAAACAACATGGCCGAGGCGGACTTTTCACAATCAAATGGATAAGGGGAGTATTTTTTATTTAAATTTAATTTTTTTAAACAGATTAACCCTTACACCCCTAAATGGTCATCTCAGATGTCACGATCAGCCATGAATGTGGCATCTAAGGGGTTCAATATCAGGGTGGCGCAATTGCCGTTTTCCATCATAGTGCCAGCTACTTACAAAGAAATGCGCATTGTGATGAAGTAATTCATCACAAAGCAAATTTCTTTTGAAATTCTGTGAAGCAGTCGAAGTTTCGAGAACTTTGCTCATCTCTAGTCTCAAGTATGCAGCTGCAACTCTACTACATTCCTTCTTTTATTCTAGTCTTTAATATGAGCCTACAACTCTTCTACATCACACAACATTGATCTGTACTACAGCTCTACCACACTTGTCTCCGAGATAAGACTACTACAGGACATCTCTTCTACATCAACTCTGCTCCACTAAACTTCTTTTGAACTTCAATGTATAGGATCTCCTGCTACTGCTCTGCTGCACCAGTGCCACCTATACATATGGTTCAAGATCTGCTCTACTGGATTAGCAGAACGTAACATCAGCGTGCAGTACTCATAAAGATTTAAAAGTAAATATAAGTAGATGTGAACAAGTGCTGTATAAAAGGAGGATTGATCCTTAGAATTGTTCAAGAAAAATAAGTCCAAAATTGGAAGAAACCTGCTTTCTGGTGGTTTTCAGATAGCAACATATTTGACTCTTCAAATAAAAAAAAATTGAACAAATGATAAAATATATATATATAAACTTTTCCAGATTTCACATTTGCTGATTACGATTACAGAGCCAATGTTATTTACTGGTAGAAGTTAACTTTTTATAATTCCCAGAAATTAGTACTGCACTTACTGTATCCTTCATTAATTTTCTTCATCAGATTGAAATACATTACTAAAGGCTGAAATTTAGGAAGAAAAAAAAGTGATGACAAATGAAATGAGCAGGTATAAAATCACATTTAGTCACTGACCATTGGCTAGGTGGTGAAATGTTTACGATATAATTTGTCCATATTATTGTAGCTCTTCCATGCGCTCCGATTTTGTACTGTATCCTCCTTATTTTATTACTTTCATTTGGTGCTACATGTGATTAGAATTATTGAAATGATTTTTGGACTTATAGTCTTAGCCGCACAAGTTGACTCAGTTCAAGTACATGTATTATGGCTACAAATCTTGCATTTTGTGACTTTAAAGTTCCATTACAATAACTGAATAAAACAATTTTAAAAAGCCTAAGAGAGAAAAAGAGAGGGGGAGAGAGAGAACACCAGAATGTCGAATTTCTGCAAATGTACTCTTCAAAGTAGTGAATGTTTCCTGTTCCTGTTTCTCATGGGTAGACAAATGTAGCATCACTGAGTCTGTGAATACAGTAAATTATATGAAGCATCAGATGCATTCTTTTATGGGAATGTGTCATCAAAAGATTGTAAGCTAAAGATTGTATGATATATATCTCTTTTATATATATATATATATATATATATATATATAAAAATGAGTTTCTGTCTGTCTGTCTAGACATCTATCTGGACGTTCTTTATGCGCGACCAAACGACTGGACCGATCTTTACCAAATTTGGCACACAGTTACATCAGGTGTCCGGGAAGGTTTTAGACCAGGTCTCAGCTCTCTAGGATGTACCGTTTCTAAGATATTCCCCAAAAATTACCCACATTAGCCAATCCAAGCCTGCAAGTCTTTCTCTTCAAATCCCAACTGCCATAAACACAGTTTTACTCCAGGTTTCCATAACAACCCAGCCATTTTTCTTTACTGCTTAAAGGGGCGGGCACTGTGGAGGTCACTTTTATTAAAGGGGAGGGCACTGTGGAGGTCACTGGTATTAAATAGGCAGGCACAGTGGAGGTCACTGTGATTAAAGAGGTAGGCACTGTGAAAGTCACTGTTAAAGGGGCGTCACTGGGAATGTCACTGTTAAAGAGGCGGTCACTGTTAAAGGGGCGGTCACTGTGAAAGCCACTGTTAAAGAGGCGGCCACTGTGAAAGTCACTGTTAAAGGGGCGCTCACTGTGAAAGTAACTGTTAAAGGGGCGGTCACTGTGAAAGTCACTGTTAAAGGGGTGGTCACTGTGAAAGTAGCTGTTAAAGTGGTGGTCACTGTGAAAGTAGCTGTTAAAGGGGTGGTCACTGTGAAAGTAGCTGTTAAAGTGGTGGTCACTGTGAAAGTAGCTGTTAAAGGGGTGGTCACTGTGAAAGTCATTGTTAAAGGGGCGGGCACTGTGAAAGTCACTGTTAAAGGGGCAGTCACTGTGAAAGTCACTGTTAAAGGGGCGATCACTGTGAAAGTCACTGTGAAAAGGGGGGTCACTTTGAAAGTTACAATTAAAGGGGTGGTCACTGTGAAAGTCACTGTTAAAGGGGCAGTCACTGTGAAAGTCACTGTTAAAGGGGCAGTCACTGTTAAAGGGGCGGTCACTGTGAAAGTCACTGTTAAAGGACAGGCACTGTGGAAGTCTCTGTTAAAGCGACGGGCACTGTTGAAGTCACTGTTAAAGGGGCAAACATTGTGAAGGTCACTGTTAAAGGGGCAGCCACTATGAAGGTCACTGTTAAAGGGGTGGTCAATGCTAAAGGGACGGGCACTGTTAAAGGGGCGGGTACTGTGGAGGTAACTGTTAAAAGGGCAGGCACTGTTAAAGGGGCAGGCACTGTTAAAGGGTGGGCACTGTGGAGGTCAATGTTAAAGGGGCGGCCACTGTGGGGGTCAATGTTAAAGGGACAGGCACTGTGGAGGTCATTGTTAAAGGGGCTGTTACTGTAGAGGTCACTGTTATGGGGAAACTGTCAATATCTTTTTACGACACACGAAAATATAAAATGAAATATACCCGTACGAAGCCGGGTCCTTGTGCTGGTATATATATATATATATATATATATATTAAAGATTTTTTTAGATTACGACAATGCTTATGGACCCACTCTGCCAACAAACTAATTTGGCTTTGGGCTAAATCTAAGGGCACTATCCTGGTGGCTCCCTGGTTTTCACCCTTTAACCCCTATAAAGGGATCTGGTCTTTGCTGCAGGAAATTCACCAGGTTGCTACAGTACATCTTGGAGTAGTCTACGTGTGGTTGGCTGCTGACCCACGGGGCTCAAGAAACACTGATGCATGCAATTAAGGGATAGACAAACTCATAGTTGGTAATAGGCCAAATTCAGGGAAGCCAGAATACTGTATGTGCAAATCCGAGAAAAAGTTCAAAGGTCAGGGCAGGCAGCAAAGGGTAAATATGGGAAACAGGTACAGGTCAGGTCAAACAGCAGAGGGTCAGAATCCAGGAATCAGGCACAATTTGACACATGGACAGATATTCAGATATAGCACACCTTAGCAGGAACTAGCAGGCTAGTGAACCTATTACTCAGATAGAAAATGAGACAAACAGCACGCCATATAAAGCAGAAGCTGTTTACACATTAGAAAAAGCCTAGCAGCTGCACATAGAACCAAAAGAGGTTTTAACCCTGGTAGTAATGCAGAAGGTAGGGTTCAATGAAGAATATCAAAATGCAGACAGTGGGTCAGGAGTGTCAGACTTGCAGCAGAAACAGGGTAAGTGGAACTGCCCCTGTGCCTACCCCAGTTAGTGTGGCAGAGATGGGCATGGAGTGCCAAAGCAACATTTTACAGATTTGTTTTATATAAAGAAATCCAAAAACCCTGCAGTTTTAACACTGGCCACTAAGCCATCCTGTTATATGGAGATCACTTTTCAGTAGCCATCTCATTATTATCCTAAGCAATACAATGACAAGTTACACAGGATCCTCTATTCACAATAGGTAGTGGTCACAACTCACCTCCTCCTCCTCCCTGCATAATGACCTTTGCAGAAGTCACAGAGCATGTCTGCAGCACTATCCTGTACAAGTCCAGTAAATCTCCTGTCTAATTTGCAGTGTAGTAATGTGACTGCTGTAAAGCATATTTCTAAATTCTGCTAACAGCAGTGCTATATCTTCTATGTACTCTGTGGTGTCAGCTCCAACGTGCATTTTAGCCTGCATCCTTCGTCAGTAGTAAATCCCCACTATCACCAATATGAAATTGATTTGGAGGTTAAACTCAGGCACTTTTCACTAATAGGTAGAGGAGAAAATACTTTTTACATAATAGCACCATACTCCATGTGTATGCATGCTTTGGAATCCAGCCAAGTGCATCTGATAACATCAAGCTCCATTGCATGCCCTATCATACCTTCATTATCATGGCGATTCAATGTGAAGGAACTTCCCCCTGGGCACTTAAGGTTGTGGGGCCAGATGTTCAATGCCGGTTCCCTGCCTTCTCTAGAGCATTTGCTTCTTCTGCAAACCAGGTTTCCGTGGCAACCTGAAACCTAACAGTATCACTATAACAACAATCTTTTTGAACCTCCCTCTGACAACAGGATACCTCCTAATTATTCTGTTAGTTTAACCTCCCTGCTGTTTTCCTTTTGCTCATGTGGACTTGCTACTGTTGTTACTCTGTTACTTTGGATTTTCTACTGTTACATCTCTTTGGATTTGCTTTTGTTATGTCTCTGTTGCTTTGGCTTGTAGCTACACCAAGTGTTTAAGTGCTGCTTCATTGAAACAATTCACAGCTCAATATTGCACAGCACTACTACAGCTCTACTACTCCAAATGTGTTTGGAAAGTTTTCTACTGGATGCATATGAAATAAAAGAAAAACATTATTGTTTTGTTTACAGTGGCAATAAAAAAGTATAGGTTCAAAAGTGTCCAGGACCAGCACCAAACTCTAAATCTGCTACCTATTCTCCTTTATCACTGCTATTAGTAGATCGAAGGCTACCTCTAGGTATTTACCAGAGACCACTGTGTTGCCAGTTGGAATTGGCTGCTAGGGACCCAGGTTATGACTGGCAAATACGGTGGAAGAAAACAGCTTTGAGCTCACAGATAGCAGACCTATCAGATGCCAGGAAAATAAAAGTCTAAACCAGGAGATCAGAGATGGTCAGTTCGCAGTGTTTTCCAGCGAACACATGCGGGCTGCCATCTTTAGTAAGGTAGACTTCACCCATCCGGCGATGCACAGGTAAGCCCTTACCTGTGCCGGGAGCCGGTCTGAAATCAAATGCAGTCACCGGGAGCAGGCAGTTTCGAGAACAGCCATCGGGGGCCTTCATCAGGCTGTTCTCGGAACTGCCTGCTTCTGGTGACTGCATTTGATTTCAGACCGGCTCCCGGCACAGGCAAAGGCTTATTAAAGATGGCAGCCTGCATGTGTTCGCTGGCGAACACTGCGAACTGACCATCACTGCAGGAGATTCAGTAGGAGTCAAATCATACGAGAAGGGGTTTATCCAGAAAAAAGCTGAGGAGTCAAAGCCAAGAGAATCTGTAGAAGCCTAATGAGGAGACTGGGAGCAATTCAGAAACAAGCTAGGGAATCAAAGCAAGGGTAATATGTAGAAACCTAATAAAAACAAGGGGTTAATCCTAAAACAAGCCAAGGCCAGTGCACAAAAAGGTCCAGCAGAAATGCAGCACTACTTTGAGCACACAGAAGAAACATGAGCCAGGAAAACAAAAATCAAAGGCAGTTATTAACAGTAAGTGCCTGCCTTTAACACTAGACTAGCTCTAGCATTAGACATCCAGACTCACTGATAGGTCAATGACCGGGACTTGAGAACCCTCCTGGAACAGTCATGCAAAGAACTGTGGCTGGGTAAGTTTCTGACATTGATAGATACCATAGTACAGAGGAAGAAGAGACTATGTTGGCACCATAATAGACAGAAGGGTGCCTTCATAATACAGAACCCTAGGGACTCTACTGTGTGTATGAAGCAAAGATGGCATAACTTTGTCTTAAAATGACTTTTCTGTGTAGAGAAGATACCATTGTTTGACACAATTTCCAATTATGTCTGATTGAGTTTTTCTCAACACTCCATTAATTTGTTTGAAGCTTTTCTTCACTTTTCTTCAAAAATCATTGTGACTCAATTTGCATCTTGACCATAATATTTCTATTGAACACAAATGATCAGCATTATAATAGTCCTATAAGACAAAAGATGGAGAAACGCAATACCAAAGGCAATGGCTACAACAATGACTGTGCTGTTTCTTCCTGTTGTATTTTTAGTGTAACTAATTTTATTTTATTGTGGCAATGTATGGACAGATGGGAGCTATCGCCCACCCAAATGGTTTGTTAGTAATTGCTCCAGAGAGGCTTTAAAAATCCAATTACCATGTACATGTTTATGTGAGAGATACACAGACTGTCTTTTGGCAAAAAAGTCATAAAGAAAGTTTTATAGCTTTCTGAAAGTAATAACCAACATTAATTTCCTTGAAGTTTCTTGCTAATTAAGAGAAAGGGAGGAGGGACAACAAAACCATCATGAAGGCTTCTGTTCCAGGCCTCTAGTTTAATGCCAGAGGTTTGCATTTTATAACTTACTAGCTGGACCCTTAATCTATTTTATTTAATGTTTGTGTGTGTCGTTAAAAGATATCAACACTATTCACTATAACAGTGAAATCTACAGCACCCCGCCCCCAAAACAGTGACCTCCACAGCCCCCCACCCCTTAACATTGACCCTCCCACAGTGCTCTGTCCCTTAAAATTGGATCTCCACAGCAGCTTACCCTCTTAACTTTGACTTTTACAGCAGTCTTCTCCTTTAACAGTGAATTTCACAGCATACCCTGCCCTTGACAGTGACCTCCACAGGAACCCGTCCCCTTAACAGTGTCCATCACTGGATCAGGGGCGTGTCCTTTTTACCAGCTCACTCTAAGACAGCAGCACTGTACTGTCTGAGTGTGAACTGCAGGGAGAAAGTCACCCTCCCTCCCACCCCTGCAGCTGACAGAAGTTGATTTTTACCTTCATTTTTCCAACCCCCATCGGCTCAGGAGTGGGAGGGGGTGTGGTTTAGCGGGACCTGGGGGCGGGGTGGACACATTGGGTGGACACATTGTGAAAGGTGGCGTGTCTGGACTCCTTTCTGCAAGAGTGATGCCCCTCTGGGGAGGTTACTGGCTCATTTGCATACCAAATAAACTAGTTTTTCAGAGGATAAAAACATATATTGCTGGAACAAAGGCACATCTGGAAATAAGGTACTAAGTGCTATTAGGCCATGGTTTTACTTTAATAGCGATTATCCTGGTGACAGATTTCCTTTAAAGCTCTCCTGCAGCAGTGAAGATAAATGGCTGGGTTGTTATGTAAACCTGGTGTAAAGCTGTGTGTGTGGAGACTGGAGGACCTGCAAGCTTCTATTGGCTGATAAGGGTCATGTGATCAAGCTTCTATTGGCTAATGAATTTATTGGGAATATCTCGGGAACGGTACGTCCTAGAGAGCTGAGAGCTGGTCTAAAACCTTCCCGGACACCTGATGTACCTGTGTGCCAAATTTCGTGATTGTAAATGTGACAGTGCGGATTCCTTTAGCGGACATACACACACACACACACTCATACACTCAGCTTAATATATTAGATTTGCAGGATATAAAATATATTTTGTAATATTTTTATTCCATTTCAGAGGTGTAACTATAGAGGGTGCAGAGATGTGGCTGCACCCAGGCTGTATAGACCAAAAGAGGCCATAAAGATCTATAGACTAGTACTGTACATGACATCATTCTTGGAGTCTATGAGCTTCAAATTACCTCTCTGTCTCTGTGCTTATATTGCTCATGGGTCATCTAGGAGGCATATGATGGCAAAAGAGGAACGTCTATATTTGTGAAGACCAAACTAGTTCACTCAGTGAGTCTAAACGTGGGCCAAGACATTAGGAAAACTAAGAATTATTGAACTTATACTTGACTTAACAGAGATGATGTTTACAGGTATCAAGTAACAAAGAAAATAAAAAAGTGATGACAAAATAAAATTCGTCTGATCCATGTTTCTGTTCACCTGCTCAGTTGATATTAGACAATTTCTTAAAACTTGATTTGGTTCAGACTTAAATCTCCCCACCAATTTTTGGATCTGAATAAAATCAACTCAAGTTGAAAGTGACTCAAGTGTGTGGAAAAACCTCTCTCTCTCTTTCTCTCTCTCAGGTCAAATTTCTGAAGAAAAGTATTTATTCATCTCTAGTTGTCATTTGTTGAAGACTCCCAACAAAGAAATAAATATCTACAGTAAACATAGGAGAGCTTGACAGCCATGGAAAATAACCAGGGTAATCACAGAGAAGAAAACAAGAATAATTGTAATACTATATCCCGAAATGGTCCATTTTGGAACTGAGCTAAGTGGTTGGGTTTGGTCAAAAACCAAAAACTACAAAAACCACAAACAAAAACTAGTTTCCTTTCTTCTCCCACTTTTAAATTAATATTTAGTAAGTTAAAATGTCTGTTGACTTGTAAATAATTTGCATATCACTAAGATATGCCATTACATTATGGTCATGGTTGGGGGCATCCTCTTGGACTTCGACCATTCCTGAGAATGATTCAGCACTGCATTGCCTTCTAAGATTCCCCTGCATATCAGCTCCCTGGCCACGAGGAGCTTCAATCAGACCTATTTTGTAGAGCTGTGCTGGTTTTAGCTATGCTGATGGAACAACCTGACAGAGATGTCTAGCACTAGTGTGAAACTAGCCTTACAACAAATTCATGACCAATACCCAGCCGCGTCTGTACAGCAGCTGCTCCAGTCCCCACTGTGACGTTGACAATGACTGTAACCCAAGACAGACTCCATGAAAATAAGATAAAAAAGGTGCATGTTGATACATTACCCCCCTGGGCAGACTGTCTATACCTGCATCCAATTTAGTACAGAGGCTTAGGCTGAATGGTAAATCTGGTGACAACTTTCTCTAACTTTATACCAACAATTGGTTGGCTTAATTTGAGGCAGAATTTAATGCCAGAATTGTGGCACAATGTTGGCACAAAAGTCACATTTTAGGCCAAGCTTTCCTTACCAGTTCCTTTTTTTTTTTACTAAGCACCTAAACTTTCTCTAAACCTAGATTTGCCAAAATCTAGGTGTATTCACAAGGTATGTTTTCACCTTTGATTGGAAGTAGGATTTATGGAAACACATACGTTTATAGAATTTTATTTTTGAATAGATAAGGGTTTTAAATATTTTTATAGTTCATTGACCAAGTAGTGATAGCCACAGGGGTTGACTTTGCCAGGAATTCAATTTACCCAATGTTCTACCTTGCCATGCTCTAATGATGCTTTTTCCTGCTATACACGGCATTTTGATCTATGTATCATGCATCACATCCACAATGCGGACAGGTAGCACTGGTGCCACAGGGCAGAAGCATGGATGCAGCACGGTTGAAGATGTAGCAGATCTAGAAAGGCAATTGATCTGGAGAAGTTGCAGATCTGGAGCTGTAACTAGAGTTGCTGAGCTGTTGTAGTGCTGTAAAATTCCTTGGCTATAAACATGCAGTCATGAGGCGGAGATAAAACACACTTGAAATAGCTAAACTTTAGTGGTGCTGTACAATGCTGAGCTGTGGGTAGAGACAGAAACTGAAAAGAGGTCCTGTTACTTCATTACACCAAAGAAATTATTATTTCACTGTTTACAATTCAAACTTGGAATAGACTGTCTGCTTTAAAGGGCTCTTCACCTCATAGAGCACATACCCTATTTATATTGCTGTCTACAGAGCTGTGTGAGGGCCAAAGGTGATGAAAAATGGTGAATCCTGGATTTTTTTGTTTTTTTATTTCTTACAGACTAAGCATGAGTGATCCAGTTCATAACAAATTGTGCTTATTATGAACTTTGCAAAATTTCAGCCGGCAGACAAATTTGAATCGTCTCAGGTTCTTTTCAGATGAATCCAGTAAAATGATGCACATTTTGGAGTTGAAAAGTACAAACTGCTGCCCCCCTGGGCTTATCGTGTCCCAGGTTTCTAGGTATGCCGAGTGATGTGGTGCGGCCTCAATAGTTTTCTGTGTGTGTGTCACTGTGCTTCTACCTGATATCGTTGCTCCCCAGGGTTAGGCTTCGAAGCAATAAAGTGGAGAGTAATGGTGGGAGTGGAGAAATAGTCCAGACTTTTATAAAGTTCAACAGCTTTACGTGAATCAACTTGCATACATACAAGAAGTAGTGTTTCTCTTGATTCCAGCAGGTTTTGTCATAAACTGGCAGGCAAACTTAAATATTCTGCTTTATCTCTCTGCTGTGGTAAACTCAGCTTTAGTCTGTCTGGTAGCTGGACTTCAGGGCTGTTCTGGTTCCTCTGGAGTGGGGTGCCTTTGGAAGTTGACCCATCCAAAATACTCTGTAAATCTGTAAGAAGTCAGGGTGATTCTCCTCTCCTTCCAACTCTAGACTAGACTGCACTCAGATTGAGTGATAACGTGAAATATTAGGCATAAATCCGTGTTAGCGCATCCAAGTTCCGCTTTGGATTTTGACACTAATTTATGCTAATGAATGAAGTGTCACGTCACAGACTAAGCACCTCTTGAGATATTTGGCGCAAATTTACAAAGACCTCTGCAGAGCCAATACATTTTATAGTAGGACAGAGGCTATATTCTTAATAAAGTTAAAAAAAACAATCGAGTTTGAATACACTAATACACTAATTAGGTTTGAAGCCATGTTGCATCATCTCCACACAAATATTTTTTTTTTTTTGTGGTTGAAGTTTTTAAAACCAACATATATGTGTCTTACAATACGTAGGGTAGTGGGCAAAAAAAAATTGTGAGTGATGATGTGACATACTAGGCTAAAATCTGTGTTGTTTCATCTCCACATAGTTCAAGTTACATTTTTTTGGGGTTAAAATTTGAAAAAGCAGCATATACATGTCATACAATAAAGGGGGTACTGGACGGTTAACATCAGTGAGTGGTAACATGAAAAACTAGCCAGAAATCCATGTTGGTGCATCCCCTAGCACTTCAAGCGTTGGTGTGGTGGGGGTTTGCATGGAAATATTTGCATAGCAGTTTTTCAACTTGCGTTTTACACTAGAGAATTTTTTTCTGAATTTTCATACCTTAGTGAGCAAAATACGCTGTTAGTGTCTACTGTCAGAAGCAGTGTTTTCAGTTTGTTTTTCTAAAGGAAAGGACATCGTATTGCACCACCCTGTCTTTAGGTTCCTTGAAACCAGATTTGCAAAACGTTCCATAATTTGTGCTACTGTGTAAATTTAGGCCCAAAAATGTCAGGGATACAAAAGGGTTCCAAACGATAGTAGTAGTAGGTCGCAGTTTTCCCTGGCTTAGGAAAGGAGCAACATTATCTTGGTGAGAATGAGGATGAGATTGTGGATTGGATGGCTTAGCCTTCCTCTCAGCAGGATGACATGAAGGCGACTTCAGAGTCTTACATGGTGCAGTGGAGCCAGGGGTCACAGCGTTCATCCTGCTCCTTCTCATTGCAGCCTCAGAAAAGGCTTTCAATGGATTCCTCTCTGTCTTCACTGCCTCTTTCGAGTGGGGTGCTTTCCTTTTTGCTAACAAGCAGCAAGAAAACCCCACCACGCCTTATGGCATACAGTCAAGACATTCTCCCTGATAACAACATGTGTGTTAGGAGTCCCCATTTGGGATGCCCTGAGGAGGAGGTTCAGGGGGCTGAGGACCCCATGCATAACAGTGTTGATGATAGTGGTAATAGTGGCACCTGTAGCCACGACGTTGGCATTGTGAGCAAATACAATACAGGGGAAGGGGGCCATGGAGCCCACCATGATATCTCACAGTCTAATAAAAGTGGCAGGGAGGTTGAGGACCTGGGAACTGGATAGGGGTGCTGATGAGGAGGCAACATCAGAGGAGGAGGGTGGTGGCAGCAGCAGCAATAAAAAGATACAAAAATAATTAAAGAGATAACACTTGGCATCTGCACATTGTGCATTGTTTTACTAATTTTGGTTTGCAAACTATGTAAATATCTAATGGCTTCACATTAAAATCAGTACAGCATACGTCATATCTGGAAGGAGGGTCCTCTTGGATAAGGTAAAGTCTTTGTGCTTGTGTCCCAGCTTAAGTGAATAAGGCGTTGTCTGAGAGCTGAAGGATATGGAGGCCATCTTAGTTGATCAAGAATGATATCCACATTTCCATCAAGGTGGCATCAACGGATCCTTTGGGAAAATACAACTGGCTAGCATTCCAAATAAGAACAAGTCTGCCTACCTTCTCCTGGTCCTCTTTGTGGAAGCTAATCTGCATCCCCAAGCAATACAGAATTTTTGTCATCGTCATCACCTTTTCTTCTGCTAGGACTCTTCCTTGTTCTCGGCTCCATCGTGAGACATAATTTCTTTCATGACTCACTGTGTCAATGTCTTTTAAGGCAGTGGAGAGCCAGCACCTTACCAACATGGCCAGGTCCCTTTGACTTCCCCCCCCCAAGACTTAATCGGACTGGCTCCCAAAGCAAGTACTTATTCATCTCTTCCACCTCCTCCTCCATTAACATGCTTACTAACCCCAACATTTCGAGGGCACAGCGTCACTCACACTACCCCTCCTTCCTATCACCTGTGTCAAGTCACTGGTTGTCATGCAGTGTTGGAACTGTTCGGCTTAGTCAAAAGTAGCCACACAGGCAGAAATAACTAAAGTATATCAAGCAAAAAACAAGAAAATAGGGAAAAAAATCCCGCTACCTGTCACTCCATTGTCTCCGGCTGGGCAAGGTGGTCAGCTACAAGAGGTGCAATATGCTGTATACCCTCGACCTGAAATAACACATGCTATCTGCATAGTTTAAAAAAAAACTGCACTGGCTTGGGAAAGGTACTGGAAATGTCCAGGAGGCTGTCCCTTTTTTCAGCCATTTTCACTTGGTGAGCAATGGTCTCCTGGACTTGCTGTGTCAAAATAGTCATCAGCTACACTGCTTAATCCGCAATATTCCAACTCACTGGAAGTCAACATTGCACATGCTAGAGCATCTGTATGAGCAACGGAAAGCTATGAACATTTTTGTCATGCACCAGACTGCCTCAGCAGGGAGCATGTGTTGTTTCAAGGTCGGGCAGCTCATGGCGAACATGCTGCAGTTGTCCCTCATCCCCCTGATATGTATCTTTGTAGAAACACTGATGCAAGAGGTAGAGACGGAGGAGGAAAAGGAACAGATAACGCATCTTGCTGTCCGCTCTGTAGCTGTTGGAGACCCACAAGGAGAAACTCCTATGGGGGCGGAGGAGGAGGCTGAAGTGCTGCCACTGGATGAGGAAGAGGAGTCAGGCAGGACACCCAATCATCTCTGTGAGGGACTGAGTTATAATGAACTGGCTCCTTCAGTCTGATGATTACTGGATAGCTATGATTTTAGACCTTCACTATTAAACCAAAATGGGGGAATGTTTTCCTCCTTCGGAATGGGAGGACAAATTACATTATGATCAGGAAACACTGTGTACACAGCTTGCCGCAGCTTTTGCCAAGCAAAGGTCTACCTCCATGTCTGAACAAAAGGCCCCTTTCTGCCCCCACAGAGTCACTCCCTTTAGTCTCCTCAACATGATGGAGCAGTTTTTCCACATGTCACACCAGGCTGAGGCTAGTTAACAAGCCGACCGCTCCCGCTTCAATGCCCAGGTTCAGGCCTACTTACATTCTGGTCAGTCTCTGACACATACCCTGTTCCTTGACCCCATGGATTTCATTGGGTACGCAGACTTGAACATGGCCTAAATTGGCACAGCACATTCTCTATCTTCTTTCTTTCCCAGCCCCCAGTGTCATCCCATAGATGGTTTTCATTTCAGAGCTGCAGAGAGCGTGGTAACACCCAAACGGACCAAGTTATCATCCGCCAGTGTCCAAAACATCACTTTTGTCCAAATGAACCAAGCCTGGATTCGGGTTGGATTTTCAAACTTCTCTGTCTGAGGCCGATTCATAGATGTCGCCTTGTTGATGATGCCCCATCTTGCCACAGTTGCTGTTTGCCTGCCATCCTGCCTCTATCATGCCACTTCTGCCATCATGGCGCTGCTGCGGTCTGCCTGCCTATCATCATGTTCTGTGCGGCTGATGTTGCCTTCCTCATGCCATTGCTGTGGCCTGACAACCATCATGTTCTGTACGACTGCTGCAGCCTTCATGTCCCTTCTGCTACTTGCCTACCATCATCTTCCTTAAGTCTGCTGCTGCCTCCAGAAAATAAATAATTCCTAAAAAAATTATGAAAACAGATGAGTCCTAGGAGATTAGAGGGTGTTATATACCAATTTTCAAGGCGATTGGAGCCACTTTGGTTTGTCCCAATTCGACTCGGGTCTGAAAATAACTTTTTTTAAAGTTAGGAGAACCTGAACTGAATGGAATCTCAACATATTGATTCCAATATACCAATTATTCAAGACATGATCAAATAAATTAAAAAGTATTTAAATACCCACAAAAATTGAACATATTCATGTGCCATGATCCTAGAGTCGGGGATCCCCGGTAATGACACCTCCAATGATTATGACTAAATATATATATATATATATATATATATATATATGAAAATAAATAAAATGGCCTAAGAAAAAGGAAGACCTAGAGAAGAACAAATAGTTTATGTAAAACTAACTAAAATGTAATAAAATACACAAATATGTAAATAAATATGATAATTACAACTGATATTACTTAGGGTTTTCTCCTTAATAAATGTGCTTCCTTCTATCGTCGCTTTCACCACGGGTAAGACTTTGTACTGTAATCACGTTGGCTAATTTAAGACGCTGTAAAATTTTTCAAATCGTTAATTGCACTCCTGGGACTAAACTGGAGGAAACAGCTTCTTGTTACCTAATTAACCATTTGTTGTTGAGATACTCTGACTAATTATGTTAAATCAATTGCTTAACTGGTAAAATCAATGCTTTCTATGAACAGGCATCGTGAGAACGTAACAAAAGTACACAGTTACGTTCAGTTTTATTGGATATTTTTCTCAGTGGAATTTGCATTCACTTCTTATAACTAGATGTGAATTTACAATTTTTTTTTAAAGAAAAATAAAAAAAGCTAGCAAAGTGTCCCCTCGTGTTCGCCTGATATGTCATCATTTGAGATGAGCAAATTGCTCAATATTTGATTGGGACTCAGTTTTGGCCAAATTAGTCAACTCTATTGATTTGGGTCCAATTCTACTTGAATTTAAAGTGTTTTTTTTTGCTCAGAGAATCTGTGTAACACACTCCTATCTCCTGGGATATTTTTGTTCTCTTGTATCCCACTTTGTAAAAATCTTTTATAAAATTTTCATTCTTTCTCTCTCTTGCCCATCGCCTTCAAAAATCGCCCAAATCAAAATGCCATATTTGGCTCTACCTACAATTTTTACGAAAATTTGGGTGAAATCTGAATTTTAGAGTTGATTCACTCATCTATAGCCATCACTATGGATGTCATATAATTGGGCAAGGAAAGCAGACTTTTGGAGGGATGCATGCGCAGGAAACGGGGGCAAAGTAGATCTAGTAATTATATTGAGAAAAAAAGGATAAGTATTTTAATGTTGCATTGCTAAATGTTTTTTTTTGTGTGATTGTGTACCTAACGGCATTGTATGGATAAGTCAGGATTAACACCTTGACTCGGCCCTTTTAAGTTGCTATGGTGGACATGAGTCCACCCCCTGGTTAGTCAGTTGAGAGTCTGAGCTTAGCTGAGGAGGAGAGAGGACCTATATTTGCTTGCTTCTCAAAGCTATGCCTAAGATATATAAAATATTACAAAAGTAGGGAATCTTATCTTCTACATCAGTTTTCTCTTTTGTTTTCATTTAATTAAGTTCCTCTCTATCTAATTTGGCTACTTCATTGATAGTTCTCTGTGACATCTCTAACAAATCATTTTTTTTTTCTCCACAAATCTAGCTTTGAATATATTTGCTTGGACCCTATAGTCTTGCAGTGTACAATTCTTCTTTAACCATAAGAACTGATTTCTTATGAGAGTACCCTGATGAAGCTGCTTCTGCGATACACATGGGGTTTACCACAGCACCTCTAATGTGTTGCTTCTATGCATTATTTCTCTTTTGAGTGTCAAACTACACTTCATTTTATATATACAGTACAGACCAAAAGTTTGGACACACCTTCTCATTCAAAGAGTTTTCTTTATTTTCATGACTATAAAAATTGTAGATTCACACTGAAGGCATCAAAAATATGAATTAACACATGTGGAATTATATACATAACAAAAAAAGTGTGAAGCAACTGAAAATATGTCATATTCTAGGTTCTTCAATGTAGCCACCTTTTGCTTTGATTACTGCTTTGCACACTCTTGGCATTCTCTTGATGAGCTTCAAGAGGTAGTCACCTGAAATGGTCTTCCAACAGTCTTGAAGGAGTTCCCAGAGATGCTTAGCACTTGTTGGCCCTTTTGCCTTCACTCTGCGGTCCAGCTCACCCCAAACCATCTCGATTGGGTTTAGGTCCGGTGACTGTGGAGGCCAGGTCATCTGGCGCAGCACCCCATCACTCTCCTTCATGGTCAAATAGCCCTTACACAGCCTGGAGGTGTGTTTGGGGTCATTGTCCTGTTGAAAAATAAATTATGGTCCAACTAAACGCAAACCAGATGGAATAGCATGCCGCTGCAAGATGCTGTGGTAGCCATGCTGGTTCAGTATGCCTTCAAATTTTAATAAATCCCCCACAGTATCACCAGCAAAGCACCCCCACACCATCACACCTCCTCCTCCATGCTTCACGGTTGGAACCAGGCATGTAGAGTCCATCCGTTCACCTTTTCTGCGTCACACAAAGACACAGTGTTTGGAACCAAAGATCTCAAATTCAGACCAAAGCACAGATTTCCACTGGTCTAATGTCCATTCCTTGTGTTCTTTAGCCCAAAAAAGTCTCTTCTGCTTGTTGCCTGTCCTTAGCAGTGGTTTTGTAGCAGATATTCTACCATGAAGGCCTGATTCACACAGTCTCCTCTTAACAGTTGTTCTAGAGATGTGTCTGCTGCTAGAACTCTGTGTGGCATTGACCTGGTCTCTAATCTGAGCTGCTGTTAATCTGCGATTTCTGAGGCTGGTGACTCGGATAAACTTATCCTCCGCAGCAGAGGTGACTCTTGGTCTTCCTTTCCTGGGGCGGTCCGCATGTGAGCCAGTTTCTTTGTAGCGCTTGATGGTTTTTGTGACTGCACTTGGGGACACTTTCAAAGTTTTCCCAATTTTTTGGACTGACAGACCTTCATTTCTTAAAGTAATGATGGCCACTCGTTTTTCTTTACTTAGCTGCTTTTTTCTTGGCATAATACAAATTCTAACAGTCTATTGAGTAGGACTATCAGCTGTGTATCCACCTGACTTCTCCACAACGCAACTGATGGTCCCAACCCCATTTATAAGGCACGAAATCCCACTTATTAAACCTGACAGGGCACACCTGTGAAGTGAAAACCATTTCAGGTGACTACCTCTTGAAGCTCATCAAGAGAATGCCAAGAGTGTGCAAAGCAGTAATCAAAGCAAAAGGTGGCTACTTTGAAGAACCTAGAATATGACATATTTTCAGTTGTTTCACACTTTTTTGTCATGTATATAATTCCACATGTGTTAATTCATAGTTTTGATGCCTTCAGTGTGAATCTACAATTTTCATAGTCATGAAAATAAAGAAAACTCTTTGAATGAGAAGGTGTGTCCAAACTTTTGGTCTGTACTGTATATATATATATATATGTATATATATATATATATATATCTATATCTATCTATATATTCTCCACTATATATATATATATATATATATATATATATATATCCATCTGCTAATTTACATCAGACTTGATGTCACATTATTGTCATACTTGGGTGTGGTATAACCTTACATTTCCATGTGCCTTATTAGGGGCTTTGTGCTTGGGTTATTAGGAGATATTTATTGACACTCCTTATATATTTTTTTATTATTTTAAATATTTGTTGTTTGTATCATTTGTGTGTTATAAAAAAAAAATATGATGCTAGAATGTCTTTTTTTGTGAGCTCATGCTATACATTTACATTTTGGGTTGTACCTTGGTTTTTCACATGGGGAGCACCCTTTTGTACGTATTGTGATTTTGGTATTGCCCCCTTTTTCCATTATCTATAAAATCAGACATCATATAGTACATGACAGTCTCTTTTTAACAAAGCTACAATCAGCTTTGTACCTCACAAGAATCCAGAGATCATCCCATTTATTGTTCCAACTGCTCTGCTAAATTTATTTCAGACTGGTAGCTTAAGAGGGGTATCCTTCGTGGTGGTGTATACTTTCTCAAGGGGTGTCTTCTTTCTCTCCCTATTACATCTCAAAGCCTGTGTCCTTTCTGCTGCAGCTCTCTCTATATCACTTCTCAGGGAGCGTTTTTTATGTTGCAACTCTCTATCATAGCTCCCAAGTGGCTGCACCAGCCAACTGAGATAATCAGTGGTTGAATTGAGAAACAGTGATTTGTAGCAAAGTGTATTAGGAAAAGTCCTCAAGTAATCTATACTGCAAATTGCTTAGAAAGGAATCTAGCAGTTGGTTCCCTTTAAGTTTAGTCTGGCTTTAAGCGGTTGTATTTAACTATAAAGTGAATTGAATCAGAGGCAAAATGCCGCCTGTAAATTGTATACGGTATATTATCAGATAAGGACACTAACGCCACTTGACAGTTGTATAATTTAGAATTCAGCCGGGTTTTGAAACATTATAAGAAAAAAATATTAGAAAACATAAGAAAATTGAGAAAATATCAACCCTGCTTTGCAGAAAACTTCTTCTGTTCAAAGGTTCTTTTACATCTGCTGCTAATTCTTCGAAATGGTGGCATTTCTGCCCAGATATAAATAGAAACCTATACGTCTGAGCAGTTATTTCTCAACACTTGTCCAATTTAAGCTTTAACATGTATCCTTTAATGTTGCATTGTAAATCCCTCGGTGGACATTTTTTTAAAGCAATGCTTCTGGCATTATGCATTGACATGGCAATATGCAAATGTCACAGAGTAAATTATTTTACTGTGGTTTCCACCTCTTACATTGTCATGCATAATGGTTTCAAGGTTGTTAATTAGAGTTGAGCGAACACCTGGATGTTCGGGTTCGAGAAGTTCGGCCGAACATCCCGGAAATGTTCGGGTTCGGGATCCGAACCCGATCCGAACTTCGTCCCGAACCCGAACCCCATTGAAGTCAATGGGGACCCGAACTTTTCGGCACTAAAAAGGCTGTAAAACAGCCCAGGAAAGAGCTAGAGGGCTGCAAAAGGCAGCAACATGTAGGTAAATCCCCTGCAAACAAATGTGGATAGGGAAATGAATTAAAATAAAAATTAAATAAATAAAAATTAACCAAAATCAATTGGAGAGAGGTTCCATAGCAGAGAATCTGGCTTCCCGTCACCCACCACTGGAACAGTCCATTCTCAGATATTTAGGCCCCGGCACCCAGGCAGAGGAGAGAGGTCCCGTAACAGACAATCTGGCTTCATGTCAGCAGAGAATTAGTCTGCATGTCATAGCAGAGAATGAGGCTTCACGTCAGCCACCACTGCAACAGTCCATTGGCATATATTTAGGCCCAGCACCCAGGCAGAGGAGAGAGGTCCCGTAACAGACAATCTGGCTTCATGTCAGCAGAGAATCAGTCTGCATGTCATAGCAGAGAATCAGGCTTCACGTCACCCACCACTGCAACAGTCCATTGTCATAAATTTAGGCCCAGCACTAGTGTTGAGCGGCATGTCCCATATTCGAATTCGCGAAATTTTGTGAATATTCAAAAGAATATTCGTAAAATATTCGCGATTATTCAAATTCGTTATTATTTCGCATATGCGATAATTCGAATTATCGCATAATACATATGCTATGCAAAATTCACATGTGCGCTAATGAAATCGCCTTACGAAGATTCGCAACTCAATTCAATCACTAATGTATGAATGCAATGCCCTTTGCCTCTGTTCTGGGACAAGTGTAGATATTCGCATGTGCGCTAATAAAATCGCCTTACGAAGATTCGCACCTCAATCACTTTCTAGGGAATGTGAGACTTTTGGGAATCAATCGAGATACAGTGGGGGGTGATGACAGTAGTTGACAGAGTACAGATCAATGTAATCTGTAAGGTGGAAAGTAAAATAAAAAATACGAATATTCGTAAATCGAATTTTACGAAGTTCTACGTATTCGCGAATATGGTGCTATACTATATGAATGCACAGGCCTTTGCCTCTCTGTTCTGGGGACAAGTGTAGATATTTGCATTTGCGTTAATAAAATCGCCTTACGAAGATTCGCAGCTCAATTCAATCACTAATGTATGAATGCAAAGCCCTTTGCCTCTGTTCTGGGACAAGTGTAGATATTCGCATGTGCGCTAATAAAATCGCCTTACGAAGATTCGCAACTCAATTCACTAATGTATGAATGCAAAGCCCTTTGCCTCTGTTCTGGGACGTGCCGATATTCGCATGTGCGCTAATAAAATCGCCTTACGAAGATTCGCAGCTCAATTCAATCACTAATGTATGAATGCAAAGCCCTTTGCCTCTGTTCTGGGACAAGTGTAGATATTCGCATGTGCGCTAATAAAATCGCCTTACGAAGATTCGCAACTCAATTCACTAATGTATGAATGCAAAGCCCTTTGCCTCTGTTCTGGGACGTGCCGATATTCGCATGTGCGCTAATAAAATCGCCTTACGAAGATTCGCAGCTCAATTCAATCACTAATGTATGAATGCAAAGCCCTTTGCCTCTGTTCTGGGACAAGTGTAGATATTCGCATGTGCGCTAATAAAATCGCCTTACGAAGATTCGCAACTCAATTCACTAATGTATGAATGCAAAGCCCTTTGCCTCTGTTCTGGGACGTGCCGATATTCGCATGTGCGCTAATAAAATCGCCTTACGAAGATTCGCGCCTCAATCACTTTCTAGGCAATGTGAGTAAGATCTGAGCTGTTGGACCTTTGGGAAACAATCAATTATATGTGTACTGTAATTTTGTGGGGGGGGGGGAAAAACAAAAAACGAATATTCGTTTTTACGAATATATAGCACTATATTCGAAATATTCGCGAAATCGCGAAGTTGCGATATTCGCGAAAAAAATTTGCTTTTCGAATATTCGCTCTCAACACTACCCAGCACCCAGGCAGAGGAGAGAGGTCCCGTAACAGACAATCTGGCTTCATGTCAGCAGAGAATCAGTCTGCATGTCATAGCAGAGAATGAGGCTTCACGTCAGCCACCACTGCAACAGTCCATTGGCATATATTTAGGCCCAGCACCCAGGCAGAGGAGGGAGGTCCCGTAACAGAGAATCTGTCTTCATGTCAGCAGAGAATTAGTCTGCATGTCATAGCAGAGAATGAGGCTTCACGTCAGCCACCACTGCAACAGTCCATTGGCATATATTTAGGCCCAGCACACACACAGGCAGAGGAGAGAGGTCCCGTAACAGAGGATCTGGCTTCATGTCAGCAGAGAATCAGTCTGCATGTCATAGCAGAGAATCAGGCTTCACGTCAGCCACCACTGCAACAGTCCATTGTCATAAATTTAGGCCCAGCACCCAGGCAGAGGAGAGAGGTCCCGTAACAGAGAATCTGGCTTCATGTCAGCAGAGAATCAGTCTTCATATCATAGCAGAGAATCAGGCTTCACGTCACCCACCACTGTAAGAGTCAATTTTCATAAATTTAGGCCCAGAACCCAGGCAGAGGAGAAAGGTCCCGTAACAGACAATCTGGCTTCATGTCAGCAGAGAATCAGTCTTCATATCATAGCAGAGAATCAGGCTTCACGTCACCCACCACTGCAACAGTCAATTTTCATAAATTTAGGCCCAGAACCCAGGCAGAGGAGAAAGGTCCCGTAACAGACAATCTGGCTTCATGTCAGCAGAGAATCAGTCTTCATATCATAGCAGAGAATCAGGCTTCACGTCACCCACCACTGCAACAGTCCATTGGCATATATTTAGGCCTAGCACACAGGCAGAGCAGAGAGGTCCCGTAACAGACAATCTGGCTTCATGACAGCAGAGAATCAGTCTGCATGTCATAGCAGAGAATCAGGCTTCACGTCAGCCACCACTGCAACAGTCCATTGTCATAAATTTAGGCCCAGCACCCAGGCAGAGGAGAGAGCTCCCGTAACAGAGGATCTGGCTTCATGTCAGCAGAGAATCAGTCTGCATGTCATAGCAGAGAATGAGGCTTCACGTCAGCCACCACTGCAACAGTCCATTGGCATATATTTAGGCCTAGCACACAGGCAGAGGAGAGGTTCATTCAACTTTGGGTAGCCTCGCAATATAATGGTAAAATGAAAATAAAAATAGGATTGAATGAGGAAGTGCCCTGGAGTCCAATAATATATGGTTATGGGGAGGTAGTTAATGTCTAATCTGGACAAGGGACGGACAGGTCCTGTGGGATCCATGCCTGGTTCATTTTTATGAACGTCAGCTTGTCCACATTGGCTGTAGACAGGCGGCTGCGTTTGTCTGTAATGACGCCCCCTGCCGTGCTGAATACACGTTCAGACAAAACGCTGGCTGCCGGGCAGGCCAGCACCTCCAAGGCATAAAAGGCTAGCTCTGGCCACGTGGACAATTTAGAGACCCAGAAGTTGAATGGGGCCGAACCATCAGTCAGTACGTGGAGGGGTGTGCACACGTACTGTTCCACCATGTTAGTGAAATGTTGCCTCCTGCTAACACGTTGCGTATCAGGTGGTGGTGCAGTTAGCTGTGGCGTGTTGACAAAAGTTTTCCACATCTCTGCCATGCTAACCCTGCCCTCAGAGGAGCTGGCCGTGACACAGCTGCCTTGGCGACCTCTTGCTCCTCCTCTGCCTTGGCCTTGGGCTTCCACTTGTTCCCCTGTGACATTTGGGAATGCTCTCAGTAGCGCGTCTACCAACGTGCGCTTGTACTCGCGCATCTTCCTATCACGCTCCAGTGCAGGAAGTAAGGTGGGCACATTGTCTTTGTAGCGTGGATCCAGCAGGGTGGCAACCCAGTAGTCCGCACAGGTTAAAATGTGGGCAACTCTGCTGTCGTTGCGCAGGCACTGCAGCATGTAGTCGCTCATGTGTGCCAGGCTGCCCAGGGGTAAGGACAAGCTATCCTCTGTGGGAGGCGTATCGTCATCGTCCTGCCTTTCCCCCCAGCCACGCACCAGTGATGGACCCGAGCTGCGTTGGGTGCCACCCCGCTGTGACCATGCTTCATCCTCATCCTCCTCCACCTCCTCCTCATCCTCGTCCTCCTCGTCCTCCAGTAGTGGGCCCTGGCTGGCCACATTTGTACCTGGCCTCTGCTGTTGCCAAAAACCTCCCTCTGAGTCACTTCGAAGAGACTGGCCAGAAAGTGCTAAAAATGACCCCTCTTCCTCCTCCTCCTCCTCCTCCTCCTCCTGGGCCACCTCCTCTTCCATCATCGCCCTAAGTGTTTTCTCAAGGAGACATAGAAGTGGTATTGTAACGCTGATAACGGTGTCATCGCCACTGGCCATGTTGGTGGAGTACTCGAAACAGCGCAACAGGGCACACAGGTCTCGCATGGAGGCCCAGTCATTGGTGGTGAAGTGGTGCTGTTCTGTAGTGCGACTGACCCGTGCGTGCTGCAGCTGAAACTCCACTATGGCCTGCTGCTGCTCGCACAGTCTGTCCAGCATGTGCAAGGTGGAGTTCCACCTGGTGGGCACGTCGCATATGAGGCGGTGAGCGGGAAGGCCGAAGTTACGCTGTAGCGCAGACAGGCGAGCAGCAGCAGGATGTGAACGCCGGAAGCGCGAACAGACGGCCCGCACTTTATGCAGCAGCTCTGACATGTCGGGGTAGTTGTGAATGAACTTCTGCACCACCAAATTCAGCACATGCGCCAAGCAAGGGATGTGCGTCAAATTGGCTAGTCCCAGAGCTGCAACGAGATTTCGCCCATTATCACACACCACCAGGCCGGGCTTGAGGCTCACCGGCAGCAACCACTCGTCGGTCTGTTGTTCAATACCCCGCCACAACTCCTGTGCGGTGTGGGGCCTGTCCCCCAAACATATGAGTTTCAGAATGGCCTGCTGACGTTTACCCCGGGCTGTGCTGAAGTTGGTGGTGAAGGTGTGTGGCTGACTGGATGAGCAGGTGGAAGAAGAGGAGGAGGAAGCCGAGAAGGAGGAGGTGGCAACAGGAGGCAAAGAATGTTGCCCTGCGATCCTTGGCGGCGGAAGGACGTGCGCCAAACAGCTCTCCGCCTGGGGCCCAGCTGCCACTACATTTACCCAGTGTGCAGTTAGGGAGATATAGCGTCCCTGGCCGTGCTTACTGGTCCACGTATCTGTGGTTAGGTGGACCTTGCCACAGATGGCGTTGCGCAGTGCACACTTGATTTTATCGGATACTTGGTTGTGCAGGGAAGGCACGGCTCTCTTGGAGAAGTAGTGGCGGCTGGGAACAACATACTGTGGGACAGCAAGCGACATGAGCTGTTTGAAGCTGTCTGTGTCCACCAGCCTAAATGACAGCATTTCATAGGCCAGTAGTTTAGAAATGCTGGCATTCAGGGCCAGGGATCGAGGGTGGCTAGGTGGGAATTTACGCTTTCTATCAAATGTTTGTGAGATGGAGAGCTGAACGCTGGCGTGTGACATGGTTGAGACGCTTGGTGACGGAGGTGGTGGTGGTGGTGTTGGTGGTACATCCCCTGTTTGCTGGGCGGCAGGTGCCAACGTTCCTCCAGAGGCGGAGGAAGAGGCCGAGGCGGCAGCAGCAGAATAGGCCGAGGCGGCAGCAGCAGAAGAGGTAGCAGGGGGAGCCTGAGTGACTTCCTTGGTTTTAAGGTGTTTACTCCACTGCAGTTCATGCTTTGCATGCAGGTGCCTGGTCATGCAGGTTGTGCTCAGGTTCAGAACGTTAATGCCTCGCTTCAGGCTCTGATGGCACAGCGTGCAAACCACTCGGGTCTTGTCGTCAGCACATTGTTTGAAGAAGTGCCATGCCAGGGAACTCCTTGAAGCTGCCTTTGGGGTGCTCGGTCCCAGATGGCGGCGGTCAGTAGCAGGCGGAGTCTCTTGGCGGCGGGTGTTCTGCTTTTGCCCACTGCTCCCTCTTTTGCTACGCTGTTGGCTCGGTCTCACCACTGCCTCTTCCTCCGAACTGTGAAAGTCAGTGGCACGACCTTCATTCCATGTGGGGTCTAGGACCTCATCGTCCCCTGCATCGTCTTCCACCCAGTCTTGATCCCTGACCTCCTGTTCAGTCTGCACACTGCAGAAAGACGCAGCAGTTGGCACCTGTGTTTCGTCATCATCAGAGACATGCTGAGGTGGTATTCCCATGTCCTCATCATCAGGAAACATAAGTGGTTGTGCGTCAGTGCATTCTATGTCTTTCACCGCTGGGGAAGGGCTAGGTGGATGCCCTTGGGAAACCCTGCCAGCGGAGTCTTCAAACAGCATAAGAGACTGCTGCATAACTTGAGGCTGAGACAGTTTCCCTGGTATGCATGGGGGTGATGTGACAGACTGATGGGGTTGGTTTTCAGGCGCCATCTGTGCGCTTTCTGCAGAAGACTGGGTGGGAGATAATGTGAACGTGCTGGATCCACTGTCGGCCACCCAATTGACTAATGCCTGTACCTGCTCAGGCCTTACCATCCTTAGAACGGCATTGGGCCCCACCATATATCGCTGTAAATTCTGGCGGCTACTGGGACCTGAGGTAGTTGGTACACTAGGACGTGTGGATGTGGCAGAACGGCCACGTCCTCTCCCAGCACCAGAGGGTCCACTAACACCACCACGACCATGTCCACGTCCGCGTCCCTTACTAGATGTTTTTCTCATTGTTATGGTTCACCACAACAACAAATATATTATTTGGCCCAATGTATTGTATTCAAATTCAGCGGGATATAAATTTGAGGCCTAGTATTTAGGCGCTGGGTGACCGGTATGGATTTAGTGACAGAATTAGACTTGGAAATGCACAGAAGCGTGTGTGTGAAGTTATTCTGAATGACCCTATGTGCACCTTGAATATTATATACCCTTTTAGGGATAGATTTCAAATAGCTCTGATATAGCAGGAACCACTAAATTATGAAATTGCTAAATTGGGAATTGTACTTCAACCCAGAACAAAAAATGTGCTTTGACGGGCACTAAATAACTTTCCCAGCTACAACAGGACAACGGTAACGAGAGATTTAGAGGGATTTAAATTTGAGGCCTAGTATTTAGGCGCTGGGTGACAGGTATGGGTTTAGTGACAGAATTAGACTTGGAAATACACAGTAGCGGGTGTGTGTGAAGTTATTCTGAATGACCCTATGTGCACCTTCAATATTATATACCCTTTTAGGGATAGATTTCAAATAGCTCTGATATAGCAGAAACCACTAAATTATGAAATTGCTAAATTGGGAATTGTACTTCAACCCAGAACAAAAAATGTGCTTTGACGGACACTAAATATCTTGCCCAGCAACAACAGTACAGCGGTGGGTAACGAGAGATTTAGAGGGATTTAAATTTGAGGCCTAGTATTTAGGCGCTGGGTCACCGGTATGGATTTAGTGACAGAATTAGACTTGGAAATGCACAGAAGCGTGTGTGTGAAGTTATTCTGAATGACCCTATGTGCACCTTCAATATTATATACCCTTTTAGGGATAGATTTCAAATAGCTCTGATATAGCAGAAACCACTAAATTATGAAATTGCTAAATTGGGAATTGTACTTCAACCCAGAACAAAAAATGTGCTTTGACGGACACTAAATATCTTGCCCAGCAACAACAGTACAGCGGTGGGTAACGAGAGATTTAGAGGGATTTAAATTTGAGGCCTAGTATTTAGGCGCTGGGTCACCGGTATGGATTTAGTGACAGAATTAGACTTGGAAATGCACAGAAGCGGTGTGTGTGAAGTTATTCTGAATGACCCTATGTGCACCTTCAATATTATATACCCTTTTAGGGATAGATTTCAAATAGCTCTGATATAGCAGAAACCACTAAATTATGAAATTGCTAAATTGGGAATTGTACTTCAACCCAGAACAAAAAATGTGCTTTGACGGACACTAAATATCTTGCCCAGCAACAACAGTACAGCGGTGGGTAACGAGAGATTTAGAGGGATTTAAATTTGAGGCCTAGTATTTAGGCGCTGGGTCACCGGTATGGATTTAGTGACAGAATTAGACTTGGAAATGCACAGAAGCGTGTGTGTGAAGTTATTCTGAATGACCCTATGTGCACCTTCAATATTATATACCCTTTTAGGGATAGATTTCAAATAGCTCTGATATAGCAGAAACCACTAAATTATGAAATTGCTAAATTGGGAATTGTACTTCAACCCAGAACAAAAAATGTGCTTTGACGGACACTAAATATCTTGCCCAGCAACAACAGTACAGCGGTGGGTAACGAGAGATTTAGAGGGATTTAAATTTGAGGCCTAGTATTTAGGCGCTGGGTCACCGGTATGGATTTAGTGACAGAATTAGACTTGGAAATGCACAGAAGCGGTGTGTGTGAAGTTATTCTGAATGACCCTATGTGCACCTTCAATATTATATACCCTTTTAGGGATAGATTTCAAATAGCTCTGATATAGCAGAAACCACTAAATTATGAAATTGCTAAATTGGGAATTGTACTTCAACCCAGAACAAAAAATGTGCTTTGACGGACACTAAATATCTTGCCCAGCAACAACAGTACAGCGGTGGGTAACGAGAGATTTAGAGGGATTTAAATTTGAGGCCTAGTATTTAGGCGCTGGGTCACCGGTATGGATTTAGTGACAGAATTAGACTTGGAAATACACAGTAGCGGGTGTGTGTGAAGTTATTCTGAATGACCCTATGTGCACCTTCAATATTATATACCCTTTTAGGGATAGATTTCAAATAGCTCTGATATAGCAGAAACCACTAAATTATGAAATTGCTAAATTGGGAATTGTACTTCAACCCAGAACAAAAAATGTGCTTTGACGGACACTAAATATCTTGCCCAGCAACAACAGTACAGCGGTGGGTAACGAGAGATTTAGAGGGATTTAAATTTGAGGCCTAGTATTTAGGCGCTGGGTCACCGGTATGGATTTAGTGACAGAATTAGACTTGGAAATGCACAGAAGCGTGTGTGTGAAGTTATTCTGAATGACCCTATGTGCACCTTCAATATTATATACCCTTTTAGGGATAGATTTCAAATAGCTCTGATATAGCAGAAACCACTAAATTATGAAATTGCTAAATTGGGAATTGTACTTCAACCCAGAACAAAAAATGTGCTTTGACGGACACTAAATATCTTGCCCAGCAACAACAGTACAGCGGTGGGTAACGAGAGATTTAGAGGGATTTAAATTTGAGGCCTAGTATTTAGGCGCTGGGTGACAGGTATGGGTTTAGTGACAGAATTAGACTTGGAAATACACAGTAGCGGGTGTGTGTGAAGTTATTCTGAATGACCCTATGTGCACCTTCAATATTATATACCCTTTTTAGGGATAGATTTCAAATAGCTCTGATATAGCAGAACCACTAAATTATGAAATTGCTAAATTGGGAATTGTACTTCAACCCAGAACAAAAATGTGCTTTGACGGACACTAAATATCTTGCCCAGCAACAACAGTACAGCGGTGGGTAACGAGAGATTTAGAGGGATTAAATTTGAGGCCTAGTATTTAGGCGCTGGGTGACAGGTATGGGTTTAGTGACAGAATTAGACTTGGAAATACACAGTAGCGGGTGTGTGTGAAGTTATTCTGAATGACCCAATGTGCACCTTCAATATTATATACCCTTTTTGGGATAGATTTCAAATAGCTCTGATATAGCAGGAACCACTAAATTATGAAATTGCTAAATTGGGAATTGTATTTCAACCCAGAACAAGAAATGTGCTTGAACGGACACTAAATAACTCGCCCAGCTACAGCACTAGGGACAGATTTAGCTGGATATAAATTTGAGGCCTAGTATTTAGGCGCTGGGTGACCGGTATGGATTTAGTGACAGAATTAGACTGGGATATGGCCAAAAAATAACAGACTATTGCTGGTTAAATGCACTTGGTGTGACAGCTTCACCCTGATGTAGGCTTTAGCCAAAAAACAACCACACCATTGAGGGTTAAATGCACTTGGTGACAGGCGCAGCTTGCCCCTGATTTTGTATATGGCCAAAAAATGAACAGACTATTGCTGGTTAAATGCACTTGGTGTGACAGCTTCACCCTGATGTAGGCTTTAGCCAAAAAACAACCACACCATTGAGGGTTAAATGCACTTGGTGACAGGCGCAGCTTGCCCCTGATTTTGTATATGGCCAAAAAATGAACAGACTATTGCTGGTTAAATGCACTTGGTGTGACAGCTTCACCCTGATGTAGGCTTTAGCCAAAAAACAACCACACCATTGAGGGTTAAATGCACTTGGTGACAGGCGCAGCTTGCCCCTGATTTTGTATATGGCCAAAAAATGAACAGACTATTGCTGGTTAAATGCACTTGGTGTGACAGCTTCACCCTGATGTAGGCTTTAGCCAAAAAACAACCACACCATTGAGGGTTAAATGCACTTGGTCGCAGCTTGTGCTGGCGCACCACAAGACACAAAATGGCCGCCGATCACCCCAGAAAAATGAGACTGACAAACGGTCTGTGCAGCCTAAAAACAGTGAGCAATTGAGGATCAGCAGCTCAATGATCCACAGCTGCAGATCGATCAGTTAATCAAGTCCTTTGGAGGAGTTAATCTGCCTAATCTCGCCCTACTGTCGCAGCCGCAACCTCTCCCTACGCTAATCAGAGCAGAGTGACGGGCGGCGCTATGTGACTCCAGCTTAAATAGAGGCTGGGTCACATGGTGCTCTGGCCAATCACAGCCATGCCAATAGTAGGCATGGCTGTGATGGCCTCTTGGGGCAAGTAGTATGACGCTTGTTGATTGGCTGCTTTGCAGCCTTTCAAAAAGCGCCAAGAAAGCGTCACAAAAGCGCGAAGAAAGCGACGAACACCGAACCCGAACCCGGACTTTTACGAAAATGTCCGGGTTCGGGTCCGTGTCACGGACACCCCAAAATTCGGTACGAACCCGAACTATACAGTTCGAGTTCGCTCATCCCTATTGTTAATGACACAGATACAAGCGCTAACAATTGTGGCAAAAAATATCTAAATCAATTGTTCTTTATGGCTTTCTTTCTGTAGAACGTTTTCAAGAAAATTTGTCATTTAAAATTCAACTTGAATAAAAAAATGATATGGCATTTATTAAATGTGGCCCAGTGATAAGAGATAATGAACACTTAAGGGGAACGTATCATGGTGTGGATGGAGTTCCATCTGCAGAGACATGTTGTAGAGCAGGAGGAGCTGAACAGATTGGTATACATATAGTTTTGTAGGAAAAGATTCATTGTAACATACCATATTTGATTTCTTTAGATTCTTGCTTTTTCTATGCTTAGGAGTCCAGTAGGCAGTCCTATCACTGAATGCCTCTATATGCACAATCAGAAAGGGAAGTGTGACCATGACTGATAGGACCACCCTCTGGATTCCATAGCTTAGAAAGTGCAGAATTAAATGAATCAAATACAAGTTACAGATGCAGTCAAGCTAAAATTGACTTTGATAACACATGTCACAGTGTTACCTCATGACAAAAATCATTAAAATCCATTGAAAATAAAGTTAACATTTACTTGCCATTCATGAATCATTACTTAAAGGCTATGTACACCTTTGGGGCCAAATTTTTTATATAATGGCATTGTGCTCGTTTTGAGCTAAAAATAATCCTTTAAATTAGTCTTTATTAAAAATATGGCATCCTTTCTTCTGTACAGAGCTGAGGTGCTCTACTAGCACCCTTTGGATTTTCTTTCTTTTCCATCAGACCAGGAGATGACGGGCTCCTTAGCTTTGCTCTCTGACATTATAAACACTCATTATAGCTCAGTTCTTATCTTACTGATAAGAATGTGGCTTAAATACGTGTTTATGACCTCACAGTAGTTAAGAGATAAGGTTTATTAGAGGCACAAAGCAAAAGTTGAAAGTACCAGTCACACAGCTAGAAAAACAGTTAACCCTTTGTGAAAGAACAGCTTAATATTTTTAATAAAGGCCAAAGAAAAAAAATATTTTTAGCTAAAAATTAGTTACATGCAATCATAAATAAATGTCTCAAGTTTAGCTCAGCTGCATCTGTGTAATGAAACCTTTGATGCAAAAAATAATAATTCTATATCAATCTGCTCTGCTCCTTCTGACTATACCATGATGTCTACAGCTCAGAAATGTTCAGCATGACAGGTTCCCTTTTAGAAAGACATCCAGGCATCTTTTAAATTCCATAGAATCGCTGCTCTTACAGTAAAGAATCCTCTTCTATCTTGATGTAGGAACCTTCCTGTCATGGACGTACCGAGACATACGGACGTCCTGGCGACAGTGAGAGGCAGGAGATCTGTGAGACTGGCAACACATGGTTTGGTCTGACAGGTTTTCCTTGTGGATCAATTGGCATCTGTGTTGTTTCTGGTAATGGCAACACCCTTTGCCTCTAGGTGTTGCTAATGTGGTAATTTAACCTTCCTTATTTATAGTTGCTTCTCCCACAATGCTGTGCGGTTAATAGCTTCTGTTTGACCTGTGGATAGTTGGTGGTTGGATAACGGCTGAGCTCCTGGTGCTTCCATAGCCCCTTTAAAGTTAAGTCTTTCCTTCCATTTTTGTATTTTGTTTGGGTTCTGGGTAGGGTTGAGCTCATACCGAACTTTAGGATTTTTGGACCCCGGACCCGAACCCGAATATTTCAGTAAAAGTTCAGGTTCGGGTTCTGTGTTTGGTGATTTCTTAGCGCTTTTTGAAAGGCTGCAGAGCAGCCAATCAACAAGCGTTTAACTGTGTGACTTTAGAAGCCATCACAGCCATGCCTACTAATGGGCCAGAGAAGAACAACTTTTATCCTTCCGTTAGTTAGGTGGGCGGCGGCGGCCATTTTATGCAAGCTCAATGCACCAGCACAGCATCTGTGCTTTTGTGACATTCAAATCCAAGCTTAAAATACTGCAATAATAATCTGGTTTTGAAAGAAACACCCATTTTTGGCAATATCCAACATCTGGTCCCTTTGAAGGATTAGTCAGTGTGCAATTTAAGCTAGAAATACAGCTATAATTTTCTGGGTTTTTAAAAACACATTTTTTGGGCAAAATACACTATTTTACAGCCCTTGCTGCATCTGCACATGTGAAATGCAAGCGTTATATACAGCTTTCATATTCTGTTTAAAAAAAAAACTAAATTTTTGGGCAAAATACTTAATATTGCAGCCCTTGCTGCATCTGTGATTGTGAGATATACACTTTAGATACTGTGGTTCTATTCAGTTATTTGAAAAACAACCATTTTGGGCAAAAAACATTAATTGCGGCCTAGTCTGGATCTGTACGTGTGAGATACACCCTTTACATACTGTGGTTCTATTTAGTTATTTGAAAAACAACCATTTTGGGCAAAAAACGTTAATTGCGGCCTAGTCTGGATCTGTACGTGAGAGATACACACTTTAGATTCTGTGGTTATATTCTCCTATTAATAAAACACCTTTTTTGGGCAAAATACACAATTTTACAGCCCTAGCTGCATCAGCACGTGTGAAATTCAAGGTTATATACTGCTGTCATATTCTGTTATTAAACAAACACCCATTTTGGGCAAATTTATTTTTATTTTGCAGCCTTTGCTGCATATGTCATTGTGAGATACACACTTTAGATACTGTGGATCTATTCAGTTATTTGAAAAACAACCATTTTGGGCAAAAAAACTTTAATTGCAGCCTAGTCTGGATCTGTACGTGTGAGATACACACTTTAGATACTGTGGTTATATTCTCCTATTAATAAAACACCTTTTTTGGGGCAAAATACTAAATTTTACAGCCCTTGCTGCATCAGCACGTGTGAAATTCAAGGGTTATATACTGCTGTCAAATTCTGTTATTAAACAAACACTCATTTTGGGTAAAAAACGTAATTTTGCAGCCTTTGCTGCATATGTCATTGTGAGATACACACTTTAGATACTGTGGTTCTATTCAGTTATTTTAAAAACAACCATTTTGGGTAGAAAACCTTAATTGCGGCCTAGTCTGGATCAGTACGTGTGATATACACACTTTAGATACTCTGGTTTTATTCTTCTATTAATAAAACACACATTTTGGGCAAAAAACTTTAATTGCGGCCTAGTCTGCATCTGTACGTTGAATACAACCTTTACATACTGTCGTTCTATTCTGCTATTAATTAAGCACCCATTTAGGGCAAGATCTTAAATTTAAGAAATATGAGGAGAGCGTCAAATAAGGGACGTGGCTGTCATGGAACCATGAACCAGACGTACAACAAGAGATAAGTGGAAAATAAGAAGGTTTTATTGAAGAGCAAGCCGTAAGCAAAGTCCGAACGGATGGCTAAACCGAAGCAGGGTCTTGCGGAGACAGAGGTCAGGAACCAGAAGGGTAGTCAGACGAAGCCAGGAACAGGAACCAACGGGGTAGTCAGACGAAGCCGGAATCAGGAACCAACGGGGTAGTCAGACGAAGCCGGAATCAGGAACCAACGGGGTAGTCAGACGAGGCCAGGATCAGGAACCAGAAGCAGCAGCAGTCTTGGAAGCATGTGAACACAGGAGGACCAAGCAAGGAACTGAAGCCACAGACCTCCTATATATATGAGCTGGGCATCCAGCTCCTCCCAGTGGGAAGGAGGAGCCGCAGGGTGGGAGGCTACAAGAAAACCCAGAAACCAAGATGGCCGCCAGCACATGTCAAACGAAGGGAACAGCAAGGAGGTAAGACCATGACAGTACCTCCCCCTCAAGGGCCCCTCCTCCGCGGAGTAAGGAACGGTTTCTGAGGGAAGCGTGCGTGGAAGGCTCGGAGCAAAGCAGGAGCATGGACATCTGCGGAGGGAACCCAGGAACGCTCCTCTGGACCATAACCACGCCAATGGACCAAAAACTGCACCCGGCCGCGGACCAGGCGTGAGTCCAGGATATTGCTCACCTCATACTCCTCACGATTGCCCACTTGGACCGGACGAGGCCGAGGAATCGAGGAAGTGAAACGATTACACACCAGTGGCTTCAACAGGGAGACATGAAACACGTTGGAGATCCGCATGCCAGGAGGAAGCGCAAGGGCATAGGCTACCGGGTTTACCCTGCGAAGCACTCGGAAGGGACCAACAAAGCGAGGCGCCAGCTTGGGAGTGGGCACTCGAAGGTTGAGGTTGCGGGTGGACAACCATACGCGGTCTCCGACCTGGTAGGAAGGAGCGGGCGCTCGTCTGCGATCAGCCTGGAGTTTCTGGCGCTGCGCAGAGACCTCAAGGGACCTCTGGATCTGTACCCAAGAAGCACGTAGGACGGAAAGGTGATCCTCCACAGCCGGAATATCCTGGGGAGAGAATACCTCCGGTAACACGGCAGGTTGGAACCCATAATTGGCCATGAAGGGAGACGTCCCAGAGGAAGAGTTCACCGCCGTGTTCCTGGCAAACTCAGCCCAAGGCAGGAGGTCAACCCAATTGTCTTGGTGATCGGAGACATAGCAACGAAGGAATTGCTCCAAGGCCTGATTGGATCGTTCTGCGGCCCCATTGGACTGAGGGTGGTAGGCCGAGGAGAAAGAGAGATGAATCCCCAACTGGGAGCAAAAGGCGCGCCAGAACCTGGACACAAACTGACTCCCCCGATCCGACACAATCTCCTTGGGCAAACCGTGCAACCGGAAGACCTCCCTGGCAAAAATCGAGGCCAACTCTTGTGCAGAGGGTAACTTCTTGAGAGGAACACAGTGGCACATTTTGGAAAACCGATCCACAATCATGAGAATGACCGTATGGCCTCGGGATGCAGGGAGGTCCACAATGAAATCCATCCCCAGGTGTGACCATGGACGCTCCCCGGTGGCTATGGGTTGCAAAAGGCCCAACGGAAGGTGCCGAGGGGACTTACTCTGGGCACAAACGGAGCATGCCGCTACATATGCGGCGATGTCGGAACGTAGAGAAGGCCACCAGAACAGACGTGAAACCGCCCAGGACAGCTGATTCTTTCCAGGGTGCCCCGCGGCCTTGGAGTTATGGTAGGTTCGCAACAACCGAGTGCGCAACTCCTCAGGCACAAAACATCTGCCGTTGGGTCTCCCAGAGGGAGCACCAGATTGAGCCGCCAAAATCTGCTCACCCAGAGGAGAAGTCAGGCTGGTGCGAATAGCGGCCAGGATCTGATTCGGGGGTATGACCGTAGTCGGAATCGACTCCTCCCCGGACAGCTCGGAGTACTGCCGTGATAAGGCATCCGCTCTGATGTTCTTGGAGCCGGGTAGGTAGGAGACCACGTAATTAAAACGTGACAAGAACAGAGCCCATCTGGCCTGACGTGGTGTCAATCTCTTGGCCTCAGAGAGGTAGGTCAGATTCTTGTGGTCCGTCAGGATGAGAACCGGAACCACCGAGCCCTCGAGCAAGTGCCTCCATTCTTTAAGGGCCTGCACGATGGCCAATAACTCCCTGTCACCAATCTGATAGTTGCACTCCGCGGAAGACAGTTTCCGGGAGTAAAACCCACAAGGAAGCAGAGGACCCTCTGGTGTTCTACGCTGAGACAGGAGGGCGCCTACTCCCGTCTCAGACGCGTCCACCTCGAGGACAAAAGGCAACCCAGGGTTGGGATGCGACAGAATCGGAGCCGACACAAAGGCGGACTTTAGAGCCTCAAAAGCTCGGATGGCCTCGAGCGGCCAGACCTGAGGATTACTGCCCTTCCTGGTCAGATCCGTGAGAGGCTTGGCTAGCATGGAAAAGTCCCTGATGAACTTCCGATAATAATTGGCGAAGCCCAAAAAGCGCTGCAGGGCACGAAGCCCACTGGGCTGGGGCCACTGTAAGACAGCCGAAACCTTCTCAGGATCCATGGAGAACCCCTCAGCGGAAATGATGTAACCTAAGAAGGTTACCTGGGATCGGTGAAATTCGCATTTCTCAAGCTTACCGAACAGCTTGTTCTCTCGTAAGCGTTGCAACACTCGTCTGACATCCAGAATGTGGGCCTCCATGGATGCAGAATATACCAAGATGTCATCCAAATAGACCACCACACACTGCTGCAACAGGTCACGGAAAACATCGTTGATGAATTCCTGGAAGACTGCGGGCGCATTGCACAACCCAAAGGGCATAACCAAGGATTCATAATGACCGGTCCTGGTGTTAAACGCGGTCTTCCACTCATCGCCCGCCTTGATCCTTACCAGGTTATATGCCGCCCTCAGGTCGAGTTTGGTAAAGACCGTGGCCCCTTTGAGGCGATCGAACAGCTCGGAAATCAAGGGTATCGGGTAAGCGTTCTTGATCGTGATGCGATTGAGACCCCTGTAATCGATGCAAGGCCTCAACTCGCCGCCCTTCTTTTTCACAAAGAAAAATCCAGCCCCTGCCGGGGACGAGGATTTGCGAATGTGTCCGCGTGAAAGCGCCTCCCTCACGTACTCCTCCATGGCCTCATTCTCCGCTACCGACAGTGGATAGACTTTGCCACGAGGAGGAACGGCACCGGATTGTAACTCTATGGCACAATCGTATGGGCGGTGCGGAGGTAGGGCAACCGCGCGCACCTTATCGAATACATCCCGGTACTCTTCGTATTCAGGAGGCAACAGAGAGTCCGAGGAAGTACACAGCAACTTGACAGGCCCATGGATGCAACTAGCCCCACACTGCGGTGACCACGAGAGGATCTCGACCGATCTCCAATCGAAAGTCGGATTATGCTTCTGGAGCCAGGGGTACCCCAAGACCACCGAGTAGTGTGGAGACGAAATAACCTGGAGACAGACCGACTCTCTGTGAACGGCACCAATGGCTATCCCCACTGGAAGGGTCTCATGAGTCACGTGTGGCGGCAGAAGGGGTCTGCCGTCTATCGCCTCAAGAGCCAGTGGGGAACCTCGAGGCTGCAGAGGAATGGAATTGGCGGCAACGAACACTCTATCAATGAACAAACCACCAGCACCAGAGTCCACCAACGCCTGGGTCGTCACCGAGCCCCCGACCCAGGAGAGGACAACCGTGATCAGTGGTTTGTCAACACGGGAAACCGGGGACGAGGAGACTCCACCCAAGATCTGCCCCCGACAGGACCTCAGGTGCGAGCGTTCTCCCGGACGGTTCGGACATGCCAACCGAAAATGCCCACCGAGACCACAGTACATGCATCGGCCCTCGCGTCTCCGGAGTACCCTCTCCCCCTCAGACAGGCGAGCAAACCCCCGCTGCATGGGTTCACCCCCAGACAAGTCATCCCCAGGAGGCGTGGGAGGAGAGGGAGGCACGGGTGGGACAGCAAACGTAGGCGCCAATCTGTTAGGAGACCTCCGCAGGCTCTCCTTAAAGGAAGGTCTCTCCCTGAGTCTGGTGTCAATCAAAATCAGGAAAGAAATAAGAGACTCGAGCTCCACTGGTAGGTCCTTAGCTGCAACCTCATCCTTCAAGGCATCCGAGAGACCATGAGAGAAAGCAGCGACCAGAGCCTCATTATTCCAGCCCACCTCTGCTGCCAGGGTACGAAACTCAATGGCGTATTCAGCTACGGATCGTGAACCCTGTCTGATGGACATAAGGAGCTTCGCAGCAGAGGCAGCACGAGCCGGCACATCGAATACCTTCCGAAGAGAAGCAACAAAACCGGAAAACTCGGCAACCACCGGATTGTTGTTCTCCCATAAAGGGCTGGCCCAGGCCAAGGCCTTGTCCGAGAGCAGCGAGATCAAGAAGCCCACCCTTGATCTCTCAGTAGGAAAGGCATGTGGCAGCAACTCGAAGTAAATGCCCACCTGGTTAAGGAAACCTCGGCACTGAGTTGGCTCTCCCCCAAAGCGCTGTGGAAGGGGGGCAGAACCGGTCATACCCTGAAACACCACAGGCGCAGCAACAGGTGTCAGGGTAGACTCTGGCGCAACAACCGGAGCGGCAGTAGGAGCGGGCCCAGGAGCGACAACCGACCCATCGGCAACGGAAGCTAAATGAGCCGTGCGTTCAAGCAGGGTTTGCAACGCCACAGCGAACCGACCCAACAGGTGATCCTGCTGATCAAGTCTGGCAACCAGCGTAGGTAGCGAGGGTGGCCCTGTACCGTCAGAATTCATGGCTTGGTCCTAATGTCATGGAACCATGAACCAGACGTACAACAAGAGATAAGTGGAAAATAAGAAGGTTTTATTGAAGAGCAAGCCGTAAGCAAAGTCCGAACGGATGGCTAAACCGAAGCAGGGTCTTGCGGAGACAGAGGTCAGGAACCAGAAGGGTAGTCAGACGAAGCCAGGAACAGGAACCAACGGGGTAGTCAGACGAAGCCGGAATCAGGAACCAACGGGGTAGTCAGACGAAGCCGGAATCAGGAACCAACGGGGTAGTCAGACGAGGCCAGGATCAGGAACCAGAAGCAGCAGCAGTCTTGGAAGCATGTGAACACAGGAGGACCAAGCAAGGAACTGAAGCCACAGACCTCCTATATATATGAGCTGGGCATCCAGCTCCTCCCAGTGGGAAGGAGGAGCCGCAGGGTGGGAGGCTACAAGAAAACCCAGAAACCAAGATGGCCGCCAGCACATGTCAAACGAAGGGAACAGCAAGGAGGTAAGACCATGACAGTGGCCCAGGTCGTGGAGCTGCTGGTGGAGCTCCTGTTGCAGGGAGAGGACGTGGTCGATCTGTGCCAGCTACTCAGAGTTGGTACCTGCAGCCGATGTCGATCAGTCTTTCACCTCACCCCCTTGCAAATCAGCCAAGCAGTCTGAGCCCCAAGTCATGCAGCAGTCTCTTCTGCTTTTTGATGACTCTGTTATCAGGGTTTCCCAGGGCCATCCACCTATCCCTGCCCCAGAAGTGGAAGAGATGCCCAACCATTTATGTTTCAAGATGAGTACATGGGAGGACCATCGCAGCACGTATCGGATGATGACAAAACACAGGTGCCAACTGCTGGGGCTTTCGAAATTGTGCAGACTGACAAGGAGGACAGGGGAACACTGGGTGGAAGATGATGTGGAGGATAATGAGGTACTCGACCCCACATGGAATCAAGGTCATGCGGGTGACCTATGTAGTTCGGAGGAAGAGGCGGTGGTTGCACAGAGCCACCAGCACAGCAGAAGAGGGAGCAGGGTGCAAAAGCGGAGAGGCCGTCCTCTAGACAATACGACTCCTATTGCCCACCGCAGCAAGGGACAGAGCACAACAAAGCCAGCTCCAACGAGTTCCCTGGCATGGCAGTTCTTCAGACAATGTGCTGACGACAAGATATGAGTGGTTTGCAAGCTGTGCAATCAGAGCCTAAAGCGAGGCATAAACGTTCTCAACCTGAGCACAACCTGCATGACCAGGCATCTAAGTGCAAAGCACAAGCTGCAGTGGAGTAGACACCTCAAAAAACAAGAAAGGTCTCTGGCTTCTCCTGCTTCCTCTTCTGCTGCAGCCTCGGCCTCTTCATCCACCTCTGGAGTGACAGTGACACCTGCCACCCCGCAAACAGAGGATCTGCTAGCAACACCACCACCTGGGTCACCAAGCATCTCCACAATGTCCCACGGAAGCGTTCAGCTCTCCATCTTTCAAACACTGGAGCAGAAGAGGAAGTACCCCCCTACTGACCAGCGATCCCTGGCCCTGAATGCCAGCATTTCTAAATTACTGGCCTTTGAAATGCTGTCATTCCGTCTGGTGAAGACGGAGAGTTTTAAAGGCCTTATGGCGGTGGCTGTCCCATAGTACATCATGCCCAGCCGCCACTACTTTTCCAGGCGATCCTTCCCTGCACAACCAAGTGGGGGACAAAATCAGGAGTGCACTGCGCAACATCATCTGTGGCAAGGTGCACCTCACTACGGATACATGGACCAGTAAGCACGGTCAGGGACGTTATATCTACAGCACACTGGGTAAATGCAGTGGCGGCTGGGCCTGAGGCGGATAGCAGTTTGGCGCATGTCCTTCCACCACCGAGGATTGCAGGGCGCTTCAATTTGCTTCCTGTTGCTTCCTCCTCCTACTCCGCATACTCATCGACGACCGGCTCCTCATCCGGTCTGTGTAACACCTTCACCACCAACTTCAGCACAGCCAGGGGTAAACGACAGCAGGCAGTTTTAAAACTTATCTGTTTGGGGGACAAACCCCACACCGCGCAGGAGTTGTGGACGGGCCTTGAACAACAGACCGATGAGTGATTGGTGCCAGTGAGCCTCAAGCCCGGGCTGGTGGTTTGCGATAATGGGCAAAATCTTGTAGCAGCTCTGGGACTAGCCGGTTTGACGCACATCCCTTGCCTGGTGCATGTGCTGAATTTGGTGGTGCAGAGATTCCTTAAAAACTACCCCGATATGTCACAGCTGCTGCATAAAGTGTGGGCCGTGTGTGCGTGCTTTCGGCGTTCTCACCCTGCTGCTGCTCACCTGTCAGCTCTGCAGCATAACTTCGGCCTTCCCGCTCACCGCCTCATATGCGACGTGCCCACAAGGTGGAACTCCCACTTGCACATGCTGGCCAAACTGTGCGAGACGCAGCAGGCGATAGTGGAGTTTTATCTGCAGCACTCACGGGTGAGTCGCTCTGCGGAACAGCACCACTTCACCACCAACTGGGCCTCCATGCGAGACCTGTGTTCCCTGTTGCGCTGTTTGGAGTACTCCACCAACATGGCCAGTGCCGATAACGCCGTTCTCTGCGTTACTATCCCACTTCTATGCCTCCTTGAAAAAACGCTGCTGGCGATGATGGAAGAGGATGTAACACAGGAGGAGGAGGAGGAAGAGGGATCATTTCGTAGGGTTTCCGGCTAGTCATTCACAAATGGCTCCAAGGGTGGGTTCCTGCAACCACAAAAGCCAGGTACACAATTATCCAGCCAGGGCACAGTTCTGGAGAATGACGAGGTGGAGGATGAGGAGATGGACGAGGAGGAACCATGTTCACAGCAGGGTGGCACCCAGACCAACTCATGGCCATCACTGGTGCATGGCTGGGGGATACAGAGGACACAGACGATACACCTCCCACAGAGGACAGCTTTTCGTTGCCTCTGGGCAGCCTGGCACAAATGAGCGATTACATGCTGCAGTGTCTCCACAACGACTGCCGAGTTGCCCACATTCTAATTTGTGCTGATCCCCATTACAAGGACAACGTACCGTCCTTAATTCCCTCACTGGACCGTGATCGTAAGATGTGCGAGTACAAGCGGACGCTGGTAGATGCGCTGCTGGTGGCATTCCCACCTAACAGCGGGGGCAAAGTTGAAGCACAAGGTGAAGGCAGACGAAGAGGTCGCCAACCAGCTGGGGCACAGCCAGCACCTCAGAAGGCAGGGTTAGCATGGCTGAAATGTGGAAAAGCTTTGTCAGCATGCCACAACAACCAGCACCACCAACTGATATGGAATATCTTAGCAAGAGATAGCATTTCACCAACATGGTGGAGCAGTATGTGTGCACACTCCTACACGTACTGAATGTCGGGTCTTCCCCCATCAACTTCTTGGTCTCCGAATTGGGCACATGGCCTGAGCTTGCCCTTACGCCTTGGAGGTGCTGGCCTGCCCTGCAGCCAGTGTATTATCTGAACATGTGTTTAGCACGGCAGGGGGCGTTATCACAGACAAGCGCAGTCGCTTGTCCACAGCCAATGTGGACAAGCTCACATTTATTAAAATGAACCAGGCATGGATCCCACAGGACTTGTCCGTATCTTGTGCAGAATAGACATGTATACCGGCCTTAACCAGCCATTGATATACTACAGCCCAATTGCTCATTCTTGTATTTTGGATATTTCACACTCTTTTGGAGTGTACCCTAATAAAAAAAAAATTTAAAAATTAAAACCAAAAACTAGTGTTGGCTACCTCATCCTCCTCTACCACTGCTTCCACCTACACAGCTACATCCACTGCCTCCTCAAACTCCTACTCCATATCGACCTCCACCTCATAAATCAATTTTATTTTTATTTTTTATTTGTACGTATTTTATTTTACTAATTTCACTAATTTGTCTGTTAAATTTTCGGGTGAAATTCAATAATTTTTTGGTGTGATATACCACTGCTCTACCTAGTAGACAGGTTAAAAAAATTCATTAATTTGTCTGTTACATTTTCGTGTGAAATTCACCAATTTTTGGGTGTGATATACCACTGCTCTACCTAGTGGACAGCTTAATAAATTTCACTAATTTGTCTGTTACATTTTTGGGTGAAATTCACCAATTTTTGGGTGTGATATACCCCTGCTCTACCCCGTAGACATGTAAAAAAAATTCACTAATTTGTATGTTACATTTTCGGGTGAAATTTACAAATTTTTGGGTGTGATATACCACTGCTCTACCGAGTGGACAGCTTAATAAATTTCACTAACCTGTCTGTTACATTTTTCGGGTGAAATTCACCAATTTTTGGGTGTGATATACCACTGCTATATCTAGTAGACAGCTTAATAAATGCCTGTTAAATTTTTGGGTGAAATTCACGAATTTTTGGGTGTGATATACCACTGCTATACCTAGTAGACAGGTAAAACAAATTCAGTAATTTGTCTGTTACATTTTCGGGTGAAATTTACCAATTTTTGGGTGTGATATACCCCTGCTCTACCTAGTTGACAGCTTAATAAATGCCTGTTAAATTTTTGGGTGAAATTCACAAATTTTTGGGTGTGATATACCCCTGCTCTACCTAGTTGACAGCTTAATAAATTTCACACATTTTTCTGTTACATTTTCGGGTGACATTTAACAATTTTTGGCTGTGATAGACCCCCTTCTCTACCTCGTAGACAGGTTAATAAATTTCACTCATTTTTCTGTTACATTCCTGGGTTGACATTTTACAATTTTTACCGTGAATAAACCCCATGCTCTGCATAGGTGACAGGGACCGAAATTTTTAAAAATAATCTGTTCCATTGGTGGGTGACATTTACCCATTTCTGGCGATGAAAAACCCCTGCTCTGCATATGTGACAGGGACTTAAATTTCTATAATTTGTCTTTAATTGGCCCTTTCATTCGATCCTTCTGCTTTAATAACTTGTCCCACATTTCCACTTCATCCCATTGCAGCCATTGACCTCCCTTGGATGAGGTCTTCCTTTCTCATGCTCCCTCTCTGGCGTGGAACCCTGATTCGCCGATAACCGTGATCAATATGGTAGGCTCAGAAAAGAACATCGAAAGTTGATAGAGAAGACATCCAAATGGATGGTGGACGTCACAGGGATGTGCGATCAGGCAGAAGTTATCTAGAGTCAACAAAGCGGCAGCAGGGCTTTTCCTGGCTAACGTTTCCAAATCAAAATACCCCTGTGACATTCCCTATAATTTTTTATTATTCATTCCAATAACAGAGCTTAAGAGTCCTGTATTGTTATTTATTGTCACTACCTCCTGAGTCGGTAGTGGGTAATTGCATATGCTTCAATACTTTGTCCCACATTTCCGCTCGATTACATTTAATTTCATTCATTGACCTCCCTTGGATGTGGTATCCCTTTCTCAGGCTCCCTCTCCGGCCTAGAACCCTGATTCCCCGCTACCTGTGATCACCATGGTAGGCGCATAAAAGAACATTGAAAGTTGATAGAGAAGATATCCAATTGGATCGTGGACATCACGGGGACATGCGACATGGTGGAGCAGTATGTGTGCACATGCCTACACGTACTGAATAATGGTTCTGCCCCCTTCAACTTCTTGGTCTCCAAATTGGGCACATGGCCTGAGCTTGCCCTTTACGCCTTGGAAGTGCTGGCCTGCCCTGCAGCCAGTGTATTGTCTGAACGTGTGTTTAGCACGACTGGAGGGCGTTATCACAGGTTATATTTCCCAATGTTTTGGGGTGTACCCTAATTTAAAAAATAAAAATAAATTAAAAACCAAAAAGCAGTGTAGGCTACCTCCTCTTTCTCCACCGCTGCTTCCACCTACACCGCCACATCCAACGCCTCCTCAACCTCTTACTCCATATGGACCTCTTCCTCCTAGATCAAGATTATTATTTTTTATTTTTGCGTATTTTATGTTATTTAAAGTCATTTCCCTATCCACATTGCCATGCTCTTAACCACATTTTGATGCCATTTGCAGCCCTCTAGCCCTTTCCATGAAATTTTTAGAGCCATTTTAGTGCGCAAAAGTTCAGGTCTCCATTGACTTCAATGGGGTTCGGGTTTGGGGTCAAGTTTGGGTCCCGAACTCAAACTATTTTGTGAAGTTCGGCCGAACCCATCGAACCCGAACATCCAGATGTCCGCTCGACTCTACACAATAGCAGGCCTTCACCTACAATCTTTTACAGTGTCAGCTCACCTGAAGGCCCTCACATATGATTTTTTTAGAGCGTCAGCTCACCAGCAGGCCCTCACCTACAATGTTTTACAGGGTCAGCTCACCTGAAAGCCCTCGCATATAAATTTTTACAGGGTCAGCTCACCAGTAGGCCCCCGTATATATATATTTTTTTGAGGATCAGCTCACCAGCAGGCATTTACGTACAATCTTTTACAGGGTCAGCTCACCAGCAGGCCCTCACCTACAATCTTTTACAGGGTCAGCTCACCTGTAGGCCCTCGCATATTTTTTTTAGAGGGTCAGCTCAACAGCAGGCCCTCACCTACAAGTCCAGTCTCACTATCCAAGAGTCTAGTCAACACAATCCTCACCGCCGGGGGTGGCGTTACTAGTTATCACGGAGGAGTCTCGTTCGTTATCAGAATTAGTCAGAAAAATCGCTCCACCAACTAAGATCTTTCATGCACCACCACCCACAAAATTGAGAAAGAGCTATCAATCTGTCAATCCTTTCTATGTCCGGGCCGGGTGAAGTTTCCCGTGATGAGTCAAATTAAGCCGCAGGCTCCACTCCTGGTGTGCCCTTCCATCAATTCCTTTAAGTTTCAGCTTTGCAACCATTCTCCCCCCGGAACCCAAAGACTTTGGTTTCCAAAAATCTGCTCGGTGTGTCAGGGGAATAACGCCGCCGGATCGCCGGTCATCATCGTTTATGGTTGGAACTACAACAGTATCTGATTGTCTTCGAACCTCCGACTTTCATTTCTGATTAATAAAAACATTCTTGGCAAATGCTTTAGTTTTGGTTCGTCTTGCACAGGTTCAAGGATTTCACCTCTAGCGGCGCAATATGGATGCCCCCGGCCGACCCTCTTAATCATGGCCCCAGTTCTGAAAAACAACAAAATAAAACCAAAGTCCTATTCCATTATTCATAGCTGAAGTATTCAAGCGACCGGGCCTGCTTTGAACACTGTAAAATTTTTCAATGGTCAACTAAGCAGCAGGCACTCTCCCATAATTTTTTAAATAGTCAGCTCAGCAGCAGGCCCTCAACCATAATGTTTTAGAGGGTCAGCTCATCAGCAGGCCCTCACATATAATTTTTTAGAGGGTCAGATCACCTGCAGGCCCTCGCATATAATGTTTTAGAGGGTCAGCTCACCTGCAGACCCTCACCTACAATCTTTTAGAGGGTCAGCTCACCAGCAGGCCCTCACCTACAATCTTTAACAGGGTCAGCTCACCTGCAGGCCCTCACCTAATTATACCTAATAGGTAATTTGCACCCAGGCTGCCTTTCTTGGAAGTGGTAGCTGTAGCTGTTTCTCAGGCTCCCTCTCTGGAATCAAGCCCTGATTCCCCGTTACCCATGGTCACCGTGGTTCGTGCTGAAAATAACATCAAAAGTTGATAGGGCAGACATCCGAATGGATCGTCGCCATCAAGGGGACGTGCGATCGGGCCCAAGTTATCTAGAGTCACCACAGCGGCAGCAGGCCCTCGCCCATAAGACTTTAGATGATCAGATCAGCAGGCCCTTGCTCCAAATGTTTTTGAGGGTCACCAGCAGGCCATCAATCATAATTTTTCAAGGCTGTATATGATGCCCTACTTTATGTGTAACAAAGGGTGTATTGTAGTGCCAGTTCCTTGTAATTTTTGGCAGCCCTTTCACTTAGTGCATAGGCTTTATGAGTGTAGGAGTCCCACTACCTGAACAATTGTACCACAATGTGAATGATGCCCTCCATGATGTGATATACACGTTTTATCGGAGTTCCAATTCCTTGTAATTTTTGGCAGCATTTGCACTTTATATACAAGTAAATATACAGGAAATAATGTTTCCTAACAATTTTTCCTCTAAAATCGATTTTACCTTCGGTTTGGTGCGTATTATTGTCAGTCTGTAAAAGTGGAATACTACTCGGACAACATCGTTTCCAGCAGCGACCTTGGAGTCCAAGATGCATCCAGACATCCTCCCCATGCTGTTCCCGAACCATTTCGGTGGTGTTTCCATCAATTTCTGACCTTTTCCTATGAACCAGGCACCCTCCCCTCTTCAGAGCAGGGAGTGCCTGGTTTAATGCTCGGGTTCTCCCATTGACTTCCATTGTGCTCAGGTGCTCGGTAGAACACCTGAGCATCTCAATGTGTTCGGCCTGAGCCCCCAAGCACTATGGTGCTCCATCAACACTAATGATGATTATTCCAAAATGCTAACTTATTGTATTGATACACTTAAATGTGCCATATATGATATGCCATACAATGTGCCCTTTGTGATATGTCAACAACGAAATTGAGAAATATAATTACTTTACTGAGGATGAAACACCCTGTTTGTATTGATGGCATATGCATAGTTGTATACTGTATTGGTAAGGTCAAAGGAAGCCTACAACAGCAGAGTGATGCCCTAGGAATCAGGTTAAACTCAGGAATGTAACTTATATAGTGTTGGTCTCCACTCTAGGTTCAGATAGAAAAAAAATAGTTAACAGTTTCTTGCTAGTTAGCAAGCAAATAGAGGTGGATAACCCTTTTTACATTTTCAAACTGCCTCAGGGCCTAGAGACGGTCTAAATGATGAGCACCAAAATGGAGTGGGTAACCTTAAGAAGACATAGTCATCTTTCCCTTCCTAGGGTATGCTCCCTGGAGAAGAAGAGAACCTGTAGAGAAGCCAAGTCAGAAATAAAGAGCAGCCAGCTTGTCTTATATTAAACCCCTATGGGGCACAATTATTAAGACCTGCATTTTAGACGCTTGTCTTAATAAAGGCCCTGTGCTGGCGATGGATCTGCCAAAGTTATGAAGAGGTGCAGTCCTCTCTATTAGAGAAGAGCGAATAATTGAGAAGTTCCATTCGACTGATTCGCCGATTTTTACAAAAAAATTTGCTTTGTTACGAAGCGCACTTTTTTGTCAGTTATGCGTGCAATTACAGGGAGCTGTTCTAGTGCCGTGCCCATTATTGTACCCCTCAGATGCCGCATTCATACATGATCGTGGCATCTGAGTGTAATAACTGTGTAAAATGAACAATAAAAAAAATGAAATCAAACTTACTACCTCCATTTGCGTGCGACAGCCTGGACGCCGCCATCTTGCTTGAAGATCTGGAGCGAAATCTCATGCTTCGCGAGATAATGTCATCACGCCGGAATGGTGACATCGTACGTCAACACGCATGGGATTTCGGCTGAGAACTCTAATCAAAATGGAGGCTGGCGGCCCATCGCGAGAAAATGAAGGAGGTAAGTTTGATATTTTTGTTTTTTTACACTATTTTAGGTTAAATTGATTTACTGACACGAAGCACGAGGAAATTCGGCTTTGAGGAAAACCAAATTTATCCTGAATATGTGGCATTTGATTCGCTCATCTCTACTCTCCATAACTTTGGCGCATCCAGCGCCAGTTCTAAATGTAAGACAGTTTCCAAGCTGTCTTACATTTAGACAATTTACTTTGCCTAAACCAAGCATAGCAAATGGCAAATGAGACGGGCCTACAGGCCCTTCCTGGCCCATGACACACCCACTATTTTAGACCTGAGTCTTCTTTGGCAGTATTCAAATGAACAGTATTAAGCTGCTATACCAGACACAGTACAGAAGTGACGCTGTTTTTGAAAAAATAAAATAAAAATCAGAACCTTATTCTAATCTCAGACCACACAGATAAATTCACATTCCTATAATTGCAATAGAAAAGTTGCAGAATATTTCTTCACACCATTTCATCCCTGCCACCCCATAGCTGCTGTCATAGAGTAAATCCTTCCATAACAGATTTCTGCATCTGCTTGATAAGGGCACTTGAAATGTTGAAAGCTATAATCTTTTTAAAAAGGGTCAAAGGAAGCAATCGCAGTAACATTTCAATGGCCGGCTTCTTGCTACTGAAGAGAGCACTAAATGACACTCTACAGCTAAATTTCCCCACTTGATCAGGAGCTGCAGATAACTCGTCTGACTTTTCTTGTTAGGCACTGTGCTAGATGGCTGCACCATTTAATTGAATAGTCAGTGATACAAATGCCTTACTTTATTTTTTTATATTTTTTTTCTTAAACCATGCATTAGGATAAAAATGCAACATTTATTCCTTCCAAATTATAGTTATTATAGCTAAGCTCTACTGAAAACCAGAAATTTTTTGACTGCAGTTATGTCAGAAAGAGATGAGCGAAGTTTTCAAAAATTTGATTTGTCCGGTTCGCCAAACTTTTGGAAAAAATGTGGTTCGATCCGAATTTATTTGCGGCAAATCACGTTAAAAAATTTATTTTTCCTGGCTGTTGAGAGCCTTTATAGTGGTGTATAACACTGTGCCTTGCAGTAACACGCATAGGGAGTCTGCTGTGGTAGTGAAAAAATACTGTGAGTCAGTATGACATGTAGATGAGAAGCGTTGCTCTTAGGCCTCTTTCACACGGGCGTCATGTTTTTGGCCCGGCTAAGATGCGGGTGCGTCGCGGGAGAATGCACAATTTTTCTGCGCAAGTGCAAAACATTGTAATGTGTTTTGCACGCGCGTGAGAAAAATCGGCATGTTTGGTACCCAAACCTGAACTTCTTCACAGAAGTTCGGGTTAGGTGTTGTGTAGATTGTATTATTTTCCCTTATACCATGGTTCTGCCGTGTGCAGAATGGCAAGGAGGACAGGGGTAAAGAGTGGGTGGAAGATGATGTAGAGGATGATGAGGTCCTATACCCCACATGGAATCAAGGTCATGCAAGTGACATGTCCAGTTGGGAATAGGGTATATTTCCACTGGACCGGGGGTCGAGTGGAGGGGTGGACCGTAGGCACAAAAACGCAACCAGAGTATTTTTAAAAACCAATGTTTTTTTTATTATTGTTATAGTGACAACGCGTTTCGGGGTTATAGTGACAACGCGTACCCCGAAACGCGTTGTCACTATAACAATAATTTAAAAAAAATGTTTTTAAAAAATACTCTGGTTGCGTTTTTGCACCTACAGTCCACCCCTCCACTCGACCCCCGGTCCAGTGGAAATATACCCTATTCATCGACCCAGACGGCGGCTTGGCCCCCGCCAAAGGGGAACGCGGACGGAATCGGCAGCATCAACCAGTGAGACGTAATCACTCCTATTCACCTCCAGTTCAGTTGCACCGAACAATAGGTGCATCAACAAAAGGTGAGCAGTACCACTCTTCCTGTTACTTTGGAGGCTCGGAGGTGCAAATGTTGAGAGTAGTGGTAGTAAGAATGAGGAGTCGGCAGTTGTAAACCAGTGAAACATTTACTGACAATCAATAGTCTCTGGACAGTTGGTACAGTTCATCAATGGAAAGCGTTTTATATGGCATAGGTAATAAGTTCACTGGTAATCCTATTAACTGGCAGTGGCAAATGTATTCAAGGAGTTGTCCTTTTAGGAGTAGACTCTTGGCAGGCAAGGATCCTGGTAGAAATCCTATGTTTACTTCACAGCACATTGGCACTAAAGATGCTAATAAATATTTATCTAGGAGTTTTCCTTTAAGGGCGTCCCCCTCACTGCAGGCAAACACATCTGCTTCATTATTTGGCAGGAAACTCATCTAGAAACGGATTTTCCGGAAGGTTAAAGGGATATTCCCATCTGGAAGATCATATTTCAAAAGTATCCGTTAGTGCCATAGATTATTTTTGTAATTAGCTTCTATTATTTAAAATGCAGTCATTTTGCTAAATTCCCTTCCCTCTTACCCCATTGTTTACATATCTATCACTTGCGCAGACCGCACTTATTTTTCACCCAGGCGGCCGGTCATTCACACAGGAACGTGCACGCTATCCGCGTATGCGCTCATCTTGTTTGTTCTCGGCCGCATCTAATACAGAGCCGCGCATGCTCTGTATGCAGCAGGGCTTTCAAATCTAGCGGCGGAGAGAGGACCATGAGGTACAGAACTGGCATTGCAGGAGAGCATGTCGTCATTGGTTGCTATGACGCTGTGCGCTTCGTGCCGCCCCTGCTGTACAGTATAACACTCGTATACTTTATACGAGTGTATTACTGTACTGCGGTGGCAAAAAGTGCACGGCGTCATAGCAACCAATGATGCTGTGCGCTCCTGCAATGCCATTTCTGTACCTCACAGCAGGATAACATCATCCACTAATCCACCAACGATTTTATTTATTATAACTATCAAAGGGCGCTATGTATTTAGTTCAGGGACGCTGGGGACAAATTTATTTAGGGTAGGGCTTCACAGACACTGCAGGCTGCCAGACTGATGATTCATACTATCCACATAAATTTGGATGGAATTTTTGCAGCTGTCGTGTCGCCGCTGCACAATGTAGCAGAGCAACACTATTGACTATCGTTATGAAAAATGTTGCATGACTTTTCAGCGACAAGAAGTCACGCGACACATGTCGCCGTCTAGCCCTAGACTAAGGGGGCAGATGCCTGCTCCTGTATAACACACAAAAGTGTAATTAAGCAGTGATGATCAAGCATGCTCGGCCAAACACTGCAGCCAATAAACGTGCAGGTAAGTACTGCCCTCACTGTAATGCCATAGCCATGTTGGCTGCTGGCATTACAGTGATTGGCTGGCCGGAACGCGTCCTCGGGTGCTATATAGCGTGTTCGGCTCAGTGTTAGTCAGGGAGAGCTTCACTGAAGAAGGGAAATATAGTGTAGGGATTGAAATTTTCTTTTTTTAGTAGCAGAACTTGTCAGAGACCCAAAAGTCCTTTTAAGGACTATTGTTGTGTGTGGCAGCAGCAATATATATTTTTATCCTAACCTGCGCTAAATTGCATGTTCGGCTCATTCTTAGTCAGAGAGAGCTGTGCTGAGGAAGGGACAGAGAGTGTAGGGAGTGATTTAAAGAGAATAAGGTATAACAGTAAGAATAAGGTATAACAGTAAGTGCAGGGGGATCCCTGGGCGCTGCTCTACATGTCTGTATAGTTAGTTTAGATGTTTTATTCTAGTGAAAGGTCCTCTTTAACCACTTTAAGTCCGCCCATAGGATATAAACGTCCTATGGGTGGACCTCTATTTCTGAAAGCACGTTTTAAAACGTCCTTTCAGAAATAGCAGCTGCACGCTAATCGTGCAGCTGCTGATCGGGTTGCCCGCTGTCAGTGACAGCAGGGCAACCCAGAGATAAGGCAGGGACAGTTCTCAGGTGTCCCTGCCTTCCGGATCGCTGCAGACACAGCGCTCACTGAGCGCTGTGTATGCAGAGCAGGAAGCGCTATGCGCTTCCTGTTCCGGCCCGGAGGTCATGTGACCGGCGTGACCGGAGAGTGCAGGAGCTGTGTGAGGTCTCTCACAGACCTCGATCAGCCCTGCTCTGAGGCTGTACAGCGCAGAATCACGCTGTACAGCCTCTCTGGGGGGTGCATTTCTTCTGTAACTGGGGCTACTATGTCAGCCCCAGTTACAGGAGAAATCAACAGTGAAAAAAAAAGAAAAAGTGAAGCAAATGTCCCCCAGAGGTCTTGTATGACCTTATGGGGGACAAAAAGTGTAAAATAAAATTAAAAAAAATAAAGGGTTGAAAAAAATAAAATAAAAAAATGTTTCACATGTAAAAAAAAAAGGTCCCCAAGTAAGGAATAAAAAAAAATATATTAAAAATAGAAAAAATAAAATAAAATAGACATATTTGGTATTGCCGCGTCCGTAAAAACCAGCTCTATAAAAATATCACATGAGCTAACCCCTCAGGTGAACACCGTAAAAAACCCCCCAAAAAAACGGTGTCAAAACAAGCAATTTTTGTCACCTTGCATCACAAAAGGTGCAACACCAAGTGATCAAAAATGCTTATGTCCCACAAAATGGTACCAATAAAACCGTCACCTCATCCCGCAAAAAATGAGCCCCTACATAATAAAATCTCTCAAAAAATAAAAAAAACTATAGCTCTTAGAACATGGAGACACTAAAACATCATTTTTTGGTTTCAAAAATGCTATTATTGTGTTAAAGTGAAACAAATAAAAAAAAGTATACATATTAGGTATTGCCGCGTCCGTAAAAACCAGCTCTATAAAAATATCACATGAGCTAACCCCTCAGATGAACACCGTAAAAAAAAAAAAAAAAAAATGTGTCAAAACAAGCAATTTTTGTCACCTTGCATTACAAAAGGTGCAACACCAAGTGATCAAAAACGCGTATGTCCCACAAAATGGTACCAATAAAACAGTCACCTCATCCCGCAAAAAATGAGCCCCTACATAAGAAAATCTCTCAAAAAATAAAAAAAACTATAGCTCTCAGAACATGGACACATTAAAACTAGAGTTGAGCGAACACCTGGATGTTCGGGTTCGAGAAGTTCGGCCGAACATCCCGGAAATGTTCGGGTTCGGGATCCGAACCCGATCCGAACTTCGTCCCGAACCCGAACCCCATTGAAGTCAATGGGGACCCGAACTTTTCGGCACTAAAAAGGCTGTAAAACAGCCCAGGAAAGAGCTAGAGGGCTGCAAAAGGCAGCAACATGTAGGTAAATCCCCTGCAAACAAATGTGGATAGGGAAATGAATTAAAATAAAAATTAAATAAATAAAAATTAACCAAAATCAATTGGAGAGAGGTTCCATAGCAGAGAATCTGGCTTCCCGTCACCCACCACTGGAACAGTCCATTCTCAGATATTTAGGCCCCGGCACCCAGGCAGAGGAGAGAGGTCCCGTAACAGAGAATCTGTCTTCATGTCAGCAGAGAATTAGTCTGCATGTCATAGCAGAGAATGAGGCTTCACGTCAGCCACCACTGCAACAGTCCATTGGCATATATTTAGGCCCAGCACCCAGGCAGAAGAGAGAGGTCCCGTAACAGACAATCTGGCTTCATGTCAGCAGAGAATCAGTCTGCATGTCATAGCAGAGAATCAGGCTTCACGTCACCCACCACTGCAACAGTCCATTGTCATAAATTTAGGCCCAGCACTAGTGTTGAGCGGCATGTCCCATATTCGAATTCGCGAAATTTTGTGAATATTCGAAAGAATATTCGTAAAATATTCGCCATTATTCAAATTCGTTATTATTTCGCATATGCGATAATTCGAATTTTCGCATCGCATAATACATATGCTATGCAAAATTCACATGTGCGCTAATGAAATCGCCTTACGAAGATTCGCAACTCAATTCAATCACTAATGTATGAATGCAATGGCCTTTGCCTCTGTTCTGGGACAAGTGTAGATATTCGCATGTGCGCTAATAAAATCGCCTTACGAAGATTCGCACCTCAATCACTTTCTAGGGAATGTAAGACTTTTGGGAATCAATCGAGATACAGTGGGGGGGTGATGACAGTAGTTGACAGAGTACAGATCAATGTAATCTGTAAGGTGGAAAGTAAAATAAAAAATACGAATATTCGTAAATCGAATTTTACGAAGTTCTACGTATTCGCGAATATGGTGCTATACTATATGAATGCACAGGCCTTTGCCTCTCTGTTCTGGGGACAAGTGTAGATATTTGCATTTGCGTTAATAAAATCGCCTTACGAAGATTCGCAGCTCAATTCAATCACTAATGTATGAATGCAAAGCCCTTTGCCTCTGTTCTGGGACAAGTGTAGATATTCGCATGTGCGCTAATAAAATCGCCTTACGAAGATTCGCAACTCAATTCACTAATGTATGAATGCAAAGCCCTTTGCCTCTGTTCTGGGACGTGCCGATATTCGCATGTGCGCTAATAAAATCGCCTTACGAAGATTCGCAACTCAATTCACTAATGTATGAATGCAAAGCCCTTTGCCTCTGTTCTGGGACGTGCCGATATTCGCATGTGCGCTAATAAAATCGCCTTACGAAGATTCGCGCCTCAATCACTTTCTAGGCAATGTGAGTAAGATCTGAGCTGTTGGACCTTTGGGAAACAATCAATTATATGTGTACTGTAATTTTGTGGGGGGGGGGGAAAAAAACAAAAAACGAATATTCGTTTTTACGAATATATAGCACTATATTCGAAATATTCGCGAAATCGCGAAGTTGCGATATTCGCGAAAAAAATTTGCTTTTCGAATATTCGCGCTCAACACTACCCAGCACCCAGGCAGAGGAGAGAGGTCCCGTAACAGACAATCTGGCTTCATGTCAGCAGAGAATCAGTCTGCATGTCATAGCAGAGAATGAGGCTTCACGTCAGCCACCACTGCAACAGTCCATTGGCATATATTTAGGCCCAGCACCCAGGCAGAGGAGAGAGGTCCCGTAACAGACAATCTGGCTTCATGTCAGCAGAGAATCAGTCTTCATATCATAGCAGAGAATCAGGCTTCACGTCACCCACCACTGTAAGAGTCCATTTTCATAAATTTAGGCCCAGCACACAGGCAGAGGAGAGAGGTCCCGTAACAGAGGATCTGGCTTCATGTCAGCAGAGAATTAGTCTGCATGTCATAGCAGAGAATGAGGCTTCACGTCACCCACCACTGCAACAGTCCATTGGCATATATTTAGGCCCAGCACCCAGGCAGAGGAGGGAGGTCCCGTAACAGAGAATCTGTCTTCATGTCAGCAGAGAATTAGTCTGCATGTCATAGCAGAGAATGAGGCTTCACGTCAGCCACCACTGCAACAGTCCATTGGCATATATTTAGGCCCAGCACACACACAGGCAGAGGAGAGAGGTCCCGTAACAGAGAATCTGGCTTCATGTCAGCAGAGAATCAGTCTGCATGTCATAGCAGAGAATGAGGCTTCACGTCAGCCACCACTGCAACAGTCCATTGGCATATATTTAGGCCCAGCACACACACAGGCAGAGGAGAGAGGTCCCGTAACAGAGGATCTGGCTTCATGTCAGCAGAGAATCAGTCTGCATGTCATAGCAGAGAATCAGGCTTCACGTCAGCCACCACTGCAACAGTCCATTGTCATAAATTTAGGCCCAGCACCCAGGCAGAGGAGAGAGGTCCCGTAACAGACAATCTGGCTTCATGTCAGCAGAGAATTAGTCTGCATGTCATAGCAGAGAATGAGGCTTCACGTCAGCCACCACTGCAACAGTCCATTGGCATATATTTAGGCCCAGCACACACACAGGCAGAGGAGAGAGGTCCCGTAACAGAGGATCTGGCTTCATGTCAGCAGAGAATCAGTCTGCATGTCATAGCAGAGAATCAGGCTTCACGTCAGCCACCACTGCAACAGTCCATTGTCATAAATTTAGGCCCAGCACCCAGGCAGAGGAGAGAGGTCCCGTAACAGACAATCTGGCTTCATGTCAGCAGAGAATTAGTCTGCATGTCATAGCAGAGAATGAGGCTTCACGTCAGCCACCACTGCAACAGTCCATTGGCATATATTTAGGCCTAGCACACAGGCAGAGGAGAGAGGTCCCGTAACAGACAATCTGGCTTCATGACAGCAGAGAATCAGTCTGCATGTCATAGCAGAGAATGAGGCTTCACGTCAGCCACCACTGCAACAGTCCATTGGCATATATTTAGGCCCAGCACCCAGGCAGAGGAGGGAGGTCCCGTAACAGAGAATATGTCTTCATGTCAGCAGAGAATTAGTCTGCATGTCATAGCAGAGAATGAGGCTTCACGTCAGCCACCACTGCAACAGTCCATTGGCATATATTTAGGCCCAGCACACACACAGGCAGAGGAGAGAGGTCCCGTAACAGAGAATCTGGCTTCATGTCAGCAGAGAATCAGTCTGCATGTCATAGCAGAGAATGAGGCTTCACGTCAGCCACCACTGCAACAGTCCATTGGCATATATTTAGGCCCAGCACCCAGGCAGAGGAGGGAGGTCCCGTAACAGAGAATCTGTCTTCATGTCAGCAGAGAATTAGTCTGCATGTCATAGCAGAGAATGAGGCTTCACGTCAGCCACCACTGCAACAGTCCATTGGCATATATTTAGGCCCAGCACACACACAGGCAGAGGAGAGAGGTCCCGTAACAGAGAATCTGTCTTCATGTCAGCAGAGAATTAGTCTGCATGTCATAGCAGAGAATCAGGCTTCACGTCAGCCACCACTGCAACAGTCCATTGGCATATATTTAGGCCCAGCACACACACAGGCAGAGGAGAGAGGTCCCGTAACAGAGAATCTGTCTTCATGTCAGCAGAGAATCAGTCTGCATGTCATAGCAGAGAATGAGGCTTCACGTCAGCCACCACTGCAACAGTCCATTGGCATATATTTAGGCCCAGCACCCAGGCAGAGGAGGGAGGTCCCGTAACAGAGAATCTGTCTTCATGTCAGCAGAGAATTAGTCTGCATGTCATAGCAGAGAATCAGGCTTCACGTCAGCCACCACTGCAACAGTCCATTGGCATATATTTAGGCCCAGCACCCAGGCAGAGGAGGGAGGTCCCGTAACAGAGAATCTGTCTTCATGTCAGCAGAGAATTAGTCTGCATGTCATAGCAGAGAATGAGGCTTCACGTCACCCACCACTGCAACAGTCCATTGGCATATATTTAGGCCTAGCACACAGGCAGAGGAGAGGTTCATTCAACTTTGGGTAGCCTCGCAATATAATGGTAAAATGAAAATAAAAATAGGATTGAATGAGGAAGTGCCCTGGAGTCCAATAATATATGGTTATGGGGAGGTAGTTAATGTCTAATCTGGACAAGGGACGGACAGGTCCTGTGGGATCCATGCCTGGTTCATTTTTATGAACGTCAGCTTGTCCACATTGGCTGTAGACAGGCGGCTGCGTTTGTCTGTAATGACGCCCCCTGCCGTGCTGAATACACGTTCAGACAAAACGCTGGCTGCCGGGCAGGCCAGCACCTCCAAGGCATAAAAGGCTAGCTCTGGCCACGTGGACAATTTAGAGACCCAGAAGTTGAATGGGGCCGAACCATCAGTCAGTACGTGGAGGGGTGTGCACACGTACTGTTCCACCATGTTAGTGAAATGTTGCCTCCTGCTAACACGTTGCGTATCAGGTGGTGGTGCAGTTAGCTGTGGCGTGTTGACAAAAGTTTTCCACATCTCTGCCATGCTAACCCTGCCCTCAGAGGAGCTGGCCGTGACACAGCTGCCTTGGCGACCTCTTGCTCCTCCTCTGCCTTGGCCTTGGGCTTCCACTTGTTCCCCTGTGACATTTGGGAATGCTCTCAGTAGCGCGTCTACCAACGTGCGCTTGTACTCGCGCATCTTCCTATCACGCTCCAGTGCAGGAAGTAAGGTGGGCACATTGTCTTTGTAGCGTGGATCCAGCAGGGTGGCAACCCAGTAGTCCACACAGGTTAAAATGTGGGCAACTCTGCTGTCGTTGCGCAGGCACTGCAGCATGTAGTCGCTCATGTGTGCCAGGCTGCCCAGGGGTAAGGACAAGCTGTCCTCTGTGGGAGGCGTATCGTCATCGTCCTGCCTTTCCCCCCAGCCACGCACCAGTGATGGACCCGAGCTGCGTTGGGTGCCACCCCGCTGTGACCATGCTTCATCCTCATCCTCCTCCACCTCCTCCTCATCCTCGTCCTCCTCGTCCTCCAGTAGTGGGCCCTGGCTGGCCACATTTGTACCTGGCCTCTGCTGTTGCCAAAAACCTCCCTCTGAGTCACTTCGAAGAGACTGGCCTGAAAGTGCTAAAAATGACCCCTCTTCCTCATCCTCCTCCTCCTCCTCCTGGGCCACCTCCTCTTCCATCATCGCCCTAAGTGTTTTCTCAAGGAGACATAGAAGTGGTATTGTAACGCTGATAACGGTGTCATCGCCACTGGCCATGTTGGTGGAGTACTCGAAACAGCGCAACAGGGCACACAGGTCTCGCATGGAGGCCCAGTCATTGGTGGTGAAGTGGTGCTGTTCTGTAGTGCGACTGACCCGTGCGTGCTGCAGCTGAAACTCCACTATGGCCTGCTGCTGCTCGCACAGTCTGTCCAGCATGTGCAAGGTGGAGTTCCACCTGGTGGGCACGTCGCATATGAGGCGGTGAGCGGGAAGGCCGAAGTTACGCTGTAGCGCAGACAGGCGAGCAGCGGCAGGATGTGAACGCCGGAAGCGCGAACAGACGGCCCGCACTTTATGCAGCAGCTCTGACATGTCGGGGTAGTTGTGAATGAACTTCTGCACCACCAAATTCAGCACATGCGCCAAGCAAGGGATGTGCGTCAAATTGGCTAGTCCCAGAGCTGCAACGAGATTTCGCCCATTATCACACACCACCAGGCCGGGCTTGAGGCTCACCGGCAGCAACCACTCGTCGGTCTGTTGTTCAATACCCCGCCACAACTCCTGTGCGGTGTGGGGCCTGTCCCCCAAACATATGAGTTTCAGAATGGCCTGCTGACGTTTACCCCGGGCTGTGCTGAAGTTGGTGGTGAAGGTGTGTGGCTGACTGGATGAGCAGGTGGAAGAAGAGGAGGAGGAAGCCGAGAAGGAGGAGGTGGCAACAGGAGGCAAAGAATGTTGCCCTGCGATCCTTGGCGGCGGCAGGACGTGCGCCAAACAGCTCTCCGCCTGGGGCCCAGCTGCCACTACATTTACCCAGTGTGCAGTTAGGGAGATATAGCGTCCCTGGCCGTGCTTACTGGTCCACGTATCTGTGGTTAGGTGGACCTTGCTACAGATGGCGTTGCGCAGTGCACACTTGATTTTATCGGATACTTGGTTGTGCAGGGAAGGCACGGCTCTCTTGGAGAAGTAGTGCCGGCTGGGAACAACATACTGTGGGACAGCAAGCGACATGAGCTGTTTGAAGCTGTCTGTGTCCACCAGCCTAAATGACAGCATTTCATAGGCCAGTAGTTTAGAAATGCTGGCATTCAGGGCCAGGGATCGAGGGTGGCTAGGTGGGAATTTACGCTTTCTATCAAATGTTTGTGAGATGGAGAGCTGAACGCTGGCGTGTGACATGGTTGAGACGCTTGGTGACGGAGGTGGTGGTGGTGGTGTTGGTGGTACATCCCCTGTTTGCTGGGCGGCAGGTGCCAACGTTCCTCCAGAGGCGGAGGAAGAGGCCGAGGCGGCAGCAGCAGAATAGGCCGAGGCGGCAGCAGCAGAAGAGGTAGCAGGGGGAGCCTGAGTGACTTCCTTGGTTTTAAGGTGTTTACTCCACTGCAGTTCATGCTTTGCATGCAGGTGCCTGGTCATGCAGGTTGTGCTCAGGTTCAGAACGTTAATGCCTCGCTTCAGGCTCTGATGGCACAGCGTGCAAACCACTCGGGTCTTGTCGTCAGCACATTGTTTGAAGAAGTGCCATGCCAGGGAACTCCTTGAAGCTGCCTTTGGGGTGCTCGGTCCCAGATGGCGGCGGTCAGTAGCAGGCGGAGTCTCTTGGCGGCGGGTGTTCTGCTTTTGCCCACTGCTCCCTCTTTTGCTACGCTGTTGGCTCGGTCTCACCACTGCCTCTTCCTCCGAACTGTGAAAGTCAGTGGCACGACCTTCATTCCATGTGGGGTCTAGGACCTCATCGTCCCCTGCATCGTCTTCCACCCAGTCTTGATCCCTGACCTCCTGTTCAGTCTGCACACTGCAGAAAGACGCAGCAGTTGGCACCTGTGTTTCGTCATCATCAGAGACATGCTGAGGTGGTATTCCCATGTCCTCATCATCAGGAAACATAAGTGGTTGTGCGTCAGTGCATTCTATGTCTTTCACCGCTGGGGAAGGGCTAGGTGGATGCCCTTGGGAAACCCTGCCAGCGGAGTCTTCAAACAGCATAAGAGACTGCTGCATAACTTGAGGCCGCGTCTTCATCCAGGCGAGCGGTCACGCCAAAACTTCGCGGCATCATCCTCTGCAGCCTCCCAGTATCAGGACATCTGTACCTACCGGAGTGGGCCAAAGATAAGTGGAGAATACCTCTATCATCTCCTAGACACGCAAGTCTGTATATGCTTTGTCACTGGATAATAGTCTGTTGATCTGTTACAGCTTGAATATGCCGCCATAAGATCAATACAGGGGTCTGATTGTCAGTACAGCCAGAGGGGATAGAGTAATCCCTATATATCAAGATATCTGACCACTCCGGCTCTATGTTTACTTATAGAGCATTGTGACATGCTAATAGACCTTCTAGTATCATTATATCTAACTTGTCAACTATAACTATAAGTTGAATAGACCGCTATCACCTGCTATATCTACACAATTGTCCATCAATACTATTAATACATGATAGGACATGTGTCTTTATGGTGATTTTTGGTTCACTATCATGTGATTAGTTATATTTCATCACCTTCCAGTTGCACCGCTTGGCATATCTTTGCCCTAATGTACAACTGGATTTCTGTATGTCTTTTTCTCCAATAAATAATCACAATTCAGTGACCAGTTCATTATACTATATTTAATCATACTGTAGTCACGTGATTAATATTGTTTTCGTGGCTGTCTTACTGTCCTTGATATTTTATGTGATACACCCCGTGTGTTATTTTGGCCTTTGTCCCCTGAGGAGCCCAATATTAACAGGGCGAAACGCGTAGGGACGCCTTTTTCAACCATTTCACAACCACACATTGTCTTTGTCATTTTTACCTTCACTTTATGGGGGTTGGGGTGTTATTTGTATAAATAAAGCATTTCTTATTTTTGGCACACCTGTAGACTAGTACTGGTCTCCCCATAGGATTACTATCATCGGTCACCTGTATCAGGGTCCTCCAGGGCACTATAGGAGGTACGAGATACGGGATCGCCCCTATCGGGGCGGCCATTCCGTTTTCAGGCAGGGCCATAATTGTAGGGGAATCCAATAGGGATATTGCCCCCTATCATTCACTTGATTGCCTACATCCAAGCAGTCAAGTGGGATAGATTTAGTTTTGCTTTATTTCTTTTTCTTGTTTATATCTATTTCTTATACATTATGGGTCTTTAATTTTAAATATAAATATTAAAAGTGAAGCTTTAGAATTAAATGGTTCTTTCTGTGATACCCCCCCCTAACTTGAGGCTGAGACAGTTTCCCTGGTATGCATGGGGGTGATGTGACAGACTGATGGGGTTGGTTTTCAGGCGCCATCTGTGCGCTTTCTGCAGAAGACTGGGTGGGAGATAATGTGAACGTGCTGGATCCACTGTCGGCCACCCAATTGACTAATGCCTGTACCTGCTCAGGCCTTACCATCCTTAGAACGGCATTGGGCCCCACCATATATCGCTGTAAATTCTGGCGGCTACTGGGACCTGAGGTAGTTGGTACACTAGGACGTGTGGATGTGGCAGAACGGCCACGTCCTCTCCCAGCACCAGAGGGTCCACTAACACCACCACGACCATGTCCACGTCCGCGTCCCTTACTAGATGTTTTTCTCATTGTTATGGTTCACCACAACAACAAATATATTATTTGGCCCAATGTATTGTATTCAAATTCAGCGGGATATAAATTTGAGGCCTAGTATTTAGGCGCTGGGTGACCGGTATGGATTTAGTGACAGAATTAGACTTGGAAATGCACAGAAGCGTGTGTGTGAAGTTATTCTGAATGACCCTATGTGCACCTTCAATATGATCTACCCTTTTTGGGATAGATTTCAAATAGCTCTGATATAGCAGGAACCACTAAATTATGAAATTGCTAAATTGGGAATTGTACTTCAACCCAGAACAAAAAATGTGCTTTGACGGGCACTAAATAACTTTCCCAGCTACAACAGGACAGCGGTAACGAGAGATTTAGAGGGATTTAAATTTGAGGCCTAGTATTTAGGCGCTGGGTGACAGGTATGGGTTTAGTGACAGAATTAGACTTGGAAATACACAGTAGCGGGTGTGTGTGAAGTTATTCTGAATGACCCAATGTGCACCTTCAATATTATATACCCTTTTTGGGATAGATTTCAAATAGCTCTGATATAGCAGGAACCACTAAATTATGAAATTGCTAAATTGGGAATTGTACTTCAACCCAGAACAAAAAATGTGCTTTGACGGACACTAAATATCTTGCCCAGCAACAACAGTACAGCGGGTAACGAGAGATTTAGCGGGATATAAATTTGAGGCCTAGTATTTAGGCGCTGGGTCACCGGTATGGATTTAGTGACAGAATTAGACTTGGAAATGCACAGAAGCGTGTGTGTGAAGTTATTCTGAATGACCCTATGTGCACCTTCAATATTATATACCCTTTTAGGGATAGATTTCAAATAGCTCTGATATAGCAGAAACCACTAAATTATGAAATTGCTAAATTGGGAATTGTACTTCAACCCAGAACAAAAAATGTGCTTTGACGGACACTAAATATCTTGCCCAGCAACAACAGTACAGCGGTGGGTAACGAGAGATTTAGAGGGATTTAAATTTGAGGCCTAGTATTTAGGCGCTGGGTCACCGGTATGGATTTAGTGACAGAATTAGACTTGGAAATGCACAGAAGCGGTGTGTGTGAAGTTATTCTGAATGACCCTATGTGCACCTTCAATATTATATACCCTTTTAGGGATAGATTTCAAATAGCTCTGATATAGCAGAAACCACTAAATTATGAAATTGCTAAATTGGGAATTGTACTTCAACCCAGAACAAAAAATGTGCTTTGACGGACACTAAATATCTTGCCCAGCAACAACAGTACAGCGGTGGGTAACGAGAGATTTAGAGGGATTTAAATTTGAGGCCTAGTATTTAGGCGCTGGGTCACCGGTATGGATTTAGTGACAGAATTAGACTTGGAAATGCACAGAAGCGTGTGTGTGAAGTTATTCTGAATGACCCTATGTGCACCTTCAATATTATATACCCTTTTAGGGATAGATTTCAAATAGCTCTGATATAGCAGAAACCACTAAATTATGAAATTGCTAAATTGGGAATTGTACTTCAACCCAGAACAAAAAATGTGCTTTGACGGACACTAAATATCTTGCCCAGCAACAACAGTACAGCGGTGGGTAACGAGAGATTTAGAGGGATTTAAATTTGAGGCCTAGTATTTAGGCGCTGGGTCACCGGTATGGATTTAGTGACAGAATTAGACTTGGAAATGCACAGAAGCGTGTGTGTGAAGTTATTCTGAATGACCCTATGTGCACCTTCAATATTATATACCCTTTTAGGGATAGATTTCAAATAGCTCTGATATAGCAGAAACCACTAAATTATGAAATTGCTAAATTGGGAATTGTACTTCAACCCAGAACAAAAAATGTGCTTTGACGGACACTAAATATCTTGCCCAGCAACAACAGTACAGCGGTGGGTAACGAGAGATTTAGAGGGATTTAAATTTGAGGCCTAGTATTTAGGCGCTGGGTCACCGGTATGGATTTAGTGACAGAATTAGACTTGGAAATGCACAGAAGCGTGTGTGTGAAGTTATTCTGAATGACCCTATGTGCACCTTCAATATTATATACCCTTTTAGGGATAGATTTCAAATAGCTCTGATATAGCAGAAACCACTAAATTATGAAATTGCTAAATTGGGAATTGTACTTCAACCCAGAACAAAAAATGTGCTTTGACGGACACTAAATATCTTGCCCAGCAACAACAGTACAGCGGTGGGTAACGAGAGATTTAGAGGGATTTAAATTTGAGGCCTAGTATTTAGGCGCTGGGTCACCGGTATGGATTTAGTGACAGAATTAGACTTGGAAATGCACAGAAGCGTGTGTGTGAAGTTATTCTGAATGACCCTATGTGCACCTTCAATATTATATACCCTTTTAGGGATAGATTTCAAATAGCTCTGATATAGCAGAAACCACTAAATTATGAAATTGCTAAATTGGGAATTGTACTTCAACCCAGAACAAAAAATGTGCTTTGACGGACACTAAATATCTTGCCCAGCAACAACAGTACAGCGGTGGGTAACGAGAGATTTAGAGGGATTTAAATTTGAGGCCTAGTATTTAGGCGCTGGGTCACCGGTATGGATTTAGTGACAGAATTAGACTTGGAAATGCACAGAAGCGTGTGTGTGAAGTTATTCTGAATGACCCTATGTGCACCTTCAATATTATATACCCTTTTAGGGATAGATTTCAAATAGCTCTGATATAGCAGAAACCACTAAATTATGAAATTGCTAAATTGGGAATTGTACTTCAACCCAGAACAAAAAATGTGCTTTGACGGACACTAAATATCTTGCCCAGCAACAACAGTACAGCGGTGGGTAACGAGAGATTTAGAGGGATTTAAATTTGAGGCCTAGTATTTAGGCGCTGGGTCACCGGTATGGATTTAGTGACAGAATTAGACTTGGAAATACACAGTAGCGGGTGTGTGTGAAGTTATTCTGAATGACCCTATGTGCACCTTCAATATTATATACCCTTTTAGGGATAGATTTCAAATAGCTCTGATATAGCAGAAACCACTAAATTATGAAATTGCTAAATTGGGAATTGTACTTCAACCCAGAACAAAAAATGTGCTTTGACGGACACTAAATATCTTGCCCAGCAACAACAGTACAGCGGTGGGTAACGAGAGATTTAGAGGGATTTAAATTTGAGGCCTAGTATTTAGGCGCTGGGTCACCGGTATGGATTTAGTGACAGAATTAGACTTGGAAATGCACAGAAGCGTGTGTGTGAAGTTATTCTGAATGACCCAATGTGCACCTTCAATATTATATACCCTTTTAGGGATAGATTTCAAATAGCTCTGATATAGCAGAAACCACTAAATTATGAAATTGCTAAATTGGGAATTGTACTTCAACCCAGAACAAAAAATGTGCTTTGACGGACACTAAATATCTTGCCCAGCAACAACAGTACAGCGGTAACGAGAGATTTAGAGGGATTTAAATTTGAGGCCTAGTATTTAGGCGCTGGGTGACAGGTATGGGTTTAGTGACAGAATTAGACTTGGAAATACACAGTAGCGGGTGTGTGTGAAGTTATTCTGAATGACCCAATGTGCACCTTCAATATTATATACCCTTTTAGGGATAGATTTCAAATAGCTCTGATATAGCAGGAACCACTAAATTATGAAATTGCTAAATTGGGAATTGTACTTCAACCCAGAACAAAAAATGTGCTTTGACGGACACTAAATATCTTGCCCAGCAACAACAGTACAGCGGGTAACGAGAGATTTAGAGGGATTTAAATTTGAGGCCTAGTATTTAGGCGCTGGGTGACAGGTATGGGTTTAGTGACAGAATTAGACTTGGAAATACACAGTAGCGGGTGTGTGTGAAGTTATTCTGAATGACCCAATGTGCACCTTCAATATTATATACCCTTTTTGGGATAGATTTCAAATAGCTCTGATATAGCAGGAACCACTAAATTATGAAATTGCTAAATTGGGAATTGTATTTCAACCCAGAACAAGAAATGTGCTTGAACGGACACTAAATAACTCGCCCAGCTACAGCACTAGGGACAGATTTAGCTGGATATAAATTTGAGGCCTAGTATTTAGGCGCTGGGTGACCGGTATGGATTTAGTGACAGAATTAGACTGGGATATGGCCAAAAAATAAACAGACTATTGCTGGTTAAATGCACTTGGTGTGACAGCTTCACCCTGATGTAGGCTTTAGCCAAAAAACAACCACACCATTGAGGGTTAAATGCACTTGGTGACAGGCGCAGCTTGCCCCTGATTTTGTATATGGCCAAAAAATGAACAGACTATTGCTGGTTAAATGCACTTGGTGTGACAGCTTCACCCTGATGTAGGCTTTAGCCAAAAAACAACCACACCATTGAGGGTTAAATGCACTTGGTGACAGGCGCAGCTTGCCCCTGATTTTGTATATGGCCAAAAAATGAACAGACTATTGCTGGTTAAATGCACTTGGTGTCACAGCTTCACCCTGATGTAGGCTTTAGCCAAAAAACAACCACACCATTGAGGGTTAAATGCACTTGGTGACAGGCGCAGCTTGCCCCTGATTTTGTATATGGCCAAAAAATGAACAGACTATTGCTGGTTAAATGCACTTGGTGTGACAGCTTCACCCTGATGTAGGCTTTAGCCAAAAAACAACCACACCATTGAGGGTTAAATGCACTTGGTCGCAGCTTGTGCTGGCGCACCACAAGACACAAAATGGCCGCCGATCACCCCAGAAAAATGAGACTGACAAACGGTCTGTGCAGCCTAAAAACAGTGAGCAATTGAGGATCAGCAGCTCAATGATCCACAGCTGCAGATCGATCAGTTAATCAAGTCCTTTGGAGGAGTTAATCTGCCTAATCTCGCCCTACTGTCGCAGCCGCAACCTCTCCCTACGCTAATCAGAGCAGAGTGACGGGCGGCGCTATGTGACTCCAGCTTAAATAGAGGCTGGGTCACATGGTGCTCTGGCCAATCACAGCCATGCCAATAGTAGGCATGGCTGTGATGGCCTCTTGGGGCAAGTAGTATGACGCTTGTTGATTGGCTGCTTTGCAGCCTTTCAAAAAGCGCCAAGAAAGCGTCACAAAAGCGCCAAGAAAGCGACGAACACCGAACCCGAACCCGGACTTTTACGAAAATGTCCGGGTTCGGGTCCGTGTCACGGACACTATACAGTTCGAGTTCGCTCATCCCTAATTAAAACATAATTTTTTTGTTTCAAAAATGCTATTATTGTGTAAAACTTTAATAAATGAGAAAAAGTATACATATTAGGTATCGCCACGTCCGTAACAATCTGCTCTATAAAAATGTCACTTGACTGAACCCCTCAGGTGAACGCTGTAAAAATAAATAAATAGAAACTGTGCTAAAACAACCAATTTTTTGGTCACCTTGCCCCATAAAGTGTTATAATGAATGATCAAAAAATCATATGTACCCAAAAATAGAACTAATAAAACTGGCACCTTATCCCCTAATTTCCAAAATGGGGTCACTTCTTGGGAGTTTCTACTGTAAGGGTGCATCAGGGGGCTTCAAATGGGACATGGCATCTAAAAACCATGTGGAGTTCCTTTTCTTCTGCGCCCTGCCGTGTGCCCATACAGCAGTTTATGATCACATGTGGGGTGTTTCTGTAAACCGCAGAATCTGGGTAATAAATATTGAGTTTTGTTTGGCTGTTAACCATCGATGTATTAAAGAAAAAATTGGATTAAAATGGAAAATCTGCCAAAAAAGTGAAATTTAAAAATTTGATCTCCATTTTCCTTTAATTCTTGTGGAACGCATAAAGGGTTAACAAAGTTTGTAAAATCGGTTTTGAATACTTTGAGGGGTGTAGCTTCTACAATGGGGTCATTTATGGGGGTATCCACTATGTAGGCCCCACAAAGTGACTTCAGACCTGAACTGGTCCTTATAAAGTGGGTTTTGGCAATTATCTTAAAAATTTGAAGAATTTCTTCTAAACTTCTAAGCCTTCTAACGTCCTAAAAAAATAAAATGACATTTCCAAAATGATGCCAACATAAAGTAGACATATGGGGAATGTTAAATAATAAATATTTTATGAGGTATCACTTTCTGTTTTAAAAGCAGAGAAATTGAAATTTCGAAAATTGCTAATTTTTCAAATTTTTGGGTAAATTTGGGATGTTTTCATAAATAAAGGTGAAATATTTTGACTCAAATTTATGACTATCATGAAGTACAATGTGTCACGAGAAAACAATCTCTGAATGACTTGGATAAATAAAGGTGTTCCAAAGTTATTACCACATAAAGTGAGATATGTCAGTTTTGCAAAATTAGGCCTGGTCAGGAAGGGGGCAAATGGCCCAGATGGGAAGTGGTTAAGTATATTTTTACCAACAAAACTTTTCAGAGACCCAAAAGTCCTTTTAAGGATTATTGTATGTGACAGCAGCAATATCTATTTTTAGCTCAAACTGTGCTAAATAGCTAAAACTTTACAGACCAAAAATTCCTTTTAAGGACTATTGTGTGTGGCAGCAATATCTATTTTTAGCGGATCCTGCGTACAATAGTTAGGATGCTGCAGACAGCGATATTAGCTGTGCCACATCTCCAGTGTCAAGTGTTCGCATCCCAAAAATATCTGTGGCATCCAGTTTACTTTTTCAATAAACAGTGTCCACTGCGGACAGTGACATTACCAGTGCCACCTCGCCAGTGTAACGTTTGCGCTGAATAAATGTATCTGTGACATACAGTGCACTTTTTACGTAGATGCTTTGGACAGTGATATTACCAGTGGCACTTCTCCTGTATAACATTTCCTCATCCCAAATACCTGTGACATTCCCTGTAATTTTTTATTAGCCGCTTGTGACAACATTGACAATCTTTCTGGGATATCTTCTGTTTGACGTTTCCACATCTCAAATATCTTTTTACATTTTTTTGTGCATACACTTTCAAATCCTACGCTACTGTACGTGTGACATACTTTCAAGCATATATAACATTTACTATGAAGAAGGCGAGCAGTAAGGGACGTGGAAGTGTCCGTGATGCTGATGGTGCACGCAGAGGCCGTGGCCCTGGGCGCATTAACTGTGCGTGCTTCCAGAGCACAAGAAAAACAATCATCCACGATAACTAGCTTCATGTTCCAGTTTGCAGGGCAGCACAGGACACCACTCTTGAAGTCAGACCAGTGCGACCAGGTGGTCGGTTGGATTGCAGCAGATAATGCTTCCAGTCACTTAAGCACCACCCTGTCTTCCACTAAGTCCAGTTGCGGTAGCTAAGAGTCTTATCAACACAATCCTCACCCTGATCCTCCTTCCTCCCACCATGGAGAGTCTTGGGGAAACAAGTGATCCCACATTCGGGTATTCCGAGGAGCTATTTTCTGCACCATTCCTTGATTTGGCCCTCTCGCCAAGCACACTTGAGCATCCCCAGTCACAAGAAGATGATGGTGGGGAATGGCAATTACTGTTTAATTGAGGTGAATGATGATGAGACACAATTGCCAATAAGTCAACAGCAATTACTGTCTCAAGAGGTTGATGAAGAGGATGAGACACAGTTGTCATTCACTGAGGTTGTGGTTAGGTCAACAAGTCAGGAGAATGAGCAGAGTGAGGAATTGGAATAGGAGGTGGTGGACGATAAAGTCACTGATCCAACCTGGGAAGGTGGAAAGCCGAGCAAGGACAGCAGAACAGAGGGGGAGAGATCTGCTGCACATCAACAGGCTAGAAGAGGCAGTGGGGTGGCAAAAAGGAGAAGGCGAGCCACACCAAACAGGCCTGCAACTGTTTCACAGAGCACCCCCTTGTGGAAATATCCCTTGCCAAGGGGTAGCTGTTCTGCAGTATGGCGCTTTTTTTAGGAAACTGTGGACGACAAAAGAATAGTAGTTTGCAACCTGTGGCGTACCAAAATGAGCCGGAGCGTGAACACTAGCAACCTCACCACCACCAGCATGATCCGCCACATGGCATCCAAGCAACGTAATAAGTGGGCCGAATGCCTGGGTCCACAGTCTGTGTCTGCGAGTCACACCACTGCTTCCTCTCCCCTGTGTTACGTGCTGGCCAATCCCCTGTCGAAGGCACAGGCCCGGATGCCTCCCGCCCTGCACCTGGACCTTTAAAAGCACCATCAGTGACCACATCTACTTCCGTGTCCCAGCGCAGTGTACAAATGTCCTTAACCCAGGCATCTGAAGGCAAGCGCAAATACCTAGACACCCACCCACAGGCCATAGTACTAAATGTGCAACTTTCCAAATTACTGGCCCTGGAAATGTTGCCATTCAGGCTTGTGGACAATGAGGTCTTCCGCAGGCTAATATCGGCAACCGTCCCTCATTACGCAGTCCCCAGCCACCACTATTTTTCAAGGTGTGCCGTGCCAGCCTTACACCTTGTGTCCCGTAACATCACACGTACCCTGACCAATGCAGTTACTGGGAAGGTCCACTTAACCACGGACACATGGACAATTGCATTCGGCAAGGGATACTACATTTCCCTGACGGCACACTGGGTGAACGTTATGGAGACCGGAAGCGAGTCGTACCATGGGATGGCACAGGTGCTACCGACGCCAGGGATTGAGGGCCCTAATTCCATCAGGGTTTCCGCCACCACCTACGTTAGTGGCTCCAACCCTTACATCTCCTCCCTCGCCTCCTCCTCCACTTCCACCTCAGAATTATCCTCTTGCAGCACAAGTCAGCCATCAGTCGGTAGCTGGAAGCAGTGTAGCACTGCAGTGGGAAGAGTCAACAGGCCGTGCTGAAGATGATCTGCTTAAGTGACAAAAAGCACACCGCCGCAGAGCTGTGACAGGGGATAAGAGACCAGACTGAGCTGTGGCTCTCGCCACTCAACCTACAACAAATCATGGTTGTGTCTAATAATGGCCATAACTTGGTGGCGGCTTTGGAGCTCGGCAAGCTCACACATATCCCATGCCTAGCCCTGGTCTTAAACTTAATCGTTCAGCGGTTTCTCAAAACCTACCCCAATTTGCCTGAGCTACTGGTGAAGGTGCGCCACGTGTGTGCACATTTCCGCAAGTCATCGACAGCTTCAGCCGGTCTGTCAGCTCAGTAGCAGGCCCTCACATATAATTGTTTTGAGGGTCAGCTCAGCTGCAGGCCCTCTCATATAATGTTTTGAGGGTCAGCTCACCAGCAGGCCTTCACCTACAATCTTTTACAGGGTCAGCTCACCTGCAGGACCACGCCCAGCTCTCCAGCAGGCCATCAATAATTCTTTTTCAAGGGTGTATGATGCCCTCCTTTATGTATAATAAAGGGTGTATTGGAGCGCAGGTTCCTTGTAATTTTTGGCAGCCCTTTCACTTAGTGCATAGGTTTTATAAGTGTAGGAGTCCCACTACATGAACAATTGTACCACAATGTGAATCAGGCCCTCATTTATGTGATATACAGGCTGTTTCGGAGTGCTTCTTCATTGTAATTTTTGGCAGCACTTGCACTTTATATACAAGTAAATATATAGGAAAGAATGTTTCCTAACAATTTTTCCTCCATCTAAAATCAATTTAATCTTCGGTTTTGTGCGTATTATTATTAGTCTGTAATAGTGGCGTACTACTCAGACAACATCGTTCCCAGCAGCGACCTGGGAGTCCAAGATGCATCCAGACATCCACCCTATGCTGTTTCTGAACCAGTTCAGTGGTTTTCCATCAATTTAGGAACTTTTCTTATCAACCAGACACCCTCCCCTCTTCAGAGCAGGGGGTGCCTGGTTTAATGCTCGGGTTCCCCATTGACTTCCATTGTGCTTGGATGCTCGGTAGAGCACCCGAGCATCCCGAGGTGTTCGGCCCGAGCCCCCGAGCACCCGATTCCTATGGTGCTCGATCTACACTATAATTAAGTAAGCTGAGATGGTGGCGGCAGCAGCATCAATACAGTAAGGAACATGATTGTAGGCAGCCAGAAAGCAGCAGTAAGGCATGATGGGGCCGGTATTCAATAGCCATCATCATTAATGGCAGATGTAATTATCATCCTTAGCTGGTGGTATTTAAATATTCCCATAAATCTATGCCTAGCTTGACAAAAGTGATGCTTAGTACACAGGTAGAGGACAACCTTGTGTGTTTTAAGTGTGATGACACCACCTGCAGTGCTGAAAACCCTCTCTCAGATGACAGTTGAGGCTGGACAAGACAGTACAGTAAAATCAAACTGGGTCAGTTGCAGCCACTTCTCCAATCTGTAAAAGAGAATAAGAAGGGTGGCTCACTTGCCCACTACCAGGATGCAGGTGCTCTAATCAATATGATTCACCCAAACATTAAAAGAGAAAATTCGATAAATGATTGGCACTCTCTCTGGAATCACACTGGAACGTATACTTTGAAATTATGTACTTTATTGGTCCAGCTAAAAATATATAATAATAAAAATAACAACTAAGATCTCTCCAAAATGCACTTAATTAAAATGGAGACCGCAATTCAAATAACAGTAGAAAATAATAAAAGAAGAAAGCAATGTATGTATATACGTGTACACAGTTATAATGCCGATGGTATAGAGCTTGCACTAAAAGACAATAAAAGATAATAGCAATACATGTATATGAGTATACACAATTATAATGCCGATGATATAAAGCTTGCACTGTGTCTATTTATGCAACACTAATATCACATATAATTAATATAATAAAATCCTCAGTTCATCCTTTGATGACACATTCCGCTCTAATGGCTATAACAATGTCCGTTCTTATGCCCTTTTTGTAACCTTTATATATATATATATATATATATATATATATAGCAATGGAAGTATCCAATGTGAGATATTCAGAATAAAATTATGTCCATAAATTCATTCATATATTACAGCAATCTCTCCTTTTTTTCCCCTCCACATAGGTTTATAGGCACTGACTCACAATTAGTTGCTGAGGGATCTCAGATTAATTACGGCCGTGACTTCCTATGTGTCGACCGAACGCGTTCCGGGACCCTCACTGGTCCCTTCCTCAGTGGTCAAACCAGTGAGGAATGGACCAGTCAGGGTCCCGAAACGCGTTTGGTGTAGGAAGACCCCCCCCCCCCCGATTGTCTTTGTAGCAAAAGACCTGGAATTTACAAATATATCGGAGCGCTCCGCAACTTTCTCTGGCGGGAAATACGAAAGGACTGAACCTGCCAACATCACCGCTGCACGGTCTACAAATAATCACGGCACCTACCATCCCCCAGCGCACGCGAGCTAACAGAACAACATACCTGAGGTTGCTCTAAGCCAAGCAACACGTGGGACGACACGGCCGGCATGAATCTGAGATCCCTCAGCAACTAACTGAGTCAGTGCGAATAAACCTATGTGGAGGCAAAAAAAGGAGAGATTGCTGTATTATATGAATGAATGCAGCGTGAATATAAATAAGGATACTTTAGGCTGGAAGTAAACTGAAAGTAAGAAGGATCTTGGACATAAATTAATTTTATTGTGAATATCTCACATTGGACACTTCCATTGCTATATATATATATGTATGGCAGGCTGGATTCCCAGCCTGCATTTGTGGGAGGGGCGTAGGGTATTTAGCCGGCCCCACGCTCTCCTCCCAGGTGTCGGCATCGCGGCTCGTGCAGTGTGACGTCTACCTGTGCGACTTCCGGTTCCGGCTCCCAGCTCCTGCGTGTAGCGGCGACCGCGTCTCCCGGCTTCGTCCATCTCCTCTGCGGCGTTGGTAAGTAGGCTCCGTGCCTCGGTTCCTTTACAGGTCGGGTGTTTGCGCGGCCGCAGTCTGCCGCGCGCCTCCACGCATTCCTCCGGGCCTGAGGGGTCCGCCGCTTACTGCCGCCCGCATCGCGCATGACCACCCGCTGCCTCACATTCCAAACCGGCCGGAACGACACGCCTCCTTCTCCGCCCATCTCCCGCCCGCTCCTGCGCCGCTTCTCGGGACCGGTCCCTTTCATCACTCCCCCCGCTCGGGCGTGGGGGTCCGGTCTTGGGAACACGTGGCAGGGCAGTCTGGGTGTCCATTGTGGGTCTGTGGCACATAATTGCCCTGTGTATGTGTGCATCAGGAATAAACTTCCCAGATTGGCAGACCCTGCAGCGCCGGGGAATGTCAGCAGATATGAACTCTGTCCGGCACAGACATTCGGACTACTGGGCGCCCCTGAGCCGTTCGTCAGGAGGCGCACCGTCTCTGCCATATTTAACCCCTGCCGCGCCTTTCCTCTCGGGGGGCTGACTGCGCGTTCCGACGCCCGGGAGCACCCCACTGGGAGCCCGGATGCATTCCACTAAGTGACGCCCTCCGGCCTTGTGGGGGTTGCAGCCGGGCTCCGCGCCGGGGCGTGTAAAATATCCGTGTCCGTCCCCTGATATGTTTCTCTTTGGTGTCCTGTCACCTGAGTAAGTTCTCGTCATGTCCTTTTCACTCTTCACGTCCTGTCACCTGATACGTTCAGGTCCGTTTTCTTGTCTTATCACCTGATACGTTCAGGTTCGTTCCTGTCTTGTCACCTGATACGTTCAGGTTCGTTCCTGTCTTGTCACCTGATACGTTCAGGTTCGTTTCGTGTCTGGTCACCTGATACGTTCAGGTTCGTTTCGTGTCTGGTCACCTGATACGTTCAGGTTCGTTTCGTGTTTTAGTCTCCTGATACGTTCGTTTCGTGTGTTAGTCACCTGATACGTTCAGGTTCTTTTCGTGTCTGGTCACCCATCATGTCAGGTTCTCCTCATTTCGTCACCTGATACGTTCAGGCTCGTCTTCATGTCCCGTCACCTGATACGTTCAGGTTCATTTTGTGTGCTGTCACCTGACTTGTTCAGGTTTTCCTCTTGTCCAGTCACCTTGAATCCAGGCTCCCTTCCTGTCCAGGTCACCCTTCATGTCCGGCCACCTGATACGTTCAGGTTCGCTTCATGTCCTGTCTCCTGTCACGTTCGGTTTCACTTCATGTCCTGTCACCTGATACGTTCAGGTTCTTGTCGTTTTCCGTCACTCTTCATGTCCTGTTCACCTGGCACGTTCAGGTTTTCATGTCCACCTGCCCTGTCAGGCCCCGTTCTTGTCTCCTTCCCATCACGCACGGATTTTCAGGGCCGGTTGCCTGACACTCCCACACTCACTCACTTCCATGGCCATCCCCGTTAGGGCCTTCACCTGTCTTTGTCACACCCACGTTTCAACTTGTCTCTCACCATCCTGCCACGCCGCCTTTCCTGCCTCAGGTATACGTATCACGGTCAGGCTCTTCACCTCTCACACGCGGGTCCCGTGTGGCTCTCCGTTGCTGCCATGCGCGGGTCATGTCGCCTCACTGGCCGTCGCTCTGGTAGGAGTCCACTTTGGCGTACGTTTGAGGCCTCATCACCAGGGGCATCTCGGCCTTCGGTTTGTTTCACGGGACCCAACTCCTTCCAGTCACCTGTCAACCAGCTCTTGCTTCTTCTTTTCCTCACGCACGCAGGCCTTTTTGTTTTTCATGTTTCATCTTTCACTTACCTTCATTCTCGTTTTTATCTTGCCATCACGGCTTCACAAGGGCCACTCGGCCATGGCACCGTCTTCTTCTTCTCCAGCAACCCATCTCCTGGCACACCATGGGGTCTTCAGTCCGATCAGCCGGCACGTTCCATCACTCTCGTGTAATTCCTGACCCGCTCAGGTTGTCATTTCTTTCTTCCCCCATTCAGGTCTCGTTCTTTTCCTGATCGTCATCCGCGTAAGTTCCATTTTCAGAAATTTTGTTGGTATACCTCTCCACGCAGGTACCTGTTAAATTTCCTCCTCGCTCACCAATCCCAGGTTACGAGGTGCAAGTCTCACCCTCCCTGCGGACCTTCCCGGGTTCTTTCTTGCTCATTCCCAGGTTCCCCTTTTCCACCCCAAGTTCCGCTGGGCCCAAGGTAAGAATTTTTTTTTTTTTAATTTCGGTTTTTCCCCCTTTTGGGGGTTCTCTTGCATGAGTTTGTCTTTTCAATCCAGATCCTCCCAACAGGGTCCGACCCAAACGGCGTGCCCTCTCCCCGAGACCATGTCCCACGTTTCGGACATTGAGGACTCAATGTCCATTCCTGAATCAGCGGTCTCCGAGGCAGCCAGCCGCGCGTCCTACAGACACTGGACCGTCCCCAGGCTGGTCGCCGAGCTCAAAAGGAAAGGGATCCGCCACTCGGCATCAGCGCGAAAGGCGGAATTGTATCGCCTGCTCTTTCCCCAGTCACCCAGGGCTTCCGAACCACCCGGAGCCACTGAAGACCTGGTCTCCATGTCAACGATTCAGCTCTCCTTAACCCAACTCCATGCAACCATCAACAACCTGGCATCTTCCATATCGCACATCGACTCAAGGCTCCAGGCCGTCGAGAACACGATTGCCACACCTCCTCCTCCCGCTGAGCCCGAAGCTGTTCCGTCAACCTCCTACGCCAACACCCCAGGTACGAGCCTTGCTTCGCCCGACATCGCCCCCGCTTTCTTCATTCCAGAAAACATCAGGCGGGATATCCTGGCAGGGAAGGACATCAATTTGGCCGCCATCCTGATCTCCACACATGACACGGTCGAAAACCGGACAATCGTCCAAGGACGTCCGCCTAAACAAGAAGCTAACCATCCCTGAGTTTATGCTGACCTTCAGCCTGTTCCGGGACATCGTGTGTTCCATTCATCCCCACCGCAGGGAGGAACTGGACATATACATGTACAAGGTCACTGAGTTGGGATACAAATATGGCGGTTCCGCTTTTTATGAATACCACCGGTCCTTCTCCGCCAAAGCGGCAGCAGCGTTCCTCCAGCACCAGCATGTCACCAACTGGGCGGTCTTGGACATGGAGATCTTTTGCAGGCATTTCGCCGGGCTGAAATCCCCTGCTTGTGCCGGTTGCCAGTCAGTTCTCCATTCATCTGACTGGTGCCCCCATGTCCCTAACCCATCCCCGGCCAGGCCTTTGTTCAGCTCCGGAGCGCAGAAACCCAACCCCGCCACGGACAAACTAGGTCGTCCCATCACCTTCCTAGGGAAGAATCAAATCTGTAACAATTTCAACCTGGGTTTCTGCAGTTTCGATAAGTGCAAAGCCTTGCACATCTGCTCCATTTGTTTTAGGGCCCACCCTCAGTCCTCTTGTTCCCAACGCACGGCCAAACGCCCGTGACTAGGCGGGGTCAACATCGACCTGTTACTCTCCCTCCTCCAGCAACATCATGACCCCAGTTTTGTCCTGTTCCTCAAACAGGGTTTCACGGAGGGGTTCCATACAGGGCTAGTCACCCTTCCACAGTCCACTCATGAGTGCCCCAACCTTCTCTCTTCTCTTGCGGATCCCGGAGCGGTGGATGAACTGCTGGAGGCGGAGTTACAGAAGGGCTTCATGATCGGTCCATTCGCTGAGTCCCCTTTCCCGGTGTACCGAGTCAGCCCCATAGGTTTGGTGACCAAAAAATCATCTAATAAAAAGAGATTGATCTACGACCTGTCCGCTCCTCATGCGTCCAGCATCCCCAGCCTAAATTCCCTGGTCCCGTCGGACGAATTCTCCATGCAGTACTCTTCACTGGACGAGGCCGTGGAGCTCATCTTACAGGTCGGGGCAGGAGCTTGGTTGTCAAAAGCGGACATCTCCGATGCCTTCAAGTTACTGCCTATCCTGCCCCACCTGTGGAAGTTCTACGGCATCAAATGGAGGGCAAAGTATTATTTTGCCACCCGCTTGACGTTCGGGTCAAAGAGCAGTCCTTGGCTCTTTGACCAGTTCGCCCAAGCTCTCCACTGGGTCCTGGTCAATCACGTCCACTGCCCGAGGGTCATCCACTATCTGGACGACTTCTTGCTCATTGAGCAGCCTGAGCATGCCCCGGACAGGCTGGTCAGCCTCCTCAGCCTGTTCGATCGCCTGAAAGTTCCGGTGGCCCCAGCGAAGGTGGAAGGCCCCTCCAGGGTAATCACCTTCCTGGGTATCACCCTGGACACAGTCAAAATGGAGGCCAGCCTTCCCCTGGACAAACTAAGCAGGCTAAAGGACTCGGTGGCCAGGCTTGTGGGTACCCGCACGGTGTCAAAGTTGGAACTCCAGTCTCTGTTGGGGTCCTTCAACTTTGCCGCCAGGATCATGCCACAGGGCAGATCATTCACTGCCGGCCTGCTCAGACTCCTCCCAACAGCCTCTGATCAGCATGCCCTCATTTACCTCGGACGCGATGCGTTGGCAGATCTGGCCATGTGGTCCCTATTCTTGTCCAGCTGGAATGGCATCTCCCTCTTCGTTCCTCAGTGGGACGATGCCTCCCCCTTGGTTTTCTCTGATGCTGCGGCTTCTCTCGGTTTCGGGGCCATCTGCGGGGACCAATGGTTTGCGGGCCCTTGGCCCACGCAGGTCTCTTCGGACCAGGAGGCTGCCAGGTCCTCGCCCCTACTCGAGGTCTACCCCATAGTCGCAGCCGCTCTCATCTGGGGGCAGTCATGGAGCAATAGGCCGGTGCGTTTCATGACCGACAACCAGGCAGTCGTCGACATCCTCGCCAGGGGTAGGTCCAGTTCACCGAAGGTCATGCGTCTGGTCCGTAAGCTCACCTGGCTGTCTCTCCAGTACAATTTTCATGTCACCTGCAGACACATAGAGGGAAAGAAAAATACCGCAGCCGATGCTCTGTCCCGTTTAAATTTCAATTTGTTTTTTCAGGTCATGCCGGGAGCACAGAGAGTCGGGATCAACCCACCAGGGTTCGAAGCCCTGATCATGGATTAGAGGAATACATTTCCGCGGCCCACGGTCTCATCCGCAGGTCCCTCTCGGTCAATTCAGCCCGCAACTATCTCACGGGGTGGAACACCTTCAGGCGGTTCGCACACCTTCATCCCAGGGGGGACAGGGACAGAGTCTCTTTCATCCTGGCCTTCCTGGCATACTGCCACAAAGAGCTCCGATTGTCCCACAACACCATCAGACTTTACCTAGCAGGCATCCAGCACCACCACATGATTAGTCACCCCAGTCATACCTCTTTCTTTTCCTCCCAGGCGGTCAAGGCGGCCTTGAGAGGCATCCAGAAGCTCTCTTCTCCTCCCACTCCCTCCAGACAACCAGTCACAGGGGACTTATTCCAAAAAATTTCTGGCGCCCTAGATGGCAGTCCTTTTGGCCCTTTCCGAAGTCTGATCCTCAAAGCTGCCCTCTATCTCAGCTTCTATGGGTTCCTCAGGCCTGGGGAATTCTGCTGCACCTCAGCCCAGAACCCAGGGCCAGCAATCAGCCAGCTAAGCCGTAGTTCAGACCACTTCACCCTCTCTCTACTTTCCTCCAAAACCTCCCAAGTCGGTCCACCGGTCCAGATCGAGTATTTCAATTCGTCCAATCCTTGGTGCCCAGTGTCGGTATTCAATCAGCTACTCTCCATTCTCCACGAGAGAACTCCCGACAGCCCCCTACTGCCTTTTCCCGTGCTTCCAATGACATCCGCGCAATTCATCAAGCACATTCGCTCCATAGTTTCAGGTCTGGGGTTCCATGGTGCCTCCATCTCCGGCCACTCTTTCCGGATAGGGGCCGCATCCGCAGCTTCCAAACATGGCGTTCCCGCTCACGTCATACGAAAGATGGGACGATGGCAATCCACATGTTTCTCCCGTTACATCCCACATCCACGGGTCGAGATCGCCAAAGCTTTCTCCAGTTTGGTCTTATAAATTCTCATTTCAATAAACAGCCTAAATCCATGTTTTGCCCCCTTTTTTGGCTACCCGCGTCACTTGGCTAAAGGCACACCACCAGCCAGTTAGGTCCCACCACGTCCGGTGTCTCCTCCTTCGTTCCCACACTCCCCCCGGAGCCTTGACCACAAGTATGGCAGGCTGGATTCCCAGCCTGCATTTGTGGGAGGGGCGTAGGGTATTTAGCCGGCCCCACGCTCTCCTCCCAGGTGTCGGCATCGCGGCTCGTGCAGTGCCCCACCCGACCCTCCCTCATCTCCAGTCTCACCCTCAACTCAGACTCCCCGGGTTAGCCCCCTTTTTTGGCTACCCGCGTCACTTGGCTAAAGGCACACCACCAGCCAGTTAGGTCCCACCACGTCCGGTGTCTCCTCCTTCGTTCCCACACTCCCCCCGGAGCCTTGACCACAAATATATATATATATATATAAAAGAAGAAAAAGGATTGGCAGCACAGTCTTAGATGAAAAATAGGTAAAGGGTGCACCAGCCCAATGTGGATATAAGCAAATCCAAATGAATACAAAAATATGTAAAAACGGGCAGCACTCCAACAGATAAAAATAGAAAAATACTTTATTTACCCACAAAGGTCATGCAACGTTTCGGCTCTACACAGGAGCCTTCCTCAAGCTTGAGGAAGGCTCCTGTGTAGAGCCGAAACGTTGCATGACCTTTGTGGGTAAATAAAGTATTTTTCTATTTTTATCTGTTGGAGTGCTGCCCGTTTTTACATATATATATATATATATATATATATATATATAAAAGCAAAAAACGGAGCAGCACCTCCTGAGACAATTCGCAGGTGCAGCACACCACTAAATGCACTAAGACTGAATGAACAGGTGAATGTGTGAACAGGGTCAAATACATGACGCCAATACTTACTGCAAAGCAGTGAAGAAGCTCTTAGCGCATATTATTGATCAAAAATATGTCGGGCCCACCTACTAGACGACAAGGTAGCTTCTTATCAGGTGGGACCTACTCTAACACGGAATGTCCAGCTCCATTTTTCACTCTTTCTCTCTCACATATATATATATAGGTCACGAAAAGGGCATAAGAACGGACATTGTTATAGCCTTAGAGCGGAATGTGCCATCAAAGGATGAACTGAGGATTTTTATTATATTAATTATATGTGATATTAGTGTTGCATAAATAGACACAGTGCAAGCTTTATATCATAGGCATTATAATTGTGTATACTCATATACATGTATTGCTATTATCTTTTATTGTCTTTTAGTGCAAGCTCTATACCATCGGCATTATAATTGTGTACACGTATATACATACATTGCTATCTTCTTTTATTGTTTTCTACTGTTATTTGAATTGCGGTCTCCATTTTAATTGAGTGCATTTTGGAGAAATCTTAGTTATTATTTTTATTATTATATATTTTTAGCTGGACCAATAAAGTACATAATTTCAAAGTATACTTTCCAGTGTGATTCAGGAGAGAGTGACAATCATTTATCGAATATTCACTTTTCCAATCTGCCTGCCCAGAAGTCCATGGGGTCAGGGAAAACGGAGAAAGGCCACGGTCAATTAGAAAATGAGATAAATTTAAACAACTGCAATAAATAAATAAATAAAAACAGACATCTGGGAAAATGTTCAAATATCATACATGCAGCAGAACTAAGGCGTGGAACTGAAAGATATTTTGAAAATACAACAATTTTACAGACAGCTGTCCAGAAGTACTACTGCCATAGGGCAGAGCTAAATTTGGGTGACAATGCCACCTAACTTGTGAAGTGGTGGAACTATTTTTACAGACAACTGACCGGAAGTACCAATGCCATAGAGCAGAACTAAATTTGGGTGACAATGCTGCCGGCCTCACTGAATACCATCTTTAAGATGACACTGGATTAATGAAATTGAACCCAGCAGGTGTGTCCAAACTTTTGGTCTGTACTGTATATATATATATATATATATATATATAATTTTTTTTTTGGGGGGGGGCAATTTTAATAAGCTGCTTATAACATGATTATTGCAGCAATACACAAGGTGTAGCAGCAATTTACCTGTGTGTATAAACGAGAAATTGAACATCAAGCCTAAATCGTTTGTTTATTCAGTTTCCACTTGATTGCAAAAAAATATTTTGTGGGGGTTCAATTTAATTAAGCTGCACGTAAATATGTGATTACTGCAACAATAGCGACATTTTCACACTCCTCTGGCTAATTTTGATGAATAGAACTCGTCTTGATAGTGGTGCATCGTCTTGCCACTGTTGTTGTCAATCGGCATCAATACCTAAGGTGTATCAGCAATATACTTGTGTGTATTAACGAGAAACTTAGCATCAAGCCTCAATAGTCCGTTTCCATGAATACCATTTCCATGCAATTGGAATAATTTATTTTTTTGGAGGGGTTCAAGTTAATTAAGCTACATATATACGTGATTACTACATTATTACCAACATTTTCACACTCCTCTGACTGATTTTGATTAATAGACTTTGCCTTCCTGGTGGCGCCCTATCCTTGTTGCTGTCTGTCTGCATCAATACCCAAGGTATAACAGCAATCTACGTGTGTGTATTAATCAGAAATTTTGTGTCAAGCCTCAATCATCTGTTTATTGTATATTCAGTTTCCACATGGCTGGAATTACATTTTTTGTTTGGGGGGGGGGGGGGTTCAATTTAATTAATCATCATATACTGTACATGATTACTGCAGCAATACCCAAGGTGTAGCAGCAATCTACCTGTAAGTATTTACAAGAAATTGAGCCTCAAGCTTCAATCATCCATTTACATACATTCAGTTTCTATGCAGTTGGAATATTATTTTTTTTTGGAAGGGGTTCAATTAACTCAAATTTCTTCACTCATCGCGTTATCTTGAAACAAAAGCCATTGAAAAGCAATTGCTTAACGCATTTAGTTGCATTTAGATGACATGTCTCACAAAGCATGTGTGTTAACCCTGCTACATCCGTATGTGATTGCTGCAGCATTTTTCAAGGAGTAGCAGCAATCTACAATTAACCTGTTGGGGACATATGACTTACCGTTACTTCATGATGTCCTCTTACTTAAAGGGAGTCTGTCACCACATTTCAGCATATTAGACCGATCAAATAGGGTTATATGATCCACCCAGAACTAAAAAACGGTACCTTTGTTGTAGAAAACTGACTTTTCTTTTAGCCAAAAATGAACTTATAAGGTTATGTTATCGAGCCCTCTCAAGTGCCCAGGGCGGTCTCTCAATCCTCGGAGCCCCAGGCAGCACCTCCTAAATGGCTTATAACCCCGCCCTCCGTGCGCCTCTGCCCGCCCGTTTACTCCCCTCCCTTGTCCTTTTCCACTGTGGCTGTGCGGTCCAAATCGTAGCGGGCGCATGCGCAATGCTCAGACGGATCCGTCAAGACTTTACATTGAAAGTCAATGGGGGACGGATCCGTTTGAAAATTGAGCCATAGTGTGTCATATTCAAACGGATCCGTCCCCATTGACTTACATTGTAAGTCTGGACGGATCCGCACGCCTCCGCACGGCCAGGCGGACACCCGAACGCTGCAAGCAGTGTTCAGGTGTCTGCCTGCTGAGCGGAGCGGAGGCTGAACGCCGCCAGACTGATGCATTCTGAGCCGATCCGCATCCACTCAGAATGCATTAGGGCTGGACGGATGCGTTCGGGGCTGCTTATGAGCCCCTTCAAACGGAGCTCACAAGCGGAGCCCCGAACGCAAGTGTGAAAGTAGCCTAATGCTGCTGAATAACTGAACATGGCAGACAGGACTTCAGTAGCGTCCTGGCTGCTATGGTAACCGACCGGAGCCCCAGCATTACACTGCTGGGACTCTGATTGGAACTGCCGCTGCCACCAATGATTTTAATACCGGGGAGGGGCACACTTCCCACCAATGATTTTAATACCGGGGAAGGGGGGAGGGGCACACTTCCCACCAATGATTTTAATACCGGGGAGGGTGCACTGCCCACCAATGATTTTAATACTGGGGAGGGCGCACTGCCCACCAATGATTTTAATACCGGGGAAGGGGGGAGGGGCACACTTCCCACCAATGATTTTAATACCGGGGAGGGTGCACTGCCCACCAATGATTTTAATACTGGGGAGGGCACACTTCCCACCAATGATTTTAATACCGGGGAGGGTGCACTGCCCACCAATGATTTTAATACTGGGGAGGGCGCACTGCCCACCAATGATTTTAATACTGGGAAGGGCGCACTTCCCACCAATGCAAACATTGTCGAAACATTCCCGGCACCCGACCTCTGACAGGGAGCTGCCGCTCGTGCAATTAACCTCTCAGGGGCCACGGATGGCAGCGCCCTGTCAGAGTTGCGTCCCCATCACCATGGGAACGCCTCGGGTTTAGAATATATCGTCGGATCTGAGTTTTCTCCAATCCGATGGTATATTTTAACTTCAAGCGTCCCCATCACCATGGGAATGCCTCTGTATTAGAATAAAATAACCCGAACCCGGACTTCAGTGAAATAGTCCGGGTTCAAGTCTGTGTAACAAAAAATGTAAAGTTCGGTACGAACCCGTACTTTACAGTTCGGGTTTGCTCAACTCTAATAATGGCATCTTTCATCATCTGGTGGGGAGATTTGTTGTTGTACATCTGGATGACATACTAATTTATTCTCCAGACATGGAGACTCATAAGAATCATGTGAGACAGGTGTTACAGTTCCTAAGAGAGAAAAAAATTGTATGTGAAGATGGGAAAAAATGAGTTTTTGCTGTTCAGGAAGTGCAATTCCTGGGTTACCTGCTTTCACCCTCAGGTTTTCGTATGGATCCCGAGAAATTCCGTGCGGTGTTGGACTGGGATCGACCCGAAAATCTGAAAGTGCTTATGCGGTTTTTGGGATTCACCAACTACTACCGTAAATTCAGCTTGAACTATTCAACTGTGGTTAAACCTTTAACAGACATGACTAAGAAAGGGGTTGATTTCTTTGTTTGGTCTGAGGCGGCATTACAAGCCTTTTCTGCTGTGAATGAATGTTTTGCTTCAGCCCCTATTCTGGTGCAACCGGACGTGTCTCAGACATTCATTGTTGAGGTTGATAAATCCAAGGTAGGGGTGGGAGCAGTTTTGTCACAAGGTCCTTCTCCTAGTAAATGGCGCCCTTGTGCTTTTTTCTCTAAAAAACTTTCGACTGCTGAAAGAAATTATGACGTGGGTAATAGAGAATTGCTGGCCATTAAGTTGGCTTTTGAAGAATGGCGCCATTGGTTGGAAGTAGCAATTCATCCTATTACGGTAATTACTGATCCATAAATCTGGCTTACCTTGAGTCGGCAAAACTACTGAATCCAATGCAGGCCAGATGGTCGCTGTTTTTCACCAGATTTAACTTCATTGTCACCTACCGCCCTAGGGTTAAGAACGTCAAGGCGGATGCTTTGTCGTGCAGCTTTCCTGAGGGGGGGGGGGAAAGGGTGATTCTAAAGATCCTAGTCCTATTTTGTCTGAAGTGGTAGTCATAGCTGTCCTATATCCTGATCTTGAGGCTAAGGTGTTGGAGGCCCAAGAGGATGCTCCGGACTCTTGTCCTTTAGGGAAATTGTTTGTTCCTTCAGACTTACGTTATAAGGTATTTGAGGAACATCACTGTACTGTCTTGGCTGGACACTCTGGGAGTAGATCCACTGTCGATCTCATCTCATGCAGATTTTGGTGGCCGGGTATCACGATCGGCGTGACTATCACATACGTGACACAGAGGGAGGGAAAGAGGAAGGCCCTGCCCAAGTGAGAGGGAAGGTGGTGACCCCTGACTCACCTTGCGGCTGGCACCTGGCTGCCCTGACGTCCCTAGACGGGTTCCTCACCCGTACGCCGATCACGTGCCTAAAACCCTGGCTTTCCCTAAGATGAGCCCTAGATAGTGAACAGGGCGGTGGGAACACTAGTCCGCACCACTAGCTCTAAAGGAAAACACCAAGGGGAGGACAGACAATACAGACTAAACATATAATCCCAGGTGGGCGACAACAGGAGACAACAAAAAGCCCAACAGGGATCCGGAGGGAAGCACTCTGGAACAACAACCAGGATTCACAGCTCCAGTGGGTCAGTATAGATGTCCAGGCAGGAAGCTCTATAACTGGCAACTAGAGAAGTGTGAGAGGAGAATATAAGGAGGTTGGGAGTGGCAGACAAGAAACAGCTGAGGAGGAGAAGCTACGGATCCCTGAGTGAGACAAAAAGGATTGCAAGGCAAACACAGAAAACAATCACTAAGAAACAACGTGATCTTTAGACATAGAGCGCGCAGCCACCCGCTGCGACTTCCTGACCCCGGGTATAACGGAGTCAGACGTGGCTCTTGACACCCTCGTGACAGTACCCCCCCTTTCACGAGGGGCCTCCGGACACTCAGGACCAGGTCTCTCAGGATGAGAGGCATGGAAAGCCTGAATTAACCTGTTGGCGTTTACCTCTGACGCTGGAACCCACATTCTTTCCTCGGGACCGTAACCCCTTCAATGCACCAGATACTGAAGAGAGCGGCGGACCCGACGAGAATCAACAATTCTGGATATTTGAAACTCCAGATTACCATCCACAATAACAGGAGGAGGTGGCAGCGGTGATGGTTCTAGAGGTAGAACATACTTCTTGAGTAACGACTTATGGAAGACGTTATGGATCTTAAAAGTCTGAGGTAGCTCCAGACGAAAAGCCACAGGGTTAATGACGGCTACTATTTTATAAGGACCAATGAACCTAGGACCCAGTTTCCAAGAGGGAACCTTCAACTTAATATTCCTAGTAGACAACCACACATAGTCATTCACTCCTAGGTCCGGACCTGCGACCGTTTCTTATCGGCCATGCATTTATATTTACCACTCATATTTTTCAAGTTAGCTTGCACCTTCTGCCATACCGATGAAAGAGATGAAGAAAACCGTTCCTCTTCGGGAACCCCAGAAGACCCCCCCTCTTTGAAAGTACAAAATTGGGGATGAAAACCGTATGCACCAAGAAATGGTGACTTGCCAGTGGATTCCTGACAGCGATTATTTATGGCAAACTCGGCTAACGGTAAATATGATGACCACACCTCTTGGTTTTCAGACACAAAACACCTTAAATATGTTTCTAGGTTTTGGTTGGTACGCTCAGTCTGTCCATTCGACTGAGGATGGAAAGCTGAGGAAAAGGACAAGTGTACCCCCAAACGGGAACAAAAAGCTTTCCAAAACTTAGAAATAAACTGGGTTCCCCGATCCGAAACCACATCGGAAGGGACCCCGTGAAGCTTCACGATTTCACTGATAAACACCTGAGCAAGAGTCTTAGCATTAGGAAGTGCGGGTAGCGCAATAAAGTGTACCATTTTGCTAAACCTGTCTACTACTACCAAGATAACTGTTTTACCCGCAGACAAAGGTAAGTCAGTGATGAAATCCATTGATAGATGTGTCCATGGCCTATTGGGGATGAAAAGTGGCAATAAAGACCCTGCTGGACGTGTATGAGAGACTTTCGCGCGTGCACAAGTAGAACAAGTAGACACGAAATCCATTACATCCTGACGCAACCTTGGCCACCAAAAACGACGAGACAATAGCTCCAAGGTTGCTTTACTACCCGGGTGCCCAGCAAGTGCCGAATTATGATGTTCCTTTAATAGTTCAAGACGCAGGTTTAACGGTACAAACAATTTCTCTGAGGGGCAAGAGGCCGGGGCGTCCCCCTGGGCCTCTAACACCTTTCCCTCTAGAACAGAGTGTACAGCAGAGACAACCACTCCTCTTTGTAAAATAGGTACCGGATCACTAACATTACCCCCTCCAGTGAAACTACGAGATAATGCGTCTGCCTTGGTATTTTTTGCCCCAGGACGATAGGTGATTACAAAGTTAAATCTGGTAAAGAATAGCGACCACCTAGCTTGTCTAGGGGTGAGACGCTTAGCCGATTCTAGGTACAGAAGGTTTTTGTGATCCGTAATCACCGTGACGGGGTGGATTGCTCCCTCTAAGAAGTGACGCCACTCTTCCAACGCCAGTTTAATCGCCAACAGTTCCCTATTTCCAATATCATAGTTCTTTTCTGCTGTAGATAACTTTTTGGAAAAGAAAGCGCAAGGACGCCATTTGCCAGGAGACGGACCCTGAGACAATACAGCCCCCACTCCCACCTCTGACGCATATACTTCAACAATAAAAGGCTGGGAGACATCAGGTTGAATTAGAACAGGTGCCGAGGTAAATCTCTCTTTTAGAGAGGAAAATGCAATTTTAGCGGCGTCAGACCATTTAGAAAAATCAGTCCCCTTCCTAGTCATGTCAGTAAGGGGTTTAACGATCACTGAATAATTTTTAATGAACTTTCTATAGAAATTTGCGAAACCCAAAAACCGTTGTAGAGCTTTAAGGTTCTCAGGAAGATCCCAATCTAAAATTGCCTGGACCTTCCTAGGATCCATACGGAAACCTGAAGCGGATAATAGATATCCCAGGAACTGTATTTCCTGAACGGCGAAGACACATTTTTCAATTTTCGCATATAATTTATTCGTCCGTAGGACCTGCAGTACTTGCCTGACATGTACTTCATGTGTTTTCAGATCAGCCGAATAAATTAAGATATCATCTAGGTATATGACTACAAACCTGCCGATGAGATGACTAAAAATATCATTAACGAAATGTTGGAAGACAGCAGGGGCATTGGTCAGACCGAAAGGCATGACTAAATTTTCATAATGCCCCTCAGGGGTGTTAAAAGCTGTCTTCCACTCATCCCCTTCCTTGATACGAATCAGATTGTAGGCCCCCCTAAGATCAAGTTTGGAGAACCACCTAGCACCCGCAATCTGATTAAAAAGGTCAGGAATGAGAGGAAGAGGGTATGGGTCTCGGATCGTTATCCGGTTTAGCTCATGGAAATCTAGGCAAGGTTTTTAACAAAGAAAAACCCTGCAGCCACGGGTGAAGAAGAGGGTCTGATGTGTCCCTTAGCCAGACTCTCGGAGATATAATCTTTCATGGCTTGTCTCTCGGGACCCGAAAGATTATACAACCTGGACTTGGGTAATTTTGCACCGGGAATCAGGTTAACCGGGCAATCATAAGGACGATGAGGTGGTAGCTTCTGACAACCCTTTTCAGAAAAAACGTCCTCAAAGTCCGAAATAAATGTAGGTAGGGAAGCTATGGAAGCGATTAAGCAATTGTTATTTAAGCAATTCTCTCTGCAATGCTCACTCCACTCCAATATCTCCCTGACCTGCCAATCCACCACTGGATTGTGCGCTACCAACCAGGGAAGACCCAATACCACAGGAGAGGGAAGGCCCTCCAGAACGTAACATGAAAGATACTCATTATGGTGGTCCCCTACCCGAAGGTGTAAGTTATGGACAATGTGAGTGAGGTTTCTCTGAGACAGAGGAGCAGAATCAATAGCGAATATGGGAATAGGTCTCTGCAGCGTACAGAGAGACAAACCCATAGTGCGGGCAAAATGGGCATCTATCAAATTTACCCCTGCTCCACTGTCTAGAAAAAAAGAAATATACTCCGTCTTCACACCAAAAACAATAACCGCTGGCAACACAAATTGAGATGTTCGTATGGAGGAAACGTATACCCCCCGGCTGACATCCTCCGCACAGCCTGGGGTTAGTAGTTTTCCGACGGTCTTTTGTTTTTGAGAAAGGAGGGACAGACATTAATGAAATGACCCCTCCCCCCACAGAAAAAACAAGCCCCCCACCTACGGCGAACCTCAGGAGGACGGACCTGACGAGAAGTTCCTCCTAGCTGCATAGGCTCATCTAAGTCAGTACAGACTAACTGCTGCTTGGGAGAGGTTACCGATTGCTCAGGAATTTTCGATCTCTCCCTAAGACGTCTATCTATTCTGATAGAGAGGGACATAACAGCATCAAGGGAAAGGGGGGTCTCATACAGCGCCAGCGCATCCTTAACCCTTTCAGATAACCCAGAGCAGAACTGACTCCTGAGAGCCGGGTCGTTCCACTGAGTATCCGTAGCCCACCTACGGAACTCTGAGCAATATTCCTCTGCTGGCCGATCTCCCTGTAGGAGTCTCCGTAAATTCGACTCAGCCAGGGCGACTCGGTCAGGGTCATCATATATGAGACCCAAAGCCCCAAAAAATCCCTCCACTGACCGGAGAGCCTGGGAACCAGGGGGTAACGAGAACGCCCAGGATTGCGGGTCCCCCTGAAGCAGGGAAATAACAATCCCCACCCGCTGTTCTTCATTACCTGAGGAGTAAGGGCGCAGCTTAAAATATAATTTGCAGGCCTCACGGAAAGTCACAAATTTGTCCCTTCCCCCAGAAAATCTGTCAGGAAGAACAACCTTGGGTTCTGTAACAACCTGGTTACCCATAGCAACCGCTGGACTTGCGGTCTGCTGCATTTGCTGCTGTTGTTGGAGGACAGACGCCTTCAATCCTGCCACCTCCAAAGACAGGCCTTGAAGCTGTTTTGCCAAAGCAGCAATAGGATCCATATTGGATTCTAAGTAGAGAAATTTTTATTTATTTTTTTTATTTATTTTTTTTCTCAAAAAATAAGGGCCAGTTATAATATCACGATCGGCGTGACTATCACATACGTGACACAGAGGGAGGGAAAGAGGAAGGCCCTGCCCAAGTGAGAGGGAAGGTGGTGACCCCTGACTCACCTTGCGGCTGGCACCTGGCTGCCCTGACGTCCCTAGACGGGTTCCTCACCCGTACGCCGATCACGTGCCTAAAACCCTGGCTTTCCCTAAGATGAGCCCTAGATAGTGAACAGGGCGGTGGGAACACTAGTCCGCACCACTAGCTCTAAAGGAAAACACCAAGGGGAGGACAGACAATACAGACTAAACATATAATCCCAGGTGGGCGACAACAGGAGACAACAAAAAGCCCAACAGGGATCCGGAGGGAAGCACTCTGGAACAACAACCAGGATTCACAGCTCCAGTGGGTCAGTATAGATGTCCAGGCAGGAAGCTCTATAACTGGCAACTAGAGAAGTGTGAGAGGAGAATATAAGGAGGTTGGGAGTGGCAGACAAGAAACAGCTGAGGAGGAGAAGCTACAGATCCCTGAGTGAGACAAAAAGGATTGCAAGGCAAACACAGAAAGCAATCACTAAGAAACAACGTGATCTTTAGACATAGAGCGCGCAGCCACCCGCTGTGACTTCCTGACCCCGGGTATAATGGAGTCAGACGTGGCTCTTGACACCCTCGTGACACCGGGGCTGCGTAAGTGTATTGAGGACTATCTGTCAGTCTGTTGTACCTGTGCTCGTGCTAAGGGGACACATATTTGGCCTTATGGATCTCTTCTTCCATTACCCATCCCGTCCAGACCCTTGCACAGGTGTTTGTCGATAACATCGGGAAACTACATGGCATTCCCTCTGATGTGTTGTCTGATTGGGGGACTCAGTTTGTTTACAGATTTTCCGACTGGGGGTACAATTGTCCTTTTCTTCGGCTTTTCATCCTCAGTCGAACGGACAGACGGAGCGCACCAATCAGAATCTGGAGACTTACTTGAGATATTTTGTTTCAATGAACCAGGAGGAGTGGTCTTCATTCTTGTCATTAGCTGAGTTTTTCATTAATAACCGTAGACAGGAGTCCACAGCTTTTTGGGGCATATGGATTCCATCCACAGTTTGGCACATTTTCTGGTTCTCAAACTTCCGGTATTCCTGAGGATGAACGATTTTCCTCTTTGTCTACGATTTGGCGGAAAATTCAAAATAACCTGAAAAAGATGGCCAACAGGTATAAGGTGTGGCTGACAGGAGACGTATGAATGGTCCAGACCTGAGAGTCGGTGATTCTGTGTGGCTGTCCACAAGAAACATTAAGCTTAAGTACCTTCTGGGAAGTTGGGCCCAAAATTTATTGGTCCATGTAAGATCACTGCCATTGTTAACCTTGTAGCCTTCCGTCTTGAACTTTCTCAGGCTTTGAAAATTCATAATGTATGTTATAAGTTGTTTTTGAAGAATTGTGTTGAACCTGTTGAGCCGTCCTCCTTGCCTCCCGCTCCTGTCATGGTGGACGGTAATTTAGAATTTCAAATCAGCAGGATTGTGGACTCCTGAGTTCTTCGTACATCCCTCCAGTATCTCATCCACTGGAAGGCAATGTTGAATCTTTACCGTTTAGCCAGTTTTTACGAGCAAGAAGAATAGTGTCAGAAGAGAGTTTAGTAGATGATAGATTGAAAAAAATGGGACAAAGATTTAGGGATAGGAAATACCCCAAAAAATTGATAGATAGACACTATCCAGGAAGCCAGGAATAGTAACCGACAGCAACTATTAACCAATACAATGAAGAGGGAGGAGCCAAAAATAAATAGGATCCCATTTGTATCCACTTATAGTAAAATGAGCAATCGCATCTCAGGTATACTGAGACATAACTGGCACATACTGACGCAGTCCTTTCCTAAGGTCATTGAATTTCAATCCCCCCCACTGATGTCATATAAGAGGCCCAGAAATCTTAAGGATAGCCTGACATCAGCTGATGTTAAAATCAAGAAAAAGGAGATTGGTAGAAGGGGCTGTTACCCTTGCTTGGGTTGCTGCAATTGCGGCAGCCTAATCAAGGGTGACTCCTTCTGCCACCCTCAAACGGGGAAAAAATATGATATTAAAGGGCACTATACATGCAATACAGATTTTGCTATTTATAGCCTGCAATGCCCGTGTGGTCTTCTATATATAGGAGAGACGACACAACCCTGTAAAAACAGAATTAACCAACATCGGTACACGATACGTAAGCTATTAGCTAAAAAAGAAAAAGAAAGAAATCAGCAAAATCAAGGAAGTGATGATGAAGCAGAATTACCAGTGCCTGAACACTTTTGGAAGTATAGGCATAATGTCTCTCAATTGAGATTTAGGATTATTGATAATGTCCCAACTTTAAGGAGAGGTGGAGATAGGGAGAAGCTGTTAAAACGAAAAGAGTTAAGATGGATCCACGAGTTGGAGACATTGGAGCCGAAGGGCCTTAATAGGGAATTTAAGGTAGGTTCCCTTTTCTGACTCCCGATCGGGTTGTGTGTAAATGTGTTTCAAATACTAGGCTAAGAAGCCAGTTTTTAATACATATGTATATATGAATATATCTAAACTCCTGTGTGTGCCCATATCTCCATTTTTATGATGATAGTTTATCTAAAGAAATCCCTTTTTTTTCCTTTTGTCTTAGATTCTGTTTGGACATACATGCTGTGGGAGAACCGTCTTCTTATCTTCACGATGCCCTTGTGCATGAAGGACCCATGACTGATAGGCTAAAAGGGGAACCAGTCATATAGACCCTCTAATGACGATGTGGGGCTGTCAAGGTTTGCACCATATATGATATAATCTTTGAGTAAAATTTATAGTATATGGAGACTGCTACCAAAAGGGTCCACTTGTGTGATATTTCACATAGTTCGAGAACTCCTTCCTAATAAATAATTGAGTGAAATGGTACTGGAGGTAAATCTAGAAGTAATAGGTTTTTGCCATAAAAAAATCTTTTAGGGAGAATGTGAGGGAGTGTGGGCGGCTCCTCAAATGGGGGGGTAGCCCCACAGTCCCCCGCTGAAACTCCCATATAGAATGAATGATAGTATGAGACTGGATGGGCTGGCGCACTGAGGGTTAATCACCCCATGAACGCTTACCCTATACACCAGTCACTGAACGAATGGTGGCAAACCTATATGTACAGCCTCTGAAATACCATGATAGTCACTCTGAAGATAGGGCAAAATAATAGAAATTAAATAAATGTACTAGTGGTCCAGATAGTGGCAGCCTCCATAAGATAAGTAAAGAATTAGAATGGCATAATTAATGTCCAGACTGAATGTCGATTGGAGTGTGGTGGATACCAGACAGCCCGCACCGTGTAATTGGGGGTCTCATTAATAATCTTATATGACTGTGTTAAAAATATATAGTAACATGGATCTTTAGCATCTGATGGCATTTAGATTAGAGTTTAAAACGGAGTATGATCTTGTGATAGCGCGTCATCGGAGCGACGAGATCACATGACCAGGAAGTGGGGCATGATCTGATGGAAATGCGCAGAAAAGGGCGGAAGAATTTTCGCGCATGCGCAACATTTTCGCGCATGCGCAGATTATACGCAGAGACGCGGAAGCCTCGTGTTGTAATGTGAGAACATCGATATGCACCAGTAGTGAGGAGGATGGGACGGCGTCTCCTGCAGCTTGGTAAAGCAAGGGAGCAAAGGATGAAAGTATGCTATTAGGGATCATTGAGTGGGCAATATGTAATATGTAAATGTCTGTAAGAAGTAATGAGGGGGTTAATGGGTAGGGCTCAGCAGTAACCAATGCGGAGCTAGGGGACTGTATTTAATGTTCACTGTGTCATTTGTGTAATGGGAGCTTGACAAAGACCATCAGGTTGAAATGTTGCTACACAAGGTGTAATAAAGAAATTGATTGGAATCCCTCTGGAGTGCCGTGGCTTATTCAACATTGTCTATTACGGAAATCCCAGGACCAGGATTTAATGCTACAGGCACCACCACGTACTGGATCCGCTAAAATAATAGTGAGTAGTGCTGGCCTATTTTTCTATTTTATCCACTGGAAGGGTTAGAAACCAGAGAAGAGGATGTGGGTTCCAGTGGCCAATGTAAATGCAAATCGTCTGGTGAAGGCCTTTCACAGAGCCCATCCTGATAAGGTTGGTCACCCATACAAGGTGGGGGCACTGTCAAGGTCCTTCAGGTGACTGATGTCAGGAAATCAAGGAGATTGGCTGAGCATGAAGGAATCTAACATCCTCCTTGATTTATCTTGATTCAGTGTTGACCACTTCCCTTTTCTCAGCTGTTGCTCAGTGGTCATCACTTCTACCATTTATAGTCTCACCCCACCCTTCTGACTATGTGGTTGATAGCTTCATTTGGGTTTGGCTGAGCTGGAGTGCGATCCTCTATGGTGTTCCTGTTCTTCCATTTCTACAGAAGTTAAGTGTTGTGTTTGTTTGTATTTGTTATATTCCCTGTTGTTGTATCTGGGCCTGAGACAGAGACTTCCATTCGTCCATCTGGGGAGGAATGGGTTGTCTCTGGTCCTATACTTATTCCAGGGCCTTATAGGAAAATCAGGGACTAGGTGTACTGCTTATGAATTCAATATGGGAGAGAGAATCTGGATCGCACATCCTCATTACTATGCTTTTGATATAACAACTGTTTAAAATTTAAGCATGATAAAACATGGCTATACAGCACTGTTATCAATCTATTGCTATGCACTATTAGGAGGCATTAGTATACAGTTTGATCAAAGAGCATAGGCCCACTTACCACAACAAGGTTGCTTCTTCAAATGGGGACCTACTCTAACTTTGGCGCGGCACTGTGCGGCGACTATCGCGCCCCCATACCGCTCTAGCAGGCAACGGGACCCAGTAGCCACACAGCTACCTCACTGTGCGGCAAAGCCACCTAGGCCCTGGGCCCCATCACTCCACCAGCACAAAAGCAGCGACAGCCACCGCCCAGCACCGCATAATGTGAACAGGTGCAAAGAGCTCACCTGTTCACCTCTCAGGAACACCAAATGAGAGGTGGTAGGAATTTATAAACCCTATGCAGACTTCTGCTAATTAAAAGCACCTGAGCCGAATGGGGAGGAGTGCTGATCCAGAGGGGGGAAAAAGAAAAGTCTATACAAATGTATTCAATATGGGAGATAGAATGTGGATCGCACATCCTCATTACTATGCTTTTGATATAACAACTGTTAAAAATCTAAGCATACTGCTTATGAATATTCCTACCTTCAAGGTCTATTCATATTGAAAGGTAGTCAGGGCCTGTATTAGGGTTGTCTAGGAGGTGACCTGCTTCTTCCCTAGTTTCCAGGCCCCTTCCCTCCTGTGTTCAGTGTGGAGTCCCCCCCCCCACACACACACACACACACTGATCAAGACATTATCAACCGCCACAAAATTTTTGTTCAGGTCAGTGCAGCTATGGATCCTATGTCTGTACTGTTTGAACAGCTGCAGGGACTGTCTTTGGAGGTAGCTGACCTCCGTACAACAGTCTTATGTATTCAGAGACCACAGGCGTCTGGTTCCGATAGTGGGTTTCCCCCCCACACAGATTGTGACAAATAGGCCACTAAACACTTTTGACACAAATGACTGCAACAGTGAAGTCCATATATATTTTTCTTTCTAAACTAAAATAGGCCACTAAACACTTTCAACTCGTATAACTGCAGTAGTGAACTGAGAATATAATAGGTTGCATCAAAAGGGGCATGGTTCCCTGTGATGAGAACATAGTCCTACCACTTTACAAATCACAAGTCAGACCACACATGGAGTACTGTGTACAGTTCTGGGCTCCTGTAAACAAGGCAGACATAGCAGAGCTGGAGAGGGTTCAGAGAAGGGCAACTAAAGTAATAACTGGAATGGGGCAACTACAGTACCCTGAAAGATTATCAACATTAGGGTTATTCACTTTAGAAAAAAGATGACTGAGGGGAGATCTAATTACTATGAATAAATATATCAAGGGACAGTACAGAGATCTCTCCCATCATCTATTTATCCCCAGGACTGTGACACGGGGACATCCTCTGCGTCTGGAGGAAAGAAGGTTTGTACACAAACATAAAAAAGGATTCTTCACAGTAAGAGCAGTGAGACTATGGAACTCTCTGCCTGAGGAGGTGGTGATGGTGAGTACAATAAAATAATTCAAGAGGGGCCAGGATGTATTTCTGGAATGTAATAATATTACAGGCTATAGCTACCAGAGTGTTATTCTGATTGCCTGATTGGAGTCGGGAAGGAATTTTTTCCCCCTTAAGTGGGGAAAATTGGCTTCTACCTCACAGTTTTTTTTGCCTATCTCTGGATCAACTTGCAGGATATCAGGGCAAACTGGATGGACAAATTTATATTTTTGGCCTTATATACTACGTTATTGAAATAGGCCACTAAACGCTTTCGCCACAAATAACTGCAACAGTGAAGTGCGTATATATTTTTCTTTCTGTACTAAAATAGGCCACCAAATGCTTTCAACACATATAACTGCAGAAGTGAACTGAGAACATATTTTTCTTTTTGTAGTGAAATAGGCAACTAAACACTTTGACCACAAATAACTGCAACAGTGAAGTGCGTAAATATTTTTCTTTTTGTACTGAAATAGGCCACTATATGCTTTCTCCACAAATAACTGCAACAGTGCTAAGCAAATATATATATTTTTTGTACTAAAATAGGCCACTAAAGGCTTTTCAACACAGCACTTGCACCCTAATAACAAGAACAAATTGCTGTAATGACAGAGCTGTATAATGGCTATTTGGATCCCCAAATAATGTTTCCCTGCACTTGTAAATCGCTTTTCTACCACTGTCCTTAGCGCCTTCTGACGTCTCTCCCTGCACCAAGATGCTGTGAAATGATTCCTCCCTATTCTTTCCCTGCACTTGTAAATCGCTTTTCTAGCAGTGTCCCTAGCGCCTTCTGACGTCTATTCCTGCACATAGATGCTGTGAAATGATTCCTCCCTATCCTTTCCCTGCAATTATTAATCTTTTTTTTTCATTTTTTTTTGTCACAATTAGGTTTTTCCTATTGCTGTCCCTAGCGCCTTCTCACATCAGAATACTGGAAAATGTCTGAATCTAAGATGGCCGCCATATTTATAGGGCTGTGACTAGAGATGTCGCGAACATAAACTTTTCCGTTCGCGAACAGCGAGCGCGAATTTTCGCAAATGTTTGCGAACGGTCGAACCGGGCGAACCGTCATTGACTTCAATGGGCAGGCGAATTTTAAAACCCACAGGGACTCTTTCTGGCCACAATAGTGATGGAAAAGTTGTTTCAAGGGGACTAACACCTGGACTGTGGCATGCCGGAGGGGGATCCATGGCAAAACTCCCATGGAAAATTACATAGTTGACGCAGAGTTGGATTTTAATCCATAAAGGGCATAAATCACCTAACAATCCAATTTTTTTTGAACAACGCGGTTTAAAACATCCATTGTGTGTATACGATCAGGTATGATGTTGTATCGATCAGGTAGTGTAAGGGTTACGCCCGCTTAACAGACATTGACAGACCAAACTCCCCTTTTAATGCACTGCAAACCACCGCAAACAGTCCATTTGCCCAACCGCAAACTTTCCATTTGCACAAGGTTGGATACCAAGCTAGTCATGTCCCGTTGATGTCATTGAAGGTTTCTTCCTCCACCCAGCCACGTACAACACCAAGGGTCCCGGAAAGGTGAATTGATTTTTCGAATGGGGAGATGGTTAAAAAAACGCTGGCTCCCTCCCCTTTGTTTAAATCCACGGCCACTGTGTCTGTGCAGTGCAATTTACTGTCACACCCGATATGAGTGGTATTTTCTTTAGTACTATTCTCATCAGTTTAATCCCTGTTACGTCCCCAATCTGGGGTCCATTTATTAAATAGATTTTTTGAACGGGGAGATGGTTAAAAAATTGCTGGCTCCCTCCCCTTTGTTTGAATCCACGCCACAGTCACTGCGTCTGCGCCGTGCAATTTACTGTCACACCCGATATGAGTGCTATTTTCTGTAGTACTATTCTCATCAGTTTAATCCCTGTTACGTCCCATATCAGGGTGGGATTGCCTTTTGTGAAAATAAAATTTAGGCCGGGTACCTTCGACTGCCTTCACAGTGACAGACCAAACTCTGATACACCAAACTGAATTGATTTTAGGAACCGGGAGATGGAAAAAGCAGCTTGGTCGGTCCTCTTACTCCCAAGTTGGGGCACTGCACGTGCACGGAGCAATGTGCTGTGACACCCTATATGAGTGGTGTCTTAACTAGTACTATTCCTATCAGTTTAATCTCTGTTACGTCTCCTATCCGGAGACGTGTGTCGAATTGATTGACCATTGTCGAATTAACGAACCATTACGACATCCTGGAATAGTTTTGTTCTGAGCTTTGAACTTGATTTGTATTGGAATTGTTGGGGATTTTTTAAATTGTCTGCATTATTTCTAATAAACTATTAAGAGACTTTATTATGATTTTTTTATTTTATGTATTAAAAACCCACCCATACAACTTAAAAAAAGATAAATAAAAAAATTTAAGTTTTTTCTATGAAAAAACATCCAGCCGTCCCGATCGCTGGGGTGTACACGGCCTTATCATCTGGGGTGTGGCAACATTGCCAACACACTCATAGAGTTGATGATCGCTTCATTGTGATACGCAAGCCCCTTCACCACAAAAAGGTAACGATCACGAAAGGGGAATTGACACTTGTATGTGCCATTTTTTTGTTTTGTTTTTGCAGCCACAGTGCAGCACCAGAGGCCAGAAAAATTAGGCATGTACACATGCCTGAAAAACAATGTTATTGTTGCAGCCGCTGTTGTAGCAGCGGCTGGAAAAATTGATGCTTTCCAGGCAGAAAGGTGACTAAAACATTGCGGCTTGAACCCTACTTGGTGGCGGAGAATTCACGAAAGTCATCCGGTATGCAGACATTAAATACAGCAGCGTGGGGACCATTTTGAGGCCAAGGCATGTCAGGCCTTTTGTTAGTTAAATGTATCCCCTACTGTCAGTCCCTTCGGGATCCATGCCTCATTCATCTTATTGAAGGTGAGGTAATCAACACTTTTTTGACCGAGGCGACTTCTTTTGTCAGTGACAATGCCTCCTGCTGCACTGAAGGTCCTTTCTGACAGGACACATGAAGCGGGGCAGGCCAGAAGTTCTATCGCAAACTGGGATAGCTCAGTTCACAGGTCAAGCCTGCACACCCAGTAGTCAAGGGGTTCATCGCTCCTCAGAGTGTCGATATCTGCAGTTAAGGCGAGGTAGTCTGCCACCTGTCGGTGGAGTAGTTCTCTAAGGCTGGATCCTGAAGGGCTGTGGCAATGTGTAGGACTGAAAAAGCTCCGCATGTCCTCCATCAACAACACATCTGTAAAGCGTCCTGTCCTTGCCGCCTTGGTCGTGGTAGGAGGAGGATTTCTTTGACCTCTTCCCCAGTTAGATTCCCGTTGTGCTGTGACATTCCCCTTATAAGCTGTGTAAAGCATGTTTTTTAGTTTGGTTTTGAACTGCTGCATCCTTTCTGACTTCCGGTAATTTGGTAACATTTCCGCCACTTTCTGCTTATACCGGGGGTCTAGTAGCGTGGCCACCCAGTACAGGTCGTTCTCCTTTTTATACGAGGGGCCCTCAACAGACATGACAGCATGAAAGACCCCATTTGCACAAGGTTGGATGCCGAGCTACTCATTTCCTGTTCCTCCTCCTCACGGATGTCATTGACGGTCTGTTCTTCCCCCCAGCCACGTACAAAACCAAGGGTCCCAGATAGGTGACAACAGCGAGCACCCTGGGATTCCTGCTGTGGTTGGTCTTCCTCCTCCTCAAAGCCACATTCCTCCTCTGACTCCTCTTCCTCATACTCCTCTTGCAGCGCTGCCGCAGGTCCGGCAAGCGATGATGACAAGGCTGTTTCTGGTGGTGATGGTGACCACAACTCTTCCTCTTCCTCTTCATGCTCATCTATAGCCTGATCCAGCACTCTTCACAGGGCACACTCCAGGAAGAAAACAAATGGGATGAGGTCGCTGATGGTGCCTTCGGTCGGACTGACTAGGTTTGTCACCTCCTCAAAAGGACGCATGAGCCTACAGGCATTGCGCATGAGCGTCCAGTAACGTGGCAAAAAAATTCCCAGCTCCGCAGAGGCTGTCCTAGCACCCCGGTCATACAAATACTCGTTGACGGCTTTTTCTTGTTGGACCACGCGGTCGAACATTAGGAGTGTTGAATTCCAACGTGTCGGGCTGTCTCAAATCAAGCGCCTCACTGGCATGTTGTTTCGGCGCTGAATGTCTGCAAAGTGCGCCATGGCCGTGTAGGAACGCCTGAAATGGCCACACACCTTCCTGGCCTGCTTGAGGACGTCCTGTAAGCCTGGGTACTTAGACACAAAGCGTTGTACGATGAGATTCAACACATGTGCCATGCACAGCACATGTGACAACTTGCCCAAATTCAATGCCGCCAACAAATTGCTTCCATTGTCACACACCACTTTGCTGATATCCAGTTGGTGCAGGGTCAGCCACTGATCCACCTGTGCATTCAGGGCGGACAGGAGTGCTGGTCCGGTGTGGCTCTCTGCTTTCAGGCAAGTCAACCCCAAGACAGCATGACACTGTCGTATCTGGGATGTGGAATAGCTCCTGGGGAGCTGGGGGGGTTCAGTTGATGTGCAGCCAGACGCCGCAGCAGAAGAGGACTCAGCCGAGGAGGTTATGGAAGAGGATGGAGTAGGAGGAATAGAGGAGGTGGCAGTAGGCCTGCCTGCAAGTCGTGGCGGTGTCACCAACTCCGCTGCAGAGCCACGCATTCCATGCTTGGCAGCCGTCAGCAGGTTGACCCAATGCGCAGTGTAGGTGATATACCTGCCCTGACCGTGCTTTGCAGACCAGGTATCAGTGGTCAGATGGACCCTTGCCCCAACACTATATGCCAGAGATGCCATTACTTCCTTTTCAATCACTGAGTAGAGGTTTGGGATTGCCTTATTAGAAAAAAAAAATTGTCCGGGTACCTTCCACTGTAGTGTCCCAATAGTGACAAATTTTTTGAAGGCCTCAGACTCCACCAGCTGGTATGGTAAAAGCTGGCGGGATAAGAGTTCCGTCAAGCCAGCTGTCAGACTAGGGCAAGGGGGTAACTCTGTGACATTGGCTTCTTACGCTCAAACATTTCCTTTACAGACACTTGACTGTGGGCAGATGAGATGGAACTGCTGAAGGTGAGAGGCGGAGTGGCGGGTGGTTGAGAGGGGGCAAGGAGGACAGCAGTGGTTGACGTGGCTGAAGATGC